>NC_136061.1:1919548256-1920148256 GCF_964261635.1 Lissotriton helveticus
GACAGAGGACCCGAGAGTGAGAGACAGAGGACCCAAGAGAGAGACAGAAGTGTGAGAGACAGAGGACCAAAGCGTGAGAGACAGAAGAGTGAGAGACAGAGGACCAGAGAATGAGAGACAGAGGGCCCGAGAGTGAGAGACAGAGAACCCACGAGAGAGACAGAGGACCCAAGAGTGAGAGACAGAGGACCCAAGAGGGAGTCCAGGGAACCCGAGACTGAGAGACAGAGGACCCGAGAGTGAGAGACAGAGGACCCGAGAGTGAGAGACAGAGGACCCAAGAGTGAGAGACAGAGGACCCAAGAGTGAGAGACAGAGGGCCCGAGAGAGAGAGAGACAGAAGAGTGAGAGACAAAGAGTGAGGAGAGGCCGAGAGTGAGAGACAGAAGAGTGAGAGACAGAGAGTGAGAGACAGAGGACCCAAGAGTGAGAGACAGAAGAGTGAGAGACAGAGGGCCCGAGAGAGAGAGACAGAAGAGTGAGAGGCACAGGCCGAGAGAGAGAGACAGAAGAGTGAGAGACAGGGACAGAGAGAGAGAGACAGAGAGAGAGACAGAGGACCCAGGAGTGAGAGACAGAGGACCCAGGAGTGAGAGATAGAGGACCCGAGAGTGAGAGACAGAAGAGAGAGAGACAGAGGACCCGAGAGTGAGAGACAGAGGGCCCGAGAGAGAGAGACAAAAGAGTGAGAGACAGAGGACCCGAGAGAGAGAGAGACAGAAGAGTGAGAGACAGAGGACCCAGGAGTGAGAGGCAGAAGAGTGAGAGACAGAAGAGTGAGAGACAGAGGACCCGAGAGAGAAAGAGACAGAAGAGTGAGAGACAGAGGACCCACGAGTGAGAGACAGAGGACCCAAGAGTGAGAGACAGAGGACCCACGAGTGAGAGACAGAGGACCCAAGAGTGAGAGACAGAAGAGTGAGAGACAGAGGACCCAAGAGTGAGAGACAGAGGCCCCAAGAGTGAGAGACAGAGGGCCCGAGAGTGAGAGACAGAGGACCCACGAGGAGAGACAGAGGACCCAAGAGTGAGAGACAGAAGAGTGAGAGACAGAGGACCCAAGAGTGAGAGACAGAGGACCCGAGAGAGAGAGAGAGACAGAAGAGTGAGAGACAGAGGACCCAGGAGTGAGAGGTAGAGGACCCGAGAGTGAGAGACAGAAGAGTGAGAGACAGAAGAGTGAGAGACAGAGGACCCAAGAGTGAGAGACAGAGAGTGAGAGACAGAAGAGTGAGAGACAGAGGGACCGAGAGAGAGAGAGACAGAAGAGTGAGAGGCAGAGGGCCCGAGAGAGAGAGACAGAGGAACCGAGAGAGAGAGACAGAGAGAGAGAGACAGAGGACCCAGGAGTGAGAGACAGAGGACCCGAGAGTGAGAGACAGAATAGTGAGAGACAGAGGACCCGAGAGAGAGAGAGAGACAGAAGAGTGAGAGACAGAGGACCCAGGAGTGAGAGACAGAGGACCCGAGAGTGAGAGACAGAGGACCCAAGAGTGAGAGACAGAGGACCCAAGAGTGAGAGACAGAAGAGTGAGAGACAGAGGACCCAAGAGTGAGAGACAGAGGCCCCAAAGAGTGAGAGACAGAGGGCCCGAGAGTGAGAGACAGAGGACCCACGAGTGAGAGACAGAGGACCCAAGAGTGAGAGACAGAAGAGTGAGAGACAGAGGACCCAAGAGTGAGAGACAGAGGCCCCAAGAGTGAGAGACAGAGGGCTCGAGAGTGAGAGACAGAGGACCCACGAGTGAGAGACAGAGGACCCAAGAGTGAGAGACAGAAGAGTGAGAGACAGAGGACCCAAGAGTGAGAGACAGAAGAGTGAGAGACAGAGGACCCAAGAGTGAGAGACAGAGGGCCCGAGAGTGAGAGACAGAAGAGTGAGAGACAGAGGACCCAAGAGTGAAAGACAGAGGACCTGAGAGAGAGAGAGAGACAGAAGAGTGAGAGACAGAGGACCCAGGAGTGAGAGGTAGAGGACCCGAGAGTGAGAGACAGAAGAGTGAGAGACAGAAGAGTGAGAGACAGAGGACCCAAGAGTGAGAGACAGAAGAGTGAGAGACAGAAGAGTGAGAGACAGAGGGCCCGAGAGAGAGAGACAGAAGAGTGAGAGACAGAGGGCCCGAGAGAGAGAGACAGAAGAGTGAGAGACAGAGGACCCAAGAGTGAGAGACAGAGGACCCGAGAGAGAGAGACAGAGAGAGTGACAGAGGACCCAGGAGTGAGAGACAGAGGACCCAGGAGTGAGAGATAGAGGACCCGAGAGTGAGAGACAGAAGAGTGAGAGACAGAGGACCCGAGAGTGAGAGACAGAGGGCCCGAGAGAGAGAGACAGAAGAGTGAGAGACAGAGGACCCGAGAGAGAGAGAGACAGAAGGAGTGAGAGACAGAGGACCCAGGAGTGAGAGACAGAAGAGTGAGAGACAGAAGAGTGAGAGACAGAGGACCCGAGAGAGAAAGAGACAGAAGAGTGAGAGACAGAGGACCCACGAGTGAGAGACAGAGGACCCAAGAGTGAGAGACAGAAGAGTGAGAGACAGAGGACCCAAGAGTGAGAGACAGAGGACCCACGAGTGAGAGACAGAGGACCCAAGAGTGAGAGACAGAAGAGTGAGAGACAGAGGACCCAAGAGTGAGAGACAGAGGCCCCAAGAGTGAGAGACAGAGGGCCCGAGAGTGAGAGACAGAGGACCCACGAGTGAGAGACAGAGGACCCAAGAGTGAGAGACAGAAGAGTGAGAGACAGAGGACCCAAGAGTGAGAGACAGAGGACCCGAGAGAGAGAGAGAGACAGAAGAGTGAGAGACAGAGGACCCAGGAGTGAGAGGTAGAGGACCCGAGAGTGAGAGACAGAAGAGTGAGAGACAGAAGAGTGAGAGACAGAGGACCCAAGAGTGAGAGACAGAAGAGTGAGAGACAGAAGAGTGAGAGACAGAGGGACCGAGAGAGAGAGACAGAAGAGTGAGAGGCAGAGGTTCCGAGAGAGAGAGACAGAGGACCCGAGAGAGAGAGAGAGAGACAGAGGACCCAGGAGTGAGAGACAGAGGACCCGAGAGTGAGAGACAGAAGAGTGAGAGACAGAGGACCCGAGAGAGTGAGAGACAGAGACCCGAGAGAGAGAGAGACAGAAGAGTGAGAGACAGAGGACCCAGGAGTGAGAGATAGAGGACCCGAGAGAGAGAGAGAGAGAGACAGAAGAGTGAGAGACAGAGGACCCGAGAGAGAGAGAGACAGAAGAGTGAGAGACAGAGGACCCAGGAGTGAGAGACAGAAGAGTGAGAGACAGAAGAGTGAGAGACAGAGGACCCGAGAGAGAAAGAGACAGAAGAGTGAGAGACAGAGGACCCAGGAGTGAGAGACAGAGGACCCGAGAGTGAGAGACAGAGAGAGAGACAGAGGACCCAGGAGTGAGAGACAGAAGAGTGAGAGACAGAGGACCCAGGAGTGAGAGACAGAGGACCCGAGAGTGAGAGACAGAAGAGTGAGAGACAGAGGACCAGAGAGAGAGAGACAGAAGAGTGAGAGACAGAGGACCCAGGAGTGAGAGACAGAAGAGTGAGAGACAGAAGAGTGAGAGACAGAGGACCTGAGAGAGAAAGAGACAGAAGAGTGAGAGACAGAGGACCCAGGAGTGAGAGACAGAGGGCCCGAGAGAGAGAGACAGAGGGCCGAGAGAGAGAGAGACAGAAGAGTGAGAGACAGAGGACGCGAGAGTGAGAGACAGAGGACCCGAGAGAGAGAGAGAGACAGAAGAGTGAGAGACAGAGGACCCAGGAGTGAGAGATAGAGGACCCGAGAGAGAGAGAGACAGAAGAGTGAGAGACAGGGAACCCAAGAGTGAGAGACAGGGGACCCGAGAGAGAGAGAGACAGAAGAGTGAGAGAGACAGAGGACCCAAGAGTGAGAGACAGAGGCCCCAAGAGTGAGAGGCAGAGGGCCCGAGAGTGAGAGACAGAAGAGTGAGAGAGACAGATCACCCAAGAGTGAGAGAGAGGCCCCAAGAGTGAGAGGCAGGGGACTCGAGAGAGTGAGAGACAGGGAACCCTGTGAGAGAGAGACACAGGGTAGTCGAGAGAGTGACAGACAGGGGTCCTGTGAGAGTGACAGATAGGGGACTCGAGAGAGAGTGAGAGACAAAGGACCCGAGAGTGAGAGACAGGAGCCCTGGGAGAATGGAAGACAGGGGCCCCGGGAGAGACAGAGGATACAAGAGAGTGAACGACGGAGGACGCGAGCGAGTGAGACAGGGAACCCTGCGAGAGAGAGACACATGGGACTCGATAGAGTGAGAGACAGGGAACTCGAGAGAATGAGAGACAGAGGCATAGGGAGAACGAAGGAGCAGAGTACCCCCGAGAGTGTTAGCGACAGGGGCAGAGAATGCGGGGACAAAGGACTCGAGAGATAGAGACAGAGAATAGGAGAGAGTGGGAGAGTGAGAAACATATCACTGAGAGAATGGGGGAAAGATACACAGAGTGCGACGGGCAAAGTGAGAGACAGAGGCACTGAGAAGGTGAGAGGCATTGGGAGAATTTGGGGACAGAGGATGTGAGACAGAGGGCTTGCAAAGGGTAGAGACAGACAATGGGTGATGGAAGGCACAGAGGCCTGAGCGTTCAACTCAATGGGGTAAGGAGCTGGGCCACTTTGAAAGAGGGAGGAGAGAGACACCGGTTGGTGAGGGGGTCTGAGGCACTCGGAGAGGGGGGCAGAGACACCGGTTGGTGGGGGCTGATGCACTTGAAGAGAGGGGGGCAAAGACACCGGTTGGTGGGGGGCTGATGCACTTGGAGAGAGGGGGGCAAAGACACCGGTTGGTGGGGGGATTGAGGCACTTAGAAAGAGAGGGGGCTGAGAATAGAGGACAGCGTGCTGTGATTTGGCGGGAAGCGCTGCGCACTGACAGATGGGGGGTGGCGGGGGCGGTCCATGCCGCGGACACCAACAGATGCAGCAGCTACAGACAAACACAACAGAGACGAGCGCGGCACCCACCTGGTCCCTCGGGCATCCTCCGGGCACCTCCTCACAGCCGGCTCGCCCTCGCACCCACGGCGCTCGTGGCCGAGGGATGAAAGTAGGAGCAGAAAAAGAAATGAGAGGCAGGGGGGTCCGGGTGGCTGACATTGAAGAGAGATGGGGGGGGGGGGGATTCAGGGGGAGAGGGTCTTACACGGCAGAAACCCGGGCCCGGGGACCCATTAAATGCGGCATGGAGGAGGACGGGGCAGAGGAGCTGAGACTAGTGGGGCATGGGTTCGGGGGTCTGTGGCCTCGGAGACAAATGTCCAAGAGACATGGGCCAGGGAGACTGACATTAGTGAGACACGGGTTTAGTGCTTCTGACACGTGACAGACAGATGCCCACGATTTCACTATATTAGCATTAACAATCTTCCAATGACCCGTGCTTGAGATTTGTTTTAAAAATGAAAGACGTGTCACTGATTGTGCGAGTGCTTAATTGTCTGTATCACTAGTAATATCTCAAATACATTTTTAAAACGTATCTGATGCAGACCTCATTGAAGCATTGTTGATGTTCATACATGACGAGTTCTCCAGGGCGGCTCCAGTGGTGTTGCTGAGGCACCATGATTGGCCTGGGCCAAGGGAGTCTGACACACTAGTGAGATAGGGGTTCAAGGGGTCTGACATCTGAGAGACAGATGTCCAAGAACCAGGGTAGATCTGTGCCAAGGGAGTCTGCCGCTGGTGAGGCATGCATTCGGGCAGATGTCCCAGATGACTGCCTGAGATGGAGAGACATAAGTCTTGTGACAGACACTATGGAGGTGAGGAGAGGCATGAGCCCAGGTGTCTGACGGCGGTGAGACAGTGGACACTCGGGTGGCACCTTGCCATGTGAGCAGGTGTGGAACCAACCAGGTGAACAAAACTAGAGGGGTCTCGACTCGAGGTCGGGGTCCCTAAGAAGAGGTGGTTGTGCAGGGAGTGGGATTCTCTTCACATGTACAGCCCTCCGGAGGTGGACTGGCAGGCAGCGGTGAGGGGCCACACAGCCGCTGCCGAGGCACGGAGTCTCTGCCAGGCCCCCCCCCCCAGCACCCCCGTCAGAGTCAGCGCGAACCCTGTGCTCGCTGGCGGCAGACAGTGACTGGGGCACGGCGCAGCACCTGATGCACCGTGGGCCCTGAGGCAGCCGCCTGCGCTGGTCGGGGCACCGGGAAATGGGAACCAGGGGCCGTGGGAGGGTTTAGAGGGAGTCAAGCCAGAGAAGTCGGGTTCTGCGCGTGAGTCTGGCTCCGACCTCACTTTCACGCTGTTCTTCGGTTCCTGTAAAGCATGCACCCACAGGCCCCCTTCCCCACTCAAGTATATTCAACCAACAGGCACCTCAGCGGGGAATAACGCAGACTAACGCCGAAGTACCCAGGTAGACAATTAAGCCATTACAACCCACACCATGCATTCTAGCCGGATCAACCCACACTGTCCACTCCATCCAGAATAACAAGCACTGCCACCCGAGTTCGAATTATCCAGATTAACACCTGAATCTGGAAGACCCAGACTAGCATCTCTGTTCGGATTACACACACCGTCATTTCAATCCAGATTAACAGACTCACTTGAGTCCAGATTAACTAGATTGCCACCCGAGTCCGGATTGCCCAGACCATCACTTCGATCCATTTTAAAGCAGACCGTTAACCGAGTCTTTATTACCCAGACTGCTACCTGGTTCCGTATTGATTCAGAATGCCACCTCAATCCGGATTGCTCAATCTGCAGCTTCAATTCGGATTACCCAAACTGTCACCTGACTGTCACTTGAGTCTACATTTTCCAGACTGCCCCCTGAGTCCAGATTACTAGAATGGCTGCTGAGTCTAGACTCACTCATCCTGCCATCGAGTCAGGATTACCCAGACTGTCACCTCAATCTAGATTACCCAGACTGGCACCTGAGCCTGAATTACCCATACTGCCACCTCAGTCCAGATTACCCTGATTGACACCTGAGTCCAGACTCAGTCACGCTGCCACCAACTCCAAATTACCCAGACTGCCACCTGAGTCTAGATTACCCAGACTACCACCCGAGTCTGAATTACCCAGACTACCACCTCAGTCCGGATTACCCTGATTGCATCCAGAGCGCAGACTCACTCACACTGCCACCAACTCCGGATTACCCAGACTGCCACCTGAGTCCAGATTACCCAGACCGACACCTGATTACAGATTACCCAGACTGGCACCTGAGTCCGGACTTGCTCATATTGCCACCGAGTTAGGATTACCCAGACTGTCATTTGAGTCTGAATTACCTAGATTACCACCTCAGTCCAGATTACTTTGATTGCCACCTGAGTCCAGACTCAGTCACACTGTCACCAGACTCCAGATTACACAGACTGCCACCTGAGTCCAGACTCAGTCATACTGTCACCAGACTCCAGATTACCCACACTGCCACCTGCGTCCAGACTCAGTCACACTGTCCCCAGACTCCAGATTACACAGAATGCCACCGGACTCACTCATACTGCCACCCGAGTCTGAATTGCCCAGACTGTCACTTGAGTCCAGATTAACCAGACTACTACTCGAGTCCAGATTACCCAGACTGCCACCTGAGTCCAGATTACCCAGAACGACACCCGATTACGGATTACACAGACTGGCACCTGAGTCCGGACTCACTCATACTGCCACCTAGTTAGGATTACCCAGACTGCCACCTGAGTCCAGATTACCCAGACTGCCACCCGAGTCTGAATTACCCAGACTGCCATCTGAGTCCAGATTACCCAGAACGACACCTGATTACAGATTACCCAGACTGGCACCTGAGTCCGGACTCACTCATACTGCCACCTAGTTAGGATTACCCAGAGTGCCACCTGAGTCCAGATTACACAGACTGCCATCGGACTCACTCATACTGCCACCCGTGTCTGGATTACCCAGACTGCCATTTGAGTCCAGATTAACCAGACTACTACCTGAGTCCAGATTACCGAGACTGACACCTGAGTCCAGATTACCTAGACTGCCACCTGAGTCCAGATTACCCAGACTGCCACCTGAGTCCGAATTACCCGGACTGCCATCTGAGTCCAGATTAACCAGACTACTACCTGAGTCCAGATTACCGAGACAGACACCTGAGTCCAGATTACCCAGACTGCCACCTGAGTCCGGATCACCCAGACTGCCACCTGAGTCCAGATTGCTATAGTAGCACCTGAGTATGGATTACCCACATGTCACCTGAGCCCGGATTGGCTATGGTGGCAGCTGACCCGAACTGTCCACTGAGTCCGAACTCACCCACACTGCCACCTGAGTCTGGATTGAGTTGTGCTTCCAGTTCGAGTTTATCGGCTGCTCCTCAAGGCACAGAGTCAGACTGACACCCGGGTCCCGCAATCACAGCTCCGGCGCCGAGGAGGCTCCGCTGAAGCCCTCATCCACGACAGGTGAACCCTGTAATAAAGCAAATTATAACGCACAGACACAACATGGTCCCCGGCTGAACACGCCGAGAGCTCCTTTCTGATCCGTCCGTAGATCACAGGTCAGGGAGTCAGTCTGTAGCCAAGTTTGTGAGTAAGTGCTCATGTGAGTGAGTGTGGCTATGTAGGAAGCACACTGAGATCTGCAAACGTTGAGGATACTCCGGGGAAAGCTGCATATTCAGATTTCGGTAGCACTGGAACATTTTGCTTGATCAATTAAACCAGAAAAAACTGTTTCACGTGTGACTTGTGTTGTGTTAGCGCCGAGACACGGTGTCAGACAGCACTACATATTCACAAAAGCATCAATTTGGAAGAATACACGTCTAACATATACTGCAGGGTTGTTGGCCCATCACTGAAAGTATGATCATCAGTAATACACTCACCTCTGGGACGAGCGGTCTGTGAGGGTCTGGTCGCTGGACTGTGGTGCTTTGGTCTTCTGCTGCCGTCTGGAAACAGTCGGCAGTCTGTGGCGCTCTTCTGATGGCCGGCTGTAGTAAACCTGTGTGTGATGGTCAGTGCTCCGACCCCTGTGTCATGTAGTAGTCTGATCCGTGGTGTGTGGCACACTGATCCGTGTGGTCTCTGGTATCCTGAGCAGCGGGCGGTTTGTTTACTCCGATTGGTGCGTGGTCTGTGGCACGATCTGCTTTAGTGTGATCCGTGGTATCTCACCTTCTACTCTGCGGTCTGTGGTGCTCCAGACACGGGGTCTGTGACAGTGGGGAGCATACCTCTCGGGGCGGCTCTGCTCCTGTTGCAGCCTGTGCTCTGTCCTGGCAGCGAGGGTGCCCACTCCCTGCGGTCTGTGGTCTCGGCACTTCTGAGCTCGGCTTCTGCCCGGTCCCGGGGGCAGCTCCTGGCGCGCACTGAACTCAGCCGGGGCGCCCGGAGCAGGCTGCTGCTGAAGTGGTCTGTGGCCTCGGTCTGTGCCTCTCCCGGGCTCTGCTCCCGCTGACAGCCACCGCTGGTCCTGCACGCCGCAGGTGAAGCTCCCCCCTCAGCCCGTCCGCTCTCCCGCTGCAGAGTCCTGAGTGAGTGAGCTCTGCCCGCGCTGCCGTGCACTGAGGGTACGGTGCGGCTCAGTCACTGAGCTCCGTCCGCAGGCGGCTCTCACGCGCCCTTATATATTCTCCTCCCACCTCTCTATATCGCTCCCTCCGAATTCCCTATCTCCGGACCTCCTTCCTTCCTCCTCCCCTTCTCCGAGCTCTCTTGGCAACTGTCCCCATCGTGCCCCCACGGTTGCCTCACATAACCCTCTCCCCGAAGCCCCTCGTTGTCCTTCCCTCCCCTCTCCCTACTCCCAATTCAGTTTCAATTCTTTCCTCTCTACCCTCCCGCCTCACTCTTTACCTATTTCACTCCCTCGTTCGACTCCCTTCTCCCTTACTTCTCTCTTTCTCTCCTCTACCGTGTCTTCCTCGCCCCCCATTACCCACCCCGTCCATTCTTCCAGGTTCTCACCCTCTCACAGTCGTGGTTAAATCTCACGCATTTAGCGTAGTCAGGCTGACACAGCATCTCATTTCGTGGTTTCCATCGCAAACTCCTAACACAACCCCACCCCTCTTGCTGCCCCTGCTTCTCCCCGGGGTGTGTTTTACCCCACCTCATTTACCCCCTGTCCCTTGTGATGTCTCCTGAAGGCATGCGTTGTACCACCTCCAACTTGCATATGGGGTGTAATTTAAAGGGCATTTGAATTATGCTATTCTATGACCGCTGCGTTTTCTGCATAATTATGCATTTACTGCACTTGCCACATAATCCTCCTTCTGCTACATTAACAGCAGACTTCATCACAACAAAATGTACGTAGCTGAAATGGATCGAATGCCACATGCTTCCACAACGTTGCAGACCATTTGCAAGGACTAGTCACTAAGTGATCACTTTTCAGTTGCGGTTTCCTGTATTCAGGTCTTAGACTAGCACCAAATAGACGAAACTTTTGCCCAGTCAGTATGAATGTGTTAACAAGACAAAATAGTGAAATACTACTGCCACAGCATGTGCTACATTAAGTATTTCAATTTGTCAGGACACATTGATTACACTAATCAAAAACACACAATGAGTTTAAAACCCATGCAGCAGCATTAAAACATAAAAATTATAAAGCTTGTCAATAAAACAATCACATTCTTTTTTATAACAAAAGATCCACCAATTTTAGGTACAATGGCACCAAACAGTGGTAAACAATTGGAGGAAGTGACCCGTGCAAGTTTAGCGCATGGAGAGGTGCAGAAAGTGCAGTTTGCTAGCCGATGCTAAATTGTTTTAATCTTCTGAACCAAGCTGCTTGGAGGAATCTGGACACAACAGATACAACGCCATATGGATTGTGTCTGTTTTAAAGATCCTCAGTGCTTTCCAGTAGTGTCTAACCCCCAGTACTAAACAGTGGTTTGATCCATTTAAATCGCTCCTGCTTGTACGCAGGGCAAAATAAAAGTATATGCTCAACACTTTCATAATTATCATTGCATACTGGGCATGCACCATGATCAGCGGCGGCCGCCACAGCAAAGTGCAGTGGGGCGTTTAGGCAGGGCGGGATGGGGGTCGAGGTGGAAGGTGGTGAGGTCGACAGGTGACTGAATAGGTATAATTAAATAAATAAATAATACCAATTCTTTCATCTGTCGACTTCCCCACCCCGTGCCCCGCCCAGTACCGCCCAGCCATGCTTACCTGTGCTGGCCACCGCTGACCATGACCTGACTTTGGATCAGGTCAGCTATTCTTAAAACATGTTAAAGGAAAAGTTCACAGACTGAGTTGTATGTACATTTTCCTGGAAAGCCGGGTTTGCATGTAATCTAAAAATTCCTCAGATTTATAGGCAAACTCTTTGTTTTTTTTAATGGAAGCTGTTAAACTCACCACAGAGGAGGAGTACACTGTTTTTGCCTGGGCTTGATGCCAAAAGCTCTTCTTTACTATAAGAGAGGCGTTGGCAGGAATGCAAGCTGGGTTAGACCAAAATTCTCCCAACCCTAGGAATTTTTAGAGCTTGAGGTCTGCTGATGACATCGCATAGGACTATTCTAAAGCGAGTTAATTCTTTGGTAGACCATGCTCTGACCCAAAATAGGTTGGGTTTCAAACTAGCACGCTCGCATATTGGCTGCAAGCCTAAATCTAGGAACAGGAGTAGCAGAGAAGTGCTCTTTGTAGTGCTCTTATAAAGTGAGTCATAGGTGGTACAAGATCTTCAACATTGCTTTGACCCCAGAGTTCTGCTCTGTAGGTTGCATTAAATCACTGTCTATTAAGCACTGCCATTAAGCCAATTAAGCGTTTCCTTAAGCCATTTTCCTTTTTTGCCACTTAATTTAGTCAGCCCTGCTGCATAATTTGGTCTTCCGTTGAAGCATAATTCCAGCTGCTCTTTTTTAATCAAGGGGCCCATGGTATGAAGCAATAGGATGCAGGTAGATAGCATGCCACGGTGGTATAGCAGGAATTATGGGAGCATGGTGAGTGGTACAGGAAGTTCTATGAGGACGGTAGAATGGGATCATATAGGATTAAAGATGAGGCGCCAAGAGATTTAGCCTGCTGGTACAATATGGATATAGGTGATAGTATGGCGGTATAAGAAAGGTACTGGAGACTAGAATTTTAGTAAAGCAGCAGGCAAGGGATACTTGAAGACAGAGAAAGGACAGAAGGTGTGATATAGGTGTGAGATAGGAGAGTGGTATCCGAGTGAGTGTGCGATGTACAGTAAAAGGGACAGGAGGGTCTAGGGTGGTGGTATAGTAGTGAGATGTGGGGATTAAGAGGAGGCCTCTGAGAATGGAACGAGGGTAGAGCAGAGAGGCCGTGGATTATAAAAATAGTTACAGGAGAAGTCCAGGAGGGCGGTATGTAACAGCACAGAAGAGGAACATCCCAGAAAGGATCCGAGTTCCCCTATAACGATATAATCGTCAGTAAAGAAGGGTCATAAAATCGGAAAAGGCTCATGAGGCCTGCAGAGTACACTATCAGAGAAGGACCTCGGCTCACCCAATATCTCCAAGGGACCCGTCTCACCTACCCAGAGTTCTCCAAAGACCAGCGTCACCTCACAAAGTTTTTCCAGAAAGAGGTCTGTTCCATTTACCCAGAGCGCACCGCAGAGAAACACATCACCTCAACAGTGTACATAGAGCATACCCCACCTAGTATATGACTCAGATACCAGCCTCGCTTCCTTGAGTGTACACCACTAGTGACCTAGCTCACCTTCTTGGTGCAAGCGAGCACAGGCCAACATCATCTAGCTCAATGTACACCACCAGAGGCCAGCCAAGGTCTCCTCGGTGGCCATCAACAACTATCCACACCCCATTGTCTGTGTATGCCACTAGCGAAACAATTGTTATTAGCAACACCCTCCACCAGAGCTCAATATAACCCAGTGCTTACCACCAGTGTCATGCGTTAGATGCAATAGACACCCCGCCCTCTGACACAGGTCGCGACATTCTGAGGTGGCAAACTGGAAGTTAAACGGGAAGAAAAGACACTCCAGTGCAGGACAGCATGGGCAGAGCTTGCTGGAGGCGAGTACATCAAGTATAGGATAGATCGATACATGTCTCTTTGTCATTCTTATCTGTACACAAGAACACTAAATTCAGAATCAATGAAGGTTTTTTTAAAATTTATCTAAACCTGGATCCTGAGAAGTCTGCTCTTTTGTTGGATTTGAAGTAAGTGCATGACTTCTGGGGTAAAAGTAAACCCAGTCCTGTGCCAGAACCACAGGAGGCAGTGTTGCAGGCTGGGAGGCTCATGGTGATTCTTTGCTGGGACACTATGCAAGGATCAATCTTGTGATCTGCTCGCTGTGCTGACCTTTGGAGTAGTGGTGGTGCCTGTGGGCAGTAGTGCTCATCTATTCGTGCTGCTGTGTCTGACACTAGCACTAAGTGCAAACCACAACTTTTCCAGGTGTGGTGTAGCATAGGAAGCTACAGGAGTCAAGTTGGCACCACTTGAAAGACACCTCACATAATTGTTCAAGGAGAAAAAAGCCGCAGATGCCCTCCTGAGAAGAACTGTAGTTCTCCAAAAGGACCCCACCGGTACCTAACATAGCGCAAAGTGAATCAAGCTCTGCCGAAATCCAGAGAGTCCTTAATGTCCATGTGGACAGAATTCCAGAGGCAAGCCAGAACACTTTGCAACTGTTTTCCACCAGTAGGACACCTTTTAAAAGTAATGGAAAGTAAAGAGATGATTATGTGTTTTTTACAGACAACAGATCCATTCTATCCAATATAGACTTAAAGTATGTTTTAAGCCTCCCCCCGGCTTATGAGTTAATGACTTTCTTGTCTGTCTCAGTCCACTGCTCCAGATTTTATGGATTTTTTCTTTATCCCTGTGTTTGACACTCCCAAGGAGCATGGTGATCTCTCTGACAAGGTCTCCATAATGACCAAATAAGGGTAACTTCATGTATCCCAACTAGGGCACAGATTGAGCACTCTGGGTCAAACATTCTGACAGATTCCAAGTCATATCCAGCTTCTAGGATGCCCTCTGAGGAAAGTAGGATGTCCCTTAATGGTAAGGGAGGATGTTGCCTCACTTCAAATACACAGGTGGCCTGACCAAAGTTAGAAAATCCTATAAAAAACAGGTGCTTATGGTTCATATCATATCCTGTATTTGAATATACATGGTAAAGGTGTTATTTTTTCCTGCCCTGGTATGAGGCCTGCTCAAGGCCGCTCACTCATCCCACCATCAGCCACTGTTGGAATTGGTCCTCTCTACAGGGTCACTCCCAAACTTTTTTCCTTCACCACTCTGGTTACCTGAACCCATTTTTGTTGGCTTTTAGGACTCAATACACTTTACCACTGCTAACAAGTGATAAAGGGCTTGTGCTATCCCCCTAAAACATGGTTCAATTGGCTTACACCTAGTTGGTACTTTTAATTTACTTGTAAGTCCATAGTATGTAGTACAGAGGTACCCAGGGCCTGTAACGTAAGCGCTTTTCCTTGGCAACAGCACTGATTGTGCCAACCACTAACAGTAGCTTTTTAAAACATGTCTCAGGTCTGTCATTGCAGAATAAACCTTTTGCAAGGATTACACCTTCCTTTTAATACATATAAGTCACCTTTAGAGTAGGCCTTAAACTGGGTGCATTGGATTTAAAAAGTAGAACATGTGTTTTCAAGTTTTACATGTCCTGGTAGTGAAAAAAACCGAAATTAGTTTTTCACTACTGTATGGCCTACCTCTCCCATACAATAACATTAGGCTACCTTATTACATTTAGTGCAACTTTTGATTGGGAACAGGTAGAAATGTCATGCTTGTACTACAATGAATTATTATTTAAAATCATAAAAAATGGTAAAGTCGGATTTTAGATTACAATATTGAAAATGCTACTTTTAGAAAGTTGGCAATTTCCTGCCCTAAACTTTTTGAGACCTTCTAGGAGTTTCCAGCTGCATGGGCCTGTTAAATGCTCCCCCATCAGGAATATGTATTAGGCTACTAGGCCCAGACAGTACACAATAGGACATGGGTGTAGCTGAGAAAGGGCCATCCTGCTAGGATGGGAGGTTGCACAGACAGAATATCGAGTTTTAAATGTCGACATACACAATTAGTGAGTTTGAAATATCGTGATACAGAAATATCGACAGCAAGAATATCGTGGTCAAGAATATCGACTTTAAGGGAAGAAATATAATTTTTGAAAATATTGACATTATTAATATCATTTGCAACAATATAGTTGTTTAAAATATCACTTTTTTAATTAGTGTTATGTATTTTAGTATGTATTTCCAAAGTATGTGATCTATTTTTTTTATATAAGTATTGCTTTTGGTTTTTAATATATGTGTTAAAGTGGTAGTAGTTAATAATTTGATGTCAATTAAATGTTGCATTTTTTAGTTCTGTAACGGGTTGTGAGTTTATAGGGGAATAGGATGGGAAGTAATGTAATTATATATTTTTTTGTATTTATTTAATTTAGATTTGATAGTGTTAATTGTGGGAATGAATTTATTATGAATCAATTATTAATTAGTTGTTCAAGTTCAAGTTCAAAAGACCTTTATTCGAATTTCATAAAATTCATAAAAGTACCACATTAAACAATTCAATTACATAACAGATCAAAATTACAGTGTTCATAATTGTTAAAAATCTAATACAACTCTCAAAAGACTATTTTCATGGATTTTCCATCATTTTACGTACTCGTGTTATAAGTCTCAAAAAAGTGCTAGTGCGGAAGATTAATTCATCTGTGTCCAGGGAGAGCAGCATTATATAAGACTCCCCCAATGAAAGGGGTCTTTGTTTTCTAAAGTAGGGAGTTAAAAACCATTTAATGTATTTTAGGTAAAATTTACAGGAGAATAGAAAGTGCAGACCATTCTGTTTGCTAATACCATCACACGGACATGGATTGTATTGTGTTGTATGTTGGTAACCCAAGGGAAAGCCCAGTAAAAATTTCACTGAGCCCGCCCTTAGGCGAAACAGCAATGATCTCTCCCAATTGGTCATGGGTAAAGTAAGGTAGGGCGGAAGTGGTCTCCTACATAATTCATTCCCCATGTAGCTCACAACAGTTGATTTGAGCATTTCACTTTCCATTCGTTCAGAGTTATAAAGTGCATACAGTGCTTGTTTGACCTCAATTTTGTCTTTGGGCTCAATCCTGCTTGGGTCGGAGAAAAGATCTCCTTTGTCCACGGCACTCAATGTTTTTAAAACGCCCGCAAGCAAGGGGATCGCCAAGCCATGGTCACATTTAAGACAGTCTTTTATAATATTTGCGTTAAAGTGGCTGAGTTGTTTCTCCAAATCCTGATCCAGAATAGAGCTGGTCTAGTTCTAATAAAGTCACATACATAGGGGAGGTTTAATTCCTCATGACAGATGAATTCGGAAGATGAGATTGGGGCGCCCAGTATTTTCCTGCAAAATCGTCTTTCTTCTCGCTGGATACTTGGACTTTTTCCCAATCCCCAGACCTCAGCCCCGTATGTAGCCACAGGTAAGCACTGTAGTTTAAAAAAATTTTAAATAGCTCTGGTGGCACCTATTCTTTTTGGGCGAGGCAGGCTCAAAATGGAATTGTTGGCTTTCGAGAACTTGCCCATGGCGTGGGCCAAATGCCCACTCCATGAGCCGTTCGCAGCGAAAGCCAACCCTAAAAATGGGAATGTGGTTACAGATTCTAGTTTATCTGTCCCTACATGTATGGTGTTGAGCTTTCGTTTCCCGGGCCCACATGGCATAATAAAAGATTTTTTTAAATGTACACGCAGATCTAAGCCCTCCATGTATTGGACAAATATTACTTTTAACAAGTAAACGGAGGGCATTTGGTGTACGGCCCATAAGGACCGCGTCGTCCGCGTATAATAAAACTGGTACAGGTTGCCCCTGGATTATTGGTACATCACTAGTCACTTGTTTTAAGATTTTGGCTAAACCATTAATATAAATAATAAACAGCAGGGGTGCTAAAACGCACCCCTGTCTTACCCCCCTACCAATGTTGATAGGTCCAGATACTTCTCCACCCATCCCAATCCTAACTTGTGCCTTGAGATCAGTGTGGAGGTAGGCCAGGAAGTTAACAAGGGCCTCATCCAGTCCATAATTCAAGAGGATTGCCCAAAGTTTAGATCTATTCACTAGATCAAAGGCAGATGAAAGATCCACAAACGCAAGGTAAATAGGAGATGATCGGGCAACACTATACTTATCAATTATCAATTTTAAATTCAAGCATTGCTCAACCGTCCCCACCTTGCTCCTGAATCCCATCTGACACTGGTCCAATATGCCCGTATCTTCAGTCCACTCAACCACCCTATTATAGATGACTCGCCCCAGAATTTTTAAGGTATTATCCAGAAGGGAGATTGGGCGATAGTTCACTGGGTCCGACTTCTCGCCCTTTTTAAAAATTGGGACTATGGTGCTAGTTGCTCAGGTAGTGGGCATAGGCACTGTTGGCAGACTGTTGAAGACATTAAGGAGGATTGGTGCCCATAGATCGGGACTATGTTTGATAACATCAATGGGCAGTCCATCAGGACTGGGGGCCTTATTCCCAAGGCTCTCTTTAATAGCTATTACTACCTCCTAGAGATCGATCCCTAAGCCGCGAAGCTGTCCTGGGGCAAAGCTAGTTAATTCTTCAAGAGGTGCAGCATAGATTTTGGAGAAATGGGCCTCCCAAGAACTGCTGGTTATATTGCAACTAATTGGGGTTAGTTGTTTACCCATTTCTCGTGTTTTTCTGACAGCTGACCAGAAGGGGCCACTGCTTTTCAGGTTTGCACTTCCCACCAGCGACTCCCACTGTTCTGTCAGTAGAGCAGCCTTTCTTTCAGCTATTTTAAGTTTATAACATTTCCCGGCTACCTGTACCTCCATTATGCACCTTGGTTTGGTGGTTAGTGCCCTGCGTAATTCCCTGTTTGCTGATGAGCAGGCGGAGTCAAACCACCTTGGCTCTTTCCCTTCCTTTGGTAATGGAACTGACAAGGAAGTTTTTATAACTAGACACAATTTACCAAAGTCGGCGATTATCCTGTGGCAGTTCCCATCCATAGATAAACAGGAGTTGATTAACTGGGGATGTTCCCTTTTTACACTTTCCAATAATACCCCACTGTCAACTCCCCTCCATTTTAAACGCAGGCCATCACCCGAGGGTGTAATGTCTCTTGAGCCATTTAAATTAGCGTATACCTGGCTAGGGCCTAGGTGCAGAGTCACTGTTAGGGGATTATGACCCCAAACGATGTGTCCGTCACTGTGGATTTTGTAACGCGGTCTATCAAATGGGGGGACATAAAGATAAAATCAATGGTGGAAGAGCAATCCCTGCCTCTGAACGTGGGAGCATAATATGTGCTAGGAGTGTAACATTTATCCATAGCATTACTGAGAGTATGCTCAGTTAATATATTGGCTAATTCAATACCCCTTCGTTCAGCTTGATCTAAATGATTTCTATCCTCAGTCCAGCAATTCTTTAACATTTTCGCATTAAAATCCCCCCCCGATTAAGATCCCTATCTCCTCCTCTGTTTCTAAGCTGGTTTCAAGGTTTCGTAAGGTCTTAGAGAGTGCATCAAAATTCTTATTGGGTGCAGAATGAAAGTCATTATTATAAAAATTAATTAAATAAATCTGGGTCTTTCGCTTGAATTCCAAGATCTGCATGTTCGGGTTCCCTCTTGATAAATCTCTAATTGTGCCACTGGCCAATATCTTAATCCCAATAAACAAGCCTCCCACTGCTCGACCAAAATCAGGCTTACATGTTGTCACACTAAAACAATGGTAGCCCTCTATATATAAATTCCCAACAGCCCATGTCTCCTGAAACATAATGATGTCTTTTCCATCCAATAGCTGGACCCATTGTGGGTCTGACAGTCTTGGTTCTAACCCCGTCACGTTCCAGCTAAGGATAGGAGTTACATCCTCTTGTGTGGCTATGAATGTGACATTATGCTGGTGCGCTACTATTTCCTGGGTTGTGTTAGCTTGTGTTGGTAATAGATATTCCTCATTATCAATGCTCGGTTCTTGACATCCAGTATTACCTCCCCTATTGCCCAGTCAGTCCTGATCTTCTAGATTTGAGAAGGCGTGTTCAAACCGGTTATAGGTTGGGATGTTATATATAGGCCTCAGCTCGTTTTGAGGCGAGTTCCGGTTTATATTGGTCCTTAAATATGGCCTCTCTCCAGGGTTATACTGGCGCATAATGGGAAGGTTTGGGTGTGGCATCGGGTAAGCTGAAAATGTGGTCTGGTGGCCCCGAGCAGGGCCGTTCATAAAACTAAGATCTCGGTTCAGTTGATACATTGGGAATTTATTCCTGATACCAAGATTCGGATCCTGATAGTACTCAGCCGGGTTATTCCCGGGGTTGGAGTTTGGGGCTATTAGATGTCTATAAAAATAGCCCAGGGGGAGCAAGGTCGTATTAAATTCCCAAGGTGAGGGCAGTGGGGCGTTAGAAGTGTTTTTTGAGCCCATTGTGGGGACCTAAAATTTATAATTATACAGTCCCCCTCAAACTTTTTTCTCAACGGGCCCACCCATCCCACTCTTTGTGCTTGGATAATCTCCCTATGCTCCTTCCATTGGAAAGTTACAGTTTACGGATAACCAATGGAGGATCCTATTTTTGAGGGTGATGGGGCTTTCCTCTTGGCCCTCCCTTAGTTTGGGCACATTGACTAGGACCAGCACATACGCCCCGCACTCAGGCGGTAAGCTGATGCGGGTAGGTATCTTCCTCGTGTTGGTTGCCATGTTTTGTTCAGATTGGGCTGTTGGGCGAATTTGGGCATCATTCTTGGATTGTCTAGTTGGGGCCCTTTTGCTTTTCTCAATATTTTGTCCCGTGCCTTCCAAACTAACTGTCTTAGTCATATTAGGGTTAGGGGCATGTTTGGCTGGAGGTGGATTTTTACTTGTACTTGGTATTGGCAGCGGGGGAGTGGGTTTGTTGTGACCTTCTGTGTTCATATTAACCCCATTGTTTTTGGGCTTAGTCCCTCTTAGTGTCCCCACATTGGGCTTATTTGTTACAGTCTGCCCTATTCCTAGTTTTGTTACATGGTCATCTAACACTCTCAGCCTCTTATCCATACTTAGGATTTGTTGGTTGATCGGCCCTAGAAGGGTAGTCAATAGGGTCTCCATCCTCCCCCAGAATGCTTAATTCCCCGTCCGTATACTGGCTTCTGTGGTGTGGGTATCTCTTTCGTTAACTATTTCGTTAAATTGGTCTACCCCCTCATCCCTTCTCCGCTCTACAGAGACCGGAATCCTCCGACGTTGCTTACGCCCACCCTTGCTTCTCAGTTTTTTTGGCGATAGCTCAGTGTCTAAGTGTTTCAATTTTCGCTTGGCTTTTTGCCCCCTAGTTCGCACAGGAATACTATCACTTTTATCCCTCTCAGTGTTTGACATATCAAGGTCTGAGCATGGACCAGTGCCATCTAGATTTGCCAGGTCAATAGCCAGTGGTGCACAAGAGTCTTGACTTATGTTCGTATCAGACCTGAGCATGGTGGGAGTTGATGATAGCCTGCAACCAGTAATAAAATGTTCAGGTGAGGCCGTGCCCGCAATTATGCAGTTCTCATTAGAGTCTGTGTCTGAAAGCCCTGCATAGGATGCAGCAAGTATAGAATCCTGTGAATTTTCTAGGATCACAAGAGGGGGCAAGCTTGATGGAAGCGAGAAGCGCCTTTCAGTGTTCTGGATATTTATTAGTATTTATTTAATTTAGATTTGATAGTGTTAATTGTGGGAATGAATTTATTATGAATCAATTATTAATTAGTTGTTAATTTATATCAATTAATTAATTGGTAACTATGTTAATTGTCAATTTTTTTAGGAGCAGGTTGTGGGTTTAAGGGGGAATAGGGTGGGAAGTATTTTAATTACAATCAAATAAATATTTTTTATTTATTAATATTTATATAATTAAAATATTATACTGTTAATTGTGGGAATTAAGGTATTATTAATTGGTTGTTAATTATTAATTGATTGGTAATTACGTTATTCGTGCCTTTTTTTAGTAGCAGGTTGTGGGTTTATAGGGAAATAGGGTGGCAAGTAATTTAATTTGAATATATGTATTAATATTTGTTATATATTAATATGTATTTAATTTATATTTTATAGTGTTCATTGTGAGAATTAATGTATTAATAATTATTCATCAACTGCTTGTTAATTAATATTAATTAGTTAATTAATTGGTAATTAATTATGTTATTTGTGTCATTGTTTAGGAACGGGTGGTGGGGTTTATAGGGAAATAGGGTGGGAAGTAATTTAATTTGAATACATGTATTAATATTTGTTATATATTAATATGTATTTAATTTATATTTTATAGTGTTCATTGTGAGAATTAATGTATTAATAATTATTCATCAACTGCTTGTTAATTATTATTAATTAGTTAATTAATTGGTAATTAATTATGTTAATTGTGTCATTGTTTAGGAACTGGTGGGGGGTTTATAGGGGAATAGGGAGGGAAGTAATTTATTTATAATTAGTTAATGATTATTTGTTAATTAATGGAAATGAATAATACAAATTTAAAAATGGCAATTGTGTAATTATTTGAAATGTGAGTTGTGGGGTTTATAGTGGTAAAGGGTGTAAAGTAAATTATTTTAAATTAATTAATAAGTTGTTAATTGGTATTCATTTATTAATGTAAAATTAGTTATGGAAATTGTGTAATGCTTTTTAGGTGTATGTTGTGGTGTTTATTGGGGTAGAGGGTGGAAAGTAATTTAGGTTCAATTCATTAATAATTAGTTAATCATTAATATTCAATAATTAATTGATAAATATTCATGGTAATTGTTTATTTTTATTTTGGGTGTAGATTTTGGTTTTATAGGGGTAACGTTTTGTGAGTAAATTAATTATCTGTTTTAATTTGTTCTTTAAATTAATAATATTTGTTTAATTGATAATTAATTATGGTAATCATGGAGGTACCTTTTACATTTTTTTTAGATGTGTGTTGTGAATTGTGTGGTGCTATTGGGTAGGAAATAAAAAAGATAACGTTTGTGTAACAATTGACGTTTTCGATTTTAATTAATTTCTATTAAAAATAGTTATTTGTAAATTATTAAAAAACATTGAAAATAAACTTTGTAGCTAATTTTTAGATTTTTTAAGAACATTATATGTGTCTAACTTTTGTATTTTGTTGTTGTTTTTTAACATCTTTTGTGTTGTAGTTAATATTTTGCTTGTATTTAATTTTTAATTGACTTCAGTGGGATATTAATTTGTACCACTCTGCTATCCAATATTTTCCCTACTGTTGTACGCACTAGAGTGGGAATAGTAATTTTTACGTCTCCGCTATCCAACACTTTCCCTACTATTGCACTCACTGGAGTGGGAATAATGATTTTTAACCCTCCGCTATCCAACACTTTCCGTACTGTTGCACTCACTGGCGTGAGAATAGTAATTTTTACCCCTCCGCTGTCCAACATTTTCTCTACTGCTGCATGCACTGGAGTGGGAATAGTAATTTGTACCCCTCCGCTATCCAACACTTTCCCTACTGTTGCACTCAATGTGTAAAATGTAAGTTTAAAAAGGATTACATATTTTAATGTTTTAATTTGAAAAATAATGTTATTTTTTATTAGATTTTATGTTATAGGTGTATGTATATATATTTATAATTTTTTTTATATATTTATAACATTTAAAAAAATTAAAATGATTAGTTTATTGATTGTTTTAAAGTAAATATATATATTACATTTTATATAAGTATGTTTAAATGTGTTACATTACATTTATTTCTTATATTTGATCAAATGTACATTACATCTAAATAATGTTTTAAAAGTTAAATTTAGGGGTCGATTCCGATTCCGGAAACAAATCCGTATGACGATTCGTATTCGTTTCTGTACGAATCAAACGAATCCGTCCGAATCACGTAGTACGATCAGTTCCGAGAAAATACGTCTGAATCACTGCGAATCGTATCAAAATGAAGGGTAAATCCGTACGACATCGATCCGCACAGTGAACCGTACGATTCGTAAAAATGCAGTACGACCCGCCAAGTACGATTCGTACGGTAAACGTCCCGTATGAGCAATTCGTACGGAGGGCAACACTATCACATACGCACCGTACCCCTAAAATCAAGGGGTGTATGCACGGCGTGTACGCACCGTGCACCTACGACACTGGGGTGTACGAACCATACCCCTACGGTCAGTACACCTACGATCATGGGGTGTACGCACGGGGACATACGCACCGTACCCCTGAAATCCATGGGTGTACGCACCGTACCCCGATGCACTGTACCGCTGCAACCATGGTGTGTACGCACCGTACCCGGAGGGGTCCGTTTCGTACACATTTCGAGGCAAAATCTGCTTTTACGGACTTTTTAAGCTCCCGTAGAAAAAGAGTCGTACGGAGTGTTGTCGATACGATTCGTACTTGCTGGGTTGGAAAATGCAGCTTCGATCCGTACGGACATCGCGTACTGCGCATTCCGAATGTGATTCGTACGGATTAGTGAGTTGTACGGTCTTCGGTATGATTTGTATGGAGAACTGCTTTGGGTACACATCATACTACATCGTACGTACGGGTACGGGTCTGCATACGATTCGTACGGGAAAAACGCTCCGTACGGGTATTCGGAGGGCATTTTACCGAATCGGAATCGGCCCCTTAATATTTAATATATTTAACATTCATTTTTATATATATAAAAAATGATATTTTGTACATCGATATTTTTTTCTCAATATTTTTATATTTACCATTATAAATATAGAATGTCGATATTTTTTACATCGATATTTGTGTATGGGGATATTTTTGTTGTCGATATTTTATTAGTGATCCAGGATGGGAGGGGCGGAGCTGTTCCCTGCCCTACTTACATTTCAAAGGACTGCCACCAGCACACTCACAAAGGTACCTGACACCAGCCTTTGTCACCCTAGACCTCTTGGAGTCTAGGCAGGGGAAGAAAGGACAGGGAAGGAGCTTTCCAGAACCAGATGTGGAGATGAACTTCGAAGGGTGGGACCAGGTATAAATATTGGTGGCCTGCTGGGGTCAGCAGACCTCCATGTCTGGGACTGTTTTTAAATAAAGCAGTTTTTAAAATTTTTAAATGCAGCCAGTTTACCTTAAAGTAAAACAGGATGCATTTAAAAAATAAAAATTAAACTTTTCAGTTACATTTTTTTAAGAGGAGACAATGGTCGCTGGGACCACTGCCGGCCCTTAAAACATATTTGAGCATGCTTCCACAAATGGGAAGGGTCCCCCAGGGACCCCTCCCTGTTTGTGAGTGCTTTACCACCCTTCTGAGAAGGCAATTGCGGCCACAAAACATTCTTACATAGCTTAAGGAGTCCTTATTAGGAAGGGACGCCCTTGGAACGCCCCTTCCTCATAGTGAGTCGCTAATTCTATTTCGCGAGTTGCAAATTGATTTGCGACTCGTAAAATAGGATTAGTACATGGGCCACAGGTTTTTTGCGGGCGCATACGGGTCTAAAACCCCTTTGTGCATGCAAAAAAACTTTGTACATATGGCCCTTTCAGATCTAATGAAGCATACCGTAATGAAACAGATCAAACTTGATCCAATAGGGAACAACTACGGCGATGGAGACTGCATTAATTACTGACGAAACTCAAAGTACCAACTCAAATAACAGTTTAAACAACAACCTAGATAAAGTTAAAGCTAAAGAGGCGTGCACCCCTGCTGCAAGAAAAACCCTGGGATGCAAAAACGTTTAATCATATGCTTACTCTGAGTCTTCCTCACAGTTATCCTAGCTGGCCAATAAACATCCTACCATGGAAGCCACACTTCCCATCATGGGCGTCCTTAGCACCTACCTTAATAAGGCACCAACTTATAGTCACATGGTAGCAGGGAATGCCTCTAATTTTTCTATACAAACACCTCCTATTGTGTGAAATCGAAGCTTGACACCGGTGAACCATCAAACGAGACGCAACCTCCGTGAAAGAGCACCAGCAAACCAAAGATAACATCAGAAGTTTTACTTCACATTTAAAATTGGATACTGTTCAACATATATGTAGTACATCACCAAACGATGTAGCTCAGAAGTAATCTCTCCCAAGGGGCATCGATGTGCAAACAAAAGTGGGAGTGCACATTTAATTCAGAGAACAGAGCACTCAATTGATCAGGTGCCAAAACCACACATGATGGATTTAGTAGTGGCAGATGGTCTCTTAATTTTGGTCAATAAGGTTTACACACAAAGTCCAAAGACGAATAACGCATCGGAAAAAATGTATGTACCTCCTGCACGGAAATCAAGGGCACTGGACCATTTATCATTTCAGCTTACTACTGTAAAGCCCTCGTTTCATGCTCCTGAATCAATTTCGAGTAACAAGTTTCCCAGTAAACCAAACCGAGGCAGTCAAAATCAAGATGCACATGATTCACATGAAATAACTACACCTGTGAGCTGGACTTTAAACCACTCAAGGGAGGCCTAAGACGTACTAAATCGGCAGGCCATACTAAATATAATAAGATCCCTTCCAGACCTTATTTCAGTGACCTCAGCTGACCTTTTACCAGTTTGCTTTCTTGCAGACAATACCAGCAATGCAGAATCAACTCGAGCAATGGGGCCAACAGAGGAGATCGCATGCAAGATCTGGGTTAGGAAAGAAGAGCTGTGGGAGTTGGGCATTCTACTAGCACAAGTGATTAAAGCAAAATATCCGCTTATGTTCGCACGGCCTCAGTAAATGTATTCGAGCAAGAGCAGCTTTAACTTTAAAACAACAGACACAAGAGAAGAGCTTACGTCATACCAGCACTCCATTAAAGATGATCAACAGCAATTCCAACAGATTTGCTCATGGAATATCACTTGTATCGCTCCCCACTTGAAAAGCTCAAAACTCGATCTCAATACTTTACTAAACAGATTTCAAGAGATATGTCTACAAGAGTCTTGGGGATATGACAGCTTTAGTCTAGACCATTTTACAATATTTGTGAAAAAGGCCACAAAGGCAAGATCTGGCCGCCCATCTGGGGGATTACTTACACTAATTAATAACCAATTCAAACTTAGCTGCAAAGAAATTCCAACCCTTTCTAATCATGTTTTGGTTGTAAAGGTGAGCTACTCTAGGAAGGAACAACTATATATTACATATGTTTGTTTACCATCTTCCAGGACTGATCTGGCAAACGTCATTAGAACACTGAATGAGCTGGAATATCTAACTGAGCATTATATATTTTCCATGTGTCTTTACACAAGACTTCAATGAAGACCTTCTTGAAGTATTTTCAGAATTTAATACTTCCAATGAAGGACCTGATGAAACTTTTTTTAATCGCCCCACCCATGTTTCAAAGAAAAGCGAGATGCCACTCTCAGAAATTCAAATGTCTGAAAAACTTCACAGTGAAATCGGGACTTTGTTGTCTCTACAGACGTTTTCCGAATGACCAACCTGCCAGAAAGGCATTTCTTATGACAAACACAAGCTCTACTATAAATTTGACTATGATCCATTTCTCACATTTCCACATGTGTGAAAACTACTCACACTCTAAATAGGGTTGATGGGACAACCGTCAATTTAAAGCAGATAGCCAACATCCGCCAAACTTTTAATAACCCTCTTAGTCACTTGATGACATCATGAAGCCTCAAGAGAATAGGATTAGTTTCTGATGTTACTAGCCTCGACAGATCTGCCAGTGGAAGATATTGTATGGTAGGCTACCTCATAGCCATGGCAAAACACTAATTTGGACGAGGCACCGACAGAGATGCTAAAAGCAAAACTTCTACCAAGACAACATGTGAAACATGAGATGCATAGAAGTAACCTCCCGTTGCAGCAGAAAGGTTAATCATTGGATGACTTTTACCCAGCTGCATTCATTTGTACAACACTGTTCCAAAAGGTCTCAGCGGAAGTTGGGTTCAGTCTTAGCAGAATTGAATCTGAACTGATGTCTGTAAATCCGAGTCATTTCATTGAAGAATAGAGCCACTGACAAGCTAGAGATGGGCAGAATTGGCTATTAAGTGGAGAGTTAGACCAAGAAAATTAGTTTGTGGAACTTGAAATAATGTAAACGTCGGTGTTCTACTCCATATCAAGGAGTGAGCGGAACCAGTAGCTCAAAATCACAGAAAATTGTTGTTTAACATACAGAAAGCAAGCTAAGAGGAACCACAGAATCTACTGGCAGCAGAGAGCATGGAAGAATCAAAAGTATTGTCTCCATGTTTCTCCCCATGTTTGTGGTGGCAAAGGAAACATACAAGAGAAGGCTGACTCAACCTAAGGAATCGAGCTTTACAGATGGAAGTTAAAGTTCCATTGACACATCTTCTTGGACAAAGGAATAGAACCTGAAGGAGGCAAAATAATGGCATTAAGTAAGAGTCTGCATGAACTGGTGCTAGGGACACTGTCTTTAGCAAATCTCCTGTGCCAGATATGTTCGTGATTGTGCAACAATCCACACTATCTTTTATGAACTGAAGAAAAAAGGGCATTTTTTATGTATTCTAAGGAGCTGGAGACAGCATGTCAACCAGTCAAATACTGAAAAACATGGCTTTCTTCCATCCATGCCTGCACAAAACTCACAGTGGACTGCAGCATCGGCGCTACATTGGATTAATGATAGCAGGGTAGCTACGGAAGGCATGTTGCCATATATGGCCTTCAGCCGATTCACAGTGGATAAAAGAGTCTTGTAAAAGTATCATCATGCAAATGCTCTCATCTCGCAATACATCGCAAAAGGTTCACCATAGTGGCCAAAACAGGCACTACATACAATTGTTTTGAACACCACAGACCAAATGTTAGGTGGGGCATTTGTCAGCATGAAGGCAATAATGTGATCATCCATATCCCGGGCAATGAACATAACCGGGTAATCTACATGTCATGCCACTCATTGCAAACAAAAAGTAAGCACTCATCCCATATGGTGATTAGTTGGTGGTGGAACAATCGGCTTAGTCAACGGTACCTCTAAAATAATTCTGGAACAGACTTTTACCTATTGTGACTTCTACACCCCATGGCTTTTTGAAGAACATCATTGACAGTCAACAATGGAAGCAAGTAAAAGAGAAACACCTACATGCGAAGACCTCAGCATCCGAGAAATAAAAACGTGTAAGCACATAAACAAAGAGTTCCTAGTATTATCCGCTGCATCACATAGCGGAGCCACCATCATGATCCCAACAGCACTGCACCATCAAGAGGTACATGAAGCAAACAATGGATAGGAAGGCATCAAAGCAAGAAAGAAGTCTCTCAGGGAGCATATATGGTTCCCTCCGTTGGATGAACTTAAGAGGAAAAGAAAACATGAGTGTGCTATATGGCAATACACAATCTATGGGTACTGTGACAAGCCATTAGAGATATGCAAAGCTGTGAAGTCTTTGCAACATCACATTTTTTCAAACTTTGCTGCAAAGTTTGAACAAGCATATGCAATGCAATCGGTCTCAAATTTGTCAAAGTTAGAGGAGCTCTTGGCATTGAAAATGACAATATTTTTTACTTTTGTTTTATTATTTGCAGTGGAGTGATCATATTTGCATAGCACTATTGTCATTTGTATGACCTTGCGGCGCTGGAGAACCAGAAAATGGGAAAGAGGTTATGAGTGAGTGGAGACAAGAGTAATATGCTGACTGGGAAAAAAAAGTGACAACACCCTGGTAAAAGCAAACACTCATAGTTAATGCAAGATTAAGTAAAGCTTGTGAAATTTAAGCAGGAGCAACATGGTTATCTTAACGCTTTTACACTTATTATTCAGAAATCAATGGGTGTTTGCCAGACATTGCTCCTCTTAAGAGTCGGGGCTGAAAGCTAAAGTCTTCAGGAGTCCCTTGGAGCAGTAAGCAGGTAAAATGATGAAAAAAGTGTTGCTAGTCGGCCCTGCATCCCCACTGAGATATTAAAACAAACCAAAAGATCTGCAGGAACTATAACCCTTTCGTCTCCCGTCGACCTCCCGCATAGGGGTGCTCAATATTTGTCCATGGGGCAAAGCCATGGCAAACATTTAGGCTATTCAAACAAGGGAGAAAAAAGTAATAACGCAAATCACTGGGTGTTGGAAATGGGATCCCCGGCTGGCCAGGGCTTTCGCCAAAGTCAGTCAGAGACCACCACACCCAAGTCAGGGCAAGGGAGTTACACGCCAAGATAACCCCTACTCACCCTCTAGGTAACGTGGCGCGAGCAGCAAGGCTAAACTTGGAGGCGATGTAGGTTAAGTATTTGCGCACGCACCCCAGCAACAACAACCAAAGGCCCACCACAAAGGAAACTCCACACAAGGTTATGTAAAAATAGCCTTTGTATTATAATAAATATACATCAGATAAAACACACATCTTGTTACACTGTGCCAACAGGCACGGGCGGAATTTACAAGGGATATTTGTACAGGACAGGGCCACTTGAACCACTGTCAAGGGTATCAACACTTTTAGCAGCAATACTTTCAGTAGTAGCACTTTAGCAATACCTTCAGTAATAAAGCAATACTTTCAGTAATAGCACTTTAGCAATACCTTCAGTAATAAAGCAATACTTTCAGTAATAGCACTTTAGCAATACCTTCAGTAATAAAGCAATACTTTCAGTAATAGCATACAACCAGTAATTACTGGTAACAGGGCCTCACTAGCACCACCTGTACTAGGGAGAAAACAACCACCTACACGTCACACTACCTGTAGGGGTGCAAAAGCAACACACATGATGTCGTAACATTCAGAGGTGTAAAAGGACAAAGAGAACACATGATGAATAATCTACCCATTCAGAGGTGTAAGCAAAACACATGATGCCGTAACATTCAGAGGTGTAAAGGCACATGACGCATAATCAATACATTCAGAGGTGCAGAGCAAATACCAATTTCCCCAAACTCACCAGTCACCACCTGTGACTGTCCCGGTGTCCCAATGTCAGGGCCTAAACGTGGCAGTTGCCCACAAAGTGCTGGGCAACTGGAGCAGGGAAAGTTAGCGCAAAGTTGGAGCCTCTCTGGGCTCAAAGAACCACCACTGTGGCACTGGTGAGCCTCTCTCAGGCTCTCTTACACAAGTAAGGGGGCTGCTGAGCCTCTCAGGGCTCCAGCAACAAAAGGTGCAGCCTCGCTGGGCTGTGGGGTCCCTCGCTCTGGGGACCCAAAGGGATCAAGTTTGCCAAGAGCCTCGCTGGGCTCTAATGCTACAGGTGCCCCCGGGGCACCTCGTGGCTCCAAAAACGCGGAGGTGCTTTCTCTCAAAGTTGGAGCCTCTCTGGCTCGGGTTGGAGTCCCCCTCTTGGGGACTCGGGTCGCTCACAAGTGCCCCCTGAGCCCTCTCTGGCTCTGACTACAGGCGCGAGGTCGCGCTACAGAGAGGGGGCGGGGCGGACACCGGCAATGTGTCCCGACGCTCCCCCCCTCCTCTGCAGGCACCTTCACTCACCGGGTTCGCGCTGGGCTCTCCAGCGGCGGCGGGTCTCTCCCGCTGGTCCCGGGGCTCTCCTCTCCTCTCGGGGAGCCTCGGCAGGCTCTCTCGCGGCTCGGTGGAGGAGGCGGGACTTCCGGGTTGACTCTCCCGGGCCGCGCGGTGATTGGACGGCCGTCCCTTTACTTCCGGGTCGCCGCGGGCAGCGCGGCGGCTCGCTTTAGGCAGGCAGGCGGGCTCCCAGATGATCCGAGGAGTGGGCTCCCTCGTAGATCAATCAAAACCGGGCACAACAACGCGGCAATGAGCGGGGTAGCACCCGCGCCGCCAAACCACCACACGGGGCGGACAAAATACAGCGCTCACGGCGCTCGGGCAAAATCCAGCGTTTTCAAGCGCTAGGCAGGCGATCTCAGCGCTCCTAGCGCTGAAGGGCAGAGAGCAGCGCTCTCAGGCTGCAGGCAAGGAATCCTCAGTGCTCCCCAGCACTTGAGGACAGGACAAGGCTCCAGCAAGGGCTGGAGGCAGGCAGGGGGGCAAGGCTGGGCCAGCGCCAGCACACTGGGTCTCCAGGCAGGGAGACAGTCCAAGTGGCGGTCCTCCTGGCCCCAGCAGCAGCAACAGCCCCCTCTGGCAGGATCCAAAAGCAGAACATTTTCTAAGGGGACACAGCCCCTTCTTATAGTAACAAATCCTTTGTTTCAAGGTGCAGGGTGGGGGGAAAACCCGTTTCAGCTGGCTCTGGAGCACTCTTAATGGCCCAACCACCCATTTCATTCACTGGGGAGGCTAGGGTCGTTAGACACACCACAGGGGGGCGGAGCCAGCATTGTGTGGGGAAAACCCAGCCCATCCAGGACACAGGTACACTCCTCCCACACATCACTCATGCTAATCTCCCACTCACCACCGGGCAGACCCATCCAGACTTCCTGGAGCCTGGCATGCCAGCCAGCTCCAGCCAATCACGCTCCAGCACCCTCACAGCACACGCACACATATCTCAATGTCCAGAAGTAGCACTTCCCAACTAGACACATACATGTCGCAGACACCATCTCGCAGCATTCACTCTCACGAGTTTACACATACTAAACTCGAGCCTGCACTCCCCACGCATCAGGAACTACCAGGGACACACACATTCCCCATGCATTCCTATGGGAGGGCAGGCCAGCCATGCTACACGCACGCACTTTCACTCTGGGACCCAGGGAAAAGTGCGCAGAGACCCAAAATCACTGACACAGGGTCACACATAAGGCAAAAAGTTCAGGGGTGAACCAGCCCTGCGGGCCAAGTCCAACATAACCCCCTTCCAGCCAAAACGCAGGGGAGAACAATCACCACCGTGATGGACTTCCCTGCTTGGGGCGATAGAACACGGACGCAGGCCCGCCACTGCCGGGACACCCTCCTGTTCTATGCCACGGTGAACCCCTAGGGTTCCTTCTAAAGCTACTGTAAGGACCAGCTGGGCTACCCCACTGGTACTCCTCAGCTGTCCGCGGCCAGGACCAGGCCCTAGGCCACCCAGGTGCCACTGGTTCCTGCCTACTCACGAAGTGGGGGGTAGTAACCCCGGGCACATAGTAGCCATTCTCCACTCCTCCTGTCTGCAAGACAGGGCTAGACTGCCACTGGTTCTCCAGCCTAGGGTCTACAACCTCAGGTGGACCAGGAGTCTCAGGGAAGGCTCTCCTCCCCTTACCTCTTCTTTTAGGGTTCCTCCTCCCCGTGCGAGGGGGACACCTAGAACGCCATGCCAACCCAGGGTTTAACCCCTCAGGTTGCACCGGGGTCAGAGTTGGGCTCTCCCACCCTCTGCACCCCCTTCCAGAGGTCTGCCCTCTCCCACCTGGAGAAGTTCCTCTGGAAGAAGAACCGGTCAGGACACTGGTTACAGTCGTCCTACCCTTCAGGTCAGGCTGATCCTGAACCTGGCCATCCAACCTCCGGTCTAAAACCTTTGGTGGAACAATTGCCTGGCACTCCAGGACTTCTTGGGACTCACACACAATCCCTCTGAGGCTAACAAATGACACATCTGTTGTGTGACTGTCTGTCTGGCGCAGATCTCCCGCCCTCTGTCCACCTGACAGTGCGTGACGATCCCCCAGACCAGAAGTGGTGCCACCCGGGTCCCTCCAAGAAGATCTAGCCCACCTGGCTAGTCTCTGGTCCACTGGTGCATCCACTGGGAAACTCATCCCCCAATCACTCCTCACGCTGGACTCCTGTACCCTCCCTACCGGAGCGGTACTGCCAGCCTCTGGAACCACAGGAGCTCTGGTTACAGACGCTCCAGGTCCTCTACTCACTAGGAGATCCTCCTCAAATGGGCTAACAGGACAGCCTAGGTCCCCAACCTGGTGTTCCCTCAAGAAACCACCCAGGCTCTGAGACAGGGCTTCGGGCCTCTGGGGGCTCTCAGCCACCCACTGACTCCTGCTCCACTGAGCCAGGCAGTCAGCCCCTACACCCTTCTCACTATACTGGGACCTAGCTGGGCTACACTGAGCCTCTTCCACCACGCTGGGCTGGAAGATCCCTGACCCACTACTTTCGGAGTCACTCACCAATGACTCTACAGAGCCTCTGGCCCTTTCCCAGCGGTCTGCTTCCTCTGCAAGGTCCCAAGGACAAAAACATTTCAACTTCAGCAGGTGCTGGCGCAACTCTGGACACACAACACTGAGCAACTGCTCTTTGAGGAACATACTCACTACTCCGTCCCTCTCATCGTCCGGGTTAGCCGCCAGCCAATCCTCCATTGCATCAGAACAGTCATCCACAAAATACCCCCACTTCTGGTGAGGCGGTTTCCTATGGTTCCTGAACTTCAACCTGTTCTCCTCCTCTGGGGAAACAGGAACCATACTCTGGGAACTGGGACTTTCTAGACTTAGATTTAAATAGCTGCCACCACTGGACTCAACCCTCCCTGGGGGATCCAGAAAATTAAGACTGCGCTCAGGGGATAACCTACACTCTAGGGCTATCTTCTCCCTGGCCAAGGCCCTCTCAGCCTCTGCAGTCCGCTCATTCACACCCAGCTGCGCCATCTCTCTGGCATACTCTAACCGGAGCTTCTCCATGGCCAGCTGGTGCTCCCTCTCTTCTCTCCTATCCACCCACTCCTCTGGGGACAGGGAAAGGGATGGGGTGCTACACCTGACACTGGACCCAGCAAGGGACTCCCTATCTAGGGGGTCCTCACTCTCTGCTGGCGCCCATCCACTGTCACACTCACTCTCCACATCAGACTCTTCAGGGCTCCCCTCAGACCCACCACCCTCATGGTGTGCGGTCCGGGCCCTCTCCCTCTCACTGTGCTCACGCTCCCAGTCACTCTTCTGCCACAGGATCATGTTATCCCTAAGCTTGGACTGGGTGTCTGACTCACTCACTGGGATGTCTCTCTCCTTACATAACCGTACCAACTCATGCACACTGTACTTAAACAGGCCACAAAGGTTAAAAGGAGATTCCATCTTGACAGGATGCTCACAGACACGTGCAACACAAGGGATCTAGCAATCTGAAGTAGGAGTACACAATTCCAAAACTTCCACACTCTCCTTAAAAAAAGAACTCACTCATGCGTCCAGGGAAACACACCATTCATCCACACACACCCTCCCCTCGGATCGGTAAGGCAGTTTCTACCACCCCTGACTTCTCAACCTGACCAAAAGTGACACAGGTACCAAACTCTGGAAGCAGGGCGGGGGACAAATGTACTGAACACAATTATAAAATGACACTCTTCAGGAGAAGAAACAATGGAATTTCACCAAAAACAATAATCCCCAAAATGTGGTTATCTAACAAATGTAGAGCTTTGAAGTGCGGCCAGCCGCTACTGTGGTATAACGCAAACACAAATCCTTATCCCACCGCTTGCCGCCAATGTTGGTAATGGGATCCCCGGCTGGCCAGGGCTTTCGCCAAAGTCAGTCAGAGACCACCACACCCAAGTCAGGGCAAGGGAGTTACACGCCAAGATAACCCCTACTCACCCTCTAGGTAACGTGGCGCGAGCAGCAAGGCTAAACTTGGAGGCGATGTAGGTTAAGTATTTGCGCACGCACCCCAGCAACAACAACCAAAGGCCCACCACAAAGGAAACTCCACACAAGGTTATGTAAAAATAGCCTTTGTATTATAATAAATATACATCAGATAAAACACACATCTTGTTACACTGTGCCAACAGGCACGGGCGGAATTTACAAGGGATATTTGTACAGGACAGGGCCACTTGAACCACTGTCAAGGGTATCAACACTTTTAGCAGCAATACTTTCAGTAGTAGCACTTTAGCAATACCTTCAGTAATAAAGCAATACTTTCAGTAATAGCACTTTAGCAATACCTTCAGTAATAAAGCAATACTTTCAGTAATAGCACTTTAGCAATACCTTCAGTAATAAAGCAATACTTTCAGTAATAGCATACAACCAGTAATTACTGGTAACAGGGCCTCACTAGCACCACCTGTACTAGGGAGAAAACAACCACCTACACGTCACACTACCTGTAGGGGTGCAAAAGCAACACACATGATGTCGTAACATTCAGAGGTGTAAAAGGACAAAGAGAACACATGATGAATAATCTACCCATTCAGAGGTGTAAGCAAAACACATGATGCCGTAACATTCAGAGGTGTAAAGGCACATGACGCATAATCAATACATTCAGAGGTGCAGAGCAAATACCAATTTCCCCAAACTCACCAGTCACCACCTGTGACTGTCCCGGTGTCCCAATGTCAGGGCCTAAACGTGGCAGTTGCCCACAAAGTGCTGGGCAACTGGAGCAGGGAAAGTTAGCGCAAAGTTGGAGCCTCTCTGGGCTCAAAGAACCACCACTGTGGCACTGGTGAGCCTCTCTCAGGCTCTCTTACACAAGTAAGGGGGCTGCTGAGCCTCTCAGGGCTCCAGCAACAAAAGGTGCAGCCTCGCTGGGCTGTGGGGTCCCTCGCTCTGGGGACCCAAAGGGATCAAGTTTGCCAAGAGCCTCGCTGGGCTCTAATGCTACAGGTGCCCCCGGGGCACCTCGTGGCTCCAAAAACGCGGAGGTGCTTTCTCTCAAAGTTGGAGCCTCTCTGGCTCGGGTTGGAGTCCCCCTCTTGGGGACTCGGGTCGCTCACAAGTGCCCCCTGAGCCCTCTCTGGCTCTGACTACAGGCGCGAGGTCGCGCTACAGAGAGGGGGCGGGGCGGACACCGGCAATGTGTCCCGACGCTCCCCCCCTCCTCTGCAGGCACCTTCACTCACCGGGTTCGCGCTGGGCTCTCCAGCGGCGGCGGGTCTCTCCCGCTGGTCCCGGGGCTCTCCTCTCCTCTCGGGGAGCCTCGGCAGGCTCTCTCGCGGCTCGGTGGAGGAGGCGGGACTTCCGGGTTGACTCTCCCGGGCCGCGCGGTGATTGGACGGCCGTCCCTTTACTTCCGGGTCGCCGCGGGCAGCGCGGCGGCTCGCTTTAGGCAGGCAGGCGGGCTCCCAGATGATCCGAGGAGTGGGCTCCCTCGTAGATCAATCAAAACCGGGCACAACAACGCGGCAATGAGCGGGGTAGCACCCGCGCCGCCAAACCACCACACGGGGCGGACAAAATACAGCGCTCACGGCGCTCGGGCAAAATCCAGCGTTTTCAAGCGCTAGGCAGGCGATCTCAGCGCTCCTAGCGCTGAAGGGCAGAGAGCAGCGCTCTCAGGCTGCAGGCAAGGAATCCTCAGTGCTCCCCAGCAGTTGAGGACAGGACAAGGCTCCAGCAAGGGCTGGAGGCAGGCAGGGGGGCAAGGCTGGGCCAGCGCCAGCACACTGGGTCTCCAGGCAGGGAGACAGTCCAAGTGGCGGTCCTCCTGGCCCCAGCAGCAGCAACAGCCCCCTCTGGCAGGATCCAAAAGCAGAACATTTTCTAAGGGGACACAGCCCCTTCTTATAGTAACAAATCCTTTGTTTCAAGGTGCAGGGTGGGGGGAAAACCCGTTTCAGCTGGCTCTGGAGCACTCTTAATGGCCCAACCACCCATTTCATTCACTGGGGAGGCTAGGGTCGTTAGACACACCACAGGGGGGCGGAGCCAGCATTGTGTGGGGAAAACCCAGCCCATCCAGGACACAGGTACACTCCTCCCACACATCACTCATGCTAATCTCCCACTCACCACCGGGCAGACCCATCCAGACTTCCTGGAGCCTGGCATGCCAGCCAGCTCCAGCCAATCACGCTCCAGCACCCTCACAGCACACGCACACATATCTCAATGTCCAGAAGTAGCACTTCCCAACTAGACACATACATGTCGCAGACACCATCTCGCAGCATTCACTCTCACGAGTTTACACATACTAAACTCGAGCCTGCACTCCCCACGCATCAGGAACTACCAGGGACACACACATTCCCCATGCATTCCTATGGGAGGGCAGGCCAGCCATGCTACACGCACGCACTTTCACTCTGGGACCCAGGGAAAAGTGCGCAGAGACCCAAAATCACTGACACAGGGTCACACATAAGGCAAAAAGTTCAGGGGTGAACCAGCCCTGCGGGCCAAGTCCAACACTGGGAGAAAGCCCAGAGTCACCTATGGAGACGTCAGCCTACCGGGTTAGAGAGAAAGGCAAGTAGGAAAAATCAAGTGAGCTCTGTCGAACCTTGGGGTCCTGTGCAATATATGCCATTAGGGGTGTGGAAGGAGGACATCAGGGGGTAAATCTGCCCAAATGTAACCGTATCCTTAAGTGGAAAAAAAAGAAGGAAAGGGGGGGAAGGAAATTGAGTGAGGAATGGCCCAAGGGAGACTGTAGGAAAACTATGAGGGGTAAGCAAAGCACAGGTCTGGAGAGCCATAGTGCTGGAGTAGGAGCCGTAGAAATTTCTTAGAAAATTCAGGTTCCAAGTAAGGGGAGGAGTAAATCCATGTTGAGTGAACAAGGTATCTAATGCCGGTGGCACCATATTCCAACCGGTGCATGTGCAGTCGCTTCGGGCACTATTAATCAATCTGATATTTGGCGGCAAAAGTCAATAATGCCAGGGGCGCAAAATCCATGGGAGAGTGAGTAAGGTACCTGAAGGCTACAGCACCATAATCTGATTGGTGCGGGTGCAGTCCTCTGGGGTGCTGATGATGATGTGCACAGTGCCTAGTCTGAATAGGCATACAGAATTCATGCCCAGGGCTCCTGGACCATGGTAGAGTACTCCCAGGGAGGTCTATAGTGGTTTCAATCATGTAAGGAGGTTAAAAGGGGGGGAAGCAGGAGCAGGGCAATTGTGCACTCTACACCACTGCACTTTACACCACTCCACTCTGCACCACTGCACTCTGCACAACTGCACTGTAAGCCACTGCACTCTACACCACTCGACTCTACTCTCCGACACTCTACTCTATGCAACAGCACTCTATGCCACTACACTCTATAATACTCTGCACCACTCTACTCTATGCCACTTCACTCTACTCTGCACCACTCTACTCTACACCACTGCTCTCCATGCCACTCTACTCTTCGCTACTACACTCTACACCATTCTACTCTGCACTGCACTATTCTACGCCACTGCACTCTACTCTGCACCTCTTTATGCCACTTCTCTCTATGCCACGCTCCTCTGCGCAACTGCACTTTATGCCAGTCTACTCAGCACCACTCTACTCTACACCACTGCACTCTACTCTGCACCACTCTACTCTATGCCAATGCACTCTACGCCACTCTACACCACTCTATCTCACTGCACTCTACACCTCTGCACTCTACATCACCCTACTCTACGCTGCACCACTCTACTCTATGCCACTGCACTCTACTCTGCACCACTGTACTCTACACAACTGCACTCTAAGCCACTGCACTCTACGCCACTCTACTCAACTCTCCCCACTCTACTCTATGCCACTGCACTCTTCGCCACTGCGCTCTATGCCACTCTACTCCGCACCACTGCACTCTACGGCACTGCACTCTACACAACTCCACTCAACTCTGCACCACTGCACTCTACACAACTGCACTCTAAGCTACTGCACTATATGCCACTCTACTCGACTCTCCACCACTCGACTCTATGCCACTGCTCTCTATGCCACCACACTCTATAATACTCTGCACCACTCTACTCTACACCACTGCTCTCAATGCCACTCTACTCTGCGCCACTGCACTCTACACCATTTTACTCTGCACCGCTTTACTCTACCCCACTGCACTCTACTCTGCACCTCTCTACGCCACTGCTCTCTATGCCACTCTACTCTGTGCAACTGCACTTTATGCCACTCTACTTTGCACCACTCTACGCTACATCACTGCACTCTACTCTGCACCAATGCACTCTTTGCCACTCTACTCTACAGCACTCTACCTCACTGCACTCTAACCACCCTACTCTATGCCACTGCACTCTACGCCACTGCACTCTACTCTGAACCACTCAACTCTACAAACTGCTCTGCATGCCACTCTGCACCACAGCACTCTATGCCACTCTACTCTGCACCACTCTACCCTATGCTACTCCACTCTATTTTGCACCACTGTATTCTATGTGACTGCACTCTACACCACTGGACTCTATGCCACTGCCAGGGGCGTAACACAAGCCCCCGCAGCCCGCGTTGTGCGGGAAACCCGAAGCTCCAGGGGAGCCCCTCAGCACAGCACTTTGGCTGGAGTGCTCCTGATAGAGTTCGGAAGGGCCCCTGCACGTACCTTGCAGGGGGGCCCCCTCAATTTTCGTTACACCACTGGCCACTGCACTCAACTTAACACCACCCTATGCCACTGCACTCTATGCCACTCTACTGTACTCTGTAGCGCTGCACTCTACTATACACCACTGTACTCTACAACACCCTACTCTATACCACTGCACTCTACACCTCTGCACTCTACGCCACTCTACTGCGGTTGGCTGTAGTCCAACCCATCGGGGCAGCCCTCAAGACCAATTTCTAAAAGTAGAGCTTTCTGATTAACCCTGGGGACTTTTTTTCCCTTGGGCTAATTTTCTCCCACAGGAGACATGCACCCACGGGAGTGTGTGCTTGATCTGCCTGCCTGCAACATGAAGAAAAATGTTGCAGACAGCCATTACAGGAATCGGGGACTCCTGTTCTGAAGTTAAATCAAACAAGCATTTGCAATGCAATATGTCTCGCATTTAGGCGAGTTTAAGCTATTTGCATTGTAAAGGACAATACCTTTCGTTTATGTTTTAAAAACGAAAACAAAAATAAAAGGCATTGTCATTTGCAAGGTCAATATCTCAAACTCGTGTAAATTCATTGCAAATGCTCGTTTTCTATGTCGCAGTGTTGCCCAGCTGTGGTGGTTGACCCAAGCCATAGCTTGAGTCAACAACTACTGCTGTTTAATGTGGAAGCAAATGAGCCACACCTGCTCCCACTCCCATCTAGAGACCCCGGTGATGCTCATTTATTTCGAGAAGTGGAAGAAATTGCAACGAGTAAACGAGGATCCTTGAGGATAACTGAGATACGTGTAAGTGCGATTCAATATGGTGAAAAAACCTATAAGGTTAACACAGAGAAGCTTTTTTTGACCTGCTCTCTGTTAAAGACACTACCAGCAGTAATGTACAACCGATCACAACGCCGTAACATACACATATAAAAGCAACAATACTTTATACACCTTCTAAAACACCCAACAACTGCAATGCGTGGTCCTAATGTAGAAGTATAAAATTTAAACTGAACCCCTGCATCCAGGGTGTCAAAGTCCAATAAAATATAAGTAAATAAATCACACGTACTCTGGGACCTGAACGTACGCCTCGTGTCCCGAAAGATACGCACCTCATAATGCAAATAAACACCTACAGCAACTTAAATACATTCCTTTGCGGTCATATCACCAGCGTCATAATGTGCTGGGAACAGTTTTAACTAAACAATCCACTTCAAGCCGCTACATTTTCACAAGGGGAACCAAGGACGCTCATTCCAGGCTCACCTGAATCCGTACCGCAACACTCCGTCAGCATTCCGCCATCATAGTTAAATCCGTAGAAGTGCGTCATTTTATTTTTTTAAAACAGCTAAATACAATTAAGGGCACCTGTGTTCATGTCGACGGCATCCATGCAACAGTACACATCTTCATAATATTAAATACCAACCTCCGTATTCCGTGGTAGCCATGATGAAACAGAACAAACATCCCCTAAGCCATTAATGTTAATATGTTAATATGTCGAGAAACAATTAAAACCTCCGACATAAAGAGCATAACGTTAAAACCACTGATTGGCCATCACAGTTCTGCCCGTAGAAGTGTATCCATTTGTAAAAGTAGCTAAATACAATTGCGGGTACCTGAGTTCATGCCGATGGCGTTCACAGCCACTGCACGCACCTCCAAAATATTAAAGACCAACCTCTATATCCCATGGCGACCATGATGGTAAGCCACAAACTTAAGATGTCAGGAAACAAGGAAAGCATCCAGCGTGTAGATCATGGTGATAAAAACACTGACTAGCCTTACAATATGTATAACAAGCATTGGCCGTGCGGCCGCGAAAGTAAAAGTGGGACAGTGAAAGAGCAAGCAGTTTTGTAATACAGACCTGCTGCCGTGAGACGCGCTCTGTGATGGGGGAGGGGCATGCGCTGGTCTGGAGAGCAAGCGAGAGGAAAGCCAGATGGTGGCAAAAGCAAAAGCTTGTGGTCGCATTTCGAAAGCCCCCACTCACTAAATGTCTTGCCAGACCAGCCCATGCGCTGGCTCAGGCAAGACCTAAAAAATAATATAAGGGGGCAGGATAGGGATACCCGGCCTCCTATGCCTGGTGAGGTTTCCCAGATTGACCCACCTCAGGGCAAAAATATTTTTTAAAACCCTGCATTCCTGCAGGTGTAGCGCAGTCCTTCCGCAGAATCACAGCATCTAAAAATATGTTTTAAGGCGGCCAGGGGATGCGGTGATATAGTAAGGGGAGGAGAGCGCGTGGGCCCACTCTCTAAGCCTTATTAAAGCCCTGGGGACCCTTGGGGGTAGAACTGAGGAGATAAGAGAGGTGGGTGCCAGTTTATTATTAAAAAGGGGGGTGGAATCATGCAGCCCTCCTCCCCGACCTTGTATAGGCCCCGGGACCCCATCTCACAGCGGCCAAAATAATTACATGGGGAGGGGGCAGACACGCAGCCCCCTCCCTGAGCCACCCATGGGCTCCACCGACCCCATCCCCTGGGGTCATTACTTAAATTTACAAGTGGAGCGTGCAAACCCCCTCCCCGAGCCTTAAAAAGATCCAGGGACCCCATCCACTGGGGACAGCTTATACACTGTGTCCCAAGCGGCCCCCTAATGGGGTTGCCTGCCTGCGGGAGGCTGGATGCTGGCCAGGCCCTGTAGCCAACGCTCAAGGCCAGAGGCTGTGTACAGCTGTGGTTGGCTTTATGCATGATAATAAAATTTTACTTTACGTTCATAAAACCTCGAAATTTACTGAAAAAACAAAGGTTATGTGAGGTTAGTTGAATTGTTCCATGACAATATAATATTTTAAACTAAAAAATACAAAATCTCACCCGTTGCATTAATCTCTAGCAACTATGACTCGTGCCCTAAAGTAACTATAACGTACGCCCTTGCCCAGCACAGCTAATTACCTCACATATTACATCATCATAGGAACTGTATTTCGGTCACAGACTACAAAAGTGCAAGTACAATAAATTACATACAAAGCCATAAAAAGGAATACACTAGAATCCTATTATAAAATACCAATTGTGGTAAAGTCTAAAATTCATTTTAAAATTTGCAGAGTATAAATATACATGTGGCACCAAGGCAGCAAAAACCATTGTCTATCCCCATTTGGACAGCTTGGCCCGCTATGGTGGCTGGATTAAACATTACTTACACACTCAAAGATAATTTAAAATAACTTTCAGATCAGCGAAGATCATAGCAGCTAGATTAGTTAATAAAGTGCATTATAGAACTTTTCAGCTAGAGGGATGTCAATATAGACACTTGTCTCCAATTTTCAGCGAATACCGTCTGAGTAACCACATATAGAAACTTAGCAACAGAGCAAACAATAGCCGAGCTAGTATCAGATCCTAAGATACGAAGAGCTTCTGCATAATGTTGTGAGTCCAGTTGCTTGCATATCGGCCTCAGCCATTTTCTTCTAGGGCAAGAGTACTTTGGGCAGACAAAAAAGGCGTGGGCAACAGATTCTATTACCATGGGACAGCTAGGGCAAAACTGGGAAGTAGTGGATGCCTGTCGCCAAGAGCCAGTAAACGAGTTCAGAGGAAGGGAACCAAACCTAAACTGTGAAAATAGCTTCCTATCCTGAGGCATAGTGATTATTTCGAAATACTGCTCATATGAACCAGTCAACTTGAAGTTCATGAAGTCCATAGTTAAGCAACCCCATGAAGAACTGGCAAGAGAGCCCTGGTGTTACCCAGTCCCAGTAATGCTTCTTAATTGCGCCTTTACTAGGTAGCAGTAGTTGATCATTTAAGGCCCGGTATCCCTCTAGACCTATTGCACTTAACAAGGATTTTATATTGCAGATTCAGCCAAGTGCGATCAAGTGCAATAACTTCTTTGAGGGCAGCAGCATATGAGGACAACTCAGGGGTAGATCTTACACGCAGCCAATACAATAAGGGGCGTAGCATAGCCTTCTCAGTAATGGGGGCTCTACCCATGTCCAGCCTTAGCGGATGTAACGGCGTGCTCTGTGTTAAGGAGAACAGGCCTAAAAAACGTATTCTCAGAAGTCAAAAGAGAGTCCATTGTGTCAAAACCCCAGAGCTCTGCACACACAGGGTTGAACCTACTGCGTTGGCTTCGTAAATCGGGAGTGGAGCTGCCACCAGTTTGCTAGAGGAGGTGCTGTGTTATTTTAGCAGGGCCCCCACAAATTGTCTGTGTTTGAGAGTCTGTTTGGCTATGTGAGGCTTCCATGAGATGTCTTCTGAGATTGTGATATCCAGGTAGTCAAATGTGCTCACCTTCTCCAAGGGGACCCCCCCTTAGATAGATTTTCCCTCGAAACAGCTGTTTCAGGTAGTATCCAATCTGGCAGGGCCAGTGGTGAATTCCACTAAGAAGACATCTCAATCACTCTGTGATTCTTTAGCCAGCCAAATTTATTCCAATTTTACCACTCCTACGGGGGCTGGAATCTACTGGCTGACAACAGCAGGAGGAGAGACATCCCCAGCTTCATGGAATTTAGGCCAGTGTCTGTGGAACAGATCATTGATCTGGTTACCACAGTCAAATCAGGCTCCCCGTCTGACCCATGCCCGCCATTAGTCCTGAAAATGATCGCTGACCTGATAGGCGCTAATCTAGCGAGCATCTGTAATTCTATGTTTTGCTCAGACACCTACCCTTCCATATGAAAAAAGGCCATCATTCAGCCATTGTTAAAGAAAAACAATCTTGACCCAGGATAGACCAAAAACTATAGGCCAATTGCGGGTCTCCCATTTCCAGCGAGAATTATTGAAAACATTATGAATATCCAGCTGGCGCAGTTTATTGAACAGATTAAGCTTTTAGATGACACAAAATTTGGCTTTAGGAAAGGCCAGGGGATGGAGAACGCAATCATCAAAGCATTGGATGAAATTAGAATGGTGCTTGATAGAGGAGGTGCCGCAGTCTTGGTGCTTCTGGATCTAGCAGCAGCTTTTGACACGGTTGATCATGCTACTCTGATCAACCGTGTCTCAGTCATAGGCATCGGACAAAAGGCCAAAGCCCTTCTGTCCTCTTTCTCTCTAACCGGACCCGGTCAGTCGGTATGGGTGATTTCAATTCACTAGTTTTTTCTCTCCCTTGTGGAGTTCCACAAGGATTGTCGCTAAGTCCAACTTTGTTCAATATATAAGTCCAACTTTGTTCAATATATATGTGACAGACTTAGCACGAGTAATCAAACCCTTTGGGATGGGTCTCACATCTTATTCTAAAGACACGCAACTGGTGCTTGCGGTGCGCAAAGACGGAGAGGCAGTGGCGGCAAACTTTCATGATGGCATGTTGGCCATTAGTTCATGGATGGCAAGTAACTGTCTTAAATTAAACTCAGACAAGACCGAAGTAATAGTCTTTGGTAACCTTGCCCCAGGATGGTCTACGACCTGGTGGCCAGCTGAGCTGGGATCACTCCCCACTCTTGTTAAGAAGGCCAGAAACTTAGGTAGTATATTTGATGAGAGATTATCCTTTAAACATCTTGCCAAAGCAGTGGTCTCTTTATCCTTTTATGTTTTAAGGATGATAAAGAAATTGCTACCTTTCCTCCCAAATGTTGAGCACAGACAGTTTGGGCCCAATACTCAACCCAGGCTAAGCACGGAGAATGACGGTCCACAACACAGAATGGATACATGGCAGGTAAATGCAGTATATCGAAAAACCCTAGAAATTCAATGATGTAAAAACACAGTTAAAGCTCAGTTATGGTTCAGTGAACGCAAACCTGAAAAATAAAATGTAAAGTTATTAAGCAATGGACACCACATATCATAACTCACACTATCCGCCATCCTCAATACAATATTTTGTCAATCGCGCAGGAAAAGAAAGACTGTCTACCAAGAGCAAACCTTGGTGAAGGCGTGAGTAATTTTATGGATTGTGCCTTGCTTACGATATTTGGGGAATTTCAGGGATTTTTTTTGGTTCGTGTTTGCTTACCATCACTTTGTGTCTTTCAGTTCTATACATAGATAAATATCACCAGAACCCTCCTCACCAAATTTGTATCACTTAACCTACCTACCTACTCAGAACACAGTGTGCATCTGCAGAGGGCCGTGCAGGAAAGAGTCAACAAAACCAAGTGCAGTGTGAGTCACATGATGCAATATGGGAGTAGTTTGGAGAAAAGTATCAGCTTAAGCACTCAGTGTGTCTACAGAGTGCACTAAGGGATGAGGCACTAAACTCCGTGAATAGTATATGCTTAGAGAGAGCAGTGAAGGAGAGAGTCAGCAGCACTTAGTACAGTGAGTGTCTCCAAAGCACACTACGAGGTTAACTCATTAGCCCTCAACATAAGGGTCATCGCTCAGTGCAGCGTGGACAAAGTGATAACCACTGAACACAATGTGTCCATGCAGTGCAACGTGGGATAGACTGATAATTTGTACATAAGTATGGATATGGACAGTGCGTTATGAGAGAGACAAATTACCCATGAGCACAGGGTTTGTCAGGCGAGGGCTTTACGGAAGAGAGCAGTGCTTAATTTGTGCCAGGGGTTGTGGGCAATGGGAACCGGCACTTTTTTGGGAGACAGGACTTATTTTTTATCATTAGATTTTGACTGAAAGACAGAGAGAGAAATAGAAAAAATGGAGGAGGAAGGAGAAAGAGAATAATGTTGTAAGAACCCCTTTCTGAGGGCCGTGGGGCAAGGAGGAGCTAGTGGATACAACTGAGGACGTTGAGGCATTTTACTCCTAATGTCCTGGGGCCCGGCCAGTTATGGATTCTGAGTAACTTGCCAAGTACTACCCAGTCCAGCACTCTTGACTCCCAGTGGAAGCTCGAGTCCAGCAGTCCAAGTCTCTTTAGGGGGAAGCAGGTGTAACACATACACAAGCTCACAACTAAAAGTACCAACAGTAACAACAATAAGGTGATTGTCTAGTCAATTACTTGCACTTACGAAAAAAGGAGTATTTTATTGTAACACACAAAGAGTAGCATTGGTACACTAAAATGACCTCCAGAGTCTGTTAAGGTTGGCACACATGGCTTTGCCCGCTGCAGAATCTGCAAGTCCCTCTGTCCATCTAGTGCGGTCTGTTATTCTGTATGCGTGGTAACGTCATACATCCCTTTGGAAGTACATGGCCAGGAGAGGTTGGAGAGGTGGTGGCTACAGACAGGAGATGCGTATTGCTGCCATTTCTGAGGGCTGGGGTGGAACACACATGCACACACACTGAAGGGAGTGGAGCAGGGCATCCTTTGTGCCATCCCTTCTGCACATCTAAGGTTTCTTTGATTCAAGGAAGAGTTACTGATCAGTTGCGCCTCAGCTCATTTTTAGTAAGATTGTGTGACTGATAAGACTGGCACTGTGGACCAGGGAATCTTAATAGGGAGGAAGGCTTGGCCTTTGCATCTCTTGGAGGCATGTTTCAGTGGCCAGGTGGGATCCCAGGTTGGTCCCTTGGCCTGTGTTGTGGGTCGATCAGAATTGGAGTCTCGTGCTATGGCAGGCTGTCTCTTTTTGACAGTTGGAAGTGCAGAGTAGAGAGCACTTCAAAGAAGCTGACATCCCCAAAATGAATTTCAAAGGCTAGACACTAAATCACACGTGTCAGAAATTGAACTATAAAGGAGGGACCATGATGCCCATCATTTGTTAACAGCACCATCTCAGCAGGAGAGGGAAGATCTCCACGAAATCTTGCTGCTTAAATCAAGATTGGGCACCAAGATCTTCCAATCTCCCCATGTTGGGTGAGGGGCCATCACCCAGGTAGTCATGAACACTTGCCCTGACCCTGTAGCACTAACCTTCTGCCTGCCTGTCATGACCGGAGTTCCTTGCGAGGAGGAGAGCCCCTACATTCTGCCTGCCTGCCAACCCCAGTAGGTCCTGTGAGGAGGGGGAGAGCACCTGGAAGGAGTGCGGCCCTTCGGGGATCCTGGTGAGTAGATCCAGGTAAGCAAAGTGTGAGACATTCTGTCCTGTCAGAACTATTGCAGAAGTGCAGGCCATCTGCCTGATTCTGCCAAGTTGATGAGCCCAGTGTGCAGGAAGGAGCCACTGCCAGTATGAAATTTGGGCTGCCACTTATGTGTACAGCAAGTTGGATGACTGCCCCGTGTGCCAGGAGGATGTGGGGGCACTGAGAAATTCAGGCTGTCACCTGGTTGTGCACTAGGATGAACTCTTAAGGGCAAACATAGACTGTGTTTGTGTGGGTCTGGCGTAACTCCCCTCCAATATCACATACTTTTAGCACGCATACCTTTACAACGCAACTTTTACAACGCAGGATCCATTACAACGAATACCATTACAACGCATTTTTTTACAACGCAAATACCTTTACAACGCATACCATTACAACGTAAGTATAGGTAAGTGTATAATATTTTAAAAAATGTAAGTTATTAAATTTCATATAATTTAATTTTATTTAATTTTAATTTAATTTAATTTAATTATTTTTAAAACCCAAACCTAGCCCTGAACCCTAAAAATACCCCTTTACCCAAAACCCAAACCTAGCCCTGAACCCTAAAAATACCCCTTTACCCAAAAACCCATACCTAGCCCTGAACCCTAAAAATACCCCTTTACCCAAAAACCCAAACCTAGCCCTGAACCCTAAAAATACCCCTTTACCCAAAAACCCATACCTAGCCCTGAACCCTAAAAATACCCCTTTACCCAAAAACCCAAACCTAGTCCTGAACCCTAAAAATACCCCTTTACCCAAAAACCCAAACCTAGCCCTGAACCCTAAAAATACCCCTTTACCCAAAAACCTATACCTAGCCCTGAACCCTAAAAATACCCCGTTACCCAAAAACCCAAACCTAGCCCTGAACCCTAAAAATACCCCTTTACCCAAAAACCCAAACCTAGCCCTGAACCCTAAAAATACCCCTTTACCCAAAAACCCAATCCTATAACATTTTCACTATAATTATATACTTACCTATACTTACGTTGTAATGGTATGCGTTGTAAAGGTATTTGCGTTGTAAAAAAATGTGTTGTAATGGTATTCGTTGTAATGGATCCTGCGTTGTAAGAGTTGCGTTGTAAAAGTAGTCCGTTGTAAAAGTTGCGTTGTAATGGTTACATACCCTTCCAAAGTATCACCTACAAGAATACATGGTATCTGCCACACACAAGCACACACATGCATCCCAGCGAGCACACGCAAGTATAATGTGCTATCCAGCGGTACACACAATCATGCATGTCAAGGGTGAATTAAATACACAGCCACAGGACTTTACACGAGTGGGCCTGTAGGCTGATCAATGACAAATGTAACAAGCATTAGAAATGCAATCGGGCTCGGATTTATTTGAGTTTGAGCTAATGGCATTGTAAATGCCAATGTCTTTTTGCCATGTGTTATGGAGTGTGTGCATGTGGTGTGTAGTGGAAGTATGTTGGTTGAATTGTAATTTTACCAATGGTGGCATGCTGTGCTTTATATGAATATGTTTAAAAGTAAAGTGTACCATACTGCGAATGCTTGGTGGAAAAGTGCACTGCCGGCTGGAGGTGTGTGTGCCTGGTGGAAGGGTGCACTGACGGCTGGTGGGTGTGTGCTTGGTAAAAGCATGCACAGATGGATGATGGTTGTTGGTGTTTGTGCATGGTGAAAGCATTCATTGATGGCTGGGGGGGGTGTTGTTGTGTGTGTTGTTTTCTGTGTGCTGGTGAGTGTGTGGTGGTGAGTCTGTGGGGGTGAGCCTGGGGAGTGAGTGTGGTGGTGAGTGTGTTGTGTTGAGTGGTGACAAGTGTGTGGTGTTGAGAGACTGAGGTGTGTGGTTTGTGTGTGCGTTATGTGTGTGTGGTGTATGTGTGTGTGGTGTTTTCTGCACACTCACACACTGCCCCTACACATTCACACACTGCTCACCCGCACACTCCCAATGTCACCCTGCATAGTCACACACTGTTTACCCTGCACACTCATTCTGCACACTCACACAATGTGCACCCTGACACACTGTCTCTGCAGTCACTCTGCACTCACTGTCACTCTGCACTCACTGTCACTCTGCACTCACTGTCACTCTGCTGTCACTCTGCACTCACTGTCACTCTGCACTCACTGTCACTCTGCTGTCACTCTGCACTCACTGTCACTCTGCACTCACTGTCACTCTGCACTCACTGTCACTCTGCACTCACTGTCACTCTACACTCACTCTGCACTCACTCTACAGTCACTCTGCACTCACTGTCACTCTGCACTCACTCTGCACTCACTCTACAGTCACTCTGCACTCACTGTCACTCTGCACTCTACAGTCACTCTGCACTCTACAGTCACTCTGCACTCACTGTCACTCTGCACTCACTGTCACTCTGCACTCACTGTCACTCTGCACTCACTGTCACTCTGCACTCACTCTGCACTCACTGTCACTCTGCACTCACTCTGCACTCACTCTACAGCCACTCTGCACTCACTGTCACTCTGCACTCACTGTCACTCTGCACTCACTGTCACTCTGCTGTCACTCTGCACTCACTGTCACTCTGCACTCACTGTCACTCTGCTGTCACTCTGCACTCACTGTCACTCTGCTGTCACTCTGCACTCACTGTCACTCTGCACTCACTGTCACTCTGCTGTCACTCTGCACTCACTGTCACTCTGCACTCACTGTCACTCTGCTGTCACTCTGCACTCACTGTCACTCTGCACTCACTGTCACTCTGCTGTCACTCTGCACTCACTGTCACTCTGCACTCACTGTCACTCTGCACTCACTGTCACTCTGCACTCACCGCCACTCTGCACCGCCACTCTGCACCCCCACTCTGCACTCTGCACCGCCACTCTGCACCCCCACTCTGCACCGCCACTCTGCACCGCCACTCTGCACTGCCACTCTGCACTGCCACTCTGCACCGCCACTCTGCACCGCCACTCTGCACCGCCACTCTGCACCGCCACTCTGCACTCTGCACCGCCACTCTGCACTCTGCACTCTGCACTGCCGCACTGCCACTCTGCACCGCCACTCTGCACCGCCACTCTGCACCGCCACTCTGCACCGCCACTCTGCACCGCCACTATGCACCACCACTATGCACCACCACTCTGCACCGCCACTCTGCACCGCCACTCTGCACTCTGCACCGCCACTCTGCACCGCCACTCTGCACTGCCACTCTGCACCGCCGCACCACCACTCTACACTGCCACTCTGCACCGCCACTCTGCACCGCCACTCTGCACCGCCACTCTGCACCGCCACTCTGCACCGCCACTCTGCACTCTGCACCGCCACTCTGCACCGCCGCACTGCCACTCTGCACCGCCACTCTGCACCGCCACTCTGCACCGCCACTCTGCACCACCACTCTGCACTCTGCACCGCCACTCTGCACCGCCACTCTGCACTCTGCACTCCCACTCTGCACCGCCACTCTGCACCGCCACTCTGCAACACCACTCTGCACTCTGCACCGCCACTCTGCACCGCCACTCTGCACCGCCACTCTGCAACGCCACTCTGCACTCTGCACCGCCACTCTGCACCGCCACGGCACCGCCACTCTGCACCGCCACTCTGCACTCTGCACTGCCGCACTGCCACTCTGCACCGCCACTCTGCACCGCCACTCTGCACCGCCACTCTGCACCGCCACTCCGCACCGCCACTCTGCACCACTGCACCAACTCTGCACTGCACCGCCACTCTGCACCGCCACTCTGCACCACTGCACCGCCACTCTGCACTGCACCGCCACTCTGCACCGCCACTCTGCACCACCACTCTGCACCGCCACTCTGCACCGCCACTCTGCACTCTGCACCGCCACTCTGCACCGCCACACCGCCACTCTGCACCGCCACTCTGCACTCTGCACCGCCACTCTGCACCCCCACTCTGCACCGCCACTCTGCACCGCCACTCTGCACCGCCACTCTGCACCGCCACTCTGCACTGCCACTCTGCACTGCCACTCTGCACCGCCACTCTGCACCGCCGCACTGCCACTCTGCACCCCCACTCTGCACCGCCACTCTGCACCGCCACTCTGCACTCTGCACCGCCACTCTGCACCCCCACTCTGCACCACCACTCTGCACCGCCACTCTGCACTCTGCACCGCCACTCTGCACCGCCACTCTGCACCGCCACTCTGCACCGCCACTCTGCACTCTGCACCGCCACTCTGCACTGCCACTCTGCACTCTACACCGCCACTCTGCACCGCCACTCTGCACTGCCACTCTGCACCGCCACTCTGCACCGCCACTCTGCACTGCCACTCTGCACCGCCACTCTGCACCGCCACTCTGCACTCTGCACCGCCACTCTGCACCGCCACTCTGCACCACCGCACCGCCACTCTGCACTGCCACTCTGCACCGCCACTCTGCACCGCCACTCTGCACCGCCACTCTGCACCGCCACTCTGCACCGCCACTCTGCACTCTGCACCGCCGCACTGCCACTCTGCACCGCCACTCTGCACCGCCACTCTGCACCACCACTCTGCACTCTGCACCGCCACTCTGCACTGCCACTCTGCACCGCCACTCTGCACCGCCGCACTGCTACTCTGCACCGCCACTCTGCACCACCACTCTGCACCGCCACTCTGCACCGCCACTCTGCACCGCCACTCTGCACTGCCACTCTGCACCTCCGCACCGCCACTCTGCACCGCCACTCTGCACCGCCACTCTGCACCGCCACTCTGCACCACCGCACTGCCACTCTGCACCGCCACTCTGCACCGCCACTCTGCACTCTGCACTGCCACTCTGCACCGCCGCACCGCCACTCTGCACCGCCACTTTGCACCACCACTCTGCACCGCCACTCTGCACCGCCACTCTGCACTGCCACTCTGCAGCGCCACTCTGCACCGCCGCACTGCCACTCTGCACCGCCACTCTGCACCACCACTCTGCACCGCCACTCTGCACCGCCACTCTGCACCGCCACTCTGCACCGCCACTCTGCACCACTGCACCAACTCTGCACTGCACCACCACTCTGCACCGCCACTCTGCACCGCCACTCTGCACCACTGCACCGCCACTCTGCACTGCACTGCCACTCTGCACCGCCACTCTGCACCGCCACTCTGCACCACCACTCTGCACCGCCACTCTGCACCACCACTCTGCACCGCCACTCTGCACCGCCACTCTGCACCGCAACTCTGCACCGCCACTCTGCACGCTGCACCGCCACTCTGCACCGCCGCACCGCCACTCTGCACCGCCACTCTGCACCCCCACTCTGCACCCCCACTCTGCACCGCCACTCTGCACCGCCACTCTGCACCGCCACTCTGCACCGCCACTCTGCACTGCTACTCTGCACTGCCACTCTGCACCGCCACTCTGCACCGCCACTCTGCACTCTGCACCGCCACTCTGCACCGCCACTCTGCACTCTGCACCGCCACTCTGCACCGCCACTCTGCACCGCCACTCTGCACTGCCACTCTGCACCGCCACTCTGCACCGCCACTCTGCACCGCCACTCTGCACCGCCACTATGCACCACCACTCTGCACCGCCACTCTGCACTGCCACTCTGCACTCTGCACCGCCACTCTGCACCGCCACTCTGCACTGCCACTCTGCACCACCGCACCGCCACTCTGCACTGCCACTCTGCACCGCCACTCTGCAACGTCACTCTGCACCGCCACTCTGCACTCTGCACCGCCACTCTGCACTCTGCACCGCCGCACTGCCACTCTGCACCGCCACTCTGCACCGCCACTCTGCACCACCACTCTGCACTCTGCACCGCCACTCTGCACCGCCACTCTGCACCGCCGCACTGCCACTCTGCACCGCCACTCTGCACCACCACTCTGCACCGCCACTCTGCACCGCCAGTCTGCACCGCCACTCTGCACCGCCACTCTGCACTGCCACTCTGCACCACCGCACCGCCACTCTGCACCGCCACTCTGCACCGCCACTCTGCACCACCGCACTGCCACTCTGCACCGCCACTCTGCACCGCCACTCTGCACCGCCACTCTGCACTCTGCACCGCCACTCTGCACCGCCACTCTGCACCGCCACTCTGCACCACCACTCTGCACTCTGCACCGCCACTCTGCACTCTGCACTGCCACTCTGCAGCGCCACTCTGCACCGCCGCACTGCCACTCTGCACTGCCACTCTGCACCACCACTCTGCACCGCCACTCTGCACCGCCACTCTGCACCGCCACTCTGCACAACTGCACCAACTCTGCACTGCACCGCCACTCTGCACCGCCACTCTGCACCACTGCACCGCCACTCTGCACTGCACCGCCACTCTGCACCGCCACTCTGCACCACCACTCTGCACCGCCACTCTGCACCGCCACTCTGCACCGCCACTCTGCACCGCCACTCTGCACCACCGCACCGCCACTCTGCACCGCCACTCTGCACCACCACTCTGCACCACCACTCTGCACCGCCACTCTGCACCGCCACTCTGCACCGCCACTCTGCACCGCCACTCTGCACTGCCACTCTGCACCGCCACTCTGCACCACCACTCTGCACCGCCACTCTGCACCGCCACTCTGCACTCTGCACCGCCACTCTGCACCGCCACTCTGCACTGCCGCACCGCCACTCTGCACCGCCACTCTGCACCCCCACTCTGCACTCTGCACCGCCACTCTGCACCCCCACTCTGCACCGCCACTCTGCACCGCCACTCTGCACCGCCACTCTGCACCGCCACTCTGCACCCCCACTCTGCACTCTGCACCGCCACTCTGCACCCCCACTCTGCACCGCCACTCTGCACCGCCACTCTGCACCGCCACTCTGCACTGCCACTCTGCACTGCCACTCTGCACCGCCACTCTGCACCGCCACACTGCACCGCCACTCTGCACCGCCACTCTGCACCGCCACTCTGCACTCTACACCGCCACTCTGCACCGCCACTCTGCACCGCCACTCTGCACCGCCACTCTGCACCGCCACTATGCACCACCACTCTGCACCGCCACTCTGCACTGCCACCCTGCACCGCCACTCTGCACCGCCACTCTGCACCGCCACTATGCACCACCACTCTGCACCGCCACTCTGCACTCTGCACCGCCACTCTGCACCGCCACTCTGCACCGCCACTCTGCACTGCCACTCTGCACCACCGCACCGCCACTCTGCACCGCCACTCTGCACCGCCACTCTGCACCGCCACTCTGCACTCTGCACCGCCACTCTGCACTCTGCACCGCCGCACTGCCACTCTGCACCGCCACTCTGCACCGCCACTCTGCACCACCACTCTGCACTCTGCACCGCCACTCTGCACTCTGCACTTCCACTCTGCACCGCCACTCTGCACCGCCGCACTGCCACTCTGCACCGCCACTCTGCACCGCCACTCTGCACCGCCACTCTGCACCGCCACTCTGCACCGCCACTCTGCACTGCCACTCTGCACCACCGCACCGCCACTCTGCACCGCCACTCTGCACCGCCACTCTGCACCACCGCACTGCCACTCTGCACCGCCACTCTGCACCGCCACTCTGCACTCTGCACCGCCACTCTGCACCGCCGCACCGCCACTCTGCACCGCCACTCTGCACCACCACTCTGCACTGCCACTCTGCACCGCCACTCTGCACTGCCACTCTGCAGCGCCACTCTGCACCGCCGCACTGCCACTCTGCACCGCCACTCTGCACCACCACTCTGCACCGCCACTCTGCACCGCCACTCTGCACCGCCACTCTGCACCGCCACTCTGCACCACTGCACCAACTCTGCACTGCACCGCCACTCTGCACTGCCACTCTGCACCGCCACTCTGCACCACTGCACCGCCACTCTGCACTGCACTGCCACTGTGCACCGCCACTCTGCACCGCCACTCTGCACCGCCACTCTGCACCGCCACTCTGCACCGCCACTCTGCACCAGCACTCTGCACCGCCACTCTGCACCGCCACTCTGCACCGCCACTCTGCACTGCCACTCTGCACCGCCACTCTGCACCGCCACTCTGCACCGCCACTCTGCACCGCCACTCTGCACTCTGCACCGCCACTCTGCACCGCCACTCTGCACCGCCACTCTGCACCGCCGCACCGCCACTCTGCACCGCCACTCTGCACCGCCACTCTGCACCCCCACTCTGCACCGCCACTCTGCACCCCCACTCTGCACCGCCACTCTGCACCGCCACTCTGCACCGCCACTCTGCACTGCCACTCTGCACTGCCACTCTGCACCGCCACTCTGCACCGCCACTCTGCACTCTGCACCGCCACTCTGCACCGCCACTCTGCACTCTGCACCGCCACTCTGCACCGCCACTCTGCACTGTCACTCTGCACCGCCACTCTGCACCGCCACTCTGCACCGCCACTATGCACCACCACTCTGCACCGCCACTCTGCACCGCCACTCTGCACTCTGCACCGCCACTCTGCACCGCCACTCTGCACTGCCACTCTGCACCACCGCACCGCCACTCTGCACTGCCACTCTGCACCGCCACTCTGCACCGCCACTCTGCACCGCCACTCTGCACTCTGCACCGCCACTCTGCACTCTGCACCGCCGCACTGCCACTCTGCACCGCCACTCTGCACCGCCACTCTGCACCACCACTCTGCACTCTGCACCGCCACTCTGCACCGCCACTCTGCACCGCCGCACTGCCACTCTGCACCGCCACTCTGCACCGCCACTCTGCACCGCCACTCTGCACCGCCACTCTGCACCGCCACTCTGCACTGCCACTCTGCACCACCGCACCGCCACTCTGCACCGCCACTCTGCACCGCCACTCTGCACCACCGCACTGCCACTCTGCACCGCCACTCTGCACCGCCACTCTGCACCGCCACTCTGCACCGCCACTCTGCACCGCCACTCTGCACCGCCACTCTGCACCACCACTCTGCACTCTGCACCGCCACTCTGCACTCTGCACTGCCACTCTGCACCGCCACTCTGCACCGCCGCACTGCCACTCTGCACCGCCACTCTGCACCACCACTCTGCACCGCCACTATGCACCGCCACTCTGCACCGCCACTCTGCACCGCCACTCTGCACAACTGCACCAACTCTGCACTGCACCGCCACTCTGCACCGCCACTCTGCCCCGCCACTCTGCACCACTGCACCGCCACTCTGCACTGCACCGCCACTCTGCACCGCCACTCTGCACCGCCACTCTGCACCTCCACTCTGCACCGCCACTCTGCACCGCCACTCTGCACCGCCACTCTGCACCGCCACTCTGCACCACCACTCTGCACCGCCACTCTGCACCGCCACTCTGCACTGCCACTCTGCACCGCCACTCTGCACCGCCACTCTGCACCGCCACTCTGCACCGCCACTCTGCACCGCCACTCTGCACCGCCACTCTGCACCACCACTCTGCACCGCCACTCTGCACCGCCACTCTGCACCGCCACTCTGCACCGCCGCACCGCCACTCTGCACCGCCACTCTGCACCCCCACTCTGCACTCTGCACCGCCACTCTGCACCCCCACTCTGCACCGCCACTCTGCACCGCCACTCTGCACCGCCACTCTGCACCGCCACTCTGCACTGCCACTCTGCACCGCCACTCTGCACCGCCACTCTGCACCCCCACTCTGCACTCTGCACCGCCACTCTGCACCCCCACTCTGCACCGCCACTCTGCACCGCCACTCTGCACCGCCACTCTGCACCGCCACTCTGCACTGCCACTCTGCACCGCCACTCTGCACCGCCACACTGCACCGCCACTCTGCACTCTGCACCGCCACTCTGCACCGCCACTCTGCACTCTACACCGCCACTCTGCACCGCCACTCTGCACCGCCACTCTGCACCGCCACTCTGCACCGCCACTATGCACCACCACTCTGCACCGCCACTCTGCACTGCCACCCTGCACCGCCACTCTGCACCGCCACTCTGCACCGCCACTATGCACCACCACTCTGCACCGCCACTCTGCACCGCCACTCTGCACTCTGCACCGCCACTCTGCACCGCCACTCTGCACCGCCACTCTGCACCGCCACTCTGCACCGCCACTCTGCACCGCCGCACTGCCACTCTGCACCGCCACTCTGCACCGCCACTCTGCACCGCCACTCTGCACCGCCACTCTGCACCGCCACTCTGCACCACCACTCTGCACCGCCACTCTGCACCGCCACTCTGCACTCTGCACCGCCACTCTGCACCGCCACACTGCCACTCTGCACCGCCACTCTGCACCGCCACTCTGCAACACCACTCTGCACTCTGCACCACCACTCTGCACCGCCACTCTGCACTCTGCACCACCACTCTGCACCGCACTCTGCACCGCCACTCTACACCACCGCACTGCCACTCTGCACCACCACTCTGCACCGCCACTCTGCACCGCCATGAAATTCGCACTCTTTACCTCTTACTGAACTCGCCACCCGTTGAAATAAGTTGAATGTTCAATATCATCCGAAATTGCACTTTCCCACTTATTTTTATCGCACATCAGTGCTCTAAAACAAACTCGCTTTACATTCCGTGTTCAAACAAGGAGGTGCAAGGTAGCTGAAAACTGTAAACGTTTTATTCCAAACAAACATTTTTAATTTCGGTAAAAGCATTTCAGCTATTCAAACATTGAAATTAGCAGAGTAAACTTGAATGGACTGCCGTGCGCGAAAGGTAAATGTTAAACGCGCGCATAATACATGCAATGCTATGGTGAACGCGCTCGCACCATCTGGATTGCATTACACGGGCACTCTGACAGCTCCTAATTAAGATTAATCACTCTGCCGTGCTCGTTCTCGCACACAATATGCCACATCGGGCACGCGTAAATTACTTACAGCCTATCACATCAACGCTACAAAATACCCAGCACAGCGAAGACGAATCACTAGGCAGATGCCAGAAAACACTAAGGAATGTGTCTGGAATGTGTCTGGCCAGAGCCCTAGAGATACTTTTTTTTTCTCTTTAACATTAGGAGCTCGAAACTCCACCCACTTCGTGGGCGTAGGCCGAGCCCTAAAAAGGCCTGATCACACTACTAATTCTACTAAACACTAAATAGGTATTCTACCACCACCGTGCTGTTGCCACTTAATTCCAGGTAAGGGCAGAAGCCCTCTACCTTCACAACGGCAGCTCTCTGTGCATTCCAGATGGCCTAGCCAGATAGCATTACTCTGAGACAGGCCCAGGTCATGCATGATCTGTGTTCACCCATCACCAAAAATCATTACCAGGGATCTAGATATCACTGAAAGTGGGCCTTTTTTATCCCAACATATGACAAAGGAAAAAAGCAGTCAATAAAGAGAATCGGCAACAGTGAGATAAAGACAAAGGACGTGTTTGGTGGTGAAAGAAAGAGGAATATGGCAGAACCAAGACTAAGCAGCCTTGGTATTCAGCAATACCGGCATTCCGAAGCACCAGGCTCCTACGAAAAAATGGCGGTGCCTGCACGTATATTTTTTTTACTGCAAATTAAGTACTGGATGGGAGATATTAGCTAGGCTCTGCTTGTGACTGCACACTACAGTGTAAGTGTCCTTAACTCTAAAGAGGCTTAAATATGTGGTGCAGAGAGAAAAGAAAATATTAGAGGCATCCCACTTGTGGTTTGTCTGTCAGTTCAGCCAGGGGCTCTGACATCAATGTCCCTGCACTCCGTAAATATTAGAGTATGATTGTGCTACTGTAAACACAGACACAAACAGCCACGGATTTAGACCTTCCCATGGACAGCAAAGCAAACTAGCCACTGTTAGGGAAGGTAGACTCTCATTATATTTGTGTCAAGGCGTTAATGGCAATGCAGTACAATAACAAGAGTCAGCACCATTTGTCAACAGAGCACCATTTGTCAGCAGAGCACCATTTGTCAACAGCGTCTGGTTTCTATTGTTCCTTCCTGTGTGTGCCGTGGATCCAAAGGGTCAAGAGAGCCTTTGAAACCTAAAGCATACATTCATAGATCCTCATAGATCTGCCACCTGTGTATATATGTGCATGACCCTAACAGCGCACATCTACAGGCTCCTGGATCTGAGAGCACTCCTCATACTAAGGTGGGCAACAGTCCCCATTTCTACCAAATTGTCCCATAGTCGAAATGTGAACCCCGTGTCCTGCATCCACCTTGTGTGGGACAGCAAATGTCCCACTATTTGCTGGCCGGGATAACTAATATGCAAAGCCCTATTATTTACAATAATTATGTGCTCTGTTGTAAAACAAAGTCACAGGCTGGGAAGGCTCAGTGTCCAGTGGGGCGTGCCAGCACTCACACTGAACAAGAGCTGTGCAGAGGTGCTGTAAAGGGCAAGCATTTATTAACATAGTGACTGGGGGTGGGGGGAGCAGTAGCACAGAAGATGTCCTGCACAGGCTGCTTTAGCAATGGTCACCTATAAGGTTCTAATGAGTTTTGCAAGCACCTGCACTGAAGTGGCACTGAACCAGCAGGAGACCACCCTAAGGCCTTTTCATTAGCCAGATTGAGTTGGGAGAGTTTGACCCATGTTAGTGACTAAAATGCATATCCAATTTTGTGACTTGAAATATCTCTGGAATCTATTTTCCATCACTCTCTGATATGTTGGGAGCTTGATAATGCAGCATACATATATTATAACTATAGTGGGATAGAAAAGACACCACTTAAGTCTGTCATATTGCAATGTTACAATAATCAGTAACAATGACAATCCAGGTGATCATTACCTGCCAACAAGTCCATATGTATCCATGAAGCTATGATTAGATTCTATTTATGTTTGCATGAAAACGACTGTGGTATCTTTTCAGTGAATATGCCCTTGGTACTATTTTCCGGTTTGCAGCCTGTTTCCACGTTATCATATAATGAAAGATAACGGGACAGGGGCAAAGGGGGCATGATTTTCTGAAGAAGGAGAGCCAGGACAGCAACGCAGGACTGATCCGTGCAAGTCCCGTAACGTTTTCACTATACCAATTTTAGTGAGTAGGCTTTAAAACGTGTTTTAGGTTTTAATCCACTTTTAATTTCAGACATTTACTGCCAGCATATAGCCTGATTCCAAGTACTCCCAACCTTTTCACACCACAGCATAACAGAGTGTGTGTGTGGGCGGGGGGCTTAGAATGCAAGGCCTGGGGACAACCATCCATGAGAAAAGCCCCTTGGGTCCGAGTTTTCCCCAAACTTCGGATGCAATATTTATTACCATATTATGTTGGCAAAGTGTGCAAGCGAGTCTCATGGCTCCATAGCTAAGAAGTACCCACTGGAAGATGTCTAGTGGCAGGGGTAGTGCTATCTACCCACTGTAGTGAATTGCAAACTATATTAGGGGGTCTTTCAAGGTTTTTATAGCGTTCTGTACCCGAATATAGACTTTTTCTAAGTGCTTCCAATGTTTTCAGGTAAGGGATTAAAGGCAGAATGAGCTTAAAGTATTTTCTATAGGTTCTGGAGTAGTAGGTGATACTGGACAGTACCCATGGTGAATGCTGTTGTCTACGTGTAGCATTGCATGGCCTGCAATACTATTTAATTTCAATTCAGTAACCAAGTGAATCCTTTTGAAAACTTGACTCTCAAAAAGTAGCAATAGCTACTAGTCATACTTTCATCCAGATGGTGGCAGAAGGATTGTAAGTTAGATATATTATTGCACATTAATCATACACAGCACACTCAATATATATATGATTTAGAGTAGCATTATGGAATGAATCCCCAAAAGTATGCTTGGCGAATCTTGTTCCCCTATAAACATGGCAGGTCTGTGGTCAAAGTGTCTACATATTTGCAAAGTGTCCTTTTGAGTGATAATGGAAATATGACAAATGTACCTCATACAGACTCCTGGAACTGACAGTCCGCGTTACAAGTTCTTTGCCCGGACATCAACCCTTCAACAGATTTTTGGATCTTGCAGCAAGCCTCAGGCATGCTCCCAGATCTGCAACTACCCCTGATAAGTGCTCCTGGATCTGCGAGCAACCCACAAACAGAGACCTGTATCTGAAAGCAACCTCACCGGCTCTTATGCATGCCCCTGGCTCTGACAGCATCTCTCTCCAGACTCCAGAATTTCACAGCACCCCTCATACAGGTTTCTAAGTCTATCACCATTCCTCAAACATCGATCAGAATCTTACAGCACCTCTCACACATGTGCGTGCTGTGACAACACCGTGCATGTAGAATACTAGTTTTACAAATGCAACTCATACAGGTTTCTGGTCCTGCAACTGCCTTAATATACTTCCCAAAGTACTCTTCTTAGACACCCTATGCAAGTACTCTACACACAGGTTCCTGAATCTCCCAGGATCCTTTATACAGGCTCATGGCCCTGCCAACACCTCTTCTACAGGCTCCCAGATCTGCAACCACCCCTCCCCCCCCCCCCCCTCAAGCAGACGTCTGGATTGGACAGCACCACTCTTCCAGGTATTTGCATGTAACAGTACCTCCTTTACAGGATGCTTTGAGTGACAGTACCCCAGACACAGGATACTAGTTTTACCAAAGTTCCTCATACAGGCTTCTGGCTCTTCCAGTGTGCTTTATTAGGCCTTTAAACCCGACCAGTGCCCCTAATACAGTCTCATGTCCGTGCGGGCGTACCTCGTACCTGCTCCAGAATCGTCTGATTCCCCGTCCACTGACTATCCTCCATCATTGACAAGGGCTCCTAGCTCTGCCATTAGCCCTTAACCGGGCACATGACCCTGCCAGGGCCAGGTTATAATTTGCTGCTCAGGACACCGCTCAGACTCCCCGCCTCACAAAGCGGAAGGATCTGGAATGTTCCACAGAGCACAGCCTGTCGCAATCACTCCTCCGGCTGCATTCTTCTGACAATCCCTGATATGAGGAAAGTCCCCCTGCAAGGCGCGCGCGCGGCGTCTGATTCGCTGTCCTCGCAGACGAGGACAGGCAGCATTAAGAACAAGCAGTCCTGCTCCCTCGTTGCTGAAATAAATAACATTTCACGTGGTAATTGCAGTTTTCCTATCTGGGGGTCTGCCGAGGTCTCCTTTTAGGGAAACAAACAAGGACACAAACAGGTTGACTGCGTTTTTGGAGAAAACACGTTTTTCTTCTCATTGGTATGTGCAGCTTTTTGAGGTCGCCCTTGAATGTGGAAGATGCACGTGGCGCTGGATGGAATGTTCTGGCTGAGGCGGTATGAGCAGACGTGTGGCACGAGGCAAGAACGTGTGCGCCGTGGGGGTGAGTTTAAGGAATGGGGAATCGAAAACGAGAACTACAGGAGGGGTGAAAGAAGGTATGTGGGAGTGCAAACAACGCGTGCAAAGTACATAGGTAAAAAAGAAAGAAAGTAAACATTCATATAATAATTTTGTCCCACCATCAATCTACTACGAGTATTCTCTTTGATATTTTTTTTCCATCCGCGTTAATTGTTCTACGGATCTCATGCTGCTCTCATGTGACTATGTTGAACTTTTAAAATGTATGCATCAATTTTGACATCTATGTATCGCAGTATACCTTGATTGTATTTCTTTTTCTCCAAATACAATAAAATATGGGAACTAAAAAAAAAGTAAACATGAAGTGAAAGGGTAAGGAGACAGTGAGGGATTAGGGGAGTAAATAAAGAGAGCTGAGGAAAGGGGTTGAAGGATGTAGGTAGAATAGAGTTGGAGCCTGGAGAAGGAGGAAAACGTGGAGTGCAGAAGGCTTCAAACATGTTTAGAGGACGATGCTGTACGGGGTTGTTTAATGCCAGATGAGGGGGTCTCAGAAAGGACTCAAAATGTAAAAGGGGATTACACTCAGTACAGGAGGCGGGCGGCAGAGAGGCATTGGGGTGAAAGGAAAGGTACCAAGGGCCTGATTTAGATCTTGGAGGGAAGGATGCTCCTTCCCAATGGCGACTGAGTATCCCTTCTGCCAAGATATGGGTCCGCACGCCCGATTTAAATGCGGGCGGAGTATTAGTGTAGCCACAGCGCAGACTACTCCATCTCCGCTGTTGTTAGACCCTTCTAACGGCCCAATGGAGTAAGGGATGACTGATCTGTATATATGCTCACCTAATTTAGACACACAGGTCAGTTTTCGCTGCCTGTCACCCTGAGGAAAACCCTGAAGGTAAGTGGCAGTGAGAATTGTCTAATGCGCCCCGCTTGCCATGGGGGATGACACCCAAGGCAAGGGGGCATCGGTTAAAAAAAAAAAAAAAATCCTATTTCGGGATTTTCTTTTTGAAAATAGGAAAAATAGAAGTTTGACAGACGGCTCCGTCATGTTGATGGACCTGTGCCTAAAACTTAAAAAAGCACTCAGCAGCGGCTCCTACGCTATGGTGGAGGAGCGTCGCCCCCACAAGATGCATCGAAATGGTAGTAAAGGAAAAATAAAACATTGATAAACCTGTTTTATTATTGTTTTATTTTTCCTTTTCTGCTGAGTCTTTGGGGCCGGGGCCATGGGGATGGCAGGCTGCAGAAGGAGTAGTACTTGCACCGTGATCAGTGCACATGACGGGTTGGCCGGTCATCTCAGGCCCGTCAAACCGTCATGTGCACTGAAGCAGTCTCCAACCCGAGCTGTGTTGTCGGGTTGGAGACAGCAGGCACAGGCTCTCAGTCTCACTAAGAGCGCAAGTTGAGAGCGCAGCAGGCCAATCCTGATGCTGCTTCCAGCAGCATGAGAGCAGCGTCAGGATTGGCCGCAGTGGAGTCTGGGAGCCTGTGCCTGCAAAGAAGAGGAGCAGAAGAGCGCGATGCGACCGGCTGCAGATACGTTTTTTAAAATTCTTTTTTTTATTTTGTCATTTGTCGTCTGTTGTTCCCTGACCCCTCCCCCTCTTGCTCCCCCCACCCCGCCAATCTACAACAACACCAGCCGCAACTGAAAGCACTGACAGGATCCGGAGTCATGGCGGTTTGTGACAATGCTTTAGAAATGGCTGCCAGCTTGGCGGTCATTTCTAAATTTGGCTGGCAGGGACTCTGTCACCCCTTAAGTTAACCCCGCCCACCCAAAAATAAACTAGGCCCTAAATGTATGAGGGAAGGTTGCAAACAGGCAGAAAGTAAGTTAATTTGATGAAAGGAGGAACCATGGGAACGAGAGAGAGGACGCTATGGTGCACTAAGAAAGGAAACTACAGAGGTGTATCTATCTGGAGGAAAGAAGTGCACAGGGGACACAGAGGTACATCGGGAGGAATAGGCCCTATCAAGAAGAAGGTGGATGGACAAGTGGTTAAGATGTACAGGAAGGTAGAAGATATGTGGGTGGATAGGTCTAAGTGGCGTTATGAGCTGCAAGGGTACCATAAAAGGGAGAGCAGGTGCAAAACATGAAAAATTACTTGAGTGTGCAAGATGTGGAAGCAATGGGATGCCAGAAGATGAAATGAAGGGAGGAAGAGGTAAAAAGAAGCAAAAAAGTGGATCCTCTAGAAATGATTTTGGGGGTGGGGGTGCACACAATGGCCCACAAATAAAAATAGTGGGCCACCTACAATGACAAATGTGAGGAGTGTTTACATGCACATCTATGTTTGTATATATCTCTCTCTCTCTATCTATATATCTATATCTATATATTTGTTTTAATCTTTTTTTATTTTGTTATTACGTACATACAAAGTAATAGTAATAGCAAACTCAACGCACTAAGACTTGTACATTTCCTCAATCCCTTGTTTGCAAGAAAAGGTAATTAGACAATCTATAAATATGTGAACATACACATTTTACATTTTTAGCAACTACTGAGATGGGGAGTTCCACATGGACAGAAAAGAAGTGCACAGCCCCTTAAAGAAACATTTGCATTTCTTACTTTGCATTCCACATCGTGGCAAGTATCAATGAAAGTTTATTGCACTATTAACTACAAGCTCATGTTTTTCCATAATCACTACCCAATTAAGGCAACACCCCAAATCCCTCTAGTTTAGCTTTCTCCTGCTTTGAATATCCAATATAAATCAAATGCGAAATTAATGTTCCAGATTTTTTTAAACCTTCCTCTTCTGAAATACTGGAATGTGTGCTGCTATCAAAAGTACTTGATCGTTAATGAGTGAGATGTTTAAAAGAATGCATTTTAAATCATTTTTATGTATCTATCGAACATGCACTGTAAAGTTTATACCTCTAGGTTGATTGGAAATGAAAAGGGCAACTATAAACATGTAACATTCGCCCTCTGCTGAACCCACTGCACGTTTTGGCATCTGAGGCAGAAGGTTCTCAAGTTAAGATGATCCCTGCCAAGGATACATGCTCACTGCCGCATCTAATCCCCATGCAACTCTGCCAGCAAACTGCACAAGACAGCAGAGTAGAGACTGAAAGTAGAGATGGCTGGGTCTCCTCACTGCTCCGCTTCTCCGGTGCTGCTGTCTGCAGTAGTACCGAACCAGTGCAGCCCACTCGCAAGCAGAGCTGCTGTAAATTCTGGGTTCATTGCGGCACGAAGGCAGGACCACAGGGAATTCTAGGATTGTAGCCATGTTGAGTCAGGAAGTGGGGACGTGGGGTGAATGAGTCCTAAAGGCCTTTCTTTCATGGGGGCAGGTGCCGTGCCACATACGGGTAGTTCTGGGATGCACAACATCCCATAATGTTCATGGCAGTCTGTGTGTACCAGTGCTCGGCAAGAAAGTATGGTAAGGCTGACTGCACACTAGGCCACTGTACTAGCATAAGAAGAGAATTAAAAGAAAGAGACATTGATCCATGACTGGCCACTGCATGGTGCACATTTAAGGTCGCACCTGCCAGACAGTGCAGCTGCCTGGTTGCGAAAGACATTGTGAGTTTATCAAGAAAATACAGGAACTTGGAGCCCACCAAATACTTGACCTTGGTTGGCTTTCCTGTTGCTCTCATTTACTTGTATCTTATTTGTGTCCCAGCTTGTCAATCTAGAGTTTGCCTTTTCAATGGAGCCTATTAATGTTTCTTTTGATTTGTAGGTTTCTAGGCTTCCACTGGTTGCTATTCAAGCACTACTTTTTTCCTTTTGGTTAAGTACTCAATGACAGTGCGTGTGTTTTTAATCTATCTTCCTCATGTACTTCTCTTCCCCTGCACTCTTTGTTGCTCACTGTCACCCATCTGCTTCTCTTCACCCCTCTCCATGTTGCATTCATTCTCGTGTCCTCTCCCCATTGCCTCCTCACCTGTGTGATTCTCCTCCACTCACTCCACGGTGCTATCTCACCAGTTGTTCCTTCTTCCCACCCGACCCACCATGTTGTTTGCGCCCCCAGCCCTCTGTGTTGCTTTCCCCACCCACGCTCTCTTCTTCTCTTCTTCTTCTTCTCAGTATCAGGGATACTGTACAGCATGGCAATAACATCCATTGGCAAAGGCAATGTGTCTAAAATGTGGGATCTAATTGCTTTGCCAATGCTTGTTTTTTCCGTACCACTGTTCAGCAAGGAGAGACATTCAACAGCCATTGTGGTAAAGCCGAAGAATGGCGCCAGAATGAATGAAGCAGGCCCCTATCTGCTCCTCAACCCTCCCCCTCCCCCAAAAGACGCCACTGCATGAATGTAGCACTACCTACAAAAGTTGTGTGAATCATTTGCTTAGCGCTCCCAAAGGTAGCTGAAGCTGCACAGCTCACACATGCAACACACAGGTATTTAAAGCTGAAATATTTGGGGTACGATAAGAAGAGGTGTAGCCACAAAAGTAAACTGTAAACTATTTCAGGCGGAGAAGGGGATTGAGAAGGAGATTGACAGTATCCTTGACCAGATTCAATATGTCAGATCACTGTATAATATGAACATAGAGACCAATAATGAAATAACATCATTAAATAAAAAGATCACGAAGCCAACTGGAATATACACGTAGCCATACTAGGACAGGGCAAGTTACTGTGTATCTTCCACTTTTGTGCAACTGAACCATTCCCAACACATTGTTGCTATGTCAGATGGTTTATCACAAAGTTTTCCAAGACTGTAACCCCATATCAATGCACGTCTGGATCATGGTGAGATGTATATCAGCTTCCTCGGTAACCAACAGAGGTCAACGCAACACAAGTAATGTTCTAACACATTCTAGAATTCCCAAATGAGGTTGATGCCCTAGAATAAACCCCCACATAAGTGGTATCTGAAAGGCCACGCCTGAAGTCCTCGTGAATAGAAAAATAGCATACCACATCTGTGTGAATAACAGGTCATGTACACCCATTCACCGTTCATTGATGTGCCTGATTTCCTGGATCAGACCATGATTCCTTAAAATAAATGCAAACTGCACACCACTGGACCACCTCGGGAACACTCTAGGTTGTGGTCCAGAGGTGTGCAAGCCCAGTCTCACACTCACTTATAGTCACAAACTCAAGCAAGCCCTGAACACAATCAATTGGCACTATCTGACTAACATTCATACACACAATTGACAACACGCATATATGTAATGTATGGGAGCGGAATCCCAAAGTGCTTTATGACGCACAGACGTAAAGCATGCTCAAATAAGCACCCTGTCAACCTGCACAGCACCTCGAGTGATCTTGACGTGTGCCATAACATATCACATGTCTCGACACAGTGCAAACCTGTTAACAGTTCATGAGACTCCAGGTGGGGATAAGTTCACATCTCGGTTGGCAAACACTGCCAATTGTCCAAGGCCTCCTAGTCAAGAGACTCCTTTGCTGCTGTGTTGACTGTACTTACTGCCCAAACGTGCTACTGTCCAATACATGAGAAACACCACAGGACACAGAGAGCCTTGTAACACAAAACCAAAAAACGGTGGCATGCTGAAAAACAGGTGCTGCGGCCACGGCTGCCCCACAGTGCAATCAAATCAAGGTGTGCCGAGTTATAACAATCTGCGGTACAGTAAATAACAAACATCATGGTAAATTTGATGTTTAAAATGCTAAACACCGCCACCGCACTTAAACATAATCCAAGCCCCCAAAATAAACACAATTTATACAATCCTGCTACCCGCCAAAATCCAACATATTCCATCACAAACTTAACCAATCGAAACGCAACACACCAACCACAAAACTCCTCGTCCCAGGCCTCATCATTCCCATTCCCATGCTAGCTCTTCCCAAACCACAAAACCCCATCAATTCTTGCCCCTGCCTAATCTCGATACATATATCAGAAAACTATTATCTATCTCACCTCTACACACCGTAACCGCTGAACACTGAATGAATGAACGAATGAATGAATACGAAGATTATAGCATGAACATAATACCCACAAGATGTGTCCTGGCATTGATAGGGTCAGGCTAATAATGCCAAGAATAAGGAATGCTGAATTAGCCATGTTTTAAGGTTTTTTCGAAAGGATAAGCTGGTTTATGGGCCTTGATGGGCAAAGAATTTCAGGACCTGCCTCTAAGAAAAGAATAGAACAGGACTGGGCACCAAGGCGTGCCTGCCTGAAATGGGACAGTGAGAAGGAATACAAGTCATGGCTGAGAAGGTAAAGCTGCAACCAACTCTCGGAGAGCAGAGGGCCGGTGCTATGGAGGGCCCTGTGACAGAGGGCTTGGAAGAGTGAGTGCTTGGCAGCCATTGAGGGTTTTAAGATGGTTAGAGATCAAGGAACGAGGGTGAATCCCCAAAATGATACAATCCATGGTGCTCTAGGCTATTTGAAGACGAAGGCACAGATGAATAGGGAGACTTCACGTGTTGAAGCCAGGAGAGAATATGACCTTGAACAACAGTGTTCCTACAGGAAGAGAAGTGAGGAGAAGAGGAAGGTGTTTCAGAAGTATATGGAGATAACAGAAGCAATCGAAAGCCAGGCAGCCATTGTGGTTTGCCAAGAAAGGAGAGGAGTCAATAAAAGAAGATTCTTAGCAGAGGAGACAGGGTCAATTCTGACGGTTCTGTGACCATTCAGCTAGCCGAAAGTGCTGGAACTGTGCATTTCTAGTGTAGCGGCCCTGCTGATGGTAGTATTGTCCATTTCTAGTCCAGCAGCCCTGGTGCAACATGTTGGGACTTTTCATTTCAAGTAGAGGATCCATTCTCAAAGATTTGGTACTTTCCATTTTTAGTACAGCCACTCTGTTGAAAGTGGTCGTACTGTCCATGTCTAGTGCAGTAACCTTTCTGAAAGTGTTGGTACTGTCCATTTCTCGTGCAGCCACTCTGTTGAAAGTGGTCGTACTGTCCATTTCTAGTGCAGCCACTCTGTTGAAAGTAGTCGTACTGTCCATGTCTAGTGCAGCCACTCTGTTGAAAGTGGTCGTACTGTCCATTTCTAGTGCAGCAACTTTACTGAAAGTGTTGGTACCGTCCAATTTTTGACAATTGCCCTGCTGAAATGGTCGGTACTGTCCATTTTTAGGTCTCGCTCTCGAGACCGATTGTTGTCAAAATGCCTCTCAAGGGAGACAGACCGGTGCACAAGCCGCCTGGGGTCTGTGGACGCGCTTACGCTACAAACGGCGCGCACACACAGCGTACTTAGGCCGGCCGAAGGCACACACACGCGCGCACACATTCACACACACACACACACACGCACACACACACGCGCACACACACGCGCACACACACACACACACATACAGAGACCCCCCACTCCACTCACCGCATCGGCGGCGCCACTCCGGACTGCTGCAGCCTCCGCGGCGGCTCTCCCTCGGGCATTGGAGCCACGGGCTTCAGAAGACGGAAGTCCCACCCCACAACAGCATGACGTTCCCGAAACGAAAAGCGAGGCTGTGTCTGCCGATAAGGCTAAAGAAGACCCAACGTTGTTAACAAGCTATAGGTGACCCCTGACCTCATTGTCTTTCTTGTTGATGTATTTCTGCCTCTAAAATACTTCAGCTTAAGTCAGGCTCGGCCAGTGAAAACCCGGTGCTCGCGCTTATTCTGAAACAGATGTGTTTTAAGTGAGTGCAAGTGTTCTGGATTGCTTCATTTGTTCATCGCCTGCCCCTCCCTCTTAGTGGCTGCACCGTGGCCGGTTTGAGGGACACCTGGACAGTGTCACTGGTTGTCATGTTAAGCTTGTGTGTTGCATTGTCCTCTGTACTGAGGGCGGTGACTGATTTAGCTCTTGAAAGACCAGGAAGTGCTCAGCATTGTTCTGTGCAGAGCTGGGGCGAGGAGGCGATGCCGCCCAGGGGCGCCTGCACTGATCCTGGCTACCCCACTTAACCACACGGTGTGATCCTGGTGAACCACTCTGCTTCTATTTGTCTCAGTTTTCTTGACTGTCAAACTATAAAGCGCCTAGAACTACAAAAAGACAAATGCCTCACTCGCACGTGGTTCTAAAGACACAACATTATTGGCCGTTTAAATAGTGCTCATTAAAATGGAATTGCTTTTTGCATCACTCGTCATTAATATTTCTAAATATATCTAAAGAACTGGTGAATCCAATAAATTAAACGGAAGCATTTGTGAATGCAAATAAGTTGACTTTTCTGATATTCACATGACCATTCTGTCAGTGGCTCCTTGGGTCTTATGGCGCTCGGCTCCGCTCTTCCTATGAATTTTCTGTTTAATCCCCTGTAAATACGGTGGTATCCTAGTAACATCACGCTGTGCTGGAATAAGCTACCAGGACGGCTAGGCGAGTTCAGCACCCGCTTCTGGAATCTGACGGGTCAAGAGATGGCCCTGCTTAGATATTCATCTCTCTGACGTCTATACATTGTGTACCGTTGAATTGTGTAATAGCAGCATATATTAATTAATTATAGCTGTTTGGGATGGGAAAACTATGGTGATTAAACAGTGTGCAAAAGCAAATAATTATGGAGTGCATGACGGGTCAGTCCTGTGTCTGGAAAGAAGACAGCTCATAATGTGGTTTAATTAGCATTTTCTGGCACCACGAACAACTTTACAACCTAACTACCCAAACAAAAAAGGGTAGGTATGCAAGTTAGCAAAGAGCTGGCATGTTTGGTGGGAAGGGGTACGTATGGGTGGAAAAGAGAAGCGTGGCCTGCTCGAGTGGTAAGAGATGAGGCCTACCATCTCAACTGGACTCACAAGACTGGACTAGACCCCGACAGGAGCGTAGGGGCATTCTTTAAGGTGGATATCATTGGGTGTAATTGCTTAGTGGCACAGGACTGTCCCATGTGCTGTGCCCGTGCTCTAAGTGCCCAACTGTGTGTATCTGGTACCCTTGTTTGTAGGTCTTGCCTGGCGTTAGCAGCACGCATGCGCTGCTCTAGCCATGCGAGGGCCGTTTGGAAACAATACGAATTCCAGATGTGCATGCGGATGGACAGAAGATGTGCATGCGGACAGACAGAAGTTGTGCACGCGGGGAATGGATGCTTTACTCGTGGCGGGAGTCAGACCCACTATATTTTTTCACACTGGCGACAGCCTCAGCCCCCTCCTCCTCGCAAGCGTGATTCACACGTCACAGAGCCGCTTCCCTGCCAGTTCCCTGCTCCTCCAGTATCCCAGTAGCGGCGCTTGTTTCTATAGTTAATTCTGCTTGTTCTATGAGCAGACAGCGCTGTTCGAAGAAAACAAGCAGAACTTACTTTAGAAACCAAGCCCAGAACCACAGAACAATGTTTCTCTGTTAACAGACTTTGCCAATTACGGAAATGGACAGCTTTCTCTCCTGATTTACCAGGGGTCCTGGATGATGATCAGCGGGTCGTACTTTGAGTACCAGTGCTCTCGGAAGTCCGCGTCTACAATCCTGTGGGATTTTATGCATATTAACAGAAAGACCTCAAAAATTGCACCCCTTTGGGCTATTACTTGGAAGGGAGCCCACTCGCTGACATGGTCCTTTCCACGTGATTGAAAGTCGTAAGAACAATACATACTCCTACAGCAGATCTTTGCATGTAAACGCATTAAAGATGAATTCTCTGGACTAAAGATCGCTTCCATTTAGGCGGCGTATAGTCTGGACCGCTGAAATATGTGAGGCTGTGGTAATATCTGCGTAATTACGGTATAAGTGCAGTTGCCCGAAAACCAACGGTCTGCCGCAGATTTCACGCAATTAAATTGGCTTCTGGCTCAAAATAGATCGAAAGTTACATAAATAAGGTTCACACACAGGACTTTGCTCAATGAGGGACCCTTTGCAAAGGGCGGCTGGTCTCATTTCCTTTGCTGCTTGCTGTATTCAGATGTTCAATTCGTAATATTAAATTGAAACTTTAAGACAATATCATGTGTAGTAATGACCGCAGGAATAACAGCATTATTGCTGCATTTTTTGCCTTTTCTGACAGCTTGATTTAGCCAACCCCGTTGTATAATTGGGCTCTCTAGTGCCGCATAATTCCAGTGGCTCTGCCATAGGCCACCTTTACCATTCAGGAGTGGAGCGCGCTCCTTTGCCTTGTCTGAAGGGAAAGGGTCATAGAGATGAAATTCCAACAGTGCAAGCAAGGTACACCTCTTCTGGGCTAACTACAATGAAACCTTCCCTTCGGAAGGGGCGCTATGTAGGAAGATGCCGTGGAAATTCCACAGGTGCTCCTATACCCAACAACTTCGAGAACATAACTGCTTTATAAATAGGGGTGCTTTTTTGTTGCATTTTTTGTGATAAAGCAACACAGTAATTATCACCAAGATAGTAGTGAATTCGAACGATTGGTAACATAGTGCAAAAGTCAGAGCAGCCGATTCTCACTCTACCTGTCTGTTGTTGTTTTATGATCAGACTTGTTTGAATTTTATACTTCCTGCATGTATTATGGCGGTGCATGCCGATTCCGGCCTTGAAAGTTCAATGAGGGTACATCTTAGGTTCACTGGTACGTCTAGGCCAGTGGCCCATACCAGCAGAGGCTGTTTATAACGGTGACAGCATGGGAACTCCGGAGGAGAGCTGCAGTTGGAGCTGGGCAAGTGTTTCGAACCTGAGGTTAATGCTGAATGTTATTCTGAAATTGCAATGAGATTCCTGTTCGAAAGCATTGATGCACTTTAAGACCTGAACTGCCTAACTCAGAGTTTATGGGGCGCCTTTAATTTTTTATGGGATAGAATAAAGGGTTCCTTCTGCAAATGGAAATCAGCCGCCATAAGAACAAGCATTAAAACACAATAGGTCTCGCCTTTCATTAAGTTAAAGCCATTTGCTTTGCTATACAATACCATTAGCAAAGCAAATGGATTTACCTAAATCAAAGGCGAGACCTATTGCATTTTCAATGCTTGTTAATACAGTTACCCCGTTAAATATGTGCATACTGTCCATTTCTAGTACAATAGTCATGCTGAAAGTGTTGGCACTGTCCATTCCTATATAAATCTTACTGACGTTGTTGGCACTGTCCACTTCTAGAGCAACCGCCCTGTTGAAAGTGTGGGTGTTGCCCATTTCAAGCACAGCATTCCTCATGCGAAGTGTCGGGAATTTCCAATTCTGGCTCAGCATTACTGCTGAAAGTTCTGAAACTGTCCCTTTCTGTATGATTAGTTATTTTGACAGTATTGGCAAACATGTCATTCATAATATTGCATGTTTGCCATGATGAAATATATCGGTACTAATTTAGTTGTTACATGAAGGGCGGGTGGAGCAGCTTATTTAGTTGCCTGACACCATAATCCGCTAGCCGCACTCTTTTTTTTTACTTTATGTGATATTTGTAAAAGCCTTTGCTAGTAGTTTTGTGCTTTTACAACTAACGTGGTAATCAGTGCTTTACATGGGTACGGGCTCTCAGGGACGGACTATCCGCACTTCTATTAATTTGAAAGGGAGAGAGAGTACCAGCACTTCTCAGGAGAAAACAGGCACTCAGGGACAGTGAGCACTTGCTCTTTTATATTTCCATTTTAAACACTAGTGTTAATAATATGAACCTTTGTAAATTATCGATGAATTGCATTTTAAGTTCAAGCAGTCTACATCCATAAGAGGTGGAGGTTTCCTACCCACAGTATTTTTTTTCATCTCTAACACCTCAGTAGAGAAACCCGTCGATAAATGGCAGCAGACTGGACTGTGGTTATCTCAGAGAGTCGTGCTAAAATATATTTTCCACCAACAGAGGGCAGAATTCAACACACATCGATTCTCCCTCTAATGCATTTTATGTATGCTTCCTGCGTCCCAGATTTAAGCGTCGAAAATCCCTCTGGCAACCGTGCGATTGCGAAACTGATTCTGAATCTTATTTTACAAAGACGAAGCGCAGGTACAGACCACAGGACGAAAATTTAGAGTTTAGTCACAAATCACCGGACAAAGACCCAGAACACAGAGCATAGAACAGCGCACAGGACTCAGCTTCAGAAAAACATAGGCGCTGGAAGTAAGGGTGTTGGGGGGGTGCTGCAGCACCCCCAGAAATAATCATGCTAAAGTTCAGAAGGGGAATGAGCAATAAAGATGCCAATGCTGTTGGTGTTAAAAATGACAATGCTTTTTACGTTTGCTTTTTTTTATACCATTGGCAATAGTGCTATGCAAATATAATAACTCCACTGAAAATAAAAGTAAAAGTCTGTAATTTTCAACACCAACAGCTCTAGCTTTAACAAATGCGAGACCTGTTGCATTGCAAATGCTTGTTCTGTTTGCATTTAGCAGTCATTAATCTGGTGATGTTCCGGCTTCTGGTCTGATGCTAATCACCTGAGATGGTTCATTTCTTGGACAGGTGTACAGGGATATATATGGTTTTTGGTGGCCACATAGGTCATGTAGCCCTTCTCAAAGATGACGCGTCACTGCCGCAGAGTTAGTTCATTATGAAGTAGGGTGATGTAGGTGAACTTCTTCATGCTTTTTAAAGAGGTATGCTGCAGTGTGAAGGATGCATTTTAGGGGTCCCAGTATGGCAGTAGGGATGCTGCAGAGTAGGCGCTTGTATCTACATAGGTGCAAGGTCACTAGGGTTTGGAATGTTTTTCTGAAGTCCAATTCCAAATATTGTATCATCTCAGGATGGTAAGTGATTACCCATCCTTCATAGTGAAGTGAGGGAAAGATCAGATCATGAAAATATGCTCTCTGATCAGTGCAAAAGAGTAAGATGATAGTGTGGGTTTCTCAACTACAGCCATTACCAGCCATTTCAACCGGTGTCCTAGAGATTATGTTGACCACACGCTTAGATAAAAATCAGGTAACCAGTAGTTTCAGATAGTTTACTTAATATTACATTCCCTGCACACTCACTCCAGATATAAAGTCTGTCCCAGTGTGCATACCAGTACTAGCAATTCTTCATAACAAATTCCTTATTTTTACAAACGCCAACATATCATCCTCACTGCAACATCAATATGGCCCGTGATGCTAAAGGCAGCCAGACCTTTAGTATCCACTTCGTGCAAGAGACGTTTGAACTGGATTTTAATTGCCAATGGTCAACAGCATCAATAACTCCTTATCTCCCTGGTTCAACTTTCTTACCAAATTCAGCAAGCATTGGCAATGCCAAAGGGTCTGGCTTATGACAAAAGAGCCTTTTGCATCATTGATGGGTTTAGGTACTCAGTAAGCCATCATACTTGTACTCTACATGGATGCATCCATTGATTCATCCATTAACTCATTCTTTTATTTAACCTCTGACACAACTACAATGAAACAAACACAATCTAACAATGCATGTAAGATAAATTAAAAGAATACAAATGGAAAAAAGAAAACATGCTGCTGTCTTTAAAGACGCCGGGCAGCAGGTGTCTATCTTGCAGTGGTATTCTACATAGGCTATCATTGTTTCAAAGCTCCAATATTTGCCGCTACGTTTAGGACCAACATATTGGCCATCTTGGAATAGTAAAACAATGACACACTATAAACAACAACATTCCATAAAGGTTGCCTAGATTTGAGGAAGTGGGCACGGTCGACGTGGTGCTCTACAGATGTAGTGAGTAGCAAGCAAATGGCCCACTATCTCTGCAGAATTAAAAAAAATGAAAATTAAAAGGGGAGAAGCAATTAAATGAAAGGGGAATTATTAAAGGGATGAAAGGAAAACTAAAGAAACGGCCAACCAGCCTGACACTGGAACACACTAATTTTCAGGTGGATAGACATGTGATCAGAAAATACCATCATTGACAGGGCAAGACAGCCGATGACCTACATGGACTGAACTAGTACCCCAAGCAGAATGCTCTCATGGATGGAAGTAGAATGTAAATGACACTCAGATAGACCTATGGCAGAAGAGGACTGCCCTAAAGACCCTCTATGTATCTCTATGGATATGTATTTATATGTATGTATGGATGTATTATTTAAGGATTTTAAAATTCAATTGTGTTTATTAACACAGCAATAGCATGTGAGTACACACCATGTCGCCTACAACCCCAATGGACCAGCTGCGTTCTACATATATGACACAGCTTCCACCTACAACCCAGGTTCCGGCAGCATGTAATAGACTGATAAGTACAAATAGAACTAATGAAAATCAACAATAACCACCCCTCTTCCCTCTTTTATATCATTCAAGCTTATGAAAAACAGTCAATGTAGCAATGTAGCGGAAAGGCTGGCATCTGATTTAATGACTGGCCAAAGCTGGCTAGGCCTTGGGGAGGTATGCATCTGGAGTCAGACATAGGATTCGTAAATAGGTCGAGCATGTCAACTCCGGGCATTCAGAACAGAATATGTGAATGAAGGGGACCCAAAGTTCTGAGTAGGAGGAGTGATCTGGGGTTGTTGCTAGGGAAAGCTTCTCCATCCCCAGAAGGAACCACAATCTATGTAACCATTAAATATGGTCTAGAGACTTTTCTGTATCCTAGAGCGAGAGTATAACATGTTGGGTCGAATTTAATGCAAGGGCCATTTATTTACTGTTATTTGCTGTTAGAACGTAAGGGGTATGTCAGGGGATTCAGGAGTCCTAAAATGGTGTATGCTGGGAATCTTGGTATGGTAGTGTTGAAAGCTAAATCAATGTTGTCTAAGACTTTATTCCAGTATCTAGTGAGCTTGGGACTATGCCAGATGAAGCAGGGTCCCTGCATTTCCACAGCCCTGCCAGCAGACCCCGGAGTGCCTGCGCTCCACTTACTGAGTCTCATCATGGTGAAATACGAATATGAAGCAGTTTCAGTGGTGGCCATCGTAAGAGCCGTGTGATGTACCCAGCAAAATATATCATCCCATTCTTTTGTAGAGAGTGGTCTACCTATCTCAGTCTCCCATCTCAGCTGTCCCCGAGATTTAGCCTGGGGCCTCCCACCCCTCCTCCCCCAACAGAGTGTAATGTTTGGATATAAGACGTCTAGCATCCATTTTGAGAAACAGCCATCTCTCAAAAGAGGTAATTGGTCGACCTGCATCTTGTTGCATTTCAGAGCTCACCACCCAGTGACATTATTGCGGATAGGGGACATGATCGGAGTCAATCAGGGACTAGTCGGATTTATGTTGGTCAAAGGAGATGAGTCCATGTATGTCAAAAAGACATCCCACTCATTTGCAACCCCCATCAATCCATCGGCGAACCCGCCCCAGACACATTCCGGGAGCAAAATTGGGGATTAGCAAAAAGAGGAGTCATTAGTAAGAGGAAAGTGGTTAGACCCAACTTAACCGCAACCGCGTCCCAAACCCTGAACACAGCGTTTGTTACCGGTTAAGAATAAAGGCCCCAGGACCTGTGCTTGCAGGGAAGCCAAACCACCTTCCATATCAGCATGCCCGCCACCACTTGATCCATAAACATCCAATGCTTTTCAGAAAGTTGATGAGTCTACTCTACCAAAAACCGTAGCTGAACAGCCTGGTAATGACAAAGCAGCTGGGGTACCACAAGCCCCCCTTCTTGCTTTGGGCAATAAATAAGGTCTTGATTTAATGATTTTTTAAAAATCAAAAGTACATGGCAGACAAGTATCTAAGTCAGGCCTTCCCAAGAGATCTACCAAGAATTATTAAATTGAAAATCTTCTTCCTATAGATTTTGTCGAAGGGGTAACCAACATCTTTACCTACAAAGTTTACATGAGATTTCATTTAACAAAATACCTCACTGCAGGCTTTAACACAGTTCAAAAACAATTCATCCTTAAAGGCTAATTGGCTTTAATATATGTGTTACATAGTAAGTAAACCAGACCTACTGTTTTGTCATAGCTTTTCATAATAAACAAATAAAACCTGTGGCATTTCCCATAAATTTACCTAGCGCATCAATCATTCCTATAGCAGTCCTCGTTGGGTTGCCACCCTGACCAACAAAGGCCTACTGTACAGAGCATAAGACTTCATTAAAAACAACCATCAGGCAAACAGTCATACAATTACAAATGTACACAAAATTAGAGGAGGCAAAGCAAAATACTATCTCTCCTAAGAAGGCTAACAAGTATTCTCACAGTGAAATTCTTCTATACCCATGGTTTGTCAGAGGGGATAGCCAGTACCAAAACCTTGCCTATTATGGTATTCTGTGAAAATTCACATACAAAAACATGGCTGTAGCCTTAAAAGCAGAGTAATAACAACCCACTCTTAAATGTCTAGTGGCTTTCACACATGCTTTTCTCAACAAATGTGGCAGGCATACAGCTTTTATCATAACTTTTCAGAACAATCAATCAGATAATGGCCGTCATCGCTGGCTTGTGCCAAAAAACAACACATACCTACTGTGTTGGGCATATGCTTTCCCACAATATTACCATCAGGTATTCATCAAAAATTACAAATATGTACAAAATTACAGTTTGTAAAACAATATAGAATCCATAGTAATAGAGCGTAATAAGGATTCATCCATAGAGAGTGTAATAAGGATTATTGTAGTGAGCATCTTCTTTCCTCACTGTTTGGTTAGATGGGTCACCACACCAAAAACGTTGCTTACTATGGTAATTTGTGAGATTACATGTAGCAAAATTCCAAATAGAGTGTAACATGATGTGGCTTTAACAAATGTTTTCCACAGTAAATAAATCATTTAGACTTTTCCTAGTGCACCAAGCAGGCCTATACCATGTCACCAGAACCAACTCAGGTCTACTGTTTTGAGCACATACTTTCCCACAAGGTAACCATCTGTCGCACATCCATACAATTGCAATGGTATCCACAATTACAGGTAGCTAAGCAAAATATGATCTCTCCTAATGGAAACTAACAAGGATTCTCACGGATCAAATCTTCTACATCCACGGTTTGTAATAAGGGGTAACCAATACCAAAACCCTTACCCAGTACAGTTATCTGTGAAACCCCATGTAACAGAATCCTTCTCTGTAGCAAAAAAAGAAGAAAAATACCCAATTACCTGGCAATGGCCGGCCTCTGCCTCTCCTCCATCTGCCCTCTTCCTTCTTCCTGTCTACCCTGTCAGCAGGAAGCAGCAGGAAGCACCCAAGCTCCTCTGAGCCAATCACAACCCTGCAATGCAGCCTTGTGATTGGTCGAACCTTGGCATGTTCCTCACCAGACTGTGCTCTACAGCCTGGTGGGGAAGATGCGCATAACTGTTTGGCTGGCCCAAGAGGGCCGGCCAAGCAGTAATGCGCACTTAGGGAGTGCAAACCAATCCTCCCCCTGCTGTGGCCAGCCCCGCCCGAGAGCCACTGATGACAATAGGATAAATAAATTAATAATATCGATACGTTACTATCATTTTATTTTTCCCTTTGAGCAGTGAGGTGACACTCCTCTGCCTTAGCGGAGGAGCCAGTGCTGGCTGGCTTCCTTCACCACCAGTCCAAATCCACAGATGCTGCCATCGAAGACGATGGTCATTAACTTACTTTAGGCAGTGCTTAATTTGAAAAAGAATAAGTGCCAGGGCCCAAGGTTTTGCTCAGAAGCCTGTGGCCAGTGCTACTGAATGGTGGCATTTTAATGTCACGGCTGCGTAGTGTTAATTCCCATTCATACCTCCTTAATCCACTGCCAGACACTCCCTGCCTCTTTCTCTCATTCTTGCAGGTTACTGCTTTCTTCCTTTGTAAAGATTTTCCATCTTTCTCTTTCTCCTTCTTTCCCCCTTGTGCGTTTTTGTCTTGGATGCTCTGGGTCAAAGTATGGGAGGAAAAAAGTGCTGTTCAAAAAAATGACTGCTGGTGGGCTCCACCTGCAACCACCGGCTCAAACTTTTTTTTTGTGATAATCTTTATTCACAGCTGCAGTATCAGGTATTTTCCCATCACATTACACAGCGTCAACATATCAGCTGGCATTTTCACCCCATACAATTCCCCAACTTATCGTTTCTCAACAGTGATGCTAAACATAGGATCTGGAACTTTAGTAGCATACAATTCCGTGCTATTGCAGCATTATATTATGATACCACGGTAGTGTCTCGGCATCCTCATTCCCTCCCTCCTCCCTCCCACCCTTTCTTGTACATGAACTTCCCATCTCCTGGCGGTAGATCAATTTTCCCATCTAAAGTGTGCTCGGACAGAACTGACTGAAGTAGGCGGTAATATGTCGCAGTAATATGTCGCAGTGGGGCAGTGCAGGTAATAGTACTAAGAACTAAGAATGAGGCTGACTGGGGCATTCCCTTACTCAGTGTAATCCATGTGACTTTTCCTATCTAGGTCCCGGGCCCATTCCCCACACTCAGGCCGAGGTCATCGGCCTCCAGTAGGAGGAGCATAGCCTCTCATTCTAGGGAGATTGGAAATTTCCAGAGGCCTCGTGTCTCCTCCCTCCGAAGTGTCACCCCCTCCGCCCTTCCCCACCTAAGCACCTCTGCCTGCCAAAGGAGTATCCCGGGTGGTCTAGGGGATTTCCACCTCATTGTGATCATCCTGAGCGCCAGCAGCAATGCTAGGTCTAGTAGTTTCAATTGGGCCTTTAGCGCCTTAGGCCTTCTGCGCAAGCCCAACAGGCAGTACAACGCCTCCTCCGGCACCGGCAGGTTCGTGACCGTCCGTAGCAACCGGCACACCCCCAACCAATACTCCCGGAGGCGTGGGCACAGCCACAACATATGTAAGAGCCCGGACATGTCCTCTCCACAGCGTGGACAGCCGTGGGGAGAGCCCGGGAACATCCTATGAAGCCTCACAGGAGTCAGGTATGCTCTGTGTAAAACCACGGCTTGTATAAATCTGAACCGGACATTACGAGATACCCGCCTAGGGTGTTCAAGTATCGTGGCCCAGTCTTTTTCGGACAGCTCTTGACCCGTGTCATGTGCCCATGTTCGCATAAGCGCGGTGAGAGAGACTGCTGCATGCGCCCTAATTCCCGTGTACAACCATCTCACTAGGTGTCCTCCCGGTCCCATGTAGTATAGCAAGTGTACTAGTTCGTGTTGTGGGGGTTGTAGGCGTTGTGGTGCCCATCTGCATTGTATGTAGTGCGTGACAGCGGTATGTAGTAGGTACATTCCGGGGGAGGGGGCACCAGTGGCCTGTACAAAGGCCTCATGACTAAGAAGGTGGCCATCTCCGAAAAAATCCCCAACTCTTTCAACTCCCGCCGCGTGCCATGCCCGAAGTGCCCTGTCCGTAAGCCTGCCCTGCGGTGTCGGAACTCCCAACAGGGGAATGTTAGCCGCATATGCCTCAGCTGAGGACGTATGCGCTAAAGATTTCCGCCAGCATCTCAGGGCTGTCCGTAGAAGCAGGTGACACTCTGCAGGAATGCGGCTCTTCGGGAGTAGCAGGGTATGCAACTCTCCCCGTCGCAATCTGTCTGTCGTAAAATCTATTTCGTGCAGGTTCCGTCCCGCCGTCCAGTAAGACAGCCATTGGAGTTGGCTAGCATAGTAGTAACCTCTAAAGTCGGGGGCCCCTAGCCCGCCGGCTCTGGTGCCCAACTGTAACTTACGAAGACCAATCCGTCGTCTCCCCACCCCCCAGATCAGAGTGGCCAGGAGCGAATTGAGGGTGTCAAAGATAGACTGGGGCAGAATTACCGGTAGATTAACGAAGAAGTAAAGCATGCGGGGGAGCATGACCATCTTAGAAATCGCGATCCTTCCCATGATCGAAAGTGGCAGTGCCGTCCAGAATCCCACCGAGGCACGGAGACTTGAGATAGCTTTGTTAATATTTCCCGCTATCTGGTCCTCTTGCCGCCTATAAACCTGAATCCCCAAGTACTTAAATGTGGCAGGAGCCACCGGAATAAGGTGAGCCCCAAAAGGTATAGAGCCTGGGTTCGGGATATACCGCAAGTAGAAGCCAATCGACTTCTCAGGGTTAATGGTCAGGCCCGAGATTGCGAAGAAGTTCTCAAAGATCTCGTATATGTCCATATGGTCAGTCTCTAGATCACGGAGGAACAGCTGTATGTCATCTGCATAAATCGATATCAAATGTTGGACTCCACCGCTGGGGATACCCCTCCGTTCCATCCTGGTCCGCAAAGCCACAGCCAAGGGTTCCAGGGCGAGGACAAAAAGCAATGGGGACAAGGGGCAGCCTTGTCTAGTGCCACGATGGATCGCGTATGCGTCAGAGATATGTCTCCCCGTACGCGCCCTTGCTGATGGAGCAGTATAGAGCAATCTGATCCACACCAGGAGGGGGGCAGGAATCCCAAATCTCTCCAGAGCCGGGAACATATACGACCAGGCCAGGGAGTCAAAAGCTTGTCGGAGATCTAAGGCTATTCAACCCGCCCTAGGGAGGGTCGGCGGAGTGGACGCCATGAGTGCAAGCAATCTTCGCGTATTCATAGAGGTGCTCCTACCTGGAAGAAACCCGCATTGGTCTCTATGGATCAGGGCCGGGAGGTGCGGCTGTAATCTCAGAGCTATAATTTTACTGAGTATCTTATATTCAGTGGAGAACATCGATAACGGCCTGTAGTTTGTCAACTCTAGGGGATCCCTCCAGTGTTTAGGCAGTGAGACGACTAGCGCCTGCATAGTAGATTCAGGCAATCGGCCTTCTACCAATGCCGTTCGATAGACCTTCCCCAGGACCGGTACTAAGGTGTCTGAGTAGGTCGCATAAATCTCCACTGGGAGTCCATCCATGCCCGGCGTCTTCTTGCGGTTCAGGGATTTAATAGCCACCCGTATGTCGTGTTGGGTGATAGGGCCCTCAAGATTCTTTCGGGCTTCTGCGGTCAGTACCGGGATTTGGAGTTCGGACAGAAAGTCAGATACTCGGTCTGAGTCAGCACATATAGGTTGCGCGTATAACGTGGTCAGGTGATCGTGGAACGCCCTGTTTATTGCAGTTTGCGTGTCCACTATATGACCGTCCCGCGTCCTAATCCTAGTTATCACCGGGATGTCCGGGTGTTCTCGAACCAAACGGGCTAACAATGCACCCGATCTATCCGCCTCTGCATGTTGTCTACGGAGGTGTTCTTGATGATCAATGACCCGTAAAGTTTCGAGCGTATCCGCGTGTTCTATGTTTTCTAGTTGTAGGTCACCCCTTCTGGTGGGATCAACCCCCACCTCCCACTCCAGCCGCTTAAGCCTGTCCTCTATGTCTAATAGCTTCTGGTGTATTTCCCTTCGAGCGCCCACTATACCGGCTCAAACTTAGCACTCACCTTAGTTGATGAAGTTGCCATGGGAACCTTTGGAGCTCCGTTAGCAGGAATTCTAGCTGAACAGATAGGACACCTTATCTGACCAAGAAGAGCAGGTTAGATCCACTCAGGAGTCCAAGTCCTGCCCATGGGCTGAATTTACAAACTGTGTTTTGAAGTTCACAAAGTAGTTCTATAGTAGTAATACAAAATGCAGTTCAAAAACTTGTGACCAGAGACCTCCGCCTCACCTGTTTTTTGTACATGACGATCTCTGCTACGGTGGCGGAGATTTCCACACATATAGGTGTATGTCTTATAAGTACATATAGGAGAGGACAGGGTGAGTGGTGGTAAATGAGGGATACTACTAATGGGAGGGCTTTTGGGAAATTTATGGAGGGTTTTAGAGGCAGACTTGCTGACACAAACATACACAAACAAAGGAGTCCAGGGTCATTCACAAACTACACTTCTAAAGTTACTACAACCCTACATGTGTCAATAGAGGTGTAAATGTGAAACTCAGCCTTGTAATATGTCATGCACCATAACTGACCAACCACTGGTACTGCACTCACTCTCATATGAAATAAAGGAGACAAGGGAAAATGATAGCATTCCATAGTAACTAATATTAATTAAATCTAATGAGTTTGACACTTACATTATGAGTGTGTGTGAGAGAGAGAGAGATAAAACATATATAATTGATTAATTATGCTAATATTTTGCCATATAATAAGAAGCTTAATAAAAAATACATTAAGCTTGTATTAGCAAATTAATACATCTTTAAACCACTTTTAACAAAATAGTGAGTATTTTGCAATTATTTTAATATTTTCATTTATAAATTAAGATATAATATATTTACCTTAATGTATTATTTAATACACATTTACTTTGATGAGGTAATGTGCTATAGCATTTTATTTTATGAGTTACAGGGTGATAATAAATATTTTACATTAATGTATGTTAATTTTATATAATTTTTAAGAATAATAAACTTTGATCTATTCTTTCCTACGGGGAGACCTTCACCAACAGATGAAAAGTTACCAGTAGTAACTTTACAATCAGATATTCTGTTATAGGACGTTCAGCCACCTGATTGAGGGGGTGATGTCTACATCTAGGTGTAATGTTCCACTCAGAAAGGGCGAACAGCAAAAAAGAGGGTTACATCTAGCTGCAATAGTAAATATGAACATGTGTATTTACCTGTGTGAACCGGGACCAATGTTTTGATGGCTAAATGCAGCACGGCTTGCTGCTGAGACCTGTGTGCTACCTACAGGTCACGGGTCTGAGTCACAACAGGGATGACTTAGGCTCACAAATGTCCGTGGTTGATCAACAACCGAGTTGAATGGGAGTAAAACGCGTTATTATAATTTTACTAAACAGAAGTATGTGATAGCAACTGCTATGTAAAAACAAATTCGCATAAGTAATTTCTTCCGGGTGTACTTATGGCAAAGAGCAGTCAATGGACACGGGTTTTACAGGATGAAGGAGGGCTGCAAAGACTTTAATTTGTATATTTGTTGATGGACATCTCTCAAAGTTTGTATAGTGTCAAGCACTTATTATTCAGGCACAGTGTCCTCTTGCACACCTTTAGCTGGAGAAGCTGCAAGATCAAAGCTGTCTTTAAACACTTGCGTGGCACCTACTTTAGTGACCTTACTGTATGACCACATCCTAGGTTCTGAAATGACATTCTTGGCTGGCACTGCAGTATCTCAAGGTTTCTTGATCAGAAAGTCTGGGTCAGTGAGATGCTGCAAGCAAAGCAACGCCAGTTCAGGGTCTACCCTAGAACCCTTCGGACTGGTCTGGATTCCAAGAACTTTGTCTGGCTGTTGGGATTCCCCGGTTGGCCACAGTCTGGCTGCTCACTGTTTTTACCAGGCAGGATGCTCAGGAGCCACAGGATGTGGTGGCTGTTCAAAGGCACACCTGCAGGGTGGTACCACCCTGCGACTAAGTTGATTGGTTGGTCATTCCAGACACAGATGATCACAGATGGGCACTAGCATCTGCGCCTTGGCAGACTCCTTTTCTCATCATCAGACTGTCCCAGGAAATTGGTACCATCCTGGGCAGAACTCTGGAATTTCTTCAGCGCTCTCTGCAAGAGGTAGATAATCAAAGCTATCAGGAGGAAAAACCAAGGCTTTCCACCCCTAAAAAAAAGATATGGTCAATGAGAACGTGGTTCATGGCTTCAAATGAACCTTTCATGAAGGATGTGTCTAGAACTCAACCCCTCAGCTGATGCCACCCGAGACAGGTGTTGGTGAGCAGCTAATAATGCTGGGGTTAGGGAGGCAGGGAACAGTGACGTGCCCCATTTGTGACATGTTGGGAGCCTTCACAGTTTAGTTTGAGGACGTACAATGGTGTGAGTTAAATTACTTCGGAAGGGGAAGTGAACCTTGTTTTTCCGTTGTTACATTGGCTTTCCCAGTTACTACACTTCTTGGGGCAGTAGCGGGGGCAAAGGATTCCGATAGACCAAACAATAAGGGTAGGGTTTCTGGCTTATGGCAGGAGGGACATGGTTCAGACCCCACAGAGTTTCTGCGTCCTCTAATACTCGTCACCTAGAAAACTGATACTTAATTTAAGCGCTTGCTCCTTATATGCGGCGTGACCTGCAGCTCACAAAATCAAATCCCTGAATGGCCATCCTAACCATTCAGCCTTCCGAGGGCAATACCTTCAGTACCATTATAAGGATTGATAGTAACATTTGTAATTTTACAGTGCTTTGACGCTGTAAAAAGTGTGTCCCCCTCAGAACTGGCTCCCATGCATGCTAGCGGGTTGCAGTCCTGACCTGCAGGGGTATACCACAGGCCTCAGCGGTGTGTTGGGGCCCCCATGCTCACCCATCTTGAAGGAGCTGGGGGCCTCAGCACCCCACTGCACAATGAGTGTAATATAAACGACATCCCAAAGCTGAAAGTAATAACTTGTAACATTATTTTATTGTTGCAAGTGCGGAGGTATGACCTAGAGGGAAAAAAACTCCACAGTGCCTACCACTGTGGCGGGGCGCAGCAAGGGAGCGGCATTGCAAGGGGGGGGCAAGGGGAGGCGGCATGAGTTTTTGGGGCGGTGGCCACCCCACGCCTTACCTGTGGTGGTTGCGGGGCAGCGGTAGCAGGAATCACCAGCATCCCCCCTTACATTCGGCCGCCATGGGCAACAAACGCAGGGGACGCCACGGGCGGTCTAAGGCCTAGCTACTCCACAGCAGCCAAGCTTAGAGAGAATTCTAGTAGAGGCGACAGAGTGGCAGTCAGGGGACAGGGGATTACGGACAGTGGGCCAGGGTGGAGTGAACGCGGGGAAGATACAAAGAGGACAAGGCAGAGAGACAGGTTTGAGGAAGAGCGGAGTGAGAGGTGAAAAAGAACAGAGAGAGAGAAAAGATTAAAGGGGAAATAAAAGACAGGCAGAGAGGAGAGTTAAGGTAAAATGGGGAAGAGAGATGAAGAAAGAAAGAGATGGGGAAAGGAGAGCTGAAATATCGAGCAACAGGCAGTAAAGAGACAGTACAGGGAGGCCTGTGGAACAGACCGCAGGCAAGAGACAGACACTTGATAAAGGAGAGTATACAATAGAGAAGACAAACAAGAGTGTGTTTTCATGCGTTTTTTGTTGAAAAATGATTTGAACAAACTGACACGCAATACCATGCATGAATGTTTCCTTACACTAGTGCATTAAACATATCTCAATGTGAGACAATATTATGGGTAAGCATCAGGCGAGCAACTAGAGCCAAATTTCGGGGGGGGGGCTGAAAAAGATTTGGGGGGGCTAATTCTTCCAGCCGTAACCAGAGCGGCTGTATAGAGTGATGAAAACACAACAAAAGCCTCATTTACAAGTACACGATCTTTTAAAGACCTGTGAAGTACTTGGGTGCAGCTGCAATTAGACGTCGCCAGCCTGTGAAGCTGTCTCAGCCCGGGCTGACACAAACGACGGGGGGGGGGGCTGAAGCCCGGTGAGCCCAATGGGTGTTGCACGCCTGGTAAGCATTATGTGGTGCAGTGCTGGATTGGGAGCTATAATCAACCCTGGCAATTAACTGTTGCAAAACCAGCCCCCAGTAACAAAACTGGCTCCACCCTCCTGGCTCACCCTGCTACATCGAGTACGGCACTGATGTTGTGAGCAGGGCCGGACTGGCTACCGGGCAGTTGTGTGTGCTGCCGAGCAGGGGAGGATTTCTCCGTGGTGTGAGCTCATTTCGTTGATGGGGACCTGCGTGCGCTTTGAAATAAAAAAAGCAAAACGAATTTCGTTTTGCACACACAGGTCCCCATCAACTAAATGACCCCCTGCTCGGCAGCACACACAACTGCCCGGTAGCCAGTCCGGCCCTGGTTGTGAGAGTGATCTACAGGAGCAGGGCCCAACCCTCCAGACCTCACCTCTCCCCAAACCATTCAAGGGCGCCTCATTTAGCATGGAAGACTTAGAGGCCCTTCATCACATTCTGCAAGGGGCGGGCATCCCTTTGTGTTGCACCACTGAGTTTCTTTTAAGGTCCGGTTGGGAAGCAGTGTATTTATAGTTATGGCAGACACATTGTAAAATTCCACTCTAATGTGACTTCGTAAAGCGATCAATCATTTATCCTTTCTAGGGATTAAACCAAAATGACTGTTAAGGGAGTAGTCTGCCTTTTGTTTCTATGTGAAATCTTTAAGTTCTTTAGGCTACCGATTTGGATTGCTGTCTTGTTTCAATGAACGTTGAAGGTTGCATTATCGTATTTGTGCTTTAGAAATAGATATTAAAAAACAGCATCTTCCACCACCATGGTCAATCTATAAAATCAAAAGTTTTATCTCTGCTCACTACTCACCCTGTAAACACCATTCCTACGCACAACAGGCGTATTGCCTTGACTACTTGAAGTGCCTAAACTGGAAACAACGCTTCTCAGCAGCTTCAAACTGTGCACTAGTGCCCAATAACAAAATGGTTTCTTACCGGTGGCAGAGGTTTTGCAGCTTGAAGAATGTTCTGGATGCACATGCTGTGCTTCATTCCACCATCTATTGGTTTAGTCTTGAATTCCTTTGTATAGTATAGTAGTAGTCCTTCTTCTCATTCTTTTTTTGGGAGTGTCAACGGTCCCACCATTAGGTGTCTAATCCAAAGTCATACACCCCCCGGCCCCAGAGGCTTTCACACATGGTCCGCATCGCTAGATTTTGTTTTTTTGTATCTCTCCCTCATCTTCTGTGGAGGTGGGTGGGTCACGTGAATACAGACATTTCTTCAAGCTGCAAAACTACACAGGTAAGAAACCATTTAGTTTTGCAGCATGAATCTTTTCTGGATTCGCATGCTGTGCCTTGATTTTATAGCGGTTTTTAATGTTGTGGTGGTTAGGTGAAGATAAGTTTGAGCTTGTAAATAAATGTAGGAGCGTTTCACTTTGGTACATCAGTTATATTACTATATTGAGAGGCATTGTTGCATAACTTATGTACTAAAGTGAAATGCTCCCACATGTTAAAAAGCATTCAAGCAGCACCCCACCCGTTTCAGATTTCACCAGTCTCCACTGCCTTCCCATCTGTTCCGTCGAAGCTTTCAGTGGAATTCTGAACATCTAAAGAGAGGCGTTGAACTCTTTCTTCTGAAGAAGAATTGTAGCCATCTCGGCCTCCAAAAGTCTTTTCTTGCGTCCAATTTCGGCCAAACGATCCTTGGCTTCAAGAGGGAGTGCTGACTTTCTTTTTGACATCGAACTTTCTGTTGTCAGGGTTTCGCTCGATGGCTTCTTTACCTTGTCTCGACTTCAGTTGTCCATCAATGTCGTAGCTCTCTCTAAAGCTCGGCCGCCTACGGTATCCTTCAAATGGGACCCGAGGGGTTCTTTCAGCTTCTTCTTGCCCTCTGTTGATGACATTTTTGATGCAGAGGCAGCTTTTGCTGTTTTTAAGTCTGATAAACAATAGTGTCCGCCTGGTTTTTTAGGCTTTATCTGCGGCCATTTTCACTTCAACTTGTGATGTAACATCTCAACGTCTATGACCCTCATCTTGAAGTCCGAGCCCTCTCCTTTGGCCAACTTGACAATATTAGCCTCCTCCTCGGTCAACAGCACCAGATCATTCCCTCACCTTCAGAGTCTTGGGTTTGAACACTGTACAGGTGTCGCAGTCATCACTTTGGTGATCTATTGGAAGACAGAGGTTGCACACTTGGTGGCTATCCTTCTTAGCAAACTTGTGGTGGCACTTGGGGCATTAGCAAAATGGTGTGTTTTCCATGTCCCATGGAACAGGGGGCTCCCTGCCCAGACATTCTCCGGTCTTTCTGGGGTGTGTAGACACTTGATGATCCAATCCGATGTTTTTCTTTGGTCTCTATTCTGTTTTTACTTCACGGAACATACAACAAAAACGTCCTTCTTTTCGATGCTTTAAGAGCCTTCAGTTATGCTTCCAGACCAAATGGCGGAAAATAAGATTCTAAAGATGGCAACCACATTTGGAAGCTACCAGGGAGGGCATATGACATCAGGAGAGTCTGGATTAGACACCAAATGGTGGACCTATTGATGCCCCCCCCCCCCAAAAAAAATGAGAAGATTGACTACTACTATACATAAGAATTCTGAACCCAACCACTGGATGGTGGAATAATGCACAGCATGTGAATCTAGAAAAGATTCACGCTGCAAAACCGACTGTGAGAGGACACTGGCAGGTGCTGAGCCTCATCACAAGCCAAAGAGAAGCAAAACTCCCAATTATTTGCCCTGAGATTGGAAAATATGTCAACCTACAGAAAAACTAACTGCCAAAAGAATAGATGATCCTCGTTCGAAAATAAAGAAGAAAACATATTTTTGTAGCACAAAAGTTATTAATAACTCAAGGCACTTTGAGGTAGCCCAACCCCATCCCTTTATAACAAACTACTCTCCGTTTAAACTAAATCCTGCCACCAAAAAGTGCAAATCGACTCATCTCATAATTTTCCCATGTGACCTAACCTCGTCCAAAAATTGTAATCCTCTTTCGCAGGCTCCCCACTCCGTTAAGCTGCTCAGAGGGTATGAGTGTCTATCTAATGCTATATTGTACAGTCTCTTGCCCGCATTTAACCTTGTAACTCAATGAAAAAATATATGCCTTAGACAATTGTACAATTGCTGGCACTATGGATAAGAGTTAGTAAAAAAAAATGTTCGTGACTTTAAGACACCTCTCTCAAACATTCATATGGAAATGTATAGAAAGAAAGTAGACACAATCAGTGGTAAGGGATAGCCTACCCCATACCCCTGCCCCAAACACTCTCACAAGAGTAGAAAAAGGCTGATAGAAGGTGTAGATGAAAGTGGAAAGTATTAGTGGTGGGTCAAGGGAGGCACAACCAGTTTGATTACTTTACACACTCCCTACCTCTCTTTCCACTATCGGTCTTGACAGATGTCTTCCGTGCTTTGAGTATCTGCTTCTTTAGGAGCACCAATGCTTTGCGCTGCTGAGTGTTGTCAAGCATCCCAGCATCCCCCAGGAAGTGGAGCACCTGCAGCAGTAGAGAGGGCTTCATGTTGGCCTGCAACAGCTTCAAGGGGTTGATATGGATCTCAGGGGGCTCAAACCTCTGGTCACAGGAGTGGAATGGAAGAACGGTCCAAGCCAGGGTTGATCCATACACATCGGCCACCACATGGCGGGAGAGCTTGAGTAGGTCATCACAGGAGGGAAGCCTGGCTTTCCATGGCTGTGTCCTGTTCTGTGTAGCTTCTCTCAATGACTGCTCATGATGTGAAGCCTGAAGAACATCCCGTGATTTGGAAAGGTCACCAATCTCACCATTACCATGGAAAACTTCCCCATAGTCCAAGTTCCTTAAAGTACCATTCAGGTGGGAGTTGCTTTCTGAAATAACTGAAATACAAGAAAGGTGTGTTAGCAAGGCATGTCACAAAGCCATCTCAGACATAAGGAAATTAAAAACCCTACAAGCCTTCTACTATTGGCAAGGACAGAGTTTAAAAGAAGGATCTCCTAAAGAACACTGGACAAAAGAGTTAACTTGCTGACTAGAAAGAGAAATTACTAACTAATGTATAATACATTTGGAATCATTAATGTGACATCAAACTCGCCAATACGCAAATTGTAGTTTCCTGCAGATACGTACTGTTAAGCATTTTATTACAAGTATAAAAGACAGCGGTGAGCTTTATTTAGAATGTGTGATGAACATATAGGCAGGTTCCTGCTGCACTGTGCTGAGCCTTAACAGTGCAATCAATACATATTTTACCATAAACATCTGGGAATGAAGGCTCAGGATTGACCATTTTAGCCATCTGGGAACTTTTTTCAGGAGTCCTAGCTCAGGTAGGGGCTACTGTGTCCAGACTGTTACAATCACTACATTTTATCACTGGTGTTCTGGAGCTTTATTCAAAAACTGAGCTCCAAGTCACCCCTTTAGAACTTCACCCACAGGGTAACAGAGTCAAGCAGTCCAAGGCTTACGCAGGTAGATGGTGAGGCGTAGAGACCCAGACTCAGTAAAACATATAACAGCAGTGAATAAATCAGTGTCCTGCCAGGGTGTTTACATTTAAGAAAACGTAAATTACTTGTAATGCAAAATGTAATCTTCAATAGATATTATTCAAAAGACAAGCATACAATATGGTGATCCATGTAGCAATCATTATGCCAGGGGGCAGCTGGAATCAGTAGGGCCATTCCCCAACAATCATGTCTTATAGCAAAATGTAGTCAATACAAGGTATGATCAATTGATTCTAAGCTTTTAGAAGGAAGGGTTTTCTTGAGGCCAATCTGGGTGCCTCCCGGGGTAGTCCTAAATTGTTTTTTGGTAGCATGTGAAGTTAGATCAAAAAAGTTCCCAGTCCTCCGTACAGTGCTATATAACTCAACAATATTGTGGGACAGATAATAGAACGTAAGAATATTTTATGTAGTCATATAATATTGCCTTTTTAAATATAGCTGTACATAATTTTGTTTACTTTTACATAGTTGTATTAAATGTAGTTTATTAATTCATTTACTATATATTAGTTATATTATTTGTAGGTGTTAGTTTTATGATAATGTTTTGTAAATTAAATTCAGTATACTTTGCAATTTTGAACATGTAATTTATTTTTGTTATATTAAATTAGTATTTTTTTACAAACAAATGGGTTGTTGGGTTTAGCGGTTATTAGGCTGAAAGTTCTTTAAAATATAAATTATTGAATTTATTTATAATGACATATTTGTTGATTAAATAAAAAATCTGTGCTTTATCACATAAATATTTTTTATTGATTAGTTGTTATTCATTAGTTGTTTTTAATTCACTGTTAATTCGTTGATCACTGTATGTATTAATAACATTTTGAAAAATATTTGAATATACATTTGTTTTATCTAAATTGTTTTATTTAATAGTTTAATATTAGTAATGTTATATTTATAACTTTAAAAAAAGTCTTGTTTGTTGGTGGGGTTTATGAGTGGTAGGTAAGGAAGTGTTTTTATTTTAAATGTTTTTAATTTGTTTTTTTGGTAAATTAATCTTGTAATATGACATTTGCTTTTTTCAGTAACATGTAATATATCCACCACTCAAATTAATTTCATATTTCACTATACTAATTCACCACTAATCCTTTATGGGTTCGGGAGTAGCGTGCTACTCTCCAAAAAAGCGCTTCAACACATCACCTAGCGTAGCAAGCGCTATATAAATGCAAACCTTTTCCCTCTTCTATCACCCAACTATCCTTCTCAATCCAAAAAACTGACCAACACATCCACCACTGAATTTACTTTCATATTTCACTATACTAATTCACCGCTAATCCTTTATGGGTTCTGGAGTAACGTGCTAGCGCCTCGTCTGGGGTGGTAAGCGCAATATAAATGCAATTACAATACAATACAATACTTTTATTTATTTAATTATTTATTTAAATGCTCTAAAAAAACATAGGAAGAGGAATGGTTATAACCCCTCCAAAGGACACAGAGTAGGTTTTTCTACTGTTCCTAAAATTGGAGTGGGAATAATAAGTCTAACCCCTTCAAAATCTAACAATTTCCCTACTATGGCTTAGATTGGAGAAGGCCTGGTAAGTCATAGCCCCCCAAAGCCCAGCAATTTCCCTATTGTTACTTAGATTGGTGTGGCAATAGAGGATCTAACCCCTCCAAAGTTCCACATGCTCCTTGCTTTTGCTCACGTTGGAGTAGGAATAGTAACTGTAACCCCTCCAAAGCCTAACACTGTCCCTACAGTTCTTTAGATTGTAGTGGAAACAGTTAATCTATTCACTGGAGTGGAAATGGTAATTCTAACCTCATCAAAGTCCAATACTTTCCCCACTGTTGCTCAGATTTTTGTTGGGATAGTAAATCAAACCCCTCCAAAGTCCAAAACATTCCCTACTGTTGCTTCATTCAAATACACAGATACAGCATTTCCTTTCCTGGTGCATTTCAGCATGATGTGCACGAACATTACAATGACATATTTTGTACTTACAACATTAGTGATTTATGGATGATGTATGCTGCTACTCAAGGTCACGTGGGCATGTGGATTTAAGTCCATCAGAATTACGCACTAGATTTAGCTCACCTGTGAACAAGGCTATCAGGGCCAAAATGCACCAGGAAAGGAAATGCTGTCTCTGTGTATTTGAATCAAGCTGCTGTTTTACGGACTTGAAGTCTCGATATCTCTTCCTGGATTGTGGTTTTAAAGGACAGGAGACTCCATGGCTGTTCAAACGAGGCCGCCCTGCAGGGACGGGGGCTCCTAGCAAAGTGGAGAACTGTGCTTGGATCAGATTTGGGGAGCATGTCCCACTCGCCCCTTGCACGCCATTACGGAATTTTTCCTGGAAGAAGCAATTAAGGAGGTGAGAAAGGGCGACAGGATGGAATTTTCTCATCTTGTCACTTCTGTGCAAAGTGCGCTTTTAAACAGATTGAAAATGGCAGCAGTTATTTATGAAACCTCCTGTGCCAAACGGGACTGGTTAAAATCATTTGCACTTGAAAAGCACTTTGCCGTGTATCCTAACGCTATAAAGCATGATGTGCACAAACATTACAATGACATATTACAGTGACATATTTTGTACTTACAACATTGGTGCATTATGGATGATGTTTGCTGCTACGTGGGCATGTGGATTTAAGGCCATCAGAATTATGCACTAGATTTAGCTCACTTGTGAAAAAGGCTATCAGAGCCGAAATGCATCAGGAACGGAAATGCTGGCTCTGTGTATTTGAATAAAGCTGCTGTTTTACGGACTTGAAGCTTCAATATCTCTTCCTGTGTTGTGATATATATATATATATATATATATATATACACATATATATACATATTTCAACATATTTACTTTTTGTGACAATATTTTCTTCAACAATATGTAAACTTGATGTTTTTGTTTAAAATATCTTTTAAACAATATTTATGTGGTGCAATATATTTGTTCCTGATATTTTGTCATACAAACATGCTTGCAGTGTGTACCTTGAGTGTTCAGTTTGTAGCAAATCAGTCCACTTCTGCTGTCTGATAGCACTGGCTGTGTTGTTCCCGGTAGAATGTATGCACAGTCCACTGAAACAAGTCATGTTAACTTGGACCCAGTCCAGTTGACACTGAGCATGTCTGGCCTAACACCTAGTACCAATGAGCATTCTCCAGCAAAATTAGCAAGGTGCTCAAAGTGTTGGAGGTCATGCTTCACTGGTGCTGCTAGGGAACAGGTAGGCCCTTGTTGGTAGTGCTTTCTCAGGTTCCACCACTCAAATAAAGTGAAGAGCTAACCCTGGATTGCAGCAGTGATCCAACAATTGGTGAAAGCTGTTGATGGCATTATGTGATCTCATTGTATCACCAATTATTTTAAGGTGTTCTAGTTTCTGATGCTGAGACCACCAAAGCGCGGTTGCAATTATTTGAGTGCCAGGCAATCACAAGAGTTGCACTTCACTACGGGGAGACAGTGGGAGAGGACTTTGGGAGCGCAAAGCCTTCACAGGTACTTTATCCTCTGTGCACAATATAGGTGCCACACGATATACAGACTTCACCAAATAACCTGGTAGTGCAGAACTTTCTCTTGCTTGTAGCTGTCAGTATTCCACTACACTGTCCTCAGCTTCTCACAGTCATCCTCTTCTAGTTACTGTCTTCTTCGGTCAAGGGCACTTCTAGCACCCCTTCTCAGACTATAATCAACTCATTACCTCAAAAGAAAGCCCAAGGCAGTTTCTCCTAGCAGGTTGTAGAATGTCCAAGTTGCTTACTCTGAACCTGGCAAACGGAAGTTGGCAGTCAGTGATCCCAACCTTGGAACACAAAAGAGTTTCCAAGTCACTACTGGTGTGTTTCCAGATTATGGATTACATTTCAATATGGATTGGTCTTCAGATTACAGTAGAGACATCTTGGCACCCTGGTTGGTAGTTTCTGCCCCATACTTACATCAAGCCTGTGTATTCCCCAAATCCAATTTAGGGGCCAATTATGATGCAGTCAGAAACGGCTCAGACCGTTGGTAGGAGCTGTTTGATTGCATTATAATGTCCTACTTGGATTGTAACACTTTTTTGTACAGATAAGGGGTGGATGGGAATCATGGAGTTACAGAAAATTTTCGTGAGATTCTGCGAAATTCCGCCAACGGGCAGAAGATATGCAGCTCGCAATTCTCGCCCTGCAATTCATCACTGGTAGTTGAAGCAGCGCTGAAAATCTGCACCATGCATTGTGCAAGAGGTCATAGTCATTCGAGTTGATTTTGCTGCTGCATGAGTAAAAAATCTACATGAGCAGCAGAAAATATACTTGAACAGCAGCCCTCTGACCATGACCGCTTGCAACTACCCACGCTAGAAAATCCTGCTAGGGGACACCAAATCTCCCTCACGCTCACTAACTCGAATATTCTGAAGCCTCAGTGGAGAAAACGTGCGCTCATGGCGATTGGTGGAATTTGGCTACAACTCCACATTAAAGAGTAACACAGAGTGGCCAAAGTTTTGCCAATTCCCTGGTAGTACGGACATTCTGCCCACCCTTAGTAAAGATGGGGCAGGAATGGGCAGGGGATTTTCAGTACACTTCAGAAAGATCATCTGTCTCCTCTCCTTCACATCGTAGAGTCTGGCTCAGTCGAAAGGATTTCAGGAATTGTTGGGAGTAGCCCTGCAATTCACATTGCTGTCTCATTCCATCTCTAAACTCCATCTTCTGTACCATTCTGGCCCAGGATATCAAAATAGATTCCAGGGTTGCCACACAATGATGTAGCAGACATGCTCCACTCATATTCTATAGCACCAGTATAAACTATATGCATGCAAGTCATCCATTCCCCCCATTGATGGAGTAAATAACCCAGTTGCAGAAGAATGACAGAGTAATTTAAAATATGGGAGACGCCTGTAGGCATCTCTGTCTCATGGGAAGCACATAAAATGGACTGTTTTGCCAAAGGAATCTGTTGATGCGATCACCATCACTCTTCTACCGCCCGCTGAGCTGATGGAAATCACACTCCGAAAAGGAAGATGCGTTTGGTGTGCCCCTCTAGCCCACAGAGCCCAGCTCTTGTTTTCATTCAATGTTATAGAATATGCTCTTGTTCAACAAACAGCTCAGGGCGACTCAGAGAGATAAAGGTTTGTCTGATGTATGAGAGGCAAGGAATGCGCGACATACAATCCAAAGCCACATCTTGAATGATAATACTGTTAAGGTTCAAATCCTCATTTAACCATATGGACATCCAGAGGAGAGGAGCAAGGGGCGTAACCCAATAAGATCAGAAATATACCTTAGCCCATGAACCATCTGAAAAGGTGTGCTCTGGGTAACTCTGAGAAGACTTTTCAAAAAGGAGTTTTCAATGACCTGTAATTGGAAGATGAAACATAGCCCCAAATGCCACATCCGTAACATCCTAGACAGGACACTAACCCCATTCATTGCTGATTTAAACCTAGGGGTGTTTTTCTTGAGCAAAGGTTGCCAAGTAAGAATGACATCCAGTAGGATCCCTAGGTATGAAAAATGATCAATACTAGAGATGGAATGACCCTTTCTCGAAAACCTTTTAGAGATAGTATTCTAGGACACACCACAATTGCATGGGACTTTGCGTAATTGGTGGGAAGGTAAAGCCCATCCATAAATATTATTACAAGGTCTAGAAAGTGCTGTAGGCCCTTGGCCATACGTGGCATTAGAATGGCGGTGTCCGTGAATAAAATAACAGGCAGACGAAGAGCGGTAGTGTGAATAGAAGAACCAAGAAGCAAACAGCAGATCCGGATGGATTTAGGCCTGGGACAACCAGCCCCTTATTTTTCCATTTCTCAATTGAGGTGCATAAAGTGGGGATGAAGGTCTGTGGGAGGCTTATTATCGCTTGATACAAGGGGAAATAGGGGTGCATCTGGCATCGAGGATTGTGGATCTGTGTGGACCGGGGGAGAGGCAAACATGCCAGGTTTCAGTAAGTGGGCTGGAAGTTCTGCTTACTGCTTGTATGGCACATGCTAATGGCGGTGGTACTCAAAATCAGTTCACTCTGGGTGCTTTTCATTGAAGGGAGGCTGGCTGTCATCACAGAGTATTGGAGCTGCCTTTACTGAAGCTGCGCTATGCAGCAGCATGTTGGCAGTCAGTGAAGTACGATTCCCAGCAGGCCATGAACGCATTGCATATATGGATAATTTTATATGTGTTTATATTGTCACGCATACAATAATAGAGTTTTGTTTAGCATATAGCATTCATCATTCGACTTTGACATAAGTCAAGTTAAAATTATAACTCATCTTCCAGAAGAACGCATATAGTGATGATGCTTGATGAAATTAACCAAAGCATAAAGAGAAATACTACTGTACATCTATTTTTAGATACCTAATGTTTTCAAAGTACAGAGAGTTGATTACACAAAGATAATAGCATTCAGGTATATCAATACACAATTGCAGTTCTCTGAATAGTAAAGGATTTAAAATATTTCCTTTGCTTTGTAGGGATTCACTACACTCCACCAACCACATTGATTAGCCTAGTGATGAGACAGAAATGGAGGAATTTCTGACCTGTATCTCTGATTTATTTCATATACATTCCACATTTCCCATTTCTACCACTGCCCTCATATACCACTTTATGTGGTCATTGGTAGCGGTGGTGAGAGATGGAAAGAGCATTGCTCTCATTCGATCAAACGCAAAACGCTGGAGCAACCTCATACTAGGTTTAAATAATCATGTGGTCCTCCTTGAACCCTTCAAGCCATCACCCACTAATGCTCAGTCTGATAGTGTGGTTTGAGCACAACTGGATGGGGTAGTTGTATGGTCCAAAAAGCGTCCCTGTACTTCAGGGGCGACCCTCAAGGCACTGCGCAGTCTTGCCCAATGGCATTGAATCCTTAATGGAAAATAAAGTTGTACTGGCAACGTTGTATAGATATCTGTAGTTATTTATTTCACTACTTTCATATTTTGATTTCAATTTAAATCTTGAAATGTCAACAAGTACATCATCCAATTAATCCTTCACATGAAGCAAAAACGTGAGTATATTTCCATATGATCCCAATGCATTTTGTGCGTGCAAGCGCACTTCATCAGGGGAATCTGCAATTCAAGACATGAAGTGTGTTAAGGGCACACACCGTATTCTCATTAAGTATACATACGACAATAGTAATTGCAAATGTAAAGATTATAGTTAAACATAACTATTTAGACGCTGTAAATTCAATGAATTACTTCATAAACAAGCAAATAATGTTGTTATGGTCATCATTCCCATCAACTCCAGTTTAATTTGGTTCAAACAATGTTATTGGCCACTGATTCTTCCCCTCTACTTTATTTATTTTTATTTATTTAGAAGTTTTCTATAGCGCTAACAAGACCCGAAGGTAGCAGAGCGCTTTACAGTAAAAGGAATGACAAGGTGAACAAAAAGACACGTAACAAATAAAGGCGATCCTCGAAAGACAGTATTGGAGGAGGAAAAGTTTGTAACAGTAGGACTTTTGGTAGAAGGATACAGAGATAACACATAGTTCTGTGGGTGATCCTAATTATCTAGGACCTAGGGAACGGATGAGGAACAAGGATTTGAGTTGGATCTTGAATTCCGCATAGGACGGTATAGTTCTGATATGCGGGGGGATAGAGTTCCATATTTTGGGGGCATTTCCAGTGAAGGAGCAGTCCGCAGTTTTCTTCTTTCTGGTTTTTGGTAGGATGAGCAACAGGGAGTTGGAGCTTCTCAAATATCTACTTTGGCCTGCTTTTGTGAGCTTGTTTGCCAAGTATTCTGGTTTTCCGGTGTGGAGGGCCTTGTGGGTTAGGCAGGCCGTTCTGAAGGTGCTACGCATTTCCACCGGGAGCCATTCAAGTTGTTTGAGTGCTGGGGAGATGTGGTCAAATTTTTTGCATCCTGTGATCATTCTTGCTGCCGCATGTAGTGTTGTTTTTAATGGAGCCAAGTGCGATTTGGGGATACCTGTAAGGATTGAGTTCCCATAGTCCAATCTAGATAGAACTAGAGATTGTGTGGCTAGTTTAAGGTCCTTGTTTGGAATGAAAGGTTTGATTTTGTTCAGCAGTCTGAGGTTGAAGAAAGCACTTTTTGCCGAGTTCTTAATGTGGTTTGTCAAGGTTAGTTTGGGGTCTAGGGTGAAACCCAGAGATTTAACGGAATCAGTTGGCGTGAGAGAACCTTTAAGAGCATCGATCGACTTCAGCCACTCAATGATTTGAGGATTGTCTTCTTTGTTTGAGATGAGAAGAGTTTCGGTCTTGTCGGGATTGAGTTTCAGGTGGTTTTTTGTCAGCCAATCTTGAACATCGTTTAAGACAGCATTTAGTCTGTGGATGTCGTTAAGTGAAGAGGTTTCCAGGTAGATCTGCGTGTCATCCGCGTAGAGGTGGAAGAGGATATTGGCATTCCTGAGTAGTTTGGCGAGCGGTTCCATATAGATGTTGAAAAGCTGAGGAGAAAGTACCGATCCTTGGGGGACACCCTTGCTGACTTGCTGGGTTTCGGAGGTGAAGTTCTTCAGTTTTATTATTTGCGAGCGGTTATGTAGAAAGGAAGAAAACCAGTCAAGAACTACCTCGCCGAGGCCAGCTCTTGCTTGCAGAGTCTTGATGAGGAGCTTATGGTCCACCGTGTCGAAAGCTGCGGATAGATCAAGGAGTATGAGAAGGCAGCACTTGTCAGCGTCAAGAGAACCGTGAATGTCGTCTATGATGTTCAGCATCGCGGTTTCTGTGCTGCGGCCTTGTCTGAAGCCAGATTGGAGGGGGTCCAGGATATTGATGTTATCCAGATGATGAGTCAATTGCAGGAGAACGCAGCATTCCAGTGTTTTGGCGAGTAGAGGGAGGTTAGATATCGGTCTGATATTGTTCAAGTCAGTAGAGTCAAGACCGGGTTTTTTCAGCAAAGGGGTGACTTGTCCCATTTTTAGACAGTCGGGGACCACTCCGCTTTGTAGGGAGCTGTTTATGATTTTGCCCCAGATAGGTGCTAAGGGGAGCTTCATTTTTTTGATAAGTGAGGGGGGAATGGGGTCTGAGATGTGAGCTGATGGTTTGGAGGTCGAGATCAGCGAGATTATCTCAGTTTCCTGAACGTGGCGAAAGTTTAGCCAAAGGAGGGGAGAGGGGCCAGAAGGGAGGGCCTGAGGGATGGCCGCGTTGCTGATGTCTAGAGATAGTTCGATTTTTAAGACCTTGTCGTAGAAGAAGCTGGCGAAGTTGTCGCATAGTTCTTTGGACGCCTGCAGGGGTGAGGGCAGAGGCTTGGATGTTTGATGTCTGATTATGTTGTAGAGCTCCTTAGGTCTGTTTTTGGAGTTGGCTAGTGCCTCTCGGAAGAAGCTGGATTTCTTGTTTTTGATATGGTTGTTATACTTCCTGCGGGCTGTTTTTAGTTGTAGGCGAAGGATGGCTGTTGGGTTGTTTCTCCACTTTCTTTCTTTGGCTCTCAGGGTTCTTCTTTCTGCGTTGAGGTCCGCATTGAACCAGGTTCTAGAAGGGGTGGCACGGCTTCTTTTGAGCTTTGGAGGAGCTGATTATCGAGAATGGAGACTAGCTCAGAGTTGTAGTGGTCAATGAGATCGTTGGTCGAAAGGTGTGGAGAGTTGTCTGGAAGAAGTGAACTTAGCTGACCTTCTAGAATGTCTAGGGGTACTTGGGAGAGGTTTCTCAACCATTTGGGGGGTCTTGGGGAGCTTTAAGCGGGATGATGGGGTGATTGATGTGAAATAGGATCAAATGATGATCTGGCCAGTCAACGGGAAGTATGTGGTTGATCGTGATTGAATTCTTTTGTGCAATGATGGCGTCCAGTGTGGCTCCTTTGTAGTGTGTCTCCTCAGTGCAATGTTGCGTGAGGTTGTTATCGGCGAGGAGGCTGGATAGCGATCTAATTAGAGGGTTATGGGTTTCATTCCATCGGAGATTCAGGTCACCAAGAATTAGGTTTTTGGAATCACCGAGAGCGTCTTGAGCGATCAGGTTGGATAGTTGGTCTCCAAACTCATTGTTTCTGCCCGGGGGGTGATAGAGTAGATGGCATAGTAGAGAGTCATTGTCTTTGGTTTTGATGACAGCGGATAGACATTCAAATGAGTCATATTCAAAGGAGGAGGTTTCTGTGATGTTCCAGCTGTCCTTGTGGATGATAGCAACCCCACCTCTTCGTTGTTCTATCCCGTCTTTGGAGATGAGGGAGAAGCCAGGTGGAACCAACATGTCTTGGCGGGGGGAGATGTCTTGTTTAGCCAGGTCTCAGTGAGGAACGCAACATCAATGTCGTGTGTGAGGATGGCTTCGGCTATGTCCGTTGCATGTAATGAGGCCGATATGCAGTTGATTAGGAGGCAGTTGGTGATTTTCTCCTGAATGCTGATGGTTTTGTCTTTAGCTTCTCTAGGTATAGCGGTGAGGACTGGTAATCTTTGCCGTTTGAGAGTGGGTTAACTTTACTTTGTTATTACTGACTTCCCCTGTTGAAGAAGTTAGGAATGTGATAGGGCACAATTGGCTTGCTGGTGCAAGGGGTTATCATCGCTTGTTGAATATGGTAGCATGGCAACATGAATATACAGATGAGAGTCGGAATGCAGATCCAAATCGCATATGAAGTCCTGTGTTGAATGTTCTGTAGGAGTGCAGATCTCTCTGTAAGGATGGCTAGCAAAACTGGCCTGGACATGGTGGCGAAGGTTAGAGAGCCCAGTTTCAGGTTCTGTTCTGTACATCATTGACCATGTTCAGGCAATCACTGTTGGGTGGTCAACTTCAGTCCAGTTAGTTCTTCCTTGATTGTTAAAATCCTTATTTCAGGCCGGTTCCTCTGTTCTGATTGAGAGGATGTGGCCTAACTGCTAGAGCGGTCCACCTCAAAGTTGGGGAAAGGTTTGAGTATCGTCGGTGACGCCCAATATCCTGTGATCACTTAATCTCTCCGTGCCTAAAAAAATGAATGTGTCCATCTCTAATGCAACTGGTGCTCATGTAAGGTGCTCTGATGCCTTCGGGTCAAGTTCACGCTATATAAATCTCCGAAGAAAAAAACTTCTTTTTTCCCTAGATCACTCTAGGCTAGAGTCTGTGCCACCCTTCCATTGTTGGTTCTCTCTGGCTGTTTTACATGCTCTGTTGGGTCATAGTGCCTTGCCTAGAACCATGCAGGCCTCATCGGTTGTGGGCTGGACAGAGACAACATTACAACACTCTTTGTGGTTTCCATCCAGTAATGTTTCCCTTATGAGCTGAATAAATAAATCCTGGGCAAAGGACCAACTTGTACAACTACTGGAACTGTTAGGAATAAACCCGCTGCAACAAAAACAAAACACGTATGCACTGTGAATGTGTAAGTATCGTATTATGCACCATATTTAATATGTTGAATATAATCAATATATTGACAACTCCAGGGATGCTTCACCATCTCTTGCCCTTCTGTTTTGCTGTTTGACTCCCTAATATGCTCACTATTCTCCAACTTTGTGATTCCAGCATTACCTTCTGCACTGTGTGGGCTTTTAGATTCTTTGGATGGTCACACCACCACCAGCCAGCCTACCCATATCTGCCCTGTCTGGAGTAGGCAGTGGTCCAGTAAGCAGAGGCTGGAGTTTCTGGTCTGCATGGTCAGAATGTGATGATTGGGTCTGTTTATTGAGACCAATATAGCGGCAGCCCCCTCAACATGCTGTTTCTGTATCAAGGCCTCTTTGCCCATGGTTGTCTGAAGTATACAGAGTCTATTGAGTTTGGCCCTCAGAGAGTCTATCTGGTCGTTGGGTCCAGCACCTAGGAAGCTGTCCACATAACTTTTCTGTCGATAGGCCTTAATAAACATTAGGTTATCGAGAACCCCAGAAACCTATCCCTACCCACTATGTATGCAACAGTTCGAACTGACCCTTCTTACTTTTCATTCCTTTAGCCTTGCGGGATGCCTACCTTTGCCAAGACAAAAACAGAGGTGAGGAACTGCAAAGTAGCTGCACTCACAGAAGACAGGGGTCTCTGGCAGGACCAGCATGTTGTTCCCATTTGTCGTTTTCCATCACCCTGAATGCACCTCAACCAAAATGTGAGAACTGTGTGTCTCCCACTTTGTTCTTCTCTCCTGCTGGCAATCTTTATCCAGTATATCCCAGGCAGCGAAACATCTAGATCACTGTACTTGTGAGAACACAGCTTCTAGCACCATCATGCGCACATCAGCCGTCCATGCCACAAATGCCTGCTCGGTGGCACACAAAAAACAAGTCATACACACTTTCAACCTACAGCAACACTACATATTAAAAACAACTGCAGGCACAATAATGTACCCGACCTGGCTCCAATTCAAGCATTTTCCTCAACAAGAGCCTTCCCAGATGAGGCTGTACTAGCACATCAATCTACACATTGGACACAAATCCTGGCACCATCATGTGCACAAGGCTCAAAGCCATCCAGCTGCCTACGTGTTTGCCACCCCAAACTTACATTTACATAAAAATATGCTCACACCACATCCAACACCAGTAGCATACATTAGATACGAACACTTGTCACCACGAAGTGTACAACATGGCTCTAGGCCATATAGTTGTCTCAAATTGGATCACTTCAATGTTACATCCATTTTAAATTATATGACCACGTTTCCACCAGATCGCCACTCTACATACTAACAACCTAGAGGAAGATCAATTAAAATCAAACATAACACAGTCACTTGAAAATCAGATGCAAGAATCTTAGAGTCTATGCAAGTACCACTCATCCTGATATCTACAGAGTTGGGCACCTGCCTTTATTGTAGGAGTCGTTGTTTTATGAGTGTTGTTCATAGATAACAACTATTAGATAGGTTTCATAGCCACCCCTTGGACAGACGGTCAAAAGCACAAAAGACAAATTCCTTAAGGGGGATGGATACATATAATGCCACATTCCTGGGAGATCAAAGGTGACAATTTTTCATGGTTGGTACCAGCACTTTATTCACACACAATTGACCCTAATCAAAGAACTAAAACATTAATTCTATACCTCTACAATCATTTAAGCAAATTCGCTATCCCACATTGTCCTAATCCTGACGTCAAAACCACTCTAAAAGTGGACTTCTCTGTCCCCAGCTAAGTTTCATGGCTTTTTCCAATTTCTTCAAAATAACTTGTATGCCCCCTTGTCACCCAAGTCAGCCTTCCTCTCCAAGAAGAGAACTAAACCAAAAGTGACAACAAATGTATGGGCCCCTACCTTAATGTGAGCTTTCCAACCTTCAATATATCCCTTTATAGTAGTATACTTTGATGGAGTGTACATGACTTACACTTTACACACTTTGGCCCCTCTTACCAGGTCTAGACTTAACTGAATGAAGGGGTTCAGTCTTTCCTCAATTCTTGCAGTGTATGACATAATGTCATTTGTAATACACTGACCAGGCTAACATGAGGGTGTCTCGTTTCATAGCCCCCAACACCTCTACTTTGGAGATCCCATAACTGAGGTAGACTCCACAGCATAAGGTAATTTGCTAATAAACTATGGTGAATTTTGAGGTAACATTGTGGTATTTTTCTATAAGGAGGTTACCCGCAACAATTCTACAGCCCATCCATCTTCCTTAGCAGGCACTAGCTTATCACACAGTGCCACTCGAACATTCTTTCTATCAATACTCCCTTGATAGCCACAATATAGGGCTTTGTATAAGTGCTGTTAATTTCTTGGGCAAACTGTACATACCAATAGCACAGTTTAAGTTAAACCCCATGGCCATGTGCCTTTTACATGCAAACTTCGTGGACACAGTAAGGCATGTTCTCTCCTTATACAAGGTTCACATTTTCAGTAAACTGGAAAGTTAGTCTTTAATCTGATTCCTGATTGTGCGGAGTCATACACAACCCCCAGCCTTGTGGCACATGAAGTTCCCTACATCCTGATGAAAGCAATAGGAAAAGATCCCTGTCTCCAATGACCAAAACAAAATTGTCAGTACCAACACTTGTAATGTACTGTAATCTCAGGTCACTCATAGTACCTCGTGCAGACTGTGACCAGAAATTACAGAATAGTTGCTAACACCAGTAAATGTGAGGTAACTTCTAGAACACTTTGTTTTTGAAGGTGTGAGTTTTTAATGTGTGAGTAACTTCACTGTATTATGTTCACAGCACTGATGAATAAATCTTGTGGCTGCTAAATATGTAATAGATTCCATCTGAAAGTTTTCAGCTTGAAGCATACGTACCAAGAAGCCATGTATGTATGTTTTACTTATTCAAGTATTGTCATGTTTGCTAGACAACAATGGTAATTCGTAATTAAGACACTTTGCATGCAGTGGCGTAACGAACCTTGAGGGGGCCCCCCTGCAGGGTACTTGAAGGGGCCCCCTCCGGACTCAATCTAGAGCTCCCCAGCAGAAGTGCGGTGCTGGGAACAGAAGCATAGGTGCAACAGCAAGAGTACTGTGGAACTGGGGAGAAGCATATGGGCGAGGAAAAAATAAAGGGGAGAAGCACACAAGGACAAGTACAACAAGGAGGCTGGTAGAGAACCACACAGGCGAGAGCATCCTAGAGCATGGCAGAAGAGCAAAGAGAAGTACACGAGAGAGATAGCAGGACAATACATGCATTTTCATAAAGTGCATAGGCAAAAAATAAAAAGCATGAGAAGTAAAAATTCTGAAAAGTAAGCAATGGCAGCACAGAAGTAATGAGGCCACGCTCCAGGGGAGGGACAAACACGAGGAGAGGAAGAAAAGCCCACACAGCCAGGATTCAAAGCATGACTGTCTGCGTTCATTGATTGCTTTATTAAAAGTATTAAATGTAATGTGATTAGCACTATGTTTCCTTATTCCCACTGCACAGCAATTAAAATGTACAAGGCAATCAAAAATGAAGCTTATGCAATTATGAATCTGCCCAGCGAGCGCTTGCCCTATGGTTCACAGCAACATCCTACCAAAGTGGTTAGGATGATGATGGTGGTTGTACGGTAGGGTAGAGGTGGTGGTAGTGAGGGGTTGACGGTGATATTTTAGAATTTTGTGTCAATTTAGATCTCAACCACCATCCCCGAATTAGTACATCCCTCTGAAAAAAGGATTCAATATAAACTGCTAGCTTTTTGTGGGATATTGTGGGGCCTTAAACTGAGTATTCGTTATTTATCTGACTCACATAGAGACCTTTCCAATTTGTTATGTTAATGTTATATGACTTTTATATTGTACAAATCACCTACAGGTCTCTAAGCGCTTCATGAGAAGAGTGAGCGAGTCACTGAGTCATTTGTACCCAATTATTTGTAATAAATACGATCCGACTTTCTGGTCACGCCACACCTGGCACAGGGTGACTTTTAAAACAGTTCCTGAGAAGCTGATGACCTTTTGCACGAGGTCATCAACTCAAGAGATTACCCAGGTTTTTATTTATACATTTGCAAAGTATTATTGCCTGGACGGAGGTCACATTTGATTGCTAGGTTCTGCAGATTCCATGTACACGGTTTGATTTCTCTTGAAATTTCTTAGGTCCTACCACCCAAATTTGGAGACACTGCCAGGGAATTTTTATACAAGCTTAAGTATCCCAGGGCAATGGTATTTTTTTTAAGTTGTTGCTTATTTATACATGGATGATGATTCTGGAGAGTTGCCTATTCCCAGTGCTAATGCATGTGTGTCCTGCTCCCACTTGCTTATCCTCTGAATATGTGTTGCCACAAGTCAGTATCAAGGGCATCATCTAAAACAATTTAAAAGTAAGGTGTGTGAGCTTCTAATATTACTTCTCGGCTTCATGTTTGCCAACTTCCAGTATGGATCGTTCTGCTATTTTTAAAATGTCAGATTTCGCTAGGAGAAATAAAACATGTATTTTGGAATCCTTGTTACCCTAAAGGTGAATGCCTTTAATTTTCACATATATATCATGGAAATTCAGGATTTTTTCAGTATTTTTCAATGTTGTTAGAGTCCTCAGTGGCAGCGTTTTCTCGAGCTGCAGCACAGACTCCAGGAGATTACCCAAGTGACTAATACAGCAAGGGCGATTGGGCGAAATGCGTCGTTTCTATATCATTGTTGTGGGCAGAAATCCGAGCAATAACGAACGCTCGTGACGTCACGTGCCCTTCCGGACCTCCCGCTCCCCCACTTCCCGCCTGGCGGCCGCCTTCCTACTACTGTATATGACTTAGACTGTTTGTTGTTGTTGACTGCACTCACTCACACTGTGGGCCAAGGGCAAAAACTAAATATGGAAATAGTACATGCAGTCCTGAGTGCATGATGTTTGGAATTGGTGGAAGAAGAGTGCGAGTGGACCCTGCAGGCTCCGCCTGTGACCGTAACCGTGACAGACTTACTTCGGAGTTCTGTTCAGTCACACTCGAGTCCTGAGCATGGGCTTTTTGTCTTCGTCCACTTCAATTCGAATCGATCGAAGTGTTGTTGTTGTTCCTCCTTCTTCTTCACTATGGCCATGCGAGCGCGCCCCCTGCCCACACGCACACGTGATGTGACGCCAGTCACACCTCACACCTGACCTGACCGTCCTACTGCTTATTGGGCCGCCGACAGTGTTATACCCCTGGACCTGGCTGCCTGGCATTGGTCACCACTCACCAGCAGCCCGCTCCCCCACGCGCATACGCGGCGGCGGAACGAAAGACGGAAAGTGAAAGAAAGTCTACATACTCTGTCCTGCGGCCGCCATTTCATAAGATTCGAGTGGCTGGCGGCTCAGAGTGTAATAAATGTTAATGCACCATTTCGGACTTGCTCTCGGGGGGCCCCGCACCATTTCGAAGACTGTCTCGGGGCGCCGGGCCCGGGCCTGGCCTGGCTGCCCGCACCATTTTGAAGACTGCCTCTCTCTCTCCCAGTCCCAGGGGGGCCCCGCCAGCGGCAGATGGGGCCCCACACCACCATTTTCAAACACACTTAACACTCGTCACCACTAGTAGTCTCGCAGGGGCCCCTGCCGGCTCCGGGGGCACCACGACCCGCACCATTTCAGTCGCAGGGGCCCCGGCCAGCCCGGGGCCCGCGCTGCGCAACATTTTAGAGCCACTACCCACCACAATTATTTTGTTGTATGACGTGAGGAGGAGGGGCCGGCAGGGCCGCCAGCCAGCGCGAGGCCCCTCCGCAATGCGGGGCCTGCGGGGGCTTGTGTTACGCCCCTGTTTGCATGAACACATTTCCCCCCACTGTTTTGTGCCTTGATTTAATGATTCTGCAGATATAGGGCCAAATTCACAAACTGCAATTTGTAGTATGTAAAGCAGTACTACTCTACTACTACTTATTACAAAATGCAATTCACAAACTTACGAGTGTTAATCTCCACCTCTCCTATCTTTTCTGTGGGAGATACCCGCACATGTAAGTTCACTACTTAGTAGCATATGTAGGCGGAACAGGGGCAATGACTAGATAAAAGGAAATACTTACAACTCAGTGGGAGAGTGTTAGAAAGAAATAATGAGGAGTACAGGTAGATGTACAGAAGTGTTCAGGGAGGGATGCACACCCACCCATAACAAGCATTAGAAATGCAATCGGGCTCGGATTTATTTGAGTTTGAGCTAATAGCATTGTAAATGCCAATGTATTGTTGCTATGTGTTATGGAGTGTGTTCATGTGGTGTGTACTGCCAGTGATCTCCTTGTGAGTGTGAGAATATTGCACCGTTACTGCCTGTGATATCCTTCTTGTGAGTGTGAGAAGCTTGCACCTCTGCTGCCTGTGGTCTCCTTGTGAGTGTAAGAAGCTTGCACTGCTGCTGCCTGTGATGTCGTTCTTGTGAGTGTGAGAAGCTTGCACCGCTGCTGCTTGTGATGTCCTTCTTGTGAGTGGGAGAAGCTTGCACCTCAGCTGCCTGTGGTCTCCTTGTGAGTGTAAGAAGCTTGCACAGCTGCTGCCTGTGATGTCCTTCGTGTGAGTGTGAGAAGCTTGCACCGCTGCTGCCTGTGAGTATGAGAAGATTGCATTGTGCATCTCTGTGCTGTGCCTGTTCTTTGAAAGGGACTCTTGCTCTGTTGCTGCTGCTGCCTTGGCACAGTACCTGCTGTGAGTGTGTAAGGGAAGCTTGCACCACTGCTACTTGTGATGTCGTTCTTGCGAGTGTGAGAAGCTTGCACCTCTGCTGCCTGTGGTCTCCTTGTGAGTGTAAGAAGCTTGCACTGCTGCTGCCTGTGATGTCGTTCTTGTGAGTGTGAAAAGCGTGCACCGCTGCTGTTTGTGATGTCCTTCTTGTGAGTGGGAGAAGCTTGCACCTCGGCTGCCTGTGGTCTCCTTGTGAGTGTAAGAAGCTTGCACAGCTGCTGCCTGTGATGTCCTACTCACTACTCTACTCTACTCACTACTCTACTCACTACTCTACTCACTACTCTGCACTCACTACTCACTACTCTGCACTCACTACTCTACTCACTACTCACTACTCTACTCACTACTCTGCACTCACTACTCTACTCACTACTCTACTCACTACTAACTACTCTGCACTCACTACTCACTACTCTACTCACTACTCTACTCACTACTCACTACTCTACTCACTACTCTACTCACTACTCACTACTCTGCACTCACTACTCACTACTCTGCACTCACTACTCTACTCACTACTAACTACTCTACTCACTACTCTACTCACTACTCACTACTCTACTCACTACTATACTCATTACTCTACTCACTACTCACTACTCTACTCACTACTCACTACTCTACTCACTACTCACTACTCTACTCACTACTCTACTCACTACTCACTACTCTACTCACTACTCTACTCACTACTCACTACTCTGCACTCACTACTCACTACTCTGCACTCACTACTCTACTCACTACTAACTACTCTACTCACTACTCTACTCACTACTCACTACTCTACTCACTACTATACTCATTACTCTACTCACTACTCACTACTCTACTCACTACTCACTACTCTACTCACTACTCACTACTCTACTCACTACTCTACTCACTACTCTACTCACTACTCACTACTCTACTTACTACTCACTACTCTACTCACTACTCTACTCACTACTCACTACTCTGCACTCACTACTCACTACTCACTACTCTACTCACTACTCTGCACTCACTACTCACTACTCTGCACTCACTACTCTACTCACTACTAACTACTCACTACTCTACTCACTACTCACTACTCTACTCACTACTCTACTCACTACTCTACTCACTACTCTACTCACTACTCACTACTCTACTCACTACTCTACTCACTACTCACTACTCTACTCACTACTCACTACTCTACTCACTACTCTACTCACTACTCTACTCACTACTCTACTCACTACTCACTACTCTGCTCACTACTCACTACTCTACTCACTACTCACTACTCACTACTCTACTCACTACTCACTACTCTGCACTCACTACTCACTACTCACTACTCTACTCACTACTCACTACTATACTCACTACTCACTACTCACTACTCTACTCACTACTCACTACTCTACTCACTACTCACTACTCTACTCACTATTCTACTCACTACTCACTACTCTACTCACTACTCACTACTCTACTCACTACTCACTACTCTGCACTCACTACTCACTACTCTACTCACTACTCACTACTCTACTCACTACTCACTACTCACTACTCACTACTCACTACTCTACTCACTACTCACTACTCACTACTCACTACTCTACTCACTACTCACTACTCTACTCACTACTCTACTCACTACTCTACTCACTACTCTACTCACTACTCACTACTCTACTCACTACTGACTACTCTACTCACTACTCACTACTCTGCTCACTACTCACTACTCTACTCACTACTCACTACTCACTACTCTACTCACTATTCTACTCACTACTCACTACTCTACTCACTACTCTACTCACTACTCACTACTCTACTCACTACTCTGCACTCACTACTCACTACTCACTACTCACTACTCTACTCACTACTCACTACTCTACTCACTACTCAACTCACTACTCACTACTCTACTCACTACTCACTACTCACTACTCTACTCACTACTCTACTCACTACTCTACACTGACTACTCACTACTCACTACTCACTACTCTGCACTCACTACTCTGCACTCACTACTCTGCACTCACTACTCTGCACTACTCTACTCACTACTCTACTCACTACTCTACTCACTACTCACTACTCTACTCACTACTCTGCACTCACTACTCTACTCACTACTCTACTCACTACTCACAGTACTGGTAGTACTGGTGGTGGTGGTGGTACTGGTAGTGGTAGTACTGGTGGTGGTGGTGGTACTGGTAGTACTGGTGTTGGTAGTACTGGTGGTGGTGGTACTGGTGGTGGTGGTAGTGGTGCTGGTAGTACTGGTAGTGGTAGTACTCGTAGTGGTAGTACTGGTGGTGGTGGTACTGGTAGTACTAGTGGTGGTGGTAGTGGTGGTGGTGGTGGTGGTGGTAGTGGTAGTACTGGTGGCTGTAGTAGTGGTAGTACTGGTGGCTGTAGTAGTGGTAGTACTGGCGGTGGTAGTACTGGTAGTACTGATGGTGGTAGTACTGGTAGTAGTGGTGGTGGTTGTGGTACTGCTAGTACTGGTAGTGGTAGTACTGGTAGTGGTAGTACTGGTAGTGGTAGTACTGGTGGTGGTGGTACTGGTAGTACTGGTGGCTGTAGTAGTGGTAGTACTGGTGGTGGTAGTACTGGTAGTATTGATGGTGGTAGTACTGGTAGTACTGGTGGTGGTGGTGGTGGTACTGCTAGTGGTAGTACTGGTGGTGGTGGTAGTGGTAGTACTGGTGGCTGTAGTAGTGGTAGTACTGGTGGCTGTAGTAGTGGTAGTACTGGTGGTGGTAGTACTGGTAGTATTGATGGTGGTAGTACTGGTAGTACTGGTGGTGGTGGTGGTACTACTAGTGGTAGTATTGGTGGTGGTGGTAGTGGTAGTACTGGTGGATGTAGTAGTGGTAGTACTGGTGCCTGTAGTAGTGGTAGTACTGGTGCCTGTAGTAGTGGTAGTACTGGTGGTGGTAGTACTGGTAGTACTGATGGTGGTAGTACTGGTAGTAGTGGTGGTGGTGGTGGTACTGGTAGTGGTAGTACTGGTGGTGGTGGTACTGGTAGTGGTAGTACTGGTGGCTGTAGTAGTGGTAGTACTGGTGGTGGTAGTACTGGTAGTAGTGGTGGTGGTTGTGGTACTGGTAGTACTGGTAGTGGTAGTACTGGTGGTGGTGGTACTGGTGGTGGTGGTAGTACTGGTGGTGGTGGTAGTGGTATTACTGGTGGCTGTAGTAGTGGTAGTACTGGTGGCTGTAGTAGTAGTAGTACTGGTGGTGGTAGTACTGGTAGTACTGATGGTGGTAGTACTGGTAGTACTGGTGGTGGTACTGGTAGTGGTAGTACTGGTGGTGGTGGTAGTGGTAGTACTGGTGGTGGTGGTACTGGTAGTGGTAGTAGTGGTAGTACTGGAGGTGGTGGTACTGGTATTGGTAGTACTGGTGGTGGTAGTACTGGTGGTGGTAGCACTGGTGGTGGTGGTACTGGTTGTGGTGGCACTCTTAGTACTGGTGGCTGTAGTACTGGCAATAGTAGTACTGGTGGTGGTAGTACTTGTACTGGTAGTACTGGTGGTGGAAGTACTGGTGGTGGTAGTACTGGTGGTGGTGGTGGTAGTGGTAGTACTGGTTGTCTGTGAACACGGCGTGCCAAGAAGAAATCAGGCTCTTAACCACTTCGACGCTAATGACAAAGCCAGCTCGTCATGGGCGTTACCTGCCCTGCGCTCATGACGAGCTGGCTTTGTCACAAACAAGCCATTTACTCCTTTCTCAGCGCAGGGCAGGTAAACGCGGTAGCGCTGAAGGTGTTAAACTCACAGTTCTCTTCCACATATTTACTGTAAAATAGAAAGGTTAGCCAACATTAATCTTTTTAGGGTGCAGCAGGCCTGGGGATGCGGTTCACAAACCTGTAACTAAACCAGTGTGGCTGTGATCGTTAACCACGTACAATCTAATCAATTACGGAAAGTAATCCGTTGCCAGGCTCGTATAAATTATGGCAAGTAAACAAAGAAAACTGTTATGGAATCCGCAAGAGTGGCGCACGTTAAGGTCAGCACATCCACATCTGGGGGAGGGATTAATGCGGGCAGTTTAGTGTTTATAATGCTTATTATGTCATGAAGCGGTTAAACATTTGAAATATATTCTCACGTTGTTTAGTCTAAGGAGTCGTGCCCTCCCGCACACAGGAAATGCGTCTGTGAATTGTTTTTAACGTGCCAGTAATTCTTCATACTCTTCCTTCGCAAGTGCTTTCTTTCCTGCCATAAAATATTGCTTCATTTCCATGAGAATTATAGCGCCTAACATCTATCAAAGCTGTTCATTACTATCCCTCTATGGCGAGTACAGACATCCTGTGGTTTGTCACTGAAGGCAGCAAGGGTACTGCAAACAGTTTTTATAACAAAAAGTTTAACAAGCATACAAAACTGAACTGATTACAAGTACAATCTAAACACGTGTATCTCACCAACTCGCTCCTAGCTCTGATGCCGCCGGTACGATACCCAAGTTCTTTCACCTTCTGTCTTCCCCTTAGATTGTGTGTGTATAGTCTAACTGCGTCACCATTCACTTCTCAAACGTGGACCAGTCCCTCTGGCCGTCCTCGTGACACACTGCGCACACTTCATTCACCAAGCATTCTATGACGTGTGGTTCAGGATGAAAAGCTGGGAGTCCGCTAATGTGCACTTAACACTGCCGTTTTTCACGAATACAAAGCCGTTAAGCTAAAGCCGGCTGGAAAAAAAACTATACTCGTCGAGAGTGGTACTTGCTTTGCACCGAATCCCTGCAGTAGCCCCTATCTGCCACAAAGTGTCACGAGATTAATATTCTAACTCAGAACTAAGATAGCTACTGGAAACAACAAAATTATCATAATTAGTGTAACAAAGGCTGCTAATAAAAGAGCAATGAAAAATCACATAAAAGTTCAATACAATAAACGTCCACATTTCTCAGCCCCAAAAACGCTGCAGACGAATGCGCGCCCTATACATGCAATGCAGAATGGTGAACGCGCTCCCACTATCTGGATTGCATTACAAGGGCACTCTGACAGCTCCTAATTAAAATTAATGGTCTGCCGTGCGGGTAACCGCACAGAATATGCCAAAAATGGCCGACTAACATTACATATGCCCTATCACATGAAGACTACTAAAAAAACAGCACCGCGACGACCAATCACTATTCAGATAATAAAATAGCGCACTGAAAATGCACGAGCAAAGAAGAATTTATCCAGCATGAACGAAAAAGCCGCTACAATACGGCTCGCAGCTGACGAAGTGGTGACGTCGCCGAGCCCGTAAAAAGGAAGCCCATTCCTTTCAAGGAACTGCACTTCTTCAGTTACAACAAAAAAAAAAAGGATCCACCACAGTTGTAAATTACTCAAGCTCAGAGCCAAAAAGGATCCACAACAGTTGTAAATTACTCAAGGTCAGAGCCTTGGGGCAAAGACCTCCCTATCGTGAAGCATACGGAAAATGTAAAACATTTATGACATTATAAAAAATAGCAGAAATATGAGCATGATGTATTGTAAAATAATTGTATATATTTGTTCTAAATGAAGAACAAAATTTAAAAAATGCAACAACACTATTAACTAAATTTAAATTACTAAAAGATATGTATACTTTTTTTTACAGAATGTATTTTTAAATAAATACGCATGATTAAAATATTTTATCATTGAATAATATGTATGTTTTAATTGGATTTACATTGTTAATCTCAAATTATATCTATATATATAAAACATTTTTTTTATGTCAATATTTTCATTTATTAATTTTGCCCACGTATGGTGCTGGGCTTACTACTGCCCCTTTTTGGTAGTAGTAATTTCTCACCCTGTTTCAGTGCGGTGGAGACATGTAACCCAATACGTTTGAGTAACTTTACACTCATAAACGGCGAATAGCCAAAACCAGTAAACTTACTCAAAAGTCTAAGAGTAAACTTGCACATGCAGATGAACTCACATGTAAGTTTACCTTGGTGACTCGGCCCCACAGAGTTTAGGGCCATTCAGTCTTAACATGTCATTGCCTGCTGCAAAACTGCAGACTCTGCTGAGCCCCCAGACAGTTCTTTTAAATGGCCCGTTCCTCCTCTGCCTTCTCGGAGGTCATACAGGGACAGGTGGGTATTCGGAATTACAGCAGTTTTACAATTTGTTTAATCAGTGCATTCCTGCTCTCCTTCACATTCAGCAATGAGAGTAGTGGAGGGAAGGGCTGTGGGGGGACACGGGCTCTCTTTTAAATGGCTTCAGTAAAACTTTAACATTACTAGCCAGCCCTTCAATTAACATTCATTCACTGAGGAAGCGAAAAAACAGAACAGATGTTGAATCAGAAACTGCAATTACTGTGCCTGCCATTATTTGTACCCCCGCCCCTCCACCCCCCTGCCCTGCGCTCTTCACCGTGTGCTGTTCGGCAACCGCATACCTCGAAAATGAAATAAATGGAAGTGATGGTTTCTTATAATTACACAGAGGGTTAGAGCCTACCCGCAAATAACCCAGCAGCCACTTAAGGAACAGGGGTATAGTATTCAATAACATCACTTCGAATCTATAAAGTTTGACTTTTGAAAAGGTTCATTTCCTGCTTCCATGGAGTTTGCGTTATCTTTATTTATTTCTGCTCAGGGTATCTGGTCAGTTGTAGGCCTGGGCGGAATTCCAACTATGCCGGGAAATCGGAGTAATTTTAGGTATTCTGTGTTACACTTTGATGCAAAATTACTGATAATAACGCAATAACGTCTGTTTACGTAATCTGTGGTAAAAAATCCAACCCCAAGAGCACATTTAGCCAGCACGAGCAGCCACTCACATTTGCTAATTGTGTTCTGCTGCATCTAGCGCTGAGTTGTACAAAAGGGGGTAATTTTGCATTAAGAAATAGCGCTAAGTGCAGAATTACTCTTTTTGCATAATTCTTCCTTATCTCGCAGAATTCTCAGGTAATTCCGCGTGATTACACTGCACAGAATTACATGAGTTACACCCAACCCTAGTCAGTAATGAACTGAGATGTAATCACACCAGTGGATGTTCTTGCTCTGTTTCTCATACTTTCCCAAACATACTAGGACCGGTGATAAATTATGTTGTTGTTATAAAAGACAACAGCTGCCATTTTTGTGGTGGCCTCTCAGTGCCAAGAACTAACAATGCTTTTGTGCCAAACCTAATAGTTTTCCAGACCCAGCTTCTCCCCTCCTCCACCTCCCTCATTGTGCAGTCGCCTTATTGCTGCAGTCAATTCAGGCTCTAACGGAGTTACCATATGTCTTTAGCTTGTGTAGTAAATCCAGAATTTGACTGTAGGGATACAAACTAGAAAGTGTACGTTTCTGTTTCTATCCATTGGATTTGTATAGATATTGGTGTAATGAACTCTTTGATGTTCAGTTACAGGCTGGGAACCAAGCTGGGTCACCAAACCATAAGAGACAGCAGCTTTGGTGGAATATCCGATAGAAGTCATGCCCCGCATTCAGTTGGACTCTTGCTACCCTAAAACTTTGGTATTGCATTTGAATTTTACAGGACAGAGAGAGCTTCTTGTCCCTTAGTAACACGAGCAGGGTCTTTTTCAGAGTTGGCAGAGAATAGGCATGGCAGCAGGTTGGCTGTGGGGCGGGTACTTGGGATTACTAAAGGCCTCCCTCTCAGTGGCGTAATAAAACTTGAGGGGGCCCTCCTGCAAAGTACACGGAGGGGCCCCTTTGCGGACTAACTTAGGAGCTCCTAGGCCAGGGGACAGTGCTGAGGGGGCCCCCTGGAACTCAGAGGCCCCCCGCATTGCAGGGGCAGCGGGGGGGGGGGGGCTGTGCCACGCCCCTGCTCCCTCTTGGTCAGTGGGCGGTACAGGTTATTGACAGAGGATGCTGGTCGACCTCTGGTGGGAGTCTATCTTTGTAGAAATTTGACAGTATTCAATGAGGTTCTGCAGAAGGGGTGATCTGTCATTCTGCATAGCTTCAGAGAGAACAGCTGGAGAGCTCCAGCACAGTTTGCATTCTTCTTTTACAGATTTTTTGTACTTGACCACTATGGGAGTTGAACTGACAAAGTAGTAGTTTTTAAATTCTTGAGATATTAAGTGAAGTAGATTTTTTTTAATCACCTTTTTGATGTTAAAATAACATACTAAACACATTAAGAAGAATAGATTCAGTGGAATGGAGTGGTTCATGAAATAATCATTTAGGGCCTAATTACGATGCAGGTCGTACTGCAACCGATGGCAACCTACTGCTGCAGTTCAGTGGATACATTACAATGTTTGAGGTTGAAGGCAGCAGTCGGAGGGACCAACCAGCACTTTCCGACGTGCTCATGCAGCCCATCAGTCGGTTGGAATCTCCCCATAATCCCTTAAGGATGTTTTTTCCGCTGTCAGGATTATGATGTCCGTTTCTGACAGCCATTTCATGATGGCCTTTCTGACATGAAAAGGCTGTCGGAAAGTGACATTGGGGGCCCCTAGCAGGGCATCCCTTAAATCTATGGTCTCTCATCCCATGAGGTGCCTGCCACACGGTGCAGGTTTGTTCACAAACTTCCACTTCTCAATGGGAACTTGTGCTGCGGGCGGTTTCCGCCCGCCACACAAGCTCTCATAGACAAATGGATGTTTCCAACCGCACTATGTGTGGTTGCATCGTAATTAGTTGTTCTGAACCACCGACCTTTAGTCAGGTGGTTCTCTCACTGAAACGGTGTAGGTCAGAGGCAACTCCGATCGACATTGTAATGAGGGCCTTAATATCTTGTATAATTCAAAGTATTTATTGGGCCTTACATTTTCTGCCCTAACATTAACCAGGCATCCTCCCATCACTCAAGAACAAAATGAGTGGCTTACTAACAGCAGAGAGTTGTAGTTTGAGTTCCATGGCGGCAGAACAGGATTGGTCCTGTTAGGACAATAGACAATCTGATGCCAACTGTACCTGTTCCGCTTGCAGAACATGCTCTGGCAGATCATGAAGGGTGAAGGGTGCCATATAAGGCTGCGGCGTTGGTATAGAAGGAACTGAACAGACAACCAGTCCACACATTTGTTATGTAGTTGATCCCAGGTTTCCCTCTGCTCCTTTTTAAGGGCAGGTACCCCCTGCCAACACCAAAACATAGTGGCAGGCATTGGGTGGCAGTCCCAATACCTCTGTATTGGGCCTAAAATGAGCCCTGCTTGGTAGATTAGATATAACACTACTAAATGGTCCCAAGTTCAGTTGGTCACCATTAGGTCTAGGAGTGAGTTCAAATTTAGGAACAAGTGGAACTAGTGAATCACCCCCAACCCCAACGAGATTAATGGGCCATCAGTAGGAGGAAAAGGTTTTGGCACTGTATTAACGTTGGGGAGGGGGCACTCCCTTAATTGGGTGCATGTTTTACAAGAGGATACAGCTTAGGGATAAACAGGTGGATACTTGGCAGTATAAGACAAGATATCATTAGGTAAAACATTAGACAAAGGAATTGATACCCCCACAGTTTCAGCATTAAAATGGGCTGGCCCTCCGCGCTGACTGAGTCTGTTCATTACTGTATCCAAATGGTCCAAACGCTTCCATAAAGTTGTGAGTTTCATGTCTAGCAGGTCAATTATCCAAGAACATACAGTGTTGCTAAAAGCTTCCCCAAGATCTATTATATGGCAGGTGTGGCTTCAGTCTAAGTACAAATAGTATGGCGAGTCTTTCCGTTCTGCGATGGTCTTGAAGGACTGACGATATGTTATGTTGTTATGTTATGTTAAAGGAACTTTTAAAGCGCACGTACACCAGACAGTTTCATGGCGCTGGAGTCCAAGTGATAATACCGCTTACATGGTTTAGTTATATGCCTGGTGGAAGAGCCAGGTCTTTAGAAGTTTCCTGAACTGAGCATAGGAGGTCAATAATTTTATGTCCAAAGGAAGAGAATTCCAGAATTAGGGGCCAACACCGCAAATCTTAGTCCCCCAAATTTCTTGTGTTTAAAGGATGGGATGACTAGGAGATTCTGATGGGAAGACCTAAGATCCCGAAAAGGCACGTAACACTGAACCCAAGAGAATACAAACACTATGCTGTTACCATAAAGAGCTTTAAAGGTCATGCAGCTCTGCGTAAATGCGCTGTGTTCAGCTACCTGGAGCCAGTGCAATCCTTTCATTAACGGAGTAATCATTTAGGCTGGTGGTAAATTAGGCTGGTCGCCTGGTTTTGCACCAGTTGCAATTGTTTTGATTGATATGCCGGAATGCCAACATAGAGTGAGTTGGCATAGTCAATGTGGGAGATGACTACGGCCAATACTACTTGTGTCAGGGCTTCTGTAGTAAGGAATCTGCTGACCTTCCTGATCCTTCGAAGCTGAAAGAAACAGGAAGAAACCATTGTCCCAAACTGGGTCATTGTTGATGGCGATGTCCAGGCTTTTGGTTGAACTCGAGGGGAGGGAGGGGTTTCCCAGTTCGGTTGGCCAAAACCTGGAATTCCCGGGTTAGATGGCCCGCCGACTAGGATCAGCTCAGTTTTATCCGGGTTCAATTTCAGGTGGTTGCTGTTCATCTAGTCGCTTATGTATCGCATGGTGAATTGAAAGTTGGAAACAGAGGATGCCGACTGAACGATATCAAAGATCAATTGGAGGTTGTCGGCATAGTTGAAGGTGCAAACCTTCCTTTTGCTGAAAGATCGAATGAGGGGAAGTAAGTACAGGTTAAAGGGAAGAGCCTTGCGGCACCCCACAGGTCAGTTTAACCTTGGGGGAGGAGAGGTGGGCAAGGTGTAGAGCTTGAGAGCAGTCTTCTAGAAAGGATAAGAGCTATTTAAGAGCTAAGCCCTGGATCCCGGTGTTACTGACCTGGTCGGCCAGGATTTCATGGTCAACCATGTTGAACACTGCAGAGAGATCAAGGAGTACCAGGGCCTGAGTAGTGCCTTTATCGGCCCCCTTCCTAAGTTCGTCTAAGACCGTCAGAATGACAGCTTCTGTGGAATGAGCAGGATGGAAGCTCGCCAGGTGAGGGTCAAAATAGTTGGAATGTTCGATAAAGGTGGTAAGCCAGCTTGCCACATGGGCTTCCAGAACCTTGGCTAGAAAGGGGAGCAGGAAGATGGGGCGGTAGTTCCTAAGAGCTAAAGGGTCTGCCCCTGTTTTCTTTAAGATGGGGACAGCCCTGATTAAGGGAGTTATTTAGAAGCCCAAGAGGGGGATCCGGACATGGGATGAAGGCTTCCCTTAATTTGTGCAGAGGGCAGCGGTCAGTAGGAGTGCCAGATCCGACTTTTCTGAGAAGGTTGGAGAAGGCTTCCCTGTTAATGGGAGGAACCTGCTCCAATGAGTGAGGGTTCCTGAGCGTAGATGGTTGGGCTTTAGGAGGGCCATTAGCAGGTATGCTAGACTTGATGGTAGCAATTTTGTCAATAAAGTAGGTATTGAGTGAGTCACATAAAGCTTGAGTGGGGACTGGGTTAGTGGTGAATCTATCTGGCTTGGATAGTTCAGGCACAATAGCGAAGATCTTCTTTGATTTTTTAGTAGAGCTCAATATCTTGTTGGAGAAATAGGCGGCCTTGGTTTGTAAGATGGCATTTTTATATTGTTTAAGATTATTTATAAATATATCTTTTTTGTCTGAGGCATAATTTTGTCTCCAATTGTGTTCTGCTTGACGTAGGGCAAGTTTCTTAAGTTTTAGGTCTTCGGAGAACCAGTGTTGCGCTTCGTGGGGTCTGGCGTTGTAATGGCTCATCTCATGACGGGGCAGGAGCATCCACCAAACCCTGGGTAGCGTGAGCTGGCACCACCACCTCAGAGTACAGCTACGATTCAAGCCGCAGGCCACCCAGCCAAAATTGCAGAGTGTGCCGGCTGGCTGTAGGTTCAATCCGTCACTGCCCGAGCCAAAGTCCAAGAGTCACACCCATAGCTCCGGTCCACTGCTCGCCCCAGATAAGCGCCGGTGAAGGCAGTGATCAGATGGGCAGCAGCCAAAGTAGGGCTCCAATATCAGCCCACAACCTGCAGCAATGACGGCCCACTCTGTGTCAGGCTGTAGCAGGAGGCTGAGTCAGAAGGTGGCCAGGACCAATGGCAGGGAGGGCACAAAATGGAGCGGTGCTGCTTGCCAGGCTCAGAGGTCGATGCCGTCACAACCGGGGGTTAATCTGGATGCATCGGTGAAATGATTTACAATGACAGCTTGTCTTGAAGAAGAAGCAATTTATTCCATGAAATACTCCACCCACTACATGGAGCGTCCTACTAGTCCAGAGATCGAACGGCAACTGGCAGATGCTATTTGAACCCTGACCAGCGACCACTCCATGCTTAAGCAACATTCAGAGGATCACAACAATGTGGTTCTAATGCATCTCATACTGTCCATGAGATGCATCAGCACACGAACATTAATACCAACATTACAACACCTTCCCCCCTACAAAAATGAAACAAGCAAAAGTGATGTTACAAAAACAAAGTATTAAGTAAACCAAAGTTTCACTACACAAACAAAATGATCTGAATAATGAATTGGCATTTGTATCGCCAAAATGTAGAAATGGCAAAACGCTGAATAAGCATAATAAACAAAGCTTTCTGGATTGTGTGTTGAATTGAGCCCAATTCAAAATGGAGTCACATAGTGTAATGACATCAGTGCTGGGATACGGGCTACTGTTTCTCCTTTGTCCAGTAGGGTGCGGATGTCGTCTGTTGCGGCGAGGAGGGCGGTTTCCGTACTGTGGTTTTTTCTGAAGCCGGATTGGGAGGAGTCGAGGATGTTGTGTTCTTCAATGAATGTGGCGAGTTGGCTGTTGATGGCTTTCTCAATGACTTTCACTGGGAAAGGGAGCAGGGAGATGGGTCTGTAGTTTTTGAGGTCGGTGGGGTCCGCTGAGGGTTTCTTTAGGAGGGGGTTGACCTCGGCGTGTTTCCAGTCGTCGGGGAACGAGGCGGTCACCAGGGAGCGGTTGATGGTGTGGCGGAGCATGGGTGCGATGGTGTTGGCGGCTCTGTTGAAGATGTGGTGGGTGCAGGGGTCCGTGGGGGCCCCTGAGTGGATTGACTTCATTGTCTTCAGTGTGTCTTCGGTGGTGAGGGCTGTTCATTCATCAATCGCTGGTTTCCGGGTGTCGGGGGTGGTTGGTGAGGGTTCAGTGTGTTGGTTGTCTTCGTCGAAGTTGTCATAGATGCTCTTGATTTTGTGGTGGAAAAAGGTGCTGAGTTTGTCGCACAGGTCTTGTGAGGGAGGGATGTCGGTAGACTGGCTGGTGGGTTGGGCGAACTCCTTGATGATGCTGAAGAGTTCCTTGCTGTTGTGTGCGTGTGTGGAGATTCTGTCTTCAATCGCTTTTTTCCTCGTTTCTCTGATGAGTTGATGGTGGGCGTTGGTGGCGGCTCTGAAGTTGTTGTGGGCTTCTGTGGATTTGGTGTTTCTCCAGGCCTTTTCGAGGTGGCGGCATGTGCGCCTGGACTCTCGAAGTTCGGTGGTAAACCATCTGGCTTTCTTGGCATGGGTATTGTTGTTTTTCTTGAGGGGGGCTATGGTGTTGGTGCTGTCCGAGATCCATCTATGCAGGGTTCGGGCTGCGGTGTTGGGGTCGTCGTTTTCCGCTATGGTTGGGGTGGAGTTGTTGAGTGAGGAGGTGAGCTGGTCGTCGGTGATTTTGGTCCAGTTTCTTTGTGGAAGCAGGTACTGGTGTCTGTGGATGGTGGGTGTTCTGTAGGTGAAGTGGACGCAACGATGGTCGGTCCATGGGAGTTCGGTGGTGTGGCTGAAGGTGATGGAGTTTCCTGTAGTGAAGAGGGGGTCGAGGGTGTGTTCTGCTGAGTGCGTGGGCTCGGTCACGATCTGGCAGAGTCCAATTTTGTGGAGGTTGTCCAGGAGGCATGTGGTGTTGGGGTCCAGTTGCTTGTCGAGGTGGAAGTTGAGGTCTCCCAGCAGGGTGTAGTTGGTGGATGCGATGGCCTGCGGGGAGATAATGTCCGTGATGGAGTTGGCGAAGGGTCCGCGGGGTCCAGGGGGTCGGTAGATGAGGGTTCCTCGGAGGGCGGCGGTGGAGCTGGCCAGTATCTTGAAGTGAAGGTGTTCCATCAGTTCTGTGGACTCGTCAGGGAGTGTGCTCAGGCGGAGGCTGGATTTGTGGACGATGGCGATTCCTCCTCCTGGGTGGATGGGGCGGTCCTTCCTGGAGATCTTGTATCCTTGGGGGATGGCGATGGCGATGTCCGGTCCCGAGGTGGCGTTGGTCCAGGTTTCGGTGAAGAATGCTACGTCCGGGGTGGTGCTGTCGAGGAGGTCCCAGATTTCTGTGGCGTGTTTGTGGAGGGATCGGACGTTGAGAAGGATGCATTGCAGGGTCTTCGGTTCGGTTGTGTTCTTGTGGGCGGGTTGTGCTGGATCCGTGTTCTTGGTGGTGCTGCAGGTGTGCCGGCAGCGGTGACAGCTGAAGGGTCCATGGGTGTCGGCTGGTGATGCTAGCTTGCAGTTGTTGTTGCAGCCTGGGTTGAGTGCGTGGAGTGCTGCTGGGTCATAGCATTGGCGGGGCGGAGGTCCAGGGTTCCTGGTGCAGACGTGCTTGCCTTTGACGCGCCTTCGGTGCACCAGCGGCGCGCCCGCAGCCCGCGGCCACGCCCAGAGGTGATAGAGGGGTTGAAATCTATATGAAGTAAACATTTAGATTTCTGCTAAAGAAACCTACGGCAGATCCCGAGGCCACCAGTAACTACAGGCCCATATCACTCCTGCCTTGTTTCTCCAAGGTTTTGGAGAAATATGTCAATGAAGTCACAACGAAATACATGAAGGCCAATCATTTGCTGCACCCTGGTCAGTCGGGTTTCAGAGCTAACTTCAGCACGGAAACAGCCCTGCTAGAAGTTGCGGAGACAATTAAAGCTACGCTGGATAGAGGAGGTAATGCGGTCTTGGTGTTATTGGACCTCTGCGTAGCCTTCAATACCGTGCCCCACACCAGATTACTGCAAAGACTTACGTAGAGCGGTATTGGTGGCACGGTATTGAGATGGTTCACTTCTTTGCTTGTTAACCGCCCACAAACCATCTGGTCTCCACCTTCTGCCACTGCAATTCCTCCCATGAACGTTGGGGTCCCACAGGGCTCAATATTGAGCCCAAGTTTATTTAATTTGTATATGGCCCCTCTCGCCCTTCTCGCTGAGAAATACCAGGCCAAAATAGTGTCATATGCTGATGACACCCAGCAGCTGTTTACTTGAGAGAAGGGTGTCAAATTTAACAGCAACTTAATTAACATCTGCCTCTCTGAAGTCTTCTCCTGGCTCAGACACAATCAATTAAAGTGCACCTCTGATAAGTCAGAGAGTATCTTCTTTGGTCTGCGTCTGTATGAAGCGTGGCATACCTGGTGGCCGCAGAACATGTCCCCCCTCGTCTTCTGTCACCATCGTGAAAAATCTAGGGGTCAAATTGGATGCTGCCCTTTCTTTGAAGGCCCAAGTCCAAACGGTGGCTGGGGTCTGTATTGGGGTGTTGAGAATGCAGAGGAACATCCTCCCCCTGCTCTCAGTCCCCTACAGGAAAACAGTGGTCCAGGCCCTGGTGGTGTCCAGATTGGACTATGTTAATTCCCTGTATCTCGGTCTCCCTGAGTTCCTTCTGGGCTGATTACAGGTGATTCATGATGTGGCAGCGAGGGCCATCTTTCTGACAGGTCCCAGGACTCACAGAACTCAGCTTCCGTCCTCTCTACACTGGCTGCCAGTGTGGAAAAGAATCCACTTTAAAGCCTTAGTCTTGGTCTTTAAAGCATTTCATAAGATTGGGGGCCCCTACCTTAGGGAAAGATTTCAATCCTATATACCACAGCATACCTTGAGATCTTCTCCTCAGCTTTTGATCTCAACTCCGAAGGTCCTGTTCTCCCGGGTAGGGGGTAGATCTTTCCAAGCTGTGGCTTCTCTGCTGTGGAATAGCCTACCCATCTCTCTTAGGCTGATTTCGGGCCTCTTTACTTTTAGGAGGAGTCTAAAAACACGGCTCTTTCAGCTTTGAGCTCCGTTGTAGAGGAATGTTCTGTTTGATGTTATGTGGACTTTGTTTACTAGCGCCGGGACACTCCTGGGTGTAGCTGTGCGCTTTATAAATATCAGATAACATAACATGAAATAACAAGGAAACAGTTTTTTTTATCTCCATGCCAAAAAACAGCCTAGCACATGCAACCCCCACGTGAATGCCCTGCATCAGCCAGACTCACCCGATGTATAGTCCTTTGCTGTGCGGGCTATGGAATACATATGCCAAAGGTGCCAATGTGATCATGAGAACTCTATACTCAGCCACAAAGAGCAGACAAACCTGTAGATGACTTCATAACAAGGTTGAGGGAACTATCAGTCAAATGTAAATTTTGGGCAATGACAGACAAAATTATCACAGATCAGCTTTAAGTATGATGCAGGAGCAGGGAAATGCAGAAGCTGTTGTGGGCTGCAAAGTATCCATCTTGAAAAGAAGCAATTGAAATAGGTAAAATTTAGAAGAATTGGAATATTACATTAGGGAAATGGGGGAAGGGATGTCAAAGGGGGTAATAAGCTTTATGGTACTGTTCATTCTTAACAATAAATCTACAAACAAGGTGTACTATAAGTATGGGAGTAGCAACCACACTTCTTATTGAAAGCATTGTTTCCCCATTGGAAAGAAATGTAGAAGGGTTGTATGCAAAGGCCACTTTGCCTGAATGTGTGGGGAGCAGGTCCTCATGTCAACTCCCCCGGCTGCTGCAGCAGTACTCGCTTGCCCCACACTAGATTACTGTATCCTGTTTTGACTGTGTTGTGACTATATTTTTTTTACTTACTTGACTGCCATTATATCGCTACCTTTAACTGTAATACTTTACCGTGCAAAGTCATTTTCTCTGCACCCACTTATCCTGTTCATTGTACTTTGCTGTATGTCTTACTCACACTATATTGAGCTACATTGTATCTGTTAGCCTCGCAACGTCCATGATATCTTTGTTAATTTTGCTTACGTTCATTGTCTGCCGCGGGCTCACTTTCCTGTAGGTTTTTGCCACTGCTTCTTCACTCCCTCTTCCTGCCCCTCTCCCGCCCTGCCCACACGCCTCCCAGAACCCATCCCTTCTTTTGCCAAGGGTAAGCCCGTCTGAGCCCGTCCGTACCTGGACTACGCCCAGCGCCAGAAAGTCTGTATCTTCAATCACCTGAGCCCTGGACCCCGGACCCTGCAACAACAACTGCTGCCAGACCTCACCTCGATTTACAGTAGGATCTTTCACCTGCCAGCACGGTCTCTTCTCCTACACCAGAGCGCCCACTCGCATGGTGACCATCACTGCTTATGAGCAATTTTACTGCCTCCTGCTCAACGTGCGATCTCTCTGCATGCACGCCACAGATATCTGGGACACCATCACCTCCCTCACGCCAACGTCATCTTCCTCATTGAGATCGGGCTCAAACCTGCATCTGAGCCCAACATCACTGCATCAACTCCAACAGCTACAGGATAGCACACCGAGACTGCACCAACAAACACAGAGGTGGAATCACCATCACCCACTAGGAAGTCATACACTACACCCCCATGCAGATGTCACCATCCCAATCATGGTGCACCTCAACTTGCAACTCCAAACTGACAGCAAAACAACCATCAGAGGCACTCTTGCCTACAGATCTCCAGGGTTCGTCACAGCTTCTACATCATCATCCCAGAATTCATTGTTCCGCTCGCCATCAACTCTAAACACTATATCTTCCTTGGAGACCTCAACTTTCACCTCAACAACCTGAATGACACCAACACTGCCAATCTCCTCGAAAGCATGAACAACATCACCTCACATGATTAGTCACCAACCCCACACACGAGAGTACACTTACTCGACCCCATCTCCACAGCCAGCGACTGAGTGAAGTACAGCCATCGAGCTCACCTGGATTGACCATGCCATTGTCCATTTCACAATCACAGGACGCCCCGGCATCCCACCAAATCACCTAGCAGCTTCCACCGAAGCTGGAACCAACACTGCACAGCACCTCCCACCTAGACACCTCAACCTTCCTTGAATAGGCTGTCAAGTACTTCTCTACCTGGATCTCTGACTCCAATGACATAGTAGCCACAGTCAAGGCCACCAAACTTAAGGCATCCTCCAAACATACCAGTTGGTACACTAGAGAAGTGAGAATCATTAAACGCAAATGCAGACAACTTGAAAGGAAATGGCGAACCAGCAAAAAGACCACAGACCAAGCCTCATTCAAAACCTCCCTCAGTCACTACCACCAACTCCTCAATGAAACGAAAAGGAGCACCCTTGCCAACTGCATCAAAGCCAGCTCTAACCGCACCAAAGAACTATTCAACATTGTCAAAGAGTACTCCAACCTCTCAATCACAGAAACTCTGCGACTCCCTGGTGGACTTCATCCACCATATACAGAAAGTTTGAATCCTAACCCACTGCTGACAACATCCTGAGTCTCCTCACACCCACAGGTGCAAACCACAACCACCTGCTAACAACCTGGAACCAGATCACTGCACAAAACACCACCATCATGATGAACTGCATCGACTCAGAAGCCCCCACTGACCCATGCCCCAACCACATCTTCAACCTCGGGAGCAAGACTATCAGCAACAAATTTAACACTATCCTCACCATTTCCACCACCAGGGCCACCTTTCACAAAGAAATGAAACATGCAGAAGCCTAACCCTTTCGTAAGAAACCATCTGCCAACCCCAGCAAACTCAACTACCGCCCCATCTCACTGCTCCCCTATCATGCCAAAGTCCTCCAAAAAGCCATCAACTGCCAACTAACGGAAACCGTTGAGAGGGCAAACAGCATGGTTAAGGAGGCTTTGCAATTAGCTTTCAGCAACAGAGTGGATATTGAGGGTGAGATCTCAAACTTGGTGTGAGCATATTGCACCACAGAGAATTCGGTCATGAAACATGTCTCTTTTGTGTGACGAGAGGAAGGAGACCCGCCACCAATCTCATTCCATCATGGATTAGAGATTTGATTGAGAACAGTTTATCATTCAGTGGGGAGGAACAGAAGGAATATTCTCCTGCTGAAGTCAAGGTCAATCCTGGTGACTAGGTCAAGGTGCATTCTGGATGTGTTAAGAGAGGGCTGAGCAAGTTCAGTGGGTCCTTTCAGGTTATAGAAGTCCATCAGTGACATGTGGTTTTTGTCAATGGAGAGAGAGGAACCTGCCAATAGCAGCAAATTATAGCATCCCTGGAAGTGTAGAAAGAAGGCAGGGTGGTAAAGAAGTTGACATTGGTAATGGAGGGCACAGTGATTTTATGTTGATACAGGATGACCAAGCAGTGAGTGGCACAGGATCGTTTGAGAGTCTGCACACTCTTGGTCAAAGTGGTGGCATTTTGGGTGGCAGAAGTAATAGGGTAAGCCTCTCGAATTAAAATGGTCTCAGAAATGATCATGGTAATACCAGTGGTATTGTAAGAACACCAGAATCCTGAGACCTCCAAGTTATCTGCAAGAGTATGTAAGATGAGTATTGTATTATTTGTTTGCTTACAATTTAACCCCCTGGCTGCGGCCGGAATTCAGCGCCTGTGCGGCACATTCTGATCGCGGGTGTGGTCATGACGGCTCCCGGCCGTCATCAGCACTCGCCCACCGTAACTGATGACGACCGGGAGCCGTCATCAGCACCGAAGGGGTAAACATATTTTTTTCCATGTATTGACATTTGTAGTCAGCTTGTGGTGATAAAGAAGGGAGATATGTTGTGAACTACTACTGGAGATTAATGTCACTTAAAAATAAGAATGTCCATTATGTTATTGTTTATTTGTTGGTACTGTTTCTGGGTGTTCTCCACTGGCAGCTCCACGCATTGAGAGTTGTATCATCTAATAAACTATTTCTGTATATACGAGCGCCTGGCAGTATCCTGATTACAACAGTTCACTTCTATTTAGAAAACAGCCAAGGTGATCTCACTAGATGAAAGATAATTACATTTATGCAAGTTCCAGGTCAAGAAAAATGCGTAAATGGGAACCATGTTTGAGAACAAAATGTGAATATTTGCGTCCAAATACCCATTTGTTTATGATCCTGCTCAAATAGCTTTATCTCCTCTTTTCTGCAGCTCACTTGCCTACCAAAACTTGCACGTGCTTACATGGAGATGACAATTATTTGAAACTTACACGTACATGTACTAGAAGGCATTGAAGACATTTGCACAAAGAAGGACTGAAGAAATGTAATTTCTCTTGTGCAACTCATTGCATTAACTCTTTCCCTTGTCATTAGAAAAACTGTCCAAAGAGTGACAAAACAATCGACTAGCTTCTGCTAGGGTAAGAAAGAGTTAAATATATTTGAATACATACTGCCTGTATTATCAAACCCCAGAGGGGCGGCAGTAGGCCAAATAAATTGTTACAAAGGGAAAGTTAACGGCGCACATTCTTGGGCCTTTAAAGCTGGATGGTTTCAATTAAGCTCTGGATTTTCAATTTCGGTGGAGCCTGCAGAAGCGGCTTTCCGTGGTAGGTTAGGGTTCTGTGTCTGTGTAGACAGTCTGTGTAGACAGTCCTTATGCCCTCCCCACTCCCCACCCCCATTCCCTGCCTGTTCTGTAGCCAGTGGCGCGTGTGTGCAGACTTCCACCATGTGTCTCTTAGGAATGTACACGTAGAGTTGTAAACATCCCTGTACCAAATGCAATGCCGAAGGACGTCCTGAATTCTGCGCGGCATTATTTATATATTAGTGTATGGAACTATGTCACTGCAAGCCCACCGCATGCTTTCCATTTCACAAAACTACTGGCGATAAATGTTCCACCAACTCAAAAGCATATTTTTATGTTCTATTGGCCAAAAGAGTGCCATTTGACTATGAAGCACTGAATAAACTTTTATAGATACTGTCGGAAGAGGGCGCGTGCTATCAGGGTTCAGTGTCTTGGGCACTTTGAGCGATTTATTATTGTGTTAAAAGACCTCAGGCACAAACTAAAACATTTACAGAGATGTAGGCAGAGTGTATACCGGCATCATCTCTAATATAACTGAACGTCCTTTCATGTGTTCAATCTCAACATCACTTCTATGTGACAGCTGACACTACACATCCTCAATGTCACCACCACCACGAGAGTTGGCACTACAACTCCTCAGCGTCACCTCTGTGCAACAGCAGACACTACCTCCTTCTCACCGTAACCACCAATGTGACAGCTGACACTTCCCCTTCTCAATGTCACCATCACTCTGACAACCGACACTACAGCTCCTCAAAGGCAGCACCACTGCCACAGCTGACACTTCACCTTCTGAGAGTCACCTCCATGCTACAACTAACACTACACCTCTACAGCGTCACCGCCACGTGACAGCTGACACTACACCTCCTGAACATATAACCATCAATGTGGCAGCTGATACTACAACTCCTCAACACAACCGCCACTGTGACGGCTAGCACTTCACCTCCTCCAGATAACCACCACTGTGACGGTTGACACTTTATCTCCTCGACGGCTGACACGTCACCTCCTCAAGGTAACCCCAACTGTGACAGCCAACACTTTACCTCCTCAACATACACACAATTTGTGGATGCCTCTGCTTCCACTCATACAATTGCCCCCTCAGGTTATGTAACTAACAACAGCAGAACATAATGCCTTCTTTGCTAAATAATTTACCGTGTTCGTTCTTGCATATAAATACATGGGCGGGCTGCGTGAGCCGAGCCCGTGCGGACATGAGCGCATCAAGTTACTGAGGCAAACAGCACGCGCTCCTCGGTGGAAGGTTCTGCCCTCACTGTGGGACACTCAGCGTCAAGTGTGGCGCGGACGTGTGAACGAGCATGCGAGGAGTGTCTGCTCGCCTCCTGTACGCTATTCCAGCAGACACATGACACAATATGTTCCAAAACAACAGCACCTGTAAGCCTATTGGAAACTGTCCTGAACCTCGAGTGCCTTTGAACTGGAAATGCACTAGTTGACTTGCAATCCATCCATTTCAGTTTTCCCTCTCACTCTTTTTAGCCACCACTTGAACAATACAATAGTTTGTAGGGTGGGCAAAAGGTGCATTTGGGTGGGCCACTGTGTGCCCAATTTGTCTTGTGATAGCCTACACACCCTAGACTACATCATAGGCTAAAACCATCCATCCAGCTAAAACCCTTTATTTCTTTGAGAAAATCACATCATCAGCCAATAAGTCCAAAGAGACTTTCTCGATAGTTCGCAACTTAGTTGCTTCTGATAGGGCCAACCCTAATCTTATCCCCTCCCAAGCTCTCTGTTCTTCCCTGAATGACTTCTTTATAGAAAAGATTGCGAAGATCAAATCTAACATCCTGTCAGTATCTTCGCCACCTCTTTCCCCTGTTCTTCCTTTGCCCCCTTCCTCTCTTGATCAGTTTCCCCCTATCTCTATGGACTCTTTCCTTGCTCTCCTTCAGAAAGTGAAGTCAGGTTCCCCGGCTGACTGTGTTCCAGCTCGCATTCTGAGAGAGTTCTTCAGTCACTGCCCTGACCCCCCCCTTTCCCTTCTTAATGCCTCTATCTCCTCAGGCCTAGTCCCGAAACTCTTCAAATCGGCCATAGTTTTCCCTATTTTCAAAAAGCCTGGTTTAGACCCCTCCCTTCCATCTAATTTTAGACCCATTTCCCTTCTTCCATACCTAGGGAAGATCTTGGAGAGTTACATCACTACCTGTCTCTCTACTTTTATTGAGGACAACCATCTTTTGGCCACCCACCAAGCGGGATTCCGCCCGGCCCACTCTACTGAGTCAGTGGTCCTGTCCGTTCTAGACGAGCTAAAGAGCAAGGCCGATTCCAACTTACCCCAAGCCTTGGTGCTCCTGGATCTGTCCGCTGCATTTGACACGGTCGATCACTCCATCCTTCTCGGCCGTGTCAGCGCAGCGGGCGTCCGGGGCACTACTCTCTCTTGGCTCGCCTCTTTTCTTAATGAACGGACTCAGGCGGTCCATCTTTCTGGCTTCTCTGCCCCCTCCCGCCTGGTTCCATGCGGGGTCCCCCAAGGCTCCTCCCTGTCCCCTCTTCTTTTTAATCTTTATATTCACCCCCTTATTCTTTCTCTTCTTGACATGGGGGTCTCCGTGTATAATTATGCGGACGACCACCAGTTAGTATTTGATCTTTCCTCTCCCTTGGACTCCCTGCCTAAATTCCACTCTACCCTAGTTTTCATCTCTGAGTGGATGAACCATAACCAACTTAAACTCAATCTGGACAAGACGGAGCTGGTCCTGACTGGCCCTACCTCCTCCCCTTGGTCTGCCACCTTTTGGCCTTCCATCTTCGGCCCCTCGCCAGTACCGGCGGCCTCAGCAAAGACCTTGGGCATTAAAGTCAGTCGGGACCTCTCCATGCATGCCCAGATTAGTTCAGTTGTCTCTTCCTGTTTCCTTTCCCTCCGGATTATCCGGAAAGTGTCCTGTTTCTTCTCTCCCGATGCTCTCAAACTTGTTATTTTGGCAATGATTCTCTCCCGTCTTGATTACGGGAATAGCCGCTACGTGGGCATTCCGGCCTACGAACTACGCCGTCTTCAGGCTATTCAGAATCAGGCCGCCCGTCTTATCCACCACCTTCCCAAGTTCCATCACATCACGCCTGTTTTGAAATCCCTTCACTGGCTCCCCATTTGCCAGAGATCCCTTTTCAAGATAGGATGTCTGGCCTTCATGGCCCGTGCCCGCACTGCCCCGGCATTCATTAACTCCCTCATCAGTCCCTACACTCCCAGTCGTGCCCTCCGCTCCTCCAATCAGGCCCTTCTCAATGTCCCTCGCTTCCGCAGATCCAAAATTGGAGGTACTAGATTCTCTGTATTAGCCCCTAGCTTCTGGAACAGCCTTCCACTGTCCATTAGATCTACTCCAGTCTACTCACAACTCCGCAAGGCCCTTAAGACCTTCCTGTTCTCCCAAGCGTACTCCTGCTGATTTCCATCTCGGCAGATTTATATGCTCCTCAGTCCTTAACTCTAGCGCCAGGAAGCCGCTTGGTCACAGTGCGCTCTATCAAGAACTTTTAACTTAACTAACTTTTAACCATATCTACTTGCAAACAGGCACATGATCCAACGGATCGATTCTCTGTGTATACAGAGCATGTGGAGAGTTGTTTGAAAGTAAGGGCAATGTCTGGACCTAAGTGCAAACTCTCAAATTCCAAAACGCCAGGATTCAACACAAGTACTTCCAGGCCTGATTATCCACTTATCTACAATCCCTTTCCTCTGCACCTTATCTCATAGCTGACCTTGGGCCCCAGCCCCATGTCAGCCACCATCCAGCTCCAATTTTAATTATTCCCATAAAAAAACATTAGTCATATCACCTTCAAACTTAAAATTTTGAATATAGCAGTTAATATAATTAGCTGACGCTTTAATATGTTCCACAGTTGCCCTAATGACCTGACTGCTAATTAAATAAAAACAGAAAGGCCAGGACAGGGCCAGCTTTAGCACTACTGCGAAAGTCTTTTTTGGTGCCCACCAATGACCTCTTTCTCCACAGATATCATTACTACCACCCTCCAACAGTGCCCTTCATCTCTCCATAGCCCCTATATCATACGCATTTCATTTGTCGTATAGCACTACTCATATCAGTGTAGGGTGTCACAGTACTTTACACCACACACATTATACAGAGACAATAAATCATACAAGTATGTAAATCAGTCTATAGGGAATGCCATATAAACCAATGAGGATTACAAGGTGTAGGAATCACGTCATTCATACTGGTGGGAAATATATTTTAATAGGGTTTGAGCTGTGGAAGCACAAACTCAGGATTTAAAGCGTTTCCCAGTGGTTGGCTTTATTAATAACAAGCATTAGAAATGCAATCGGGCTCGGATTTATTTGAGTTTGAGCTAATGGCATTGTAAATGCCAATGTATTGTTGCTATGTGTTATGGAGTGTGTTCATGTGGTGTGTACTGTACTGCTAGTGATCTCCTTGTGAATGTGCGAATATTGCACCACTTGCCTGTGATGTCCTTCTTATGCACCGCCACTCTGCACCGCCACTCTGCACCGCCACTCTGCACCGCCACTCTGCACCGCCACTCTGCACCGTCACTTTGCACCACCGCACCGCCACTCTGCACCGCCACTCTGCACCGCCACTCTGCACCGCCGCTCTTCCACTCTGCACCGCCACTCTGCACCGCCACTCTGCACCGCCACTCTGCACCGACACCGCACCGCCACTCTGCACCACCACTCTGCACCACCACTCTGCACTCTGCACCGCCACTCTGCACCGCCACTCTGCACCGCCACTCTGCACCGCCACTCTGCACCACCGCACCGCCACTCTGCACCACCGCACCGCCACTCTGCACCGCCACTCTGCACCGCCACTCTGCACCGCCACTCTGCACCGCCACTCTGCACCGCCACTCTGCCACTCTGCCACTCTGCCACTCTGCACTGCCACTCTGCACCACTGCACCGCCACTCTGCACCGCCACTCTGCACCGCCACTCTGCACCGCCACTCTGCACCGCCACTCTGCACTCTGAACTGCCACTCTGCACCGCCACTCTGCACTCTGCACCGCCACTCTGCACCGTCACTCTGCACTCTGCACCGCCACTCTGCACCGCCACTCTGCACTCTGCACCGCCACTCTGCACCACCACTCTGCACCGCCACTCTGCACCGCCGCACTGCACCGCCGCACTGCCACTCTGCACCGCCACTCTGCACCGCCACTCTGCACCGCCACTCTGCACCGCCACTCTGCACCGCCACTCTGAACCACTGCATCGCCACTCTGCACCGCCACTCTGCACCACTGCACCGCCACTCTGCAACGCCACTCTGCACCACTGCACCGCCACTCTGCACCGCCACTCTGCACCGCCACTCTGCCACTCTGCACCGCCACTCTGCCACTCTGCACCGCCACTCTGCACCGCCACTCTGCACTCTGCACCGCCACTCTGCACCGCCACTCTGCACCGCCACTCTGCACTCACTGCCACTCTGCACCGCCACTCTGCACCGCCACTCTGCACCACCGCACTGCCACTCTGCACCGCCACTCTGCACCGCCACTCTGCACCGCCACTCTGCACCGCCACTCTGCACCGCCACTCTGCACCGCCACTCTGCACCGCCACTCTGCACCGCCACTCTGAACCACTGCACCGCCACTCTGCACCGCCACTCTGCACCGCCACTCTGCACCGCCACTCTGCACCGCCACTCTGCACTCTGCACCGCCACTCTGCACCGCCACTCTGCACCACCACCCTGCACCGCCACCCTGCACCGCCGCTCTTCCACTCTGCACCGCCACTCTGCACCGCCACTCTGCACCGCCACTCTGCACCGCCACTCTGCACCGCCACTCCGCACCACCACTCTGCACCGCCACTCTGCACTCTGAACTGCCACTCTGCACCGCCACTCTGCACTCTGCACCGCCACTCTGCACCGCCACTCTGCACTCTGCACCGCCACTCTGCACTCTGCACCGCCACTCTGCACCGCCACTCTGCACCGCCACTCTGCACCGCCACTCTGCACTCTGCACCGCCACTCTGCACCGCCACTCTGCACCGCCACTCTGCACCGCCACTCTGCCACTCTGCACCACCACTCTGCACCGCCACTCTGCACCGCCACTCTGCACCGCCACTCTGCACTCTGCACCGCCACTCTGCACTCTGCACCGCCACTCTGCACCGCCACTCTGCACCGCCACTCTGCACCGCCACTCTGCACCGCCACTCTGCACCGCCACCGCACCGCCACTCTGCACCACCACTCTGCACCACCACTCTGCAACACCACTCTGCACCACCACTCTGCACTCTGCACCGCCACTCTGCACCGCCACTCTGCACCACCGCACCGCCACTCTGCACCACCGCACCGCCACTCTGCACCACCACTCTGCACCGCCACTCTGCACCGCCACTCTGCACCGCCACTCTGCCACTCTGCACTGCCACTCTGCACCACCGCACCGCCACTCTGCACCGCCACTCTGCTGTCACTGGCACAACCCTTACCCACCCACCCCCAACAATGTGAGGGATCAGAAAAGGCGCGTAGAACGGGGATGATCTGGTGGAAAAGGCTCGATGACTTGTGTGCACAGGAGCCAATAAATGTATGGTTTAATTGACCCAGTTCCCAGCGAGGATTCTCCAGACACAGGGGACTGCATAAACATAGTTATACAGTATATCAACCTCACTCCCTAGCTCAAACACATACATCCCCAAGTTCTTAAGTACTAAGTAGTCACTCACAAACTTCGAACGCTCACGAGCATTACACACGCACTGTCATCCGCCATTAAGATCACCTGATCAAATCTCACGCGCCTCTGGGGCGACCCTCCCTCCTCCCAGCCGTGTTAAGTATACCAAGTGTCAGAGTGTCAGCCTTACTCTGAGGCACTGGCATCTGTGTGCCGTGTCCTTATTTTCAGGAAAATATACAAAGGCAGTGATGTTGGGGCCATTGACACCAAGTGTGCAGGAGTGTAAGTGTGCATTGCACAAACCCCCAGCTGATCTGCGCAACTGCAAGACACGGGGTGAGGATACTTTCCGATGGTGACAAAAGTTTACAGAGTGTATACAGGAAAGTAGGCTCCCGAAACACCTGCATCACACATCTGCCCCTACAGCACAAAGTCAGCCACAGGGACACTTTCCTGCAACAACAAACTATATGTGCCTGTAGTCTTGCCCCGCCCCTCGCTGCTGCCATGCCATGCCCATAACCCCCCATCCTGATACACGGAGAACACGGAGAAAAAAGGCTGAAAAGAAATGCGGCAGAATAATACTTTCAAGAGTTGCCAAGTTTCATCCCTTCATCTTGTACTCACGCTCTGCTTTACCCGCGACGACGTCCAGACTGCTCTGTCATCTGCTCTGCTATCTCTGATGAGATCTGGCCTGCATTATCCTCTTCCGACACGGCAGGATAGCAGAGGATCAAGCGAGAGCCAGCACCAGCGCGGTTACCTCTCCGTGGGGGAAAAGCTCATTTCATCGCAGCAGCAGCGCCCCGGTGAAAGAGTGTGGACCGAAATTCCAGGGCAGATACAGTGTTGCAACAAGTCCGGTTGTAAGCGCCGCTTCAGAATCAACAAACAAGTAAGTATGACCGGCAAGGCAGCGAGGGCTGGCAAGGGGAAATCAACGCCAACTTTTTCTCAGCCGAATGGTTCTTGTGTGCCCTGGAGGAGAGGATGGTAGAAAAATTGGTAGGGGGCTGAGAGTGCTTGCCGGGCCTTCAGCGGCAACCAAGTGATCGCGAACTACAAACAAGAACAAGGAAGCTGCGCGCTGAGCGCTGCAGAATTGTGAACGCGCCCGGCCATCTGGATTCACTAACGGAGGCACCCTGACAGCTCCTAATTATAAATTATGTACTTCTTTGCGCGAGCACGGACAAAATATGCCCAAAATGGCGGAACAAAACTACATTTACCCTATCACTTCAAGCCTATTAAAACGAAAACACAAGGAAGACGAATCACTGGCCAGATGACAGAAAACGCTAAGGAATGTGTGGAATCCCTCTCCCCAAGGCCCTAGGAGATACTTCTTTTTTTTCTTGTAACATTAGGATCTCGAAACTCCTCCCCCACTTACAGTGGGGAGGAGTCCGAGCCCTAAAAATGTATATCGGCCCACACTCTTTTTAGGAACATTAAAACCATGAAAGACTGGGAAAGTTCTAACTATATAGTAACACAAAAAAGTGAAGTTCTAACTATACCATTCATGTTTGTATGCAGCGCTTTGATGACAGTTCATAAGTCACTGTCCTATGTTAGGATTGTAACTTCTGAACTGCAAGTAACACAAGAATCTCTGTGACAAAGGCAGTAACCCAATTAGCTATCCACATAAAATACAGCTCATCTGCATTTCAAAACTGCCAACAGGCAAATGATTGCTCTCCAGCAGGATCATTAATCACCAGTTATCTGGACATTTTTATTGTTGTCTTGCATCCATGGCCATGATAATGATAAAAACCATTTATATGAAGCATACACAAAGTATGTGCCTTGCTCGGCCTGTGCACATTTAAAAAATAAAAACAAATAGTAACACATCATCTTACCTACTCCCTTAGTCAAATCTTTTGTCACAGCCGGATCTGATATGCAGTTGCAGGGGTCTGGAAAGGTGAATAGTATAAATAAACTTATTTTCTCTGGTGCTGAACAGAAAAGGAAATATCCATGCAGCAGGGCGGTAGGCAGAAGTTACTAGGTGTCAGATAAAGAATTTGCCCCCTTCGCCATGCTCCTAATGTACCTGCACGACACAGCCCACCTTTCTCAAAGGAGTTGGGTGAATGGGGGTGGCTGTGAGAAAGAGCCCAGGCCCAATTACTCCCAGAAAAGGAAAGAAAACAGCGTTAGGAGTAACGTTTTAAATTAAAGATGCCTTTCTGTATTGGCCTTTGCGCCGTCACTGCAAGGGCCAAGGCTCATGTTTGGGTGGGCCTGGACCACCTGGCCCCCGTTAGAACCTGACCTGGTTTGTATCAATCCCACCCTTGCTGGAATACCCTGAAATTGTTGAGAATTGTTGGAAAATCTTCATGCACAAAAAAAGAATATGATTCTTGAATCTTTTGGAGTTTGGAGAAAGGGATAAATACAATCTTTGTACTCCCAGCCTATGCACAGTGTTTAAAAGTATATATTGTTCCTATACCAGAAGGCACCCTTGACGGATGGCCATGCCAGAAGTGAAAGCCAGGCAAAGTACGGTGAATGATGACTAACAGTGTTGTGCTACCACTATATGCACTATCCACGCCCATAAGTAAACCACGGGTGAAAACAAAAGAGAATTACTTATAAGATCACCATAGTGAATGAGCTGGTGGTTCTTATAGAAAGTGGCAAGGTGAATGGATTTACAAATCACTAACTGCAAAGTGATGAGAGCTCTCTCTCAGATAATTGTCCTTACAGGCCACATACTGCTGCAAAACATGCCCAGAGTGAATGTTTAGCTAGTGATATAGATAACCATGTTTTCCTAGAAACCCCATGCTGCCCAGAAGCCACTTTTGGATGCAGCGAGATGATTAGGATTGAGGAAGGAAAGGAAATGGTACCTGAGGTACTTGACATGGCTAACATTTTTAATCTGGTGGCCGGAGTGGCGAGTGGTATCACACTTTTAATCTGTTTGTTTTCCCCTTATATACATACACCTTGGTATCACAATAGCTGTGGTAAAGCTGGTCATACCCACTAATGAATAAACTCGCAAGACACGCAGGGTCTATCCAGAATGCTATCCACTGCTACATGGGGGACCCGATGATAAAGCATGCAATGTTATTTGGGTGAGGGTATATCTTCCCGTTGGGAGCGAGTGCCCCAAACGTGGTTCCCTGACAATAGGAACTAACACTAGCCGGGCTGCGCTTGTCTTGGAAAAAAATCAAAGAAGAACCACAGACCGAGCTTGAATGCCTTCTGGAAAAAGAAAAATCCGGATTGTAACAGTAGCTCCAGGTTGAGTCTATTCAATGCCTTTCAACCTACTGTTCTAAAACTTTTTTATTTGTACTAAGTTTTGCTGAACCTCGCAATCTAGCTGGTGACATTCGTCCCTCTGCTGCAGATCTCAGATTTCCAGCAAGTCTACAATGTTTTATCAGTCTGTATGTCTGGAGGATTACTCACTGATCGTTTGGAGCTCATGGCGGGTGGGTGTTGAATGGTCACTTCCTTTTAGGCCCTAAAACGACCCTGGCTGCTCCAATTTAGAGTACTTAAAGCTTTTGTGTAATTTCTTGGAGAGGCCTGTGGCATGTTGTTGCCATAGTCTAGGTTGAACAAAACCAACAAGTGAACCAAATCCTGCTGGCTCCAAAGTCATTATGGGGACCATTTTGCGGAGTATGTGTTAATGGAAATGTGCATTGCTCGGACGAGTGAAGACAGTGCTTGTTTTAACAAAAATATGTTAGTTAGATGTTTAGGACACTTAAGCAAAGAATTAGTGATAAGTTTACTATATTGTACCTTTGTGGACACCGTCCATAGCTACGTTCACATGTAATTTAGAATGTGATTAATGTGAGTATTCTGACCGGGGAGAAGCTGTGTAGACTGCGAAACAGCTGAGTTTGCATAGTACCAGGGATCTATGGACATTAAAGCTCACTTTTAATCAGACTGAAGCACATATCTTTACAGTGCAGTGTCAGGCAAGACCCAAGGAGTACTGATTTGCTTACTAGTGTTAGAGCGTGAGGGACGGTAATATTAGGCAATGCCTAGCTAAGGTGCTACTGGAAGGGTAAAAGGCCTGCTTTAATGCACAAGCCTTCAGCTAAGCAGTCATTGAGCCACAAACGTGTCTGCATCTTTGGGGTACCTTACAATGAATATTATTAAGTGGAGCAGGATCGATACGCCTTCTTTGTATATTTAAAAGAAGAAGATGCGTTTCTTGATGGTTAGGCGAGTAAGTCTGATAGCCAGAGGAAGAGTGTCAATACTCTGAGTGTTTATTAGGTCACTTTTCATGCTTTTAAAAGGAAGATCCTGAGCACTGTTTGCTGTGTCTGGCCATGTAGGAAAGACGCAGCCCTGACCAGGTCTGTGCGTGACATCACCTCTATTGCTGTGGCCTGTGGAGTAATGTCATGGCCGACAGGAACACATGCTGTGATCGAGTTATATTAGGAGAGCTGGATGGTTTTTACCCAACAACTCAGAGATATGCTCTGTTATTAATCAATGTGCGCTATATTCCTCTACAAACTCTAGATTCTGGATGGTGGTTGAATAACAGGATAATTTCCTAAGAATAACAACGATTTCAATTGGTTGCCTATCTAAACATGTTCCTTCTATCTATTGCAAGGTATGGAATATTGCTATGATCGTTTGTTTCAAAGTAGAGAATTCGCGAATGACAATCATTCTTGTGTAAAATGAAGAAAAGAACCGGATTCCCTACAAATGTTTCAAATCATGTGCTGGATTACACTTCAATAAAAGGACAACATGATACAGAAGTGGGTGCAGGGACGCAATTTGTCGAAGCTCCTTAAACCCAAACTCCACACATAACCTGAATCCCAGCTGTGTCACTTCCACACGGGATTATCAGTCTATCACTGGATTATTATGGATCTCAGATAGAGTTACGAGCAGGAACTGATCCCTCTACAGCAGAAAGGGGTTCCCTCCCTGGAAAGGAAGAGCACTGCTGTGGACTTGAAAGATGGTAAATCCCTGTAAAAAAATAAAGCTTCCTTGCTTAAAAGGATTTATTAGAATCTAAGTGGCTTATAAATCATGCCTTCATGGTTGGAAAAAGCAGCATTGTGCTTAGCTCTAGCTGGATAACAAAGAACAGTTTAAAACCTCTGGCCTAACTGCGGAAGCTCAGCTGTCACAAAGGGATCCTGTGTGTCTTTATGCCTTCCCACTACAAAAGGCAGGGAACTGTGGTATTATGTAATGGCATCAAGTCAAAAACATTATCATACATTTAAACAAATGAAAACATTTCCTCAGCTAAAAATTCATAACATTCTTGACATGTTAATGCTTTTAAAATGTCACATAAAATATCTCAACATAAGACACCATTCAGCAAGAACTAATAAAGGATATTTTCTAATTTCCTGTCTGGCTACAAACCGCAAGAGACAACATTTTTTCAAGATACATTTTCAAGATAAACTCTCAGATTATTGTAGAGCTAAATGCCCCCAAAATACGCAGGAAGGTTTAATTTTTTTTCAAACACAACACAAATTTTCATACATCTGAACATGAATATCAAAATAGATATTGTTTTCCCCAGTCTCAGTCTGATCGAAAATGATCTTCAACAACATTTAGGCTGTGCCCGTTGCCAGTGGCATTCTTAGATAATCAGGGCAGTTTATTTTTGAAGGGCACTGTACAAGACATTTACTTATTTTATAGAACAAGACTGAAGTGCAATCTTATTTATAGGATACCTTACGGGTAAGGAACGTATTGCAATTTGAGTAATTAATTTATTGGATACACTCCTAATTCAGCATTTATCTTGTCATTAAAAGTCACACATTTCTAATTACATTTTCTCCTCTAGTTGAATTACATTCTACAGGTACTGTTGGGACTAACGTATTCTCTTCCATAGTCACCATCGTACCCACGAAGCTAATACAAGCAAGCTGGACTCCCACAGTGTATTACATTACTTGGGTTGCATTTCACAAGCCCGCTGCCCTATGTCAGAACACATCTCACATAGCATTTCGTTTCTTTTTATACCAGTCAACAAAATTAAACTTTGTGTGACTGAATGGCAAGGTGCTATTTAGGACAATCTTCATACATTGAAAATACCCTGCAGAGTACCTAAGTGAAAAATATTGCTTTGTTAATCTGAGTAGTTATATGGATTCCCAGCTTTGTATATTGGTGAACATGCCACCCAAATATATGTATGACTGAACTGTCTCTATTTATTGATCAACCAAAAACCACATGAATTTATCTAATTTGCCGCCCACAGACAAAATGTTAATTTCTTTAATATTGACTGCTTTTTTAAATGTTATTATGAGCAGCATATGTTGTAAAAACATTGAAGAAACCTTGCAGACTTATTGATGTTAAAATAAACTAGAACTGTATCACCTGCCTATGAAAGGCAGGATACCTATCTTCCTCCAATTCTCATTGGAAATTACAGCAGGCACATTATTGCAAAAAAAGAGACCGTGTAAGAGTGGGCGAGACACAACCCTGTTGGAGTTTGTTTGGAGTGAGACATTGCTGACTTAGAGTACCATTCTTTGATGCCACCCCAGTATTGTGGGTAGGCTGTATAGTATTTTTAGCAATCAGCTGAAATTCAATACATTTTCAATTTTCTCTCCATACAAACTTGATTCACCTTTACAAACGCTGCCTTTTGTTCTACAGAATAGCAATAAAGTACCTATGAAATTGTGAATTCCATCTGCAAGTGTTGACAATCAGGTTTAATAATGTGGATATCTACTTTTTCCAAAGGCCCGGGGCATATCATTTTGGAAGGCTAGATGAACCCCTACCCCCATTGAAGAATGCACTTTTTTGTAGGGTAGCTTTCAGGTGGCCAAATTAAATGGCTGTCATATATCTATGCTGTTTTGCTATTTTCACAGAATCCTTCTAAACAAGATGCCATTGGCTTTAAAAGTCAGACATTTTTAGATGCTATAAAATTCTGTCATGCTTTTGTTAAATGAGTCCGGCACATGCAGATTTTTTTCCTATTTTAAGTATTATTGTCCATTTTATAATATGACATTCGACATTGTCACTGGCTGACCTTGCTGAAACATAACTTAACTAGAGCTTTATTTAACGTACCTATTGTGCATTATAGATGGTACTTTCCATTGGTACTGCACTTTCATCTGAGCTCTTGGTCTTCTAAAAGCAACAGGCCAAACTACCTTAGCATTTCCCAGGACCGTCTAACTTCACCTTATTCTGAAATTCACACCTATGATTCTCCACCAGAGGGATGCCATCAAGTTTACTGAAGACTTGTGATGGCTAGATCCAACCAGAGCCATTAATGTTCACTAAAATTGTTCAGCAAACAATAGTATTGTGCGAGTGGCCCCTTACGAATATTGGTGCCGTTGGAGATAACAACATTGCACAGCTCAGTTTCATGGAAAGATGTCCATGTACTATATGGTGGGCATTCCTGGTAGAGTGGCTATTGCAATTGTGCAACCCGCACATCTTGGTTTGTAGATGTATTGCAGGTCCACTCCTGTGCAGTATGCATATTTCAATGATAATATATGCACTTCATCTACAGGCCAGGGGCAGCACTGGCAGGGACCATGCAAATACTCCCAACAGGGTTCATAAGCAAGCATTTATTGTTCTTGTATGATTCAAACTAATCATTAGGCTTTATATTTTCTGCCCTCACATAAACCATGCATCCTCCCATCACCAAAAAACAAAATGAGTGGCTTACTAACAGTTGAGGGTCGAGGCTTGAGTTCCTTGGCAGCAGAACAGGATCAGTCCAGCTAAGACGAGAGCCAGGGCGCCCGGACCGACAGTCGGAGGCGACTTCATTTGCCTCTTGGCTGGGCCGAAGTTGATTTGCTGAAATCCATTGACTCGTTGTTCATAACAAGGTCTTATATTCAGGACAGAAGACCTGAGTTTAGCAATGCCATCTGACGACAACGGTGCATGCTCTGGATTCAGAACATGCCCTGGCAAATCATGGAGGGAGCAGGGTGGCATAGAAGGCTGCAGCGCTGGTGTGGAAGGAACAGAGAAGGGCACCAGTGGGGAAGTTTGTAAGTTTGACTGCAAATGGTGCAGAGAGTTGGACTGTGAAGGAAAAAGGGAGCTGGACTGCCTAGGAACACGGAAGTAGAATTTCAGAGGGGGTTGGGAGCTGACTTGTAAAGGATGCTGGGAGTTATGCTGCAAAGGATGGTGGGAATTAGTATCTAAAGGATGATGGATGGAGGTTTGCCAAGTATGCGGAGAGTGGGAATGTAAAGGCTGTTGGGAGTGAAGTTGCACAGAGAGCTGGGCCTTGGATGGCAAAGGATGTAGGAAGGTGGTTTGAAAATATTGTGGTGGAAAACACTCCAAAGGATGTTGGGAGCTGAATGTCTGGCAGCCTTGAGAAATGTAGCACATCTTAAAAGCTGTGGTCAGACCTGTAAGAAAACAGATAGGGTACGTCTGAGATCAGGGATAGTTAGAAATTATAGCATCACTCATATGAAGTCCCTTGAACGTTCCAACAAGCACACAAATACCAATGGGTGCCCTGGCAAGGATATTACCTTCGTCAGCACACGTGGGACGGTCATACAAATACATCGACATCACAGTATGCAATACAATGTGCAATAATGTGTGGACAGACATAATACGAATGTACATAAACTTCCATTCATAAAAAGACAGAAGCGCCGCAAGAGAGGACCAGCCCCAAAGAGTCATCATTCTGCTACTTGCTGTGCAGAACATTGTCCTACCACAGCATGTCTCAGGTGTACCGTTTGCTCAGTCTTCACATGTGTGTAAACATGTAACTAACGCAGAGGCTGGGGCACCTCCATATTAACTATGCTTCCACACGAACAAGGATTTTATGAAATCACAAAATGGAAACCATATAGTGCCAATAACATCCTAAGTAACATCCTAAATACTTTCTATGACATTCCTGTCATTCCCTGTCAGCTGTTCAAACCATTCTGCAGGGTAATATCTATGTCTTACTTTTCTATTAAAATTATGTTTACATTCACGTTTGTGGAGGCAATATCACGGGAAGTGGCATCTGAAGATGGTGCTAAGATTTGCGTGGTGAGGTCCACAACCGTTTTAAAAGGGGCTCATGTACGTGTGACATTAGAATCCCGTCTTGTGTTAGTTACATGAAGCCTCTCATGGAAAATCACTCTTGCACAGTCCATCATGCAAAGAGTCATGACAAGAAGCCGTACAAGAAGCGTCTAGACCTTCAAAGGATTCCCATGGTTCCATAGCAGGCCCAGACTTTCACAGAGAGCAGAAACCTCCAAAGAGGCCCCAGACCTCAACAGAGGACCCAGACTGCCACTGAGGGTCCAGACATCCCTGGAGGACCCAGTCCTCCAAAGTGAGCCCAAATCTGCAAAGCTTAAAAACCCAAAGAGGGCCCAGATCTCTATAGAGTGCCTACACTTCCATGGGAAGCTCTATAATCCAAAGAGGGTCCAGACCGCCATAGATGTTTCCAGCCTCCATTGGAAATCCAAACCTCCATAGAAGGTCAGGATCTCTATAGCATGTAGAAACTTCCATAAGAAGCCCACACAATTTTCTGTATTCTCTGGCCCTCATGTTTACGCACAGCAGTTCCCAGCCCGGACCAGTGCCTAGCTATTGGAGAGAATGTCTGAAGGCTAGTAGGCAAGGACTCAGCTGTCATCAGGGTAGCATCTGCTGTAGTTTCAGACCCAAGAATGTAAGGGGCGGAGGAGGAGCTACGCTACGATCCAAGATGGCTGCTTAAGCTCCCGGCTCCGTTGACCTCTGCCGGCAGCTCGCATATCCTGTCATTTATCCTTTACCTACGCCGGACTCCCGTGTGTATGAAGCTCGCCTGATACCGGTGGTGCAATCCCGGACTCCCTAACATACTGGGTGGCGGAGTTATGTCGTGTTCCATTTTCGGCCTACTCCAGGGCTGAAGCCGGGACCTCGATTTCTAGCCCATCCGGGCTGGAATTGATCAACAGCGGCTGTGGAACCAGTGTTTCTTCCGGTCTTCCGTACTCGGATCTTTTTCTGCATCTCCGATCTGCAATCCAGTTACCAGCTGGCACTGAGGACTCGGTCTCGTGACACAGGGTGTGCATCGTGCGCCGCGGTCGGGGGCCGCTCGCCCGGAGACCCTGCTGGGGACGGCGGTGTTGAAGGGGGGGCCCCCGCGGTCGGCGAAGGTGTCGTGATCACCAGCTGAGGGAGCGCCTGCTGTTGCCATTGGCTTCGTGTGTGCCTGGAGCCTCGGAAGTGAGTCTGGGGCTCGAGTCCTGCTTCGTCTCTTTGGGGGGGGAGATGGAGAGGACAGATGGCGCACCATCGTTGAGGTCCGTGATGGCCGCCATTGGGGCGCTCCACTCCCAATTTACAGTCACGTATGACCGAGTGTCAGAAACGCTGGGAAATATCTGCTTGCGACCGGACGATGATGCTGCGACACACGATCAGCATTCTGTGGTTCCAGTGGAAGATTTGGCCTACTGTTCTGAGGTTCCCGCGCGGCAGCCTGACTCAGCTCACGTCGATGATTTTGGCCTTGTGGATTTTGCACCTAAGACCGTAGTTAGCTTTCCCGGTATGACTCCTGATCGGCGAAACATCGTTGCCGAAGGTTTTGATCGCCTAGAACAGCTCTTTGGTGACCGTCGGAGAGGTTTGCTTATCTCCTTCATCTTTCCCCGTTGGTCTTGTGGATGCTGCCATCTTGTATCCTGTCCTCGGTCCGATTTAGCTGCTTCGAACTGCTATGGACGTTTCGATTACCATATAAATACTGTGGTTTGGGTGGCATGGGTTTTCATAAAGAATCGCACTGGTCAGGGCTGACTTCATCTTGTATTCTGCCCTAGATCCGATGCCACTGCTTTGTATTATCTGGGACGCTTCGCTTCCTGCGAGATTGCTGGCTTTGGCGACGTAGATTATCGTGAAGAACCGAACTGTCATGGTTGTCTTTGACTTTTGGGGTTAGCTACGCTTTGTGATCTATGCCAGGATTGTACCGTGTATCTCACTGGGAGTCGGGTGGTTTTGGTTGAGGTCCTCCCCATATTGGTGCTTAATACTTGCTTTTAATAATGGACAATATGTTTTGGGGAGGTCGCTAATGGTGGGAGGTATAGGTGGCCGGGAGTATGTTTGTTCTTCTCCTCCTCCGCTTTCTTTATTTCCCTTCTTTGGGGTGTTCCGGGGCGACAGGCACGCTGTTAGTGGGGTAGGCCGTAGCCATTACAGGGGTGCAGGGTGGCGGGTGTTGGGGGGGTTTGTTATTTTAGTTTGTTTTGTTCTATGGTCCCCTTTCTTTCTTTCCTCTTCTTTGGGTAGGGTTTTTCCTTCCTTACAGTAGGGTTGGCTGTCTCTCCTTATCCTTTTTTCTTTCTCTGTTTGGCGTCTATACTTGCCTTTACCTTACTGTCTCCGGAGGGTGGGTTTTCGGGAGGGTGTGCTCGCTAATCGCTTGTTATTACATTGTTTTTTATTCCTCGTCAGTCTCGGCGGGCATAGTGTGCCCAAGGTTCATATTGCTCATCACCTGGACTTGTTTGCACTGTGGGGTACCTCCCCCCATCTCTATTTAACTTCATGTTATGGTGTGACGCCACCGATAGTACAGCCACTTCTGTTTCTTTATAACTTTAAAATTAAACCTTTGATATCCTGCTGCGTTGAGGCATATACAATCACATGCTGTATCTGTATTGTCGACTTTATTTGGTCGTATATACGTGCATGATTCCTGATCTGATTCCTGTGTTTGCGGCCGGCCTCTGTGGTTGTAGGCCTGCGCTTGTCATACTTTGATTAACTCAATAAAGTTTAAAAAAAAAAAAAAAAAAAGAATGTAAGGGGCCCGCTGCAGCTCTAATGGCTGGGTTTTCGTAAAATTCCAGTTTCAGAATATCCAGTCCTACCTTTGGGGCAGAGGTGAGAGAGGAGTCTGAGAATTAAGTGGTGGTGTCATAGAGAACGAATCGGTGCGTTACTTAAGGATAATTGCTTTGGAACTAAATGAGATATCCTTAGTTAAGAAAGGGTGCCTCCAAGAGCTTCTGGTCAATTCTCCAACGTTCAGGATTGAATCATGGGCTCTGTCGCAGATGGTGATATATTACACCAAATCCATTATGATTCCAGTCCCTCACTGCACAGCTACACACATCAGTAGAATGCTCCAAATTTAAATCAATCTATTAAATAAACAGCCTTGTCAAAAAATATATCTTTGTCTTGATTGTATTACTATAAAATTATTTCATGATAGGTAGCATCAAATATTTGATTTGATATCGAATGACTTTGGTGTTATTCCCTTCTTCAGGGGCCTAATTTATAATCCCCCCAAAAAAGATGTGGTAATGAAACACAAATTAGCATCAGTGCTAATATGCACCGAATCAAATCATTATCAAATATAACAAATTTCCTTTATAATTTAGCTCATTAATATCATATGAGAACATTGAACGGTGGGACTTTCTTTCTTGATTTCTTTGTTCATTACATAATTTTGACATTGTAATATTTTGATATATTATTTTGCAGATCAATTCTTCCCTGTTTTTGGATCTGTCATGATCTAAATGTTTAATCTAGGACTTTTTACGAATATTTACATCACTTGTTTCCATAGGTGACAGGTCAGGGATCACCAACATGGCTAGTGCAATAGTACTCTCATACCTGTTTACAGCATAGTGATTTTACATCAGTTCCAATCAATATTCCTCTTAATTATGGTGTTCGTTTTTTGCCATTTGTGTCTGAGATGAAAGTGTTGCCTGACGAAAGAAAAAGACTACACAGCTCCTGTTGGCATTGAGTTTATATAAAAGATAGTGGAAGGTCAGTCAGCTCCATGGGACTGAAATCTGAGCTTTAACTTGCAATGCGTAATCAAGCATTTTCTTAAGCACAACATTATATCAAAAGGTAATATTTTCTACAAAAACAGCTGAGTCACACGTTTATGGAATGCATCGCATGTGTTATTTGCTACACTACCACACCATTGTTGTACTATAACGGTGTCCTTGGCTTGTCTCTTTGAAACTTAGAAATGCTCTACGCCCTACATGTCTACTGCTCTGCAAGGCACAATCTCCCACCTATCCTGTGCCTCTGTGCTACTTTATCTGCATAGTTTCTCAGAGATGTGTTCTTGAAATGTGGGTCTGTAATTTTCCATTTCTGCTGTGTCTAATTATGTTTTTCTATTCTACTAAAGCTTGTTTCTATTTCGCTCCCCCAGGTCTGACTTCATTTACGTTGTTTTCTATTCTAAGGTCTTAGGCCTGCATTTTTTTTAACACGTACATCTATACAAGTCTTCCTGCTGATGCTTGCAGTGTCATGAGTGGGTCTTATTCATTTTCTACATTTAATATAACCAAAGAAACCCACCATCAGTAAGCGCCAGATGTAATCACTTCTAGCAAACCTTTTTCCTACATTCATTGTGAGAAAGTGGTTCTTATTTTTTGGCTACCCTCCATTTGTGCCAGCATAGCAGTGGCATAACAAAACTTGAAGGGTCCCCTCTCAAAACTCACACAGGACATCTAAGCTGAGTGGGCCTCTTGGAGCTCGGGGCTCCCTTACACTGCAGGGTCTGCAGGGACCTTTGTTACATCACTGTAGTGTAGTCTGCTTCCATTCAAGAAGCTGAGCAGAAATGTACTATTGTATTCCATAAGTGCACAATCCCGCAGCAATGCACGCCCACTAAGGTTCACATTGCATGTGCTTGGATCCTTATCCACCATCCAGTGTTACACGTTGGCATGCTTGGCTTTCCTTCCAGTATTATGCTGTGTGTATTTGTAAAGCGCACTATCACTCACAAGGGCATCCTAACTCTGGGCAGGTGTGTGAGCCTAACCCTGCCTATGATAGGTTGTTTAAATGAAAAACAGGCCTTCAGTTTCTTGTGGAATTCAAGAAAAGAGAAGGAGGCTCTGATGTGAAGTGAGAGGTTGTTCCATGGTTTAGGAGCGATATAAGAAACCCTCTTGATCTTGTTCTGTATATGCATGGAATGTGTGCGAATAGGACCCCTACAGAGTGGAGGTGTCTGAGTGGTTGGCAGAAGGAGACGCGACTGTTCAGAAAGATGAGGTCTGAGTTGTGTAGTGACTTGAATGTGTGTTTAAGCAGACCCTCCAGTTTTTCACAATTTTGCGTTTTGCAAAATAAACGCAAAATTAACTGTGAAGCTTGATCTGCGCGATTTTTATGATATCTGCTACAATAAAAGCAGAGAAGCCTTGCAGTCTCTTCAATACAGTGGGAAAGGTCAAGGAAATGTGCTATAAAACAGTCAGCACATTGTCCGTTTTGTGTAATATTATAATTCTTGGTAAAAAAACGGCTTGAAAGAAACCATGAAACTTCACTTGTTACTTAAAGGAATAGGTTGACAAGTGCAATGGTTTGAAATATTTGTCAATTACTGGTATCTTCTTGTATGTAAACATATACATTTGGTTCCTATAATAGTTTGTTTTCTCTAGTTTCTCTTTTGACAGGTATGGTAGAAGAGAGCTAGGTCTGTAGTTGGAAAGCGTAGCTTGGTCAGTGGATGGTTTCTTGAGCCAAGAAATATTTATTCAACTCCCAGGTGAGTAACCGAATTGCTGTTTCACGTCAAATAAGAAAGTGTATAGTGGTCGTTTTAAGAGGATATATCTTGAGTAAAATAAAGATCCTTTGATATACTTTGAGAGGGAACCATCTATTTAAAGAATCTTATGTATGAATATATATATTAGAAACCTGTGATTTTCAATTAAGTATGATACTCCTGTGATTAAATGTACTCGACGTATTATGTTAGTGGGCTAAATGATAAATGGAATTTATCGATAATGATTATGTTTGATAATGCTTTGATTTATTTAGATATTGATGGTGTGGTGCGTTTCATTTCCACATCCTTTTTAGGGTATAATAAATTAGATCCCTGATGACGGTCATGACACCGAAATGCACTGTGGCATTAAGTTTAAGGAAATATAATCACCACAAAGTTATATTTTTGAGAAGTCTGATGATTTACTAAATGGATTTAAGGTTGGAGCATTCTATTGAAGTGTGTGCATTAGCCACTGTTCAGCTGTATTCTGAGAGACTCGAATCATAAAGGAATGGCAACAGTATGTCAGTAGGTTGCCTGGGGCTGAAATGGCATTTTTCTCAAATGCACGCTAAACGTTTAAAGAATATTAAAGCATAACATGTACTAAATGAAATAAGATATAGAGTGACTGTGTTGCAGATAGAACAATCTGCCCAAAGAAGGCGGCATTCTCAAATATTAAATTACCATTCTTGGGAGCTTCAGGGGGTACAAATGTCTCTCATAAATGCCTCTCATTCCTGAATTGAGTTTCTCTGTTTTACTTGCTTTTGAGTTAACTGACAGCGCACAGCTGGAACTGTGACGGATACAGAAGGGAGGGGAAGGCCTGGAATGTGGGAGTAGATAAAAGGTAATTAGATTGCACTTTATTAAAGTAGACTGGGTCTGAACATTTAACCAGTAGTAAGGCACACAAAACACCACACACAAGCAAAAGAAAACCAAATAAAATAAACGCAAGGCAAGCAATCAAGAATGACAATTAGAGGGTGCAAACAGTAGCAGTTGCTGCCTTTATTTTAGTGTTTGCGACGACTCTGGTCAGCCCTGGGGAAGAGGGGTGTGTGCAGGGTGAGACAGGGCCCCCCACAAGGTAGCCCTGTGGTCCTTCCAATGCCCAATTACAATTAAAAAAGATATTTTTTTCTTTTTGGAAATGATTTATTTACGGTTTGCTTTCTCTGCTTCATTGTTTAACTTAGTGTCTGGTACGTATGTAAAGTAGGTGGGGTTGGTGGCTGTAATCATTAGAGGTGGGTGAGCGAAAAAATTAACAGGTGAGTCGAGCTGAGAGTTGACTGGGCTCTAAGAATGCATGCACGAGCTGACCCCTGAAAATGTTTGGCATGTCAACTGTGCAACAAACACCATATAAAAATGTGATAAAAACTCTTAAAAAATTAATAAAAACTGTATTTAAAATGCAGAAGCGTTTGAACGTAGTACATCAGTTTATGTCACTGCATTGAGAGATGCAAAAAGAGCAGCTGATGGACGGAATGCTGACTTAATCAAACATTCACCCCCAGTCACAGATCTGGGTTAAATCAATCGTTTTTTTGCATGCCACGACATTCCAGTTTAGACCCAGCAATATGCACATCAGTCTTGACCCTGCACCCCATGAGAACAGTCCAGCATGAACTGCAAGGCCAGGTCCTCTCTGGACTAGCAACAAGCATTCTGGTACTGGTTTCAGGGTAACATCCCTCAACAGCCAGGCTAGCTTCAATCTTTTAGCATGGACCCACATCTCGACATACCCTTCCAGCTTAGAGCAAAAAATGTAAAAAGAACAGATGATGGACGGAATGCTGAATTAATCAAACATTCACCCCCAGTCACAGATCTGGATAAAATCCATCATTTTTTTGTATGCCACGCCATTCCCGTTTAGACCCAGATATATGCAAATCAGTCCTGACCTTGCTCCCCATGGGAGCAGTTCAGCCCGAACTGCCAGGCCAGGTCCTCCCTGGACCAGCAACAAGCATCCTGGGACCGGTGTCGAGGTAACAACCCTTAATAGTCAGGCTAGCTTCAATCTGGTAGCGTAGCGAGGACGGAACCCACGTCTGGACACACCTTTCCCACTTAGGGCGGCAAATGCAAAAAGACAGATGATGGACGGAATGTTGAATTAATCAAACATTCACCCCCAATCACAGATCTGGGTTAAATCCATTTTTTTGCTCGCCACACCATTCCAGTTTATACCCAGTCATATGCAAATAAGTCTTGACCCTGCTCCCCACAGGAAGAGTCCAGCCCGAAGTTCCAGTCCTGGTCCTCCTTGGGCCAGAAACAAGCATCCTGGGACCAGTTCGAGTTACGACCCCTCATCAGCCAGGCTAGCTTGAATTTGGTGTTGTAGCAAGCATGGGGCCCATGTCTGGGCATATCCTTCCCACTTAGAGTGTCAAATGCAAAAAGAACAGTTGATGGACGGAATGCCGAATTAATCAAACATTCACCCCCAGTCACAGATCTGGATAAAATCCATCATTTTTTTGTATGCCACGCCATTCCCGTTTAGACCCAGATATATGCAAATCAGTCCTGACCTTGCTCCCCATGGGAGCAGTTCAGCCCGAACTGCCAGGCCAGGTCCTCCCTGGACCAGCAACAAGCATCCTGGGACCGGTGTTGAGGTAACAACCCTTAATAGTCAGGCTAGCTTCAATCTGGTAGCGTAGCGAGGACGGAACCCACGTCTGGACACACCTTTCCCACTTAGGGCGACAAATGCAAAAAGACAGATGATGGACGGAATGCCGAATTAATCAAACATTCACCCCCTGTCACAGTTCTGGGTTAAATCCATCGTTTTTTGCATGCCATTTATTGAAAGTGACAGTTTTCAAACATGAACACAAAAGTATTGATGCCTCCCCCTAACCCAACCCATTGTAATAATGTGATTAGTGAATTTTGAAGGCAAGTCAGTTGTCATGTGCACCTTGTATGTGGCCTAGATTCTTACATGGAGCAGCATTATGAACTATTTAAATCAGACATAAGGGAGGTGTTTGTATAGCACACACTCAGCAATTTCAAAGTGCTTTCAAATGCAATAAGGATAAAGGAAGGAGGGTGAAATAAAATAATTCCCTAGGATCACACAATTGGATCAAGCCCGGAAAAACCAGTTTTTTTATATTATGATGAGCCGTTTAGCCACTAGATGGGTATCTATTTCCCCCTCTTGTTTTACATCAACTTAATGTTTTGGGCTCAAGAGTCCATGAGGGCCTCCAAGTGAGCCAAAGTCGAGACATTTAGCTCGAGTCTGGCTCAAGCTTTCAGTGGCTCGCTCATCTGTAGTTATCATGCACATGTGAACAACAGGGGTTCCTGTAACACTCACTATATCACAAAAGACTCCAAGCTTCCCCTAACACAGAACTTAAGAGATGCCATGTGACAATCTGAAAGGAAATAATTGAAACATAATAAATGAGCATACAATTAGTAAATATACACATGTACATATATATGGTGATCCCCACTGTGTACTTATAAGTATGTCAGACACTCACCTTTTGTTTTTCTGTTAACTTTGGCTCCATTTGCCAAATCTTCACAAAGCATTCCAAAAAAAAAGTTCAACCACCTCAGCTTCTTCCTAGAAATTTTTGGCATGATCCATTAAACAGGGCCGAGAAATTTCCCCATGCACTTTCCATACAGAAAATTAGACAGCAATATAGAAAACAAGCATTGGCATAGCCAATAGGTCTCGCCTTTGGGACCTTGTAAGTGTATAGCCATGCAGCACATTATCAGCCAGTGTCAGCACAGGGTGAGCTATGGTGCACTACCACAGGTAGTCACAGAGGTTCCTGGATAGGAATATACAGCGCTGGGTGCACTATGTTGCACTACCACATGTTGTTACTAGAGGTCCCTAGACAGCCTGACTTCAGCTTTAATTAATTGAAAGTAAATCTGAAATACCTTTCTCAAAACGAAGTTTCACCGCGTTCACAAGAAATATTAGAATACCCTATAGTTCATTTGTGATGCTAAAGGGTACCTGGACCGCCAAAGAAAGCATTGCTCTCCTTAAGAAATCCTTCAAAAGAGATCTGCCCTGCCCTCTGAGCCTATCAGCATCGCTTTAACAATGGGGAACGGGGAACGGTATTTTTTGTAAACAGTGGAATCATTCCGTGAACATAGTCCTATTGTTACACGTTTTCTACCCTGTTTATCACTGAGGTGGGAATATTGAAGGCAAATTTCATCACCAGGTTCTGATTGTAATTTGTCATTGGTCCCTTTTTGTTACAAGTATTTACGGATTCCTTGGCTTTGAATGCTTGGCGTAGCTTGGAATATATTGCTAATCACTCGAACGGGCACAATTCACAATGCGGGATTCCTGCGTCGTTAGCTGATGCAGAGTAATGGTCAGTTATTTGTCTTTCCTGAGTGACACATTTGGTGAGGCTTTGGGCTGCTGTCTTGTGCGCTGATTGCTGACTGCTCGGGGGTTGATGTGTAGTGACTGTGGGATGGCCGACGGTTACGTGTTACTTGAGGGCAAGGAGATATGTTGTGTTTAAGGCAGGATGTAGCGTGCGGGCCAGTGCTGTTTAGTCTCGGCGAAGTGCTCACAAGAAGCCTCCCATAGAGCAACGCATGCGCGCTGCGCTAGGCTCGACCTGAAAACAGATGAACCGAATTAGACCAGTTTTGGCAGAAAGCTTGATATTTACCAGAAATGTGCTTTCTGTAATTTGATGTAAATTGTTTAGTAGATTTGAGAAAATAAAATGAAAAGAAGATATTTTGACAGTTGGTCCCTCGAAGGTTGAAATTTAAAAAAAGAAAGCGTTGTGATTGGCCGAGCAGGCTCTTTCTCTCATCGGTCATTTTACTCCCGCAGGACCAGGATCGATCCCACGGGAGCAAGCTTACTGATTGGCAGGCCGCAACATCAGTAGAAGTGTCGCAGCCATCATTACAGGATGTGGGGACTTGGTCCCCGTGGGCTTAAAATTTTTAAAAAATGCCAGAAAGGGGTAATGGTAGGGGTATCTTGATCACCTGGACCTTGGGGGCTCAGGGGGCATAGGAAGCCTCACACCGGACCCAAAAATAAATATAAGATCTTTTTTGAGGTCGCAGCTATCCCATAGGAGTCCAGTGGGACTCCAGGGGGACAGAGAACACGAATTACATAAACAAGCATTTGCAATGCAATAGGTCTCCCAGCATTAAAGTTTGAGTTACTGGCATTGTAAATGACAATGCTTTGCATTCATTTTTTTTCTTGAATTTGCAATTGGTATATAAACATTGTTTGTGAATGGTTAGCTGTTGCTTATGCTAAGCAAAGTTGGCAGTAATATAGAGTGCTAGTCTTGCTTGGTATAAGCATGCTGATTTAAAGCACTCTGATACCTGCGGGTAAAGTTTGCGCCATATAAAAGTGAAAACTAATAAATAAATTTTAAAAAAATTACCTGTACCACGTCCACCAGACCATAAATAACGTGCAAAAAGAAAAGACCATTCACCATCTCCTTCTAGAAATGGGGCTGCCAGGCCATAGACAACAAAATCCATTAACACCCAGGCACAAACGCAATTAACTGTAATTGTTTTATTCAAAACGGACATGGCCTCCAGAGATATAGCAAACCAACTATCTACATATCAATCAGTACCCAAACACAAAACCATATACTGAATGTTTCACCTCCAACCATTGCCACAAACAACAATCAAGCCACAATGTCAGCCATCTCCAACTAAGGGTGCAGCCGTTAGCATAGACACATTATTATTTAAGACAAAGTCTAGACAGATTGCGGTTTTATGAAAACGTGGTTTTATCAACGAGTATAGTCACATGAATAACAAGAGATACCAGGCAGGTGTGCTACTTTAGGGGGATGAGGGCTGCCTTTTAAAAATCGACCATTCTCATCCCTGTGTCCAGCCCATGTTTTGACTAATGGTGGATGGCAGCTGATTAATCATGAGAGTGTGTCGCTCTTTTTTTACTTGTAGCCCAAGTGGAAGAGGATGCCAACTGGCTGCCATGATCGGAATCCCTCGCTTCCCCCAGACGGTACAATAACTCTTGTTACATCTGTTGGATGATACAAATTCAATGTAACATACAACCCAGCTTGGCGTGGGTGTTCTCATCAATAAGTGGCATTTACACACTTTACTTAGTACTAATCAGCCATAGAAAATTTCTTGAACACAGCTGCAGATACTATTTCAACTCTTATGCACACCATCATTGTCCCAGTGCCACTGGCGATGCCCCTAAGATATGTTGCATATCTTCCAGTCACACACACACAGTACTGATTCTTACTGCCCAATGCTGAGTGGCGATGTCATGGCTGAAGGTCCCACGTCGAGAGCAGTGGTCTGGCCAAGGGATGCAGCACTAGGCAATGACTGTGAGGTGTATGTCTGTTGCATTGCAAATGCTTGTTTTAAACGGCACTCACTGCACACTTGTGTGAATCACTCCATATGCTATGCAATCACCAGACTGCTTCGTGTATGCCCCTCATGCCTATTTCTTCAGGGTTTTTACTGACACTTCTGCACTACGGCAGTAAGTCTTAAGAACTAACTGTACAATCAATGGCCGAGTCGCTTGGATTTATATTTCTCGGCAGGAAATGTGCCTAAAACTGGCTGCAGATTACTCCCGAGTAAAAGTAAAGTAAAGTCCACATTTGTAAAGCGCACAATCACCCGTAAGTGTCTCTAGGCGCTGGGGGCCGTCGGGAAGATTAAGCGAGCTATTGCCCAGAGTCACATGGTGCTGGGCTAACCTGCCGCCGGAGCCAGGGATCGAACCGTGGTCCCCAGATTTCAGCGTCAGTCGCCCTGGCCGCGGCGCCACACCTCTTCCTAGGCTAATGTTGTTTTATGACCTCAGTGACACCAATTTTGCATATTATGTGGCACTTGGCGTTCCGGACATTTTTAAACGCGATTGCAGCATGTATAGGTTACATAGTGCAATGTAAGTTATACACCCACATTTTTCCTTTTGTGAATTGCAGCAACTGTGCGCATATTCACCAAAAGTGAAAGAATAACCAGAACTCAGATGTGTTATTTAAACACTGCAATCGTAACCATGGCAAATGCAACCACTCCTTAATCAAAGATAAAAAAGACAGAACCAATGAAATGCAGATTGAAAACAGACCTTCGCCCAGAGAACAAGTGAAATCTCCAGTCAACAGCTGAGACGGACATTGGCTAATTATCAATATGATCGACCAACTCCGGCGCCGTCCACCCCCCAAATGTACCTCAGGAAAGTATTTCAAGTTGGCAGTGAAACGACCCCCTCGGCTCATTGCTCAACATATGCTCTTGAAGCGTATTCACAGAATTAAAAATTAATTAGATGGCAGACAAAGTGCATTGAGAAAGAAACCATGATGCATACATGCCAACATTTTAGAGGAAGCAAGTGGAAGACTTACGGCAGCCGGCAATCCAGGCGCGCCCCGTGCAGATGAAATCGGTGCTGCTTCCAAGGAGGTTTGCTCACCTTCAATGCCTTCTGCGAGCGAGCGTGGAGGGTAGCCGATACCTACACCGGGTCTCCGAGGAGGGCATCTCCGCCGCTCCTTCCTCCTCTCCACCGGCCTACTCCTCCACCAGGGGGCCTCACCACACACGTACGAGTGTAAACGAAACCGAAACTTACAAGGCGCGCGTCGCGTCGTAAGCTGTCTACAGTACAAGCTCACGCGCGCGACCAAATCCCAAGGCGGAATCCGACTCTGCCATGCTTCTCAATCTGCGCGTGGCCATCTCTTGTCTCCACTCGTTGTCTGCTGAGCCGACGACTATAGTTCTCTGGCGAGAACGCGCTTCGCGCGCTTCTAGCCGAGACCTAAAAAGGGGGTTTGGTATCCATGAGCTGTTGTCCACCTGCAGGAGATTAGGTGCATGGCCTGGACACAGATCAGGCCCTGCACCTAACCCCACACTGTGCATCAGTTGTGATTTACTGAACTAACTTGAACTTACGTCTATACGACGCTCTGCTTATGATTAAGTCATAAGTGGAGTCGTTTGTTTTATTTCCTTCTTGCTGTGATGCTCTTCTTAATTTAAGGCAATATGTAACAAAATGCTGCCATTTACAGGTTTTGACATTTTTGATGTGAAAAGGCTTCTGTCAAGTTTCACTAGCACAACACCCTGATACAGTATGGGTAGGAGCAGCGCAACTTATAACTATACAAACAACAGAACTGGTGGCTCTCTTGTGGCAGCACTAGTAATACACGCTGCCACTGTGCAACACATGCTGCAGCTATCTCCTCCTAAGGTGCTTGCAGAAGGTTGAGCCTGCTAATATAATTAGAAGGGACTAAAGGCACATGCACCCCACGTTGGGGTGCAGGTGACTGTGCATTTATTTCTCTATACAAATTCTCTCTTGAGGTTGCATGAGTAGATAGAAATGGTTTATAGCACTACTACAACTCCTCTGGTCCTAAACTGATAAAATAGGGGGCTAATGGTAATAATACTTCTGAGAAACTCCTAGAATCTGTGCCCTTTACAAGTTATATTTTTGGTACACAGCCTTTCATTTCTAACAAAAAAGTGGGAGAGCAACCTCTGTGAAAACAAACAATAATGTCCTGCCATCGATATAACAATGCGAGACTGCTAGGTGTCCTTGATCTGGGTGAACAACACACTTATTTGAACTTCAAATAAATGTGATGTTGTGAAGCATTTTGAATGATAGAGTGCATGTTATGTTATGTTATGTTATGTTATGTTAATAGGTACTTGTAGAGTGCAACTCTGTTTTGCCCGGGTTGAGTTTGAGGTGGTTCATGTCCATCCAGCGCTGGATGTGGAGCATGGTTGACTGGAACTCCGCTACGGCATTGGGGGAACAGAGTGGGAAGATGAGTTGAAGATCATAAGCGTAGTTGAAGAGGGTGACGTTTCTGTTTTTTAATGAATGGATCAGTGGTCTTAAATATAGGTTGAACAGCAGTGGGGACAGAGAAGAGCTCTGTGGGATCCCGCAAGTGGAGGTGAGCTTAGGGGCGGTGAATTTCCCCAGCCTTACTGCTTGAGTGCAGTCGGCAAGGAAGGATTCAATCCACCCGAGTGCCGGGCCACGTAGGCCCGCCTGCTCGGCACGGTTGAACAGGATGGTATGGTCGACCGTGAGGAACGCGGCTGACAAATCCAGAAGCACAAGTGCTTGATGGTCACCCCTATCTGCGTTTGCTCTAAGCTTGCCCAGGATTGCAAGGATCACAGCTTCCGTTGAGTGTGCTGGGCGGAAGCCAGCTTGATTAGGCTCTAAATAGTTCGAGCGTTCACAAAAACTGGACACACACCCAGCTACGTGGGCTTCTAATAATTTTGACAAGAAGGGGAGGAGAGAAATGGGGCGGTAGTTGTCTGGATTGCTGGAATGAACCCCTGGTGTTTTTTATGAGGGGGACAACCGTAGCATGCTTAAAGGCACTGGGGACCTTGCCCTGGATGAGAGATTAATTAAGGAGCGGCAGCACACTATGGGGCAGAAAAGTAAGAATTTCCTTTAGGACATGCGGAGGGCAACAGTCCTGTGACGAACCTGATTTGACATGGGTCGTGAGTTTTAATAATGTTATAGGACCTATGGGTTGAAAGGTATCTAGCAAACACTGATTACTGAGCATATCGTCCAGAGGTTCCCAGTTGGTGGTGTTGGGGAGGCTGGCTTTGATGGACGAGACTTTGTCCTGGAAATAGTTATTCAAGGTGTCACAGAGATCCTGTGTGGGAGTCTGGGTAGGCGAGGATCTGGCGTCTTTGCATAAGTCATTTACTATTTGGAAGATTTCTTTAGATTTGTTGTGGGCGTTGAGTAATTTTGTGGAGAAGTAGGCCATTTTGGTGGTCAGGATAGTTTTCTTGTACTCACGACGGGCCGTCGAGAATTGTTCCCTATCTTCAGTTAAGTATTTTGATCTCCATTTCCTCTCGATTTGGCGTAGCTCAAGCTTTTGTTTTTTAAGGTCCGTAGTGAACCATTTGTGAGCATCTGAGAGAATTTGACGATAGGGGCATGAGTATTGCTAGCTGATAATAGCCACTCAGTAACCTTTCCCTCCATGGAGTTGACATCCTGACTGAAGGTGGGTACGGAGTTCTCCAGGGTATTCATGAAGTCCACTTTATTTAATGATTTCCACTTCCCTGTAACCCCTCCTGCTAAGGGAGTGGATTTTTTAAAGCCGTTGGAGGTAATGGTAAATTGTATCAAATGATGATCTGACCAGATGCATGGAGAGATTGAGGGAGTGGAAAGTGAGATATTGTGGGACCAAATGTGGTCCAAGATATGTCCTTTTTCATGGGTGGGGGAGTGTACGTGTTGAACTAAATTAAGATTGGATAAAAGTTCTGATAGTTCAGCTGCGTGAGGTCCCCCGGAGGCCTCATCAAACCAATAATTCAGGTCCCCGATCAGAAGTACCTTTCCATGGTTTATCACTAGAGTGGCCATTTGTTCGCTGAGAGACATAGGGAAAGTGGACATTACCTGTGGGGGGCGGTAAATGAGAACCGGTACCAAGGAGCCTGAGTCCATGTCGAGTTTTATGAACAGATTCTCTGCCTCCGGGAGGATAAGAGAAGTCATGGTGGTGAATTTGAAGTTTTTGTTAATTATGGCCGTGACCCCTCCTCCCGCCTTACCGGGGACCCGGTTTCCCGACAAGATGTAATAGTCGGCGGGGAGGGCTGCTAGGATGTCGGGTATTATTAGTAAGGTAGCACACAAGTTGTTCGAATGTTTATATAAATTGTCATAACATGTGAGGTTAGATCTTAATATACACGTTTTTTAATCTTGCAGAGAACCCCTGACGAAGGACTTGATAAAGTCCGAAATGCATTGGGTATTTTATGAACTTGCAACCAAGGATGTTTTGTTAAATACGTGCATGGAAAAAGGCCTGGATGGGCATATCCTATTCATGAGAAGCTGATAAAACAGACGCATATCACGTGCAATAAGATTTATGAAAATAAAACCGTTTGAAGACAAAAAGTTTGGACTACATGGAGTAATTGTGATAAAAATGAAAGAGTGATTTAAAAGGATTTGAGATTACCACATTCGCTGTGCATCTGGTACGGAGTGCAGTTCCGCTCCTTCCATAATGTTGAATTTACTGACGTGACAGAGGGCAGTTCACGTAATCCAGGTGGCACGCAAACAGTCTACAATATGGAAATATTTGGTTCAAATTCAGACAACAGGAGTGCTCCGCAACTTCTAACAGTGAGGATGTCGGGTAGGGCATCTTGGGTGAGCCAGGTTTCGGTGATAAGAAGTACATCTGTTTTATCCGAGGTGAGCAGTAGAAACATGTCGAGTTGGTGTTTAGGTAGAGAGCGCGTGTTGAGGTAGAGGAGGCGAAGGGTAGTTTGCTTGGTTGCTATGATCTTAGTGGCTACAAGAGGGTGTGAGAGAGGAGCATTCTCTGGCTGAGATGCTAGAATAGCATTAGCTAGAATGCGGCTATAGGTAGTGGAATCCAGGGGAGGGCATAATCTCACTGAAGGTCTTAGTGCCCGTAGCTCCTCAGGGGCATATCTAATGATTTGACCAAGGTCCGTGGCCCCTGGGCCTGGTCGGGCGCGGACGGGTGCAGACGGGCTTGCCTTTGGCGCTACTTTGCGCGCCCGCTGCACACGTCCGCTGCGCGTTCCTGTCATGGGAGAAATATATCCGACTGTAAGGCAGAAGGGGTCGTGTCTCGCTCTACCCGGTCCGCCCTCTACTTAGATCACTAACGTTATTAGCTGTCGAATAACTTGCAAATGTGAAAATGGTGGTGTCCTTTCATTGGAAGTCCTGAAAAAGCTAGGGTTACAGTTTCTCACAAATGTGGCTCAAAAGGGTTGCAAATACAAACTCTAGAATCTTGACTAGAGGAAATGGTGATGGGGTACAGAGAAGAGAAATGGAGGGTGATTTGAGTATAGCACGAGAATAGAAAACATGAGGGTAAGGAAAGTGGAAGGATGAGACAAAAGATCCGTAAGGAAAGAAGTCAATGAAATGAGGGGAAAGGAGTGAGTTAGAGAAGAAACATCATGATAAATAGGGTTGATTAGATAAGAATATCAGGGTGGTAAGCATTGTAAGGGAGAGAAGGTGATGAAGCTGGTGTGAAAGGTGGATGAAAGGGGTGTGTGAGGAAGTAGGCTGATGAAGTAGGAAGGAGCTGGAGAATGATGAGCAAAGCTGGCGATAGGATTCAGATAATCATGTACTCAGAGGCGGCAGTGAGAGATGATTAGACCAAGAGGAGTAGGAAATGGGTTGATGTGGAGAATGAAGCTGTTGAAGGATGAGTATGATGAGAAAGGAAGGTAGGCAGAGAGAAGGGTGATGAGCAAAAGATAAGTGATGGGCGAGAGAAGGAAGATGAAGAGCCTGGTTGGGAGTGGTAGAAAAAAAGGGAGAGACAAGTGATGGGAGGAGACAGTAAAAGAGAAATAGGGTGCTGTAAATAGGAGAGACTAGGGGGAGAGAGGAAAAGAACAGGAATGATGCAGGAACATGCCAGTCACAATTCAGAGAAGACATTTCAGTTTTGAGGCCCTTATATGAGCTAAAGATTTCCTCTTTGTTCCCCTTGAAATACAATTATGCTCAAGAAACTGACAACCAAAAATTGGTTGAGAAACTAGCAACCGTATGTACAAGGGCTCGAGTCGGGGGTACAGGCAGGTACACGGCGTTCCCCCACTCTTTTCACAGGGTGGACGCTGTCCCCCCTGCCAAGAAGTTAGGCCCCACAGAAATATGCTGAACTTGTCCCGGTGTAATTTTCAGACACCAGGACACGTTCAGCAGCACCTGCACGTTGCCTGCTTTCCATTCCCAGCAGCAACATGCAGGCAGAGAGGGAGCATGTTTAGGTCTCACCTGAGCCAGCGCATGCATGTGCTGCTCTGGCAAGACATTTTTTGTGTGGGCTTTAAAAAGTGCTACCACAGCTTTCTGGCTGGCATCGAGTGTGCGGTTACACGCACAATGACGAGCAAAGGCGCCATCCGGCCTTCCTCTCTCGTCATGGTGCGTGCACATCGCACACCACTCACCAGCAGACGTGCTTCCTTTTTTTTTTTTTTTTTTTTTTTTTTACAGTTACGAGCCGTCATGGCTCATTAAGTGCTTTCGCGCGCAGCGCGCGTACAAAACTCCCTCCTCCTCTCTCGTGTTGCGTGCAGCCTGGAGTGTTCTCGCCCCTGTGTTGTGCGCTTGGTGTTCACAGTGAGCCCTGCCTCGGAGCTGTCAGACGCTCGTGCGCACTTGGCCCAGAGGTACCGGCACTTCCCCTGCACGTAACTTTTTGTGCGCTTTTAGCCAATTTCTTAATCTCAGAGTTTTTAGAGAATAAATGCATTTGTGGACTCTGCTGTTCGTGGCTCCCTGCTCAGTACTCCATCCCTTTTTTCCTCTTGCACGCTAAACCCATAATTTAAAGGTTCATTTAGTAATTTAGTTTCCGCAATCACTTTCGCTGCACCCGTACTCGAAACCTTGCATGTAATATGTTCTAAATTGTGCCCCAGCCAGATTGTCCAAACAGTGACTTTTATTGTGACATCACAGTTAGCGATGTTAATATGGCTACTGCAATTGGTATATGTATTATTTAAATGTTGTTCCTCTTAAAGTCAACATTGTTTTTTGTCTCATCAACATCATTAGTAAACAATCCACTGAAAATATGTTCTATATCCTTTTTTCTGTCTTTCTGTTTCTTTCTCCTTCTCCCTCACCCAGCTCAGCCACTCTGTATATCTTTCTGGCTGCTTCTCTCTCTCCATTGTATCTCCCCCCGCGCCCCTCCCTTTTCTTTCGCCTTTTATCTTTTCCAGGCTCTCATGATTTTTCTCCTTTCTCCTCTCCCTGTGTTATCTCCTGTCTTTCCCCCTCTCACTCTCTCTCTCTCTCTTCTTTCTCTTTTTGTCTGTTTCCTCAATATTTCTTTCTTCTCGTTTTCTCTTCATGTCTTTCTCTCCATTCCTTTCACTGTATCTTCCCTCTAATGTTCTTTTTCTCGTTCTCTTTCTTCCTCCTGTCGTCTCTGCTCCCTCTCATCTCTCTCCCTGTCATCTCGCTTTTCTTTCTTCTCTCCATTCTCCCTCACCTCTCACACTCTAGTTCTATATCTCTTTTTATCACCTCTTTTTCTCTCTGCTCCCACTCCTTCTGTCTCTCTCTCTCTCTCTCTCTCTTTCTAGCTCCATTGCTTTTTCCTCTTTCTTTCCATATGTCTCTTCCTATACGGATCCTCCGTCTTCCGTTCAGATAAGGACAGAAAACTTGGGTTCTTTGAAAGGAAGTTCTAGCTCTGTTCAATTAAAGGTGTGGGAGACATTACATAATGAGAAGTGCTAGTATGTGTAGCACTTAGGGGGACCAACCATCCGTAAATTTCACGGACAGTCCGTAATTTTGGCCATCTGTCCGTTGTCCGTGAAGGATCTTTTAACGGACGCCATTTGTCCGTAATTTTAACCGGGCACCGCTCCCACCACCCTAACACCGGCACAGCTTTCACCCACCTCCCTTCTTGACTCCGATGCTGTTGAGGTCAGGTGTAACAGACTCCGATGCAGTACCAACGCTCAGATACCCAGCAGCATTGGAGAGGCACAGCTGGATGGCAATCCTCACACCTGCAGCCATTGATAAGCTGTTAAGAGGTGCTTAAAGGTGACTGAGAGGGAGGGACTGCAGCTTCAGGAGCAGGGCATCTATTCAGATGCAAACAGCCCTGAATGTGGCATGTCTCCGCAATTTAGAGGGGCTTCACACATTCCATTTCTGCCCAGGGCCCCAAACATCCTAGAACCGGCCCGATTACACTGAGGCAACACGTGGTTCTCTTCACAGAGCCTAATTACTGTCACTAAATTGTAAGCAAACCTCGGTTCTTCAAACATGCAGTCTATAATGTAAGAAAATAATGAAATGGCACAATCGCACCCACACTGATTAACAAAGTATGGAAGACAATCAGTTAAATCAGTTCTCTTGGAGTATCTCCTTTAAGTACTGTACATCACAGTGGGGGGTGGCAAAACATTTTGGAAAGAGAGCCTGTCTTCTCATTGTCTTGTCCAGGAGGGGGTGAGGAGCCCTACCCCACCCTGGAAGAGACCAAGATGATACTAGAATACTGCATGCCCACCCCTGTGCCGACCCTGGTTGATCCTGTTCCCCCTTCTGCCTCCCCCCCAGTGATTGCGCCTGTCCTCTCAAACCTGTTGTGACACCATTGCTATGTGCACCAGGGATAATTTGAAAAGAACTATGAAATTGTCTGGTCAATGTGGCGAAGTAATGCACCAGAGAAGTAGACCACAAAGACCACGGTGGAAATTAGCAACCCGTGTGGGACAGGTAAACTTCAGTGGTCGGAAATCCCCCCCTGGCTCCTGTGGCAGGGAGCTCGGCAGGGGAGGCGATGGAGTCTGCGCGTGGGAAGTTCATCTGCGCTATGCGTAAATTCACTGGGCAGAGGAAACTTGGCCCTTAGACTTGGGTGCTACACGCCAAATCCACAGGGTGTTTTGAGGACGAGGGGGTACATCTGCCCAGTATAAGCATGGACCTGTTCTTGCTGGATAGGGGAGAGGCCCTAGAAATAGCAGGATGTAAGTAGGAATGCCGGCCTTCGTGGGGGGCCCCGGCTGTGACGGTCACCACACCAGGACTGTGGTGGAGTTAAAGGGCGACCCAGAGGCGGGAAAGTACTCAGGGGTACCTTCTTCAGGAGCACTAAGGGTGCTGAGGCCTAATATCCCCAGGAAGTCTGTGCGGTGGACTCTGGGGTGTGACGGCGCCCCGTCTGTTCTACGGGCGGTTGGAAACCTGTACAACAGGGGGTCGCTTGAACGCTCCGCCCCTCATAGGGGGGCGTGAGTAAGAGGGTGGACCGATGGTTCACCGGAAGTGGGAGTGGCTATCCCCTCACCACAACCGCTAAGCACCGATTGGCTAAGGCCACAATGCAAGTTGGCCCATCAAGTGGTAGGCCGCGAGGGGCAGCTTGCCTTTGAATTGTCTGTAAGATAGCCCACCATGTTGGCATATTTGTAGGCTAATAAACCTGCAGCAATTTTCTCCACCAAAAAAGTTGTCTTGTCTGCTTATTTATGCTACATGTATGTTGCTGCGGGAGGGCTGGTGAGTGTGGCCGATATTGGCACTATGCGTGCTGACCCGACACGTCACCACAGGGGACCCTCATAAGAGGGCGGCCCCCTTAGTGCCACAGGATGGCACACTGGGTAGCCTAGTGTTCCGAGACCCCTTTAGGGTCCCGCTCGTCACTTCCGTCCGGGGTGGGGAACGGGGAGAGGTATAAATTCCTCCCCCGCCCACCTGGCGGCCTCTTTGTCCCCTCACCCTGACACCGTTTCCCTCCCTACCGCTTACCCGGCGTTTTCAGGGAGGGGGGAAATATGTTCTAATCTTTTTATTTGTGTTGCAGGCGGAGTTACAGGGCGATCCAGAGGCGGAAAGGTACTCAGGGGTACCCTCTTCATGAGCACAAAGGGTGCTGAGGCCTAATATCCCCAGGAAGTCTGTGCGGTGGACCCTGGGGTGCGACTGCGCCCCATCTGTCCTACGGGCGATTGGAAACCTGTACAACCGGGGGTCGCTTGAACGCTCCGCCCCTCGTAGGGGGGGCGTGAGTAAGAGGGTGGACCGATGTTTCACCGGAAGTGGGAGTGGCTATACCCTCACCACAACCGCTAAGCACCGATTGGCTAAGGCCACGATGCAAGTTGGCCCATCAGGTGGTAGGCCGCGAGGGGCGGTTTGCCTTTGGATCTCCTGTAAGATAACCCACCTTGTTGGCATATTTGTATGCTAATAAACCTGCAGCAATTTTCTCCACCAAAAAGTTGTCTTTTCTGCTTATTTATGCTACATGTATATTGCTGCGGGAGGGCTGGTGAGTGTGGCCAATATTGGCACTATGTCAAGGCCTCCCGCGTGGGCCCGAAGGTTGTCAGAATGATTCTCTTTCACTGAGTGAGAGTAACTGTCAACCAATGAAAAAGAGGTGTAAAAGATGCACGTACTGTGAGAATGACTTAACAAGAGAAATGAAAAAGACGCATAAATATGACTCCCATTGCAGTCACCTCACAAGGCTGTGCACAGTGGGCAATGTATGATGTCGCTGGTAATGTTATTGGTAATGTAAATAGTGAGGTGATATGTGATGTTACCAGTGATGTCTTCGATGTTGCATTTTTGTGCTGTTATCTGTGGCGTCATGTGTGAAGTCATGAACGAAGCAGTGGGGCGAATAATGATTGCTCTGATCGCCATACTCAAAGAATTTCAGTGTCTTTTAGGGTGAAAAGTGCATTACTCCTTCTACCATTACACTACAGGGGACGGGAGTGCAGAGCAACCAGCCGACACCATGCAATAGAGTGCAGGCTCTGTAAGAAAGCAGTTGTGTTACAAATTATATATATTGTTTTGAAAGGGTGTGTACAAAAATTGTTCAATGCTTCTTATTTACAGGGAGTTATGTAAGTGTAAGAATGCACAGAGTGCCACCATTTACTGTGCTTCCATTTCTTGTAATAAATTGGTGGTTTATTGGAATTGGCCATGTTCTGCTTTTATGTTTCTGTTTTCTTTTTCTTACAGAGAGATATTACTGATAGGTTACTAACTATTTTATCATCTCAGTTACAAGGAACTCTTAAGTGAAGATAGCTTTTAGAGTAGTTATTCAGTCCTGAAGAAAGCCCATAATTGGGGGGCGTGGCTTGCAGCCGAGAAAGATGGCTGCACTCTAGAGAAGCTGTGTTAGCAGTTAGCAGCGAAGCACCCATAAGGCGACATCATCCGTTCCATTGAAGGCACCTAATGGCGTCAGAAACCATCGAGAGCCGGAGAAGAGCAGCGGCAACGAACGCAGCCCGTCAAAAGGTGTTCTAACGCCGGGAATTGGTGGCCCGGGCCGCCCGTACCGCGGTTACAAAATGGCACCCGCCAACACAGAGAGTGGAGTCTGAGGGAATCCCTGATCAAGTGCAGCAGGCAGCGCGGCCTGGGACGCTTTCCTCGAACTACAGCGACGAGAAACAGAGACGACGTGAGTGCGGCAGAGGTGGGGAAGCTGTAACTCGCTCCGGCTGAGGCTCCACGGTCTCGGAGCTTACGGCGTCCTCCGGGCGGCACAGGGTCGAAGAAGGCTCTGGTATAAAGGGTGAGGAGCAGTGAGGCGGGCGGCGCAGAAGGGTTATGCCTGAGGCAGTAAGGACAGATGGTCACACCTGGCGGCGGCCTGGGCCCAGATAGACACTGGCAATTTCCCCTTTATTAACAGCATGAGGACAGTGCTCTGGACCGCCGGGGCTCTGGCAGGAGACTAGTCGGGTTAAACAGGCAGTGTGGCTGACTCCGGGGGTGTCTCAGTGGTCCCGGGGAGAGTGTGGCTGTACAGCGTTGGAGCGGGGCAAAGGAAGGACTCTCTGAAGCTCGATAAGTGAGAGTCAGTGACGCCCCATTGAGATCAGACCACTAATCGCACTAGAGACCAAGCGAGGGAGAAGACGGTGTCCTCTGGGCCTACCTCACACCCACCACAAGCTATCTATTTGCAGCACAGTCTGACGTGAGGCGGCTCGGTCTGGCCCTGTGGGAGCCCCGAAGAGAGAGTGGGATAGCACCCAACAATAGCCTGCCTGAACAGTACTGAGTTGCAGGAAGAAATGTCAAAGCGGAGGACTAGCCTGCATACGAAGGGCGACGGAGGGCCGCACAAGAACGCAGCACCTTTACCAGTGGTCCTCCCCACAACACGTGCGTTGGGACGACGTCCACATACATGGGCCGCAATAGACTGCAAGTTCAAGGCCAATAAAATCACATTGACAAATATACGGTGGCCATGGGAAGGGAGGACGGAAGCCAAGGAGGGAGCCAACAGAGTGAAACAGTGGAGGACGTACCCGACCCATCGCTCAGAGACATCATGGGGACCGTAAGAGAGATGCGTGGAACCCTGGAACCTAAGCTGGACTCGGTAACGGAGGAGGTAAATTTACTGTGCGCAGACTTCAGGAAAATGTCGGACAAAGTGGCGGAGGCAGAGAGTGGTATTGGCTGCCTCCAATCCAAAACAAAAAGACTTGAAGAGCAAGTAGCCACCCTAACAAAGAATCAAACTGACATCTATGCCAGTCTGGAAGATCAGGAGGGTCGGGCGAGGCGCAACAACATCTGCATCATGGGGGTCCCGGAAGGCATGGAGGGGCTGTCCACGGACTGGTTTGTGGAAGACTTGATACTCAAGCACCTCAAGCCGAAGCGCCTGTCCAACTTCTTTTCGGTGGAGACGGCTCATTGCGCTTTGGGAGGTCTGAATCCTCCGCGTCAATCATAGCCCGGATCCTGAACTACAGGGATCGTGATGCCATCCTGCAGGCATTGCTGGTGTCTGGGGACCTTCAGCTTGAGAACGCCATGATTCACTTTTTTCCAGACTTTACTCTAAACGTCCAGCGCCAGTGGAGGTCCTTTGAAGGGGTCAAGAGAGTCCTCAGATGACAAGGGGTCTGCACACAGCCAACCTGGACGAGATGCGCAGAACAAAGATAGACCGGCACTGGAGAACAGGGGACGTGAACAGAGTACGCTCAAGTGACTGTGGAGATCATAGCTGACTGAGCCGATTTCTGTCCTTAAGGGTGGGAGGAGTGGCATGGACTTCAGGGCGCTGACTCTGAAGGGGGACCCTGAAGGATAACCCAGGACACTGACCTTCATTGATGTTGGAAGATGCGGGTTTGACATTCAGAAGCTGTGTTCCTAGTGAAGATTTAGCAATGGCAGGGAGTGTTAAGGGGGGGTGGGCCCAGGGAGTTGGGGAAGGGTAATCTTAAATTATCTATCTACTGGGTGAGAATTCCGTTAGCTATGTATGATTCCTTCTGCTGACTGCAGGCTTACTTTCCCTCTTCAAGTTGATTTGGGACTGATGGGACGATAGGCACTCTGCAAGTTTGGAAGGTGGGAGGTTGGGGACCCACTGAGCAGGGAGGCAGGGAGGAGGGAGTGGACAGGAGGGAGGGGGTTGGTTCTATGGGAAGGTTATGTTTTGCTCATTGTAAATCTAGTTCTTATGCATGTTGGAATGGCTACAATGGGACGCAGTGGGACATGGCTGATCCAAGGAAGTGGAGGCCCCATGCAACAAATGGGTGAACAGACACAAGTTAAGATCTGGTCATGGAATGTAAACAGACTGGGCAACAAAATTAAGCGAACATAAGTGTTGCAATACCTGAAACGGCATTCCCCAGATGTGGTTCTCCTCCAGGAGACACACCTGCGTGGTAATAGGTGTAAGGCCCTAGACCGCTTTGGCTATAAAATGGTGTCCCATTCGGGTTTCACTTACGGCTCTAGGGGAGTGGGAATCTTGATACTCAACACCCTGCCTATGGTAATTTTGGGTACATGGACGGAGGACTCTGGATGCATGGCTGCTTTGACGGGTAGATGGGAGGGGCATACAATAGTCCTGGGCTCCTGTTACATCCCGCCCGGCTTACATTCCATGACTTATGCAAGATTGGGATCTTTCCTGGCTGACCTTCCCAGAGGAGTCCTCCTGTTGGGGGATGATACTAATGCTGTAATGGATGCAGACTTGGACCGTTCGAGTGAGGGGCAAGGTTATAGGGGGAATGTGGTTTACAATGCTTTGTTACGGCCCTGGGGCTTGGTGACCTGTGGCGCACACATCACCCCTCTCACAGACACTTCACATTCTATTCGGCTCGACATGGGTCCTTCTCCAGGTTAGATCACTTATTCACACATATTGATCGGCTGGGCGACTTTGCGGAACCTCGCAACCTGGCCCGAGAATCTCTGACCACTCTCCTGTCAGCGTTATCCTTAAGGGCGTGGCGACCACCAGGGCATCCTTCCCTAGGATAGACCCATGGCGCCTTAGAGACGAAACTATGAGTGACAAACTAAGGGAGGGTTCCCAGCTATATTTTGCAGAAAATCGAGGCTCGGTCGCATCCCAACTAACATTATGGGAAGCTTATAAGAAGGTCCTGCGAGGTCAGGCCCAAGCATTGATTGGTGCTCAGAAAAAAGAAGAGTCCATTCAGATCAGACAGTTAGAACGTGAGATAGAGATCCTTGAGCGTGACGCCGGTGGGCCATCCTCAATTGATCACAGTCATGTGTTGGCCCTAAAACAAAAGGAAAACGAGCATTAGCTGAGGGTGAAGCGCGAGCCTACTCCCTTGCCATGCAACATCAGATATACGATGCAGGCGATAAAAGTCTGAAGCTATTGGCGTGGCTTGAACGTGGGGACAGGGAGCGTTCGTGGGTGGCTGAGGTGCGAGAGGAAACGGGATCGCTGGCTTCCACTGGCACAGAAATAGCAAAGGCATTCGTGTCATATTTTGAGAGGGTTTACACCGCGGTATGTACCAGGACGGAACAGGACTGTGCGGAGTTTCTGCAGGACTTCGCTCTGCCCACACTGTCCCAGGAACAAAGAGACCGTTTAGAGGCTGAACTTACTGGGTTGGAGATAGGAGACGCCCTTAACTCTCTCCAGGCCGGGAAGGCGCAGGGACCGAATGGGCTCCCAGTAGTACAAATATACAAGCGGCAGGCAAACATCATTATTGACCCTCTCCTGCAGATGTATCTAGAAGCGCGAGATGTGGAGAGGCTTCCGCCGGATCAGATGGAGGCCACGATTGTGGTAATCCACAAAGCAGGGAAGCCGGTCGATCAATGCTCTTCTTATCGGACAATTTTGAATTATTAATGTGAAGGCCAAGGTCTTCCCTGGCGATAAGGCTGCTCTCTGTTCTTCCGGATCTGGTACATATTGATCAGTCAGGGTTTATACCGTGCCGGAGTATTCAGCATAATCTATGACGCCTGTATGGGGTCTTATATATGACAGACGTGGGCAACACCCAAACGGCATTCATGGTGCTGGACGCCTCAATGGCCTTTAACAGTATGGAATGGCCTTTATTCATTTATGGCTCTCCAGCGACTGGGCTTTAGCCCGAGGTTTTGCAGTTGGGTACGACTGTTGTACGAGCAGCCAGTAGCGAGGGTGAGAGTTAACGGAGCGGTGTCTCAAGTTTTTCCCTTGCGAAGGGGTACCAGACAGGGGTGCCCTCTGTCCTCCCTCCTTTTTGCCCTGGCCCTAGAGCCGCTGGCTCACTGGATTCGGAGAGACGGGTCATTCTGGGGCCTGGCGCTGAATGATGTGGGAGGAGGGTATCTCCTTATAAGTGGATGATATTGTGCTATATATGGCCAGACCCTACCACTTGATAGCGCAGGCACTTCACCTCTTTGAATTGTTCGGCAGCTACCCGGGCTATACCATCAATTGGGCAAAGTCATTGATTTGCCCGCTCTCGGGCCCCCCTTCCCCACAGATCCCGACGAGGTGCCCTGCCTCAATCGCGGTAAACGGGTTTAAGTACTTGGGGGTACACATTACTAGAATCAGAGCGGAGTTCCTTGCAAGAAACCTGGAGCCCCAACTGATATGTCTGGGAACTGATGTGAGCCACTGGAGGTCACTGCCTCTTTCCCTCATGGGACGAGCTGCATTGTTCAGAATGCTGGCACTGCAGCGGCTCTTATACATCCTACAAAATACTCCATACCCGGTGCCTACGGGGGTATTCATGTGCATATCTCAGGAGTTGCGGACTTTGCTTTGAGAGGGTGACAACCCAAGGATGCGAAAGCTTACGAGAGGGGTGTATGATGGGGGGCTGGCCCTCCCAGACATACAACTGTAATACTGGGCCTCACAGCTACAGGTGGTCAATGACTGGGTGTACGCGGCTGGTTCAGAGGCAGCCTACAGGGTCGACAAGTGGGCTATGCCAGGGTGAAACTACGAGTCACTCCTATACGCACGGAGACCGCGAAAACGCCTGCCATCGCACACAGGGGTTGTGATTCAGTGCTGGAGGGAGGCAAATAAATTCCTGGGATGGACGGGCTCCCTGACTGGTAGAACCCAATTGTGATTTGGGGATAAGCTAGCAGAAGGGACTCAATTGACCGGTTTTAGGGGTTGGAAATTAATAGGCATTGAGTATTTGAGGGACGTATAGAAAGGGGACGCCCCTCGATCCTTTGACTATCTTAAAAAAGAGTACGATCTCCACGACTCTCAACATTATCACTACATACGCCTTACTCATGCTCTACGCTCACACATACATCAATCCAGGAGTATTCCCCCATGGAAGATTCTTTTGATCCCATATTGGAGAAACCCACTTCCACAATCTATTGCAAGCTTATAAATAATATGCCAGATCGTCCAGTGTCATTGAGGGAGAGATGGGCAGGTGACATAGGTGCCCTGGAAGATGATGATTGGCAAGACGTATTGCAGAGCCCCCTCGAAATCGCAATCCGGGCTAGGTTCCAATTGGTGCAGTTAAAAATTCTACATCGAGTTTATAATCCCCGAACTCACCTATTTGCCTGGGGAAAAAGCCAATCCCCCCTTTGTGCAAGGGGATGTCGGGGGAAGGCGCATTCTACCATATATTATGGGAATGCCCAGAGATACTGCCCTTCTGGCTAAAGTGGCGGACACAATGTCAGCAGTAGTGGTTTCACCAGTCCTGTTAGAGCCCAGGTGGCTACTACTGATGATCAAAGGAGCCACGGACTGGTCCTGATATAACGAGATCTGGCTAGCAATGGCAGCCGGGTTGGCAAAACGTAACATAGCCAGTGGCTGGGGGGGCGCAGGCGCCACCGCAGTGGGACCAATGGCTGCGGGATCTAGATTGGTGCCAGAGAGCCGAAGAAACCACTTACAGGTCCAGGGGTTGCATAAAGAAATGGAAGAAGGTCTGGGGGCCTTGGCAGAATACAGGGCAATGAGGGGTGGATCAGGGTCTGGTGTATAAGTGTTAACAGTCCTACATATGTCTACAACAGCCTTATACTGTATGGTGAAGTGTTTTTCTACTACATGCTATATGAACACTGTCTTGTACTGTTCGATACCATGAGCACAGTTAATAAAAAGATACAAAGGAAAAAAAAAGCCCATAATTGTAATATTACACTGACAGGGGCTGAAACACGTCAACCTAAACAAAGCAGTGAGGAAGATACCATAATAGTTACCACATACTTCGCTCCTTAACCTTTTTTACCCCTGTGTGAGACAGTATTAGCTGAAAACAAAAGACTTCATATTATCCTGCCTCAATACAATTTTAACGCTCTTCTAACAACCCTTTACACTCCACAAAACACTCATCTAAAAAACAAAAAGAGCTCAGGATGAGCCAGTTCAGCACCATTCCAGTGATGACAAGGAGTACTCCTATGATGAAGCATACCACCTAGTCTAGGAGAGCGGATGCATCCTTTTTTTAACCACCTAACCAGCATATTAAATATCCCAAATCATGACCAATGATTTATAAGACATTTACAGAACATAGGAGGTTCCTGAAATTACTCAAGTCTTGTGATATTACCTCTCTCACCTCGAGTGTGGTCAAGATGTACATAACCATCCATGGAAAAATATCTGAGTCACACCAGGAGTGACAAGGAGTGACTCACAGATATGCATAGGAGAATGGCAGCCAAAGTAATGCTCTTTAAGGGCTGCCCCTAAGTGGCAGAGGACATCCCCACTGGACTGCACTGGTTACAGATTGGCAATGCCAATTCCCTATAGCAGTGTTTCTTAACCTGTGGTCCTGGGAACCCTGGGAGTCCATGACATATACTCAGGGGTCCGCTATTTCTTAGAAAATCCCATAATAGTATGAGATTAATAAAGTGTATCTTCAGGTTAATTTGTGGAAGCCTTGCAAGTGCACCAAACAGAACGTAGTTTGGACGATCAGTAGCCTCTGCTGAATTTAGAAAAACTCTAACCTTCCCATTTAAATAAAAATTTAGATTTTTAAAAATATTTGTTTGTGAATTAAATACATTTAATCATTTATTTGTTTGATGAATGTTTGTTGCTGTATTTTTGTATTATTGTTTTGTGGTTTAAATCAATTAAATTGCTTAGCCCGGGTCTCCAGCTTTCAATAATGACTCTGTGGGGGTCCCCAAGTTCCAGTAACGATTAAGAACCACTGTTCTATAGGCTCTAAGGAGGAGCAACAGGACAGTGACCCGAGAGCTAATTTTAACCCCTTCACACTTATTCACATTCTTTGCTTTGCGCTGCGTTCCTTCCCGAACCCCTAAATCGTCATCGTGTTATTTAGTATACCATCCTTAGAAACAATGAGGGGGTTGTAGCCTGTGCCGTGACTAGGCAACAATGCATGAGGAGAATCCCAATGATGATGCATGTCACCTTTGGTGGGTAAGGGATTTCGTCCTGAGAAAGGGATACTCTGTTGGTTGCTGAATCCTTCTCCTGGACAGTGCATTTAACTTCTAGACCCGAGGGTACATTTTCTTGTGTTATGTATCTAAGTTGGGGAGCTAACTCTCGCAGGTCTTAAAATCTACTCGGAACCCCCTTCGCCCTTTTTTCTGAACCACAACAAACCAAGATGGCCTGGTATCAGTTGTCTCTATTTAAGAAAAAAAATCCCTTCTCGTTGACTCCAATAATATCAATCCCAGATTTGACAACATAGACAATTGATACTATACTTGAGACTTGGAGTAATGGGTCCCCTCCTAGTTTGGGAGAATTGCATGCGAATGTGGAACTATTTAACAGAGATGCCTGTGTAGAAACATTTAATTTATCTCCAAGAGACAATTGTCGATTACTCCAACTTATTAACTACTATATTGGACAGGAATTGAGAGGTATTGGGAACAATTGAATCCCTATATACACTCAAGCAAATAAACAAATGTATATCCAGTATATATGGAATCCTCCACAACCAAAGTATAAACCACAAACATAAATATATGACCAGATGTAAAGCAGAACTCAAAAATTAAATGCCAGAAGGCGGGGGCGTGGCTTGGCCAGCTGCAAAATGGACGCACTTTAGTGGGCTCTGCCAGCCAAGCTTCAATATCCGGCATCATCCTGCTGACTCTCCCACCTTACCTGCTATTTACTGCTGTTTCCTGCGCCCCCTCGACAAGGGCGATCTTTTGGTGCTGCTCCGGTCCTGCTGCTTGGTATGGCGGCTGAGGAACGTCTCGGTGTGGCAGAGCTGGGCCTGGGCTCCGGCTCCTGTGTTATGCTGCAGTGACTCCCCTGAAGGACGCGTGATCCCTTGGCGCCTCCCGCTGCTGCCCTGACATCCACGATCCAGTGAGGGGAGTCCCCGGTGAGTGGCGCTGTAACCGGGGGGCCTGTGTTGGCGTGGTAGGGTGTCTGCTGCTGTACCGCTGGGTCTGGTTCATCGCGGCCTTGCCGCTTCATCTCTCCGCCTCCTCTGGCGGTCGCTAATGGCTGCCGCCCTAGTCCAGGCCTGGTGACGGGGGTCGTGGTCCCCCCATGCATCCCCGCCTGCCTTGCCCCCGGGTTGCTGCGTGCTCCCCCATCTGTCTGCTGCTTCGGCCCGGCCAGGCCTGTGATCCTCCTCGCCCCTGCTGCTGTGCTGTGAGGACTTCCCATCGGCCTGTCTGGATCCTGCCTGCAGCTCTCCTGCCATCTGGGCCCTGTTCCTTGCGGTTTCCTTGCTGCATCATCTGGCACTTGCGGAGGGCGTCCGTGACCTTTGAGCATTTGCTGTGGGACCTTCTGTGGGGCCTCCTGACACTCCGGAGAGGGCCTTGAGTTGAGCCCCGCCTTTGTCTCCTGCTGGCTTCTTTTTGCTCGCCTGGCCTTCATTGCGGGCCCTCAGCGTGGGGCCCTCCTTCACTGTGTGGGGTGCTCACGGCGGCAGGCCCCCCGGACACCTCCTACTGGTGTGGACTTGTGTGTGCCGTGATTGCTGCCTTGGGCGCCCCCCTGTGAGTGCCGTGTGACTGTTGGCGGACTCTTCCAGCTACCGCCTTCTTGGCCGTCTCCTCCTGTGCATGGTGACGGGGGTGGCGGCCCTCTGAGCCTCCTTGTCTGCATTTCCTATTATGGGCTGCATGCCCTGCTCATCCTCTGCTGGGGCCTGGCCGGTCTGGGATTTGTTGTACCTCCGCTGCAGGGCCGTGCCTTCTCCCTGGACTCTCCCGCTGGCCGCTTCTGATACCTGTGCCTGAGCTTGTGATGTATTTACTATGGGTACTGTATCGATCCCCCTATTTCTGACCCTTGTCTGGTTAATAGTTAACTAGCAGCCATTCAACTGCACAAAAACCCGTTATCTGATTAGCCATACAACGGCACAGAAACCCGTTATCTGATTAGGTCATAGCGCATGCCATCTCATTAGGCAAGCACTATTTCTCCAGTCCCCTAATAGGCATACGGTGTTCTCAAAACAAATCAAACCTACCACGACCTGGGAAATCCCCGCAGCCATTGTTTTGAATTTACCGAGAACTTCAGTAAAGAATGTGCGAACGACCAGTTCGTTTGACATCCTTATTGACGTATTTATGTCCATCCTTGCGTCAATCTCGGCACCTTTCAGGTATAAATAATACCGACATTGCCTTAAGCAAACACACGAGGTGGTGACAAGATTGGAGCAACGAGACTTGCCGAGGAGCCCAGCTGCCAGCGAAGCCCACAGACGCTGCCCCTCCTTTCTGACGCGCTGAGAGAGAGACGCTGCCTTTTCTCCTGCCGAGAAATCCAGCTCCGGCGCTTCCAGCCGCCCTTGCAGGCAGCTGGGATATCAAGCCCTGAGATAGAGATACCAGCCCTCCAGCCTTCTAAATCCCAGGTACTGAACTGAATAACCCCTTGCAGAGAATTCTTGAAGCAGACCCTTGGCAAAGCAAACTTAACTTAAACTGCTACTTATCTACTCCCGCCCACGTATTAGGCTTAGGTCAGGTACATTGGGGTAGGCGTAGTTAGAAGCACCAGTTGAGTACGATTAGTCAATGTATATATGTATGTATCTATTTTATCCATTTTAGTATCATATGGCTAAGAAACCATATCAATGCTTTTACAGTATTATTTTATAAATCTGTTATTACTGTATACACTTTACTTAACTATAAGTAGTGCAATAATAGCGATTCATTTCTCTTGTATGAGAAAAGAGACTGATCAATAAATAACATCTTTTTATTGAACACGCCCGTCTCTTCCTTTTCTCTACAATCTGGTGAAACTAAGAATGCACTGAACTGACTGAGTAAAATAAGTTGTCTTTTGTTTTCACACGACTCTAGAGATACACTCTTGATTAGGGGAGAGCAAAGTTGTCATGTTCTATGGTTGTCAGAAACTAAATCCCTTCTTGTCTATCCAGGGAGGTTAAACTCCTCCTTGTCTATTCGAGAAAGTTTCTAGTGAACTCTGAGCTAGCTGGCAAACACTAAACTTTAAGTCTAATATCGACAGTAGAAGACCTAGTTAACCTCTGTCCTACGTCTATACTATTGAAGATATTATTCCAATGCGCAGAGCCTATTGGGATAATAGGAACTACACTACATGGCGCCCAACGTTTTGGATAGGCGATAAATCTAACGTAAGACATTAGAGTAACTCAGTCGTGCTTTTTCACACAGACCCCTTTTTTCCCATAATACTCCAAAGACGTCTGGAGTGGGTGAAAGGTTATATCCGCCAAACTTAGTAGGAGGAGACTCCTATGTATGGTTCTTGGTTTATTCAACGTTGAAGGATACACTGTTCCAAAATATTGTGCATCTAATCTTTGTTTCCATAGAAACCTGATCTGCAAATAAACAAAATAACTTTCTTGACAGTAGAATGTCAGAAGCTGAAGAAGAAAGGGAGACAGCTAGACTAGCAGCTCAACTCATAGCGGATGACACAAGTCTCCTACAGCAAGACCCGGATGCAATACTCATCCCGGTCAACATAAGAAAATCTATAACTTTAAAACTTATAGAAAATGGGCTGACACCGAGAGGTGGTACAGTCATATTCGTAATCGAGGCACACGAATATCGGCAGACAGAGGTATTCTATTCATGGATAAACTTTCCAGCAGCAAACGCTGTAACAAAGGACTTCCACTATTACAAAATAGAGGAACCTCCTAATGAGTACACTCCTTTCGAGGAGGTGGAAATACCACTCAAATACCAAGAGCACCTGCTCTGGTTTAATGGCGCCCTAAAACATAATAATCACATCACCAGGCTCGGTCCACTAGGTAGACCAGGAGCAACGTGGCCGGTCCTAGCCGGATACACACCACATCCAGACATTGAAGAAATGTCTGCACCAGATCTTTTAGCACAGCTAAAACAACTAATTAAAATACATAGACAATTAGTCCAATATGTAATGCGGACTTCAACAGTCCAACCAACTATTAAAATTCCACAGCTGATCCCTCATCAGGGGAACACAAATAAAATTACACCACAGAACATACAGTCCTGTTTAGGTAAAGTACCCGCAAAACGGGAACAAATTCCATTCTGGTTAGCACAAAAAATCACTCAAATAGAGGCGGTATTTCCAGATACCACCCCGGTTGAGAAACACAGGATTCTGACTATCTGTCTTCCAATGGGAATCGCACCACATGTGGAGGACTGTGACACTTGGGGTACAGTCTTTGCTTCCATTTACACAAAAACACATGGTGTTCCATCCATGTCAGTAATACCAGATGAGCTAAAACAAATTCAAGATGAATGCGGTCCAGAACCTGCTTTAACTCTTGGTATGAAATTACTAAAAGACTTCAAGCAGGTCTCGGCAATATTACTAGCCAATATAAAGGGAGAAGCGGCAAATGTGGCGATCCGCCAGAGGTTGAAAGAAACAGATATAGCAGACCAACCATTTGAAATTGCCAGAATCATAGAAAAATCCTATGAAGAATTAGGAAGAGATAGTTTGGGTGGAAAACCGGTGAAACCCCAACTTATTGAAAATCCTGAAAAGGTATTTATTAAAAATAATCTAACCACTCAAAAAAAGAGCTGGGATGGAAATAAACAATCCACTCCTAAAGAAAAAAGATTCCAGTCCAGAGGAAGGTCTCCTCGGCGGAGTGAAAGATCTCCGGACCAAGGACACAAGTCTCCCCAAAGGGAGCCCTCTGAGAAAAAATACAACCTTAGAAATAGGAATAATCTAAAAAAACCTGATAGATATCAAGATATTGATACACGTCCCTCTCAATCTTTTCAGACTTCCTCGCAGAAATCGGAAAGAAGAGGACGGTCAGAACACAGGGAAGAGCACGTCAAGTCCAAAGACAAGGAACCTGCTCATCAAAATAAAAAATTAAAGTTTCAAAAAAAGAAGGTAGCCAGTATTAAAGTAATCAACCATGCCGAGAATACTGAGGACACAGCTGAAAAACGGAGAATGGGCTCAGACAATGCCAGACAGCGCAGCAGAAGTGAGCATAGCTCGCAAGATCCTTATGAATCATCTGGAGACAGTGGACACGAATGAATACATTCAGGTGGAAACTGCAGATACCAGAGTTAGCAAACCTCATAAAATATATGAAATAACATTGCGTATAGAGGGGGATAAGACTAGGAAAATAAGGGGTCTCTTCTGGGATAATCTCTCCAAGGGCTATGACATCCTTCTAGCTGAAAGAGACTGGCCACCAGAGTTTGTCAGGGAGTGCCCTCATGGCGAAGAAATAATTAGGCCTGCCTTCTCAAATCAAATTCCAATTCATAAAAAATATACACTTGCAAGAAAGTGGGCAGTAGCACAAGCTCCTGCATTATATAAAAACCATGTGGGATGGGATGAGGACTCTCCTCCTCACAAAATCCAGTTAAAATCACAACCTACTGCACAGAGGCAGTACCCAATTAAGCAAGAAGCAAAAAAACGGGTAAAAGAGATCCTAGATCACCTTGAATACCAGGGGGTGATTGAAACTTGCACCTCACAAATGAATAATCCTTTGTTTCCTGTCTCCAAACCAGACAATTCATATCGTCTTGTTTTGGACTACAGACACCTTAACTCATGTTGCAAAACCTTTGCAGTACAAAACTCGCATAGTGCTGCACTAATGAATAACATAGTGCGCAAAAAATACAAAACAACATTAGACATCTCTAATGGATTCTTCTGTCAAAATATAGCACCAGAGAGCAGATATTTGACCGCGTTCTCAATAAATGGCGCGCAAAACAAATTCTGTCGTTTGCCCCAGGGGTTCAAGAACAGCCCAGGATTATTCTCAGCAAGAGTAACAGAGTTACTACAAATATATGATGATGAGGCATTATCTTATGTCGATGACATCTATCTAACAGATGATGACTTGGATACTCACTTGAAGAGAGTGAACACCATAATACTTGGGTTCGCAGCAGAGGGTTACAAATTCAACTTTAAAAAGTCAAGAATTGCCCATCTAACTGTCCTATTTTTAGGATATGAACTATCAAGTGAAGGCAAAAGCCTGGCTGACAATTTCCTAGAGAAATGTGCTGTAATCCAAGCACCTAGAACACTAAAAAACTTACAATCAATTCTAGGTTTCCTAAATTTCGGAAGAACTTACATTATAAATTATGCAGAGAGAGTTAAACCTCTCTATGATCTTATAAAACCAGATTTTAAAAGACTCAAAAACACACAGAAATTTTGAGATCTTTACAAACAGATATGTTAGTTAAAACAAAATTACAAACACGTGACAACACACGCAATCTTGTGATCCGAGTCATCCCAGGAAGATGCGGATTCACGTACCTAACCTCAAATGAGGGAGAGAAGGTACCAATTGCATACAAATCACATTTGTACACAGAAGCTGAAAAAAGTTTCAGCATTAAGGAAAACATTGTTCATGCGGTTCAAACAGCTGTAGCAAAAGAAAAATACCAAGCCGACGGTAGACAGGTTACAGTCAGAACAGCAGAATCAGCTTTTGAGGCATTAACAACACCATGTAATTTACCGACAACGGCACTAAATCCAGAATGGATACAATGGGTAAATTCTGTTGCTACAGACAAAGTAAAATACTATTTTGACCCGGAAATGAAAGAATTAAAATATCTAGAATATGAGAGAGAATACCCTCTGCCAATCGACATTCTGCCTTTACGACAGTACCCCTGTGTAATATATACAGACGGTCATGCTCAACCCTCAGTTTGGGGAGAGCTGGCTTACAACGCCACATGCGAAATTGTAAAAGAAGTGTGGCGCGGAGGTAAATTGAGACCTCTATTTACAAAAACACACTCAGTGGAAAATAATTCAGAACAACAAACTGAAATAATAGCGTTAAAAATGGCGCTAGATAATGCCGATCGCGATTTCCCGACACTTATAGTGTGCGATTCGTATTACTGCGTCAAATCATACAATAACGATTTACAGAAATGGATTCAAAACGGTTACAAAGATGACACAGGTGCAACAATAAAGCAAAAAGTGCTTTGGGAACAAGTAGTTCATTTACAGAAAGAACTACCAAAAACTCACGTGATACATTCACTGAGTCATCAGCGTGATGGCGTTCACGTTGCAGGGAAATCATTGGCTGAGACAGCCACAGCGGTAGCAACTAAATCGGCTTCCGTAGCTACAAAAAAGCGTGCAGTAAAATACATTGACGGTGAAACTGTGCTGGCAGTAAAAATGTCATCAAAAGGCGACTGCTCAGCGCTACCGATCAATTACCCACTCAATTATACATACATAATCGATGCAAACTCAGTCCCTTTTGCTCTAATCCCTGGAGTGGGGGATAGAGTAATTCCAAACACGGACAGGAGAGGCTTGTTAATAGCAGATGCACATATGGGTGAGGGTCTCAGACACCTTAAGCTAAAAGATTCTCTGGAAGAATTACAATCAGTGTACTGGTGGCCAAGCATGAGCCTGCATCATCACATTTTTGTAAAAAAACTGCCCAGACTGCAACAGAGATCGCAGTGGCGAGAGAAACGGTTTAATACAATGGCGTTTCACTCCAGAAGTATCAAATCAACAAAAAAGATAAAAACCCAGTATGAATAATGCGTCATATTAACATGTAGAGACTATCTTCACTTATAATGTAGACCCCAACTTTCGGCTGACGTCGGAACTGTTATACAAAGATTTGCGAGTCTATAATGGCATATACGCTAGAAGCATGTTACGTTCTGACCAAAATCTTTCCTTTAGCTTTAAAACAGCTTATGGGGGGTGCCTGGCCAGAATGAACATTGCATTGCGGGACTCTTCTCACTTCCTTCCTGAGGGAAACGGGATGGTGTAAAGAAAAAACCAAGGCATAAAGCAATCTATAACAGCGAAGATATTAGGTTCAGGAGCTGGGTGGGTCAAACATTTAATAAGTGTCCAACGTAGTCTAAATAACCTGCCAAGAAATTCTCTGAAAGCACTCAGTCCGTATGAACTATTGTTTGGGACTAGAATGTTAATCCAGGACTTAGATAGTCAGACTTCAGCGGTAAAAGAAAAATGCTTTGATATCAAAGATCGCTTGGCTATTTTACAGGACTTAAATGAAACAAGAAAAGACCTGAGCAACATAAAGTTGAAACAGCAGCCAACAACCACTGAAGAAAAACCACCTGTCCCAGCAAGGCCTGTCTGGATTCCGAAAGTCGGGGATCTGGTCAGAGAGAAGATCGCGGTAAAGAAGGAATTTGGGCCTTCTTACAGAAAAGCAGTTCCTGTCTTGTCTATCAACGGGACAAGATCAGTAGTACTACCGCCCCTTGCTGGTAAAAAGGAGAACCGAGTCATATCCATCGACCTGGCTAAACCACAATCATGTGGCCGATAACAAATAGTAGGCCAAGTGGATTCCCAAGAAGTAGCAGAACACCAAAGTTTGCTACATCAACAGAGGTTCAAACGGAAAGACTGATCACATTTGAACAATCTACAGTGAAACAACAAGGACTATGCAATGAAGCATTGGAACTTAAACCTCTTAAAACCCAAATCAAAGCTTTTCATCGAGAAACACCGACCTACGATGATGTAACTACAGACTTTTCTAATAAAACAAAGCAAAAGCCAAAAGCAAAAAGTAATCCAGAAGCAATTGGAACAATTGACAGAACGGCATCCGCCTACTTCATCAACTTCGATGATTTTTCTGAAGATCCAAGTGAACCAGAAGTAAAGCCATCAACAAAAACTTTTAAAGACAAAGCAAAGGAATTTTTTCATCAACTAAAGGGAACCTATCTGACCTCTCCATGGATTGAAATTTGGGTGACATTAGGTGCATTTGTCCTCATACTTTGGCTCATCATGGTACTATGCTTGGGACATTTCATTGAGGGAAAATATGCTAAAATGGACACAGCAAGCCAGAAAATCAACTTGGTCCTTAAACCACACACAGCTTCACACGTCAAGAAAAGAGAACTTTCTCCAGTAAACTTCACAGCCAATCCTATACCAGGCGGTATAGCATGGGACAATACTGATTATGAAATCTATGGCCCGGTTGAAATCCTGAAGTATCCACATCAATTTAAGATCTCGTTAAGTGACTTTGTAAAACCAAGCACATTTGCTGATGATTGGGACTTTGAAAGTATTAATGATATGATGTCTGACCTAGTAATGTCTGCTAAATTTACAGAACATGATTATTTGCAGGGTTCGTCTAATTATGATCAAATGTTCTGCTACAACCACTATGGTAACCATTATCTCCATAAATCTGCACAGCCTAGAAATGTTTTAAATTATAACCAATGGGAACATTGTGCTACTCCTCCAAAGGGTAGTTCTAAAACATTTTATGATAAATATTCATATTTTTCAGGGTTTAACACAAGTAATGCAGAAACATTTTATTTCAAATTGTCGAATAAGACAGGTATGAAGACCATGCTTACAAACACGAAATTGATATATTCAGATTCATTTTTTGAGCAAATGAATACATTTGGTTTTGATTTCTGGAACAATAACATTGAAACAAAAACTGTTTGGGGTACAAAAGATTGGCAAGTACAAGGTATAGAATCATTGTTCAGAGCCTGCATGATCCCAGAACAAATTATATTTTTGAATGACACTATTCAACAAACTACCTGTCTTGGCTTAGCCAAAATCAAAGACTTAAACAAACCGTCTATTCCAAAGCCAACAACGAACAGTAATAGCTCTATAGATGTTGAGATAGACGTGAACCGTATTTTAAACCAAAACAGAACACATCCTGATTGGAAACAATGGTTGATCTGGCCCACTGATACAAATAACTGTCAAGACAGATTCCTGAACAAAATACAGGGGTTCAAATTGACCAGGCCAGACCCTAGATATTCCCAAAGACAACATCCAGGGATAGTAACTACTTACAGTGTGGGCAAGCTCTGCCTTCAATGGCTACAAACATCCACACTGGCAGAAATTAAGCAACACCTAACTTTACTTCAAGAGGGTGCTGACTTGCATGATTTCATTATGGGACCACGCAAACAGCGTCAAAAACGTTTCATAGCGGCCTCTATATATGCAGCTTACAATGAAGCCTGGAAAGTAACTCAAATTGAGACAGCAGAAAAAATACGGGAAATTGACCGTATTAATTTGGAAAAATCACTTTCTATTGTGGACAATGGGTTAATGACTCTGTCCTCCAGAATATATTCACTGGACAGTATTGTGTCTTCAGCAATCGATATAATATCGCAAGACTTACTGATGTTACAACACGGTCAGTCCCAATTGCGTTCTATTGTACAACTTGGCTGGACGTTACAAAATCTGCGTTCAGGCTATGTGCCTTGGCGTTTAATCAACACAACGTCACTATTTAATATCTTTAACCTTACTGATAAACAAATCAGTTTGGCACAGAAGGGTGCTGACTATACAATTCTGAGCATTGAAAAACTTGAGAGATTACCATTGACAATGTCAGAACGACCTGTCATTGAATGGGTAATACATGGGATAATAAATATTCCGATAACAACTTTCCAGTTTCAATACTGCCAAAAATATATACAGGCAGGCCAGTATGAAAGGTTGGGTAAAGGGTACATTAAGTCAACATGGAACCTGCCCTATACACACACATGTGTTAGTAATAAAGGCCAGAATGTGTTTCTTAGTGGCAATAATTGTGCGAGATCACTAAGCGGTACACTTCTGTGTCAGGGTATTAGTTTGCATGGAGCCTGTGAAGGGACTACAAATAACCTTTCATGTCACCAGCTAGGCACACCTGCAACACAAATAGAACCATTCTTTAGGAGACTCTCGAACGGGAGTTACATTCTAATTGTAGATCGCAGATGTTGCAGTCTGCTGCCCGGAAAACCTTATCTCATAACCGTGACTATGAAGGTCATGTGCTGTGAACGAGTATTGTTCCCAAACGATGCTCGAGACAGGGAGGCAAGGTTATGGCCCAGTTTGAAAATTTCTTCTATTCGAATTGATACTTTAAGCAGAATGAAGACTGTGCTCCTACAGACGCCAACCCAGTTAACGTCATCAAAAGAAACGTATGATCTCCAAGTTGCAAGGACAACTGCATTCACTGTTATCAACCAATTCCCCCATACATTTCGCAGAAATACTGAGCGAAATCTTAAATATTTCTGATACAAGAGGAATCTCGAGTGTATTTAAGACAGTGTTTTCGGGAGCTTTAACCCCATTCAAAGCCATCCTGGGTATTTTTCCTGATTTTGTCCATTCCATCTTTGGCGGACTTCCTCTCCTTTTGGGACTAGTGGCAGGCATCCTATTTTTGATCCTGTTACTTCGCTATGGCAAACCACGTCACAGACAAGACACCAGCGACAATGGAAGAAACGATCCTAGCCATACGCTACAGGGACCGCATAACTTAAGTCCTTGGAATAGCCCGGCTTAGAGACCTGAACATGACTTGGTTTCTTTCATTTAGACCGATGTGGCAAAGTTGTGTTATGCCTGTATTAAGGTGCTTGCTATGCGGCGAAGAATGCGTGTTGGACACCTGTCTGACACTACAATCGGATGTGCCAATGGACGCAGAGACTTTGTTGGGTCCGGTAACGGCTCATGCATTGTACTGTCCCCAGCGGCTACCAATCCTGATGACGGCATTCGTGGAGACTTCACCACTACGATTGAAGAGTAGTGAAGTACAAGATGAAAGCAGCATCAATCAGGTACGACCTTCTGTCAGCTATGCTGATCGAAACATCAATGAAGGCAATCATGCTCATGAATGCATGTTACAAAATTTTTCCGAGTTAGTGGAACTTTCGCAAGAAGCAGTTGACAGTTTTTTCGAAAGTCTCAACAATATGATGTTTTCACCCGAGCAGAAAGAATGACTTTGAGCGGACTAGCACACGGCGTTCCCTACACCCTGAATTTGGCCTTCAACTTTGAAAATAAAGCAATAAGAAATTTTCTCACCAGTTTTTACGGAGAGCGAGACATTTTTTTTTCCCCTTCCATTTCCAAAAATATTTACGATTTTTTGGGACACTTATCTTCTGCTTAAAGTAAAACTATTCCTAGAGAACAAAATTTCTATATTTAGCTACTCTAGAGACATTAGCTACCCTCTAGCATTCACGAGTATTTATGATTTTGTGATGAGATGGTCTCGACTTTTTTCTTTTGTATTAAGAGCCATTTCATGTGTAATTTCCGCATTTCGTTCATGCTGATTTCAAAATATGCGTTTAGATTTAGCATTATTATACTGCTTGAAGTGCATATAGTAGCTATACTCATCTTTTCGTGCATTTCGCATTTTTCCAAATTTCAAAATGCATTTGATTGTATTTTGGGGTGGTTCGGTATACACATGCACTACTAGTTTTGTTTACTATGCCTAGATTTGTAAATATGGACATAGATTACGTGGAGTGGGTGTGTTGTATTTACTATGGGTACTGTATCGATCCCCCTATTTCTGACCCTTGTCTGGTTAATAGTTAACTAGCAGCCATTCAACTGCACAAAAACCCGTTATCTGATTAGCCATACAACGGCACAGAAACCCGTTATCTGATTAGGTCATAGCGCATGCCATCTCATTAGGCAAGCACTATTTCTCCAGCCCCCTAATAGGCATACGGTGTTCTCAAAACAAATCAAACCTACCACGACCTGGGAAATCCCCGCAGCCATTGTTTTGATTTTACCGAGAACTTCAGTAAAGAATGTGCGAACGACCAGTTCGTATGACATCCTTATTGACGTATTTATGTCCATCCTTACGTCAATCTCGGCACCTTTCAGGTATAAATAATACCGACATTGCCTTAAGCAAACACACGAGGTGGTGACAAGATTGGAGCAGCAAGACTTGCCGAGGAGCCCAGCTGACAGCGAAGCCCACAGACGCTACCCCTCCTTTCTGACGCGCTGAGAGAGAGACGCTGCCTTTTCTCCTGCCGAGAAATCCAGCTCCGGCGCTTCCAGCCGCCCTTGCAGGCAGCTGGGATATCAAGCCCTGAGATAGAGATACCAGCAGAGAATTCTTGAAGCAGACCCTTGGCAAAGCAAACTTAACTTAAACTGCTACTTATCTACTCCCGCCCACGTATTAGGCTTAGGTCCGGTACATTGGGGTAGGCGTAGTTAGAAGCACCAGTTGAGTACGATTAGTCAATGTATATATGTATGTATCTATTTTATCCATTTTAGTATCATATGGCTAAGAAACCATATCAATGCTTTTACAGTATTATTTTATAAATCTGTTATTACTGTATGCACTTTACTTAACTATAAGTATTGCAATAATAGCGATTCATTTCTCTTGTATGAGAAAAGAGACTGATCAATAAATAACATCTTTTTATTGAACACGCCCGTCTCTTCCTTTTCTCTACAATCTGGTGAAACTAAGAATGCACTGAACTGACTGAGTAAAATAAGTTGTCTTTTGTTTTCACACGACTCTAGAGATACACTCTTGATTAGGGGAGAGCAAAGTTGTCATGTTCTATGGTTGTCAGAAACTAAATCCCTTCTTGTCTATCCAGGGAGGTTAAACTCCTCCTTGTCTATTCGAGAAAGTTTCTAGGCGAAGTCTGTCTGGGGCTGTACCGCCTGTGCCTAGCCGCCCCATCTGGGAGTACCTTCACTTTCGCTTGAAAGTGTTGTGCTAGGATCGGCTCCTTCTCCTAGCTGTCCACTCACGTGGTTCCCTCTCCTGGACCTGATCTCCTGCGTCTTGGGAGCCTTGTCGGGCTTACTGGGGCCACCATCTGGGCTGCTACCTTCCTCGCTCTGCTGGAGGTGTCTGTGGGTGACCGTGCTCGCAGTCTCGCTGCTATATTGGACCGTCATTAGTCTTGACGGCTCTGTCTTCTCACTTTGCCCCGGTAGCCTCTTCTTTGGTCCTCGGCCACTCTCATTGCATGGCTCAGTACGTTGCGGTTTGTCCTGCGTTACCGGCTGCTGGGAGACAGCTGGCTACCTTCCCTTCTGTTGGGTCTCCGCCTCCTACTAGCCACACTTTGTCCACTGGGTAACATCGCAATGGGGAAGTCTGACCACAAACAGCCCAAGATTGCATTCGATCTCTGGCGGTCCTCTCGTCAGGGCAGAGCTGGCTCGGAGGTTGCTGATTCCGCTGGCACAAGGGATGGTCCCCCCCGGAAGCGATGACGATCGGAAAACCATCATGCTGGATGTCAAGTCGACCGTGCCTGGCATCGCAACCCAACTTGACCAGCTCTCTGCCCAGCTGGATCCAGGGTGTCTGATGCCGAGGATGCCGCTACTCGTCAGAAACTTCTTCAAATGGACAAAACTCTTGCATTCATCAGGGAAAAAAATGAGGATTTAGAGGCTTGCTCCCGCTGGAGCAACCTCCGCATTACCGGCCTGCCAGAGTCAACCAATATCTTAAAAATGGAAGACTTTGTGGAACAATTGATAAAGGAGCTCTTCGGCAAGGCCCTTTCCTCGTTTTTTGTTGCGGAGCGAGCGCATCGCTCCCTCGGCCCGTGCCCTGGCCCTGGGCTCCCTCTGCACCCCATCATTGCCAAAATTTTGAACTTCCGGGATCGCGAAGCCATCCTCCGAGCGGCGCTGGACAGGTGCACCATTGAACACCAGGATAACAAGCTCCCCTTTTACCCGGACTACACCCTCACTGTTCAGGCGGCCCGGCATGAGTTCCTTCCGGCCAAGCGCATCCTTCAGAAGCATGAGGTCTCTTATTCTCTGGCCTACCCTGCTAAACTGAGAGTCCACCAGGGGACTAAGACACTGGTCTTTCCAGACCCCAGGGAGGCCCTTGCCTTTGCCGAGAAGCTTGATAAAGCGAATCGCTCATCTCCCGCTAAATCTCAAATAGATAGCTCAGATCGCCTAAGCGATAATAACTGATGTATACTGAATGTTTCTTTGGTTTCTTGCTCTGTGGGAAGTCAAACACTACCCTAAGCTTGGCCACCCTGCTATATTGCAGGGGTGTTCGCTGAGCCTCGCCATGCCCCCAAGGGATGATTCCCAATGTTTGTTCTATGCTTACCCTTCCCAGTTGTGGGCTCCAGGGTTGGGGTGGGTGGTTTTCTCAGCCTGATTGGCGGGTTGGAGTGGGTGCGGAGTTGGGGGGATTTCGTCTGCTGGGGGTTTGGAGTTAGGATTGGGTGGGTGGGTGTCTGGGAGGTTTGGATCTCCTTGGTTGAAGGGGATGCGTTTGCTCCCTGATGCTGTTTTGATGTTTGTCACTGTTTTCTCTCATAATGTATATGAATATGACACTGCACTGGGTTTGTGGCTTTACTTTGCCACCGTATTTTTGTTCTATTTTACTTCCACATGTAAGGTTCTTGACACTGCATCGTGCTTCCTGCATTGCAAGTCGATATCAGTCCACAGTCTGTCTTGTTTTTTATGCTGCATTGTGCTCTCTGATTTGTAGGGGTGGGTGGAAATCGCGGAAGGGACTATCGCGGAGAGGCACAGAGATTGAACAAATCTCTGTGCGATATTTCCGTTTCGCGAGCCGCCCACCCGCCTGCCGCCTCCCGCCCGCCTCCCGCAAGGAATACGCATGCGCAGGCTCCCGCGCATGCGCAGTTTCAAAGAAGAAGCCGCGATGGGGAAGTTTGCAGGTCAATAAGGTAATTTTTATTTAACTTTATTTGTAGCCTGTAAATCTAATTTAATAAGGCGGGCGGGAGGCGGGCGGGCGGCCAACTTCCGTTCCGCACGAGAATGTGCGATAATTTGCCCCATTTTCCGCCTTCTTTGTGTAAGGCGAAGGTGCAAATTATCGCACATTCCGTGGGCGGCACGGAAATGTCCGCCCAGCCTTACCGATTTGTTCTGTCTACATTTATTGGTCATATATTACTAGTCAACATGTTGCTCCACTGGTCCCTCCCTTTATAAGCTGTGCTCTCCGTGGCCTGGTTTGTGAGGCACTTTCCCTGCCCGCTGGAGCGCTCCGCCCTCTGAGCCATACCTGTCAATCAGATGCTCGCACGCCTTTCCCGCATTGCCCTGTTTGTGGAAATTCCATAAGAGCTGTTTCTATTTGCTTGCGCTTCTCCTTACCTGTGCTGCTTCCTGCCGCCCTCTGACTCCCTTGCTCCATATTTGCGCTGTGCTGGTCTGCGTAGCTTGTCGCCTGAGCTGTGATATGCTGCACCCTGAACCGCCCCCTTATGGCTGACACCATCTGCTGGATTTGGAATGCCCGGGGCTTGAATGATCACCGCAAGGCCCGACTAATACACTCACACTTACAGCGACTAAAAGTAGATATATGTCTCTTACAGGAGACGCACCTGTTGCTCGGATCTGTCTCCAGACTCCAATCCCGCTATTGGGGGGAATCCCAATCCTCCACATACTCGTCGTATGCCAGGGGCGTCTCAATTCTGATGCGCCTGGGCCTGCCTTGGCAGACCGCCCGGATACTCCTCGATCCGAACGGCGTGTATGTGATCCTCCATGGTTTACTACTAGCTCAGCCCGTAACGATTGCCGCGGTCTACGGCCCCAACTCCGATTACCCGGAATGTTTTAATCACATATGGCACCTCATCTCCTCCTGCGGCCCGCGGCGGGGGTTTGGGATGGGGATTTTAATGTCACTCTTTCGGCCTCCTTGGATTGCTCGGGCTCTTACACGTTCCATCCGCGTGCAGCAGTAGCTATTACGTCTATTTTAACTGACAACGCTCTTTATGATGCTTGGCGCCACCTCCGTTCTGACGCTCGTGAAGGCACCTGCGTCACTAGCGTGAGGGGCTGTTGGTCGCGAATTGATCTTTGGCTGACCTCACCCGACGTCTTGTCCTGGCTTACTGATGCAGTACACATGGCTCGCACCTTCTCCGATCATGCGCCGGTCCAGATCCGACTCAGCCCTCCTCATTCCCCACGACGGGCCTTCACTTGGCGTCTTCCTCCTAAAGCCCTTCAGGACTCTGCATTTTGTGCGGACATCCATATCGCAATAACCACCTATTTCAATTTAAACACTGGTTCCGTCGACTCCGCCTCCACCCTATTGGAAGGGTTTAAGGTCGTCATTCGGGGCGAATGTATTTCTAAACAGACGGGCGCCCTCCGCTCTATTCGCACCACTCTGGCTTTGCTCGAGGAGGAAATTAAGGATCTTGATGCCGCCGAGGCGGCGCGCCCCAGCCCTGAGACGCTGGCGCTGCTACGCCAAAAACATACCGAATTCTCGGATGAAGCTGGCCGTGAACTGTCATTTCTGGGCAGAGAGGGTGGGCCCGTCGCTTCAGGGAGGGGGACCACCCGGGGTGTACTCTTGCTAACATTCTGCGCCCACCGCGAGCTGCCTCCTATATAACGGCCCTCAGTGATGGTGGCCCGGACAGGACCACCGCCCCGGAGGATATAAAATCCCGCTTTCTTGATTTTTATTCACAACTCTACTCTGCCGACACTCCTTTGCCACGGGAGGAGTTTGATCAATACATTGAGTCTACTGCGCTTGTCTGGCTCGAAGACTACCATCGAAAATTCCTCGATGAACCATTTTCCAGGGAGGAAATACTGGCCGCTATCAGTAGTCTACCTGGTGACAAGGCCCCTGGCCTGGATGGCCTGCCAGCCTCGTTCTACAAAACGTTTGCCGACATCCTGGAACCGCATCTGGCGGCCATGTACAATGAAACTTTTGATACCGGTCTTTTCCCGCTATCCTTGCGTGAGGAAATGATGACCTTGCTTCTCAAACCTGACAAGCCTGCCGACCGTCGCAACTCCTACCGCCCCTTTCCCTTATAAACATAGATAACAAAATCTTTGCTAAATTGATCGCCTCCCATCTTCTCCTACTTATGCCCCCACCATTGCCCTCCCCGATCAATCTGGTTTCATTCCTGGTAGGGCAACCTCGCATAACCTTCGTACCATCTTCTCAGTCTTGCATCAAATTAATCCCAATCTGCCGGCAGTGGCTGCCCTACTCGACGCTACCAAGGCGTTTGATATGCTTGAGTGGCCCTTCTTATTTTACATCTTGCCGCGTATGTGCTTCAGTGACATCTTTCTGCGTAAGGTTAAACTCCTTTACACCAATCCCTCGGCACGCCTCTGCATCAATGGTCAGTTTTCCGACCCTATTAGTATTGCCCGTGGCACGGTGTGCAGTCTAAATATCGAGTATTTTATTTCGAATGGACATAATATCGACTCCAGAATATCGAGATGGCATTAATATCGAGGTAAGTAATATCGATGTATTTTTTATCGATTTTTATGTATGTTAAAAAATATCGATAGATAAAATATCGAGTAAGTAATATCGTCAGTAAAAAATATCGATTTTGTTAGTAGTTTAAAAATATCGAAAGTTGTGTTATCGACAGTCATGATATCGACTGTCATGATATCGACTATTAATATGGATATAAATAATATCTAATAGTTAAATGTACACTGTTTTAATGTTTTAATACATTTATTGTTAAAATATATGTTATTTATTTATTTATTTATATAGAAATAATTTAAAAAATAATTAATAATTTAAATAAATATTTCAAATACTATAATAATTTCTAGGAGCGGGTAGTGGGTTTTTAGGGGAATAGGGTGGGAAGTATTTTAAATATAATTAATTAAATATGTAAAGGTATTCATATTTAATTAATTGTTAATTAATTTTATTTTTAATATATAATATTTAATTGGTAATTAATGTAATTTAATACATTAATTGCTAATTATGCTCATTTAAATAATTAATGCAATGTAGCGGGTTGTGGGTTTATAGGGGAATAGGGTGGGAAGTAATTTAATTATAAAAAATTAAATATGTAAATTAATTAATTGATCTTAATAATTAATTAATTGATAATTAAATAAAATATGTTAATTATATAGAATTTAATTGGTGATTTATTTAATTTAATTGAATAATTGCTAATAATGTAAATTTAAATATTTTATGTCATGTAGCGGGTTGTGGGTTTATAGGGGAATAGGGTGGGAAGTAATTTAATTTTAAATAATTAAATATGTGAATTAATTAATTGGTATTAATATTTAATTAATTGTTAATTAAATAAAATATGTTAATTATATATAATTTAATTGGAGATGTATTTACTTTAATTGAATAATTGCTAATAATGTACATTTAAATATATGTCATGTAGCGGGTTGTGGGTTTATAGGGGAATAGGGTGGGAAGTAATTTAAATTTAAATAATTAAAATTTTTAATTTAATTGGTAGTAAAATTTAAATATTTGTTAATTAATTCATATTTTTTAATTATATAAAATTTAATTGGTAATTATTTTAATTTAATTGAATAATAGGCAATTATGTAAATGTATAACTTTTATGTCATGTAGCGGGTTGAGGGTTTATAGGGGAATAGGGTGGGAAGTAATTTTAATATAATTATTTAAAATGGTAAAATTATTAATTGGTAGTAATATTTTATTAATTGTCACTTAAATAATGTATTTAAATTATATAAATGTTACTTGGTAATCAATTTAATTTAATAGAGTAATTGCTAAATATGTTATTTTTAATATTTAATGTCATGTAGGGGGTTGTGAGTTTATAGGGGAATAGTGTGGCAAGTAATTTAATTATAATCAATTATTGATGTAAATGTATTAATTGGTAGTCACTTTTAATTAATTGTTAATTAAAAAATTATTGTTAATTATTTAAAATATAATATGTAATTATTTTAATCTAATTGATTAATTGCTAATTATGTTACATTCATTATTAGTTTTGTGTAGTGGGTTGTCTGTTTATAGGGGAATAGAGTGGGATGTAATATAATTATAAATAAAGAAATAATAATATTTACATTAGGTATACAACGTTTACCACACAACGTTTAAAAGTGCACTAACTTTACAATTAAAGTTTTACAACGCAAAAACCATAGCAACGCATGTATTTAGATCAAATTATTTAAGTATGCTGGTATTTTTACAACGCATAACATTACAACGTAAGTGTTGGTAAGTATATAATTATATTTAAAATGTTATAGCTTTGGATTGTTGGGTAAAGGGGTATTTGTAGGGTTCAGTGTCAGTTTTCAGTGTTTGGGTAAAGGGGTATTTTTAGGGTTCAGGCTCAGTTTTCTGTTTGTTGGTAAAGGGGTATTTTTAGTGGTAAGGGTCAGTTTTCAGTTTTTGGGTAAAGGGGTATTTTTAGGGTTCAGGGTCAGTTTTCTGTTTGTGGGCTAAGGGGTAGTTTTAGGGTTGAGGGACAGTTTTCAGTTTGTGGATTAAGGGGTATATTTAGTGTGCAGGGTCAGTTCTCAGTCTTTGGGTAAAGGGGCATTTTTAGGGCTCAGGGTCAGTTTTCAGTTTTTGGGTAAAGGGGTATTTTTAGGGTTAAGGGTCAGTTTTCTGTTTGTGGGATAAGGGGTATTTTTAGGGGTCAGGGTTAGTTTTCAGTTTGTCGCTAAAGGGGTATTTTTAGGGTTCAGGGTCAGTTTTCAGTTTTTGGGTAAAGGGGTATTTTTAGGGTTCAGGGTCAGTTTTCAGTTTGTGGGTAAAGGGGTATTTTTTAGGTTCAGGGTCAGTTTTCAGTTTGTGGGTAAAGGGGTGTTTTTAGGGTTCAGGGTCAGTTTGGGGTTTTAGGGTACAGGGGTACAGGGTAAAAATAAGGTCAATTTAAATTTTCATTAAATTATTTAAATTTAAATACATTTAATTAATTTTCTATTACTTTACATTAAGTAAAATATTATATAATTATAAATACTTATGTTGTAATGCTATGCGTTGTAAAGGTATTTGCTTTGTAAAAACATTCCTTGTAAATAAATCCGGTGTAATGGTATTTGCGTTGTTAACGTTTCGTTGTAAAGCTATGCGTTGTACAAGTATGTGTTCAAACGTCATACATCTTTTATTTAATTGTATTTAATAGAAATAAATTGTAAATTATTTTATAATTATCAAAAAAATTATTGGTAATTAGTTGTAAATTAGTATTAATAGGTAAGTAATATAAATAATGATAGTTAATTAGTAATTTTTATATATTAATTATTATGTTAAATTAAATAGTTAATCATTTGTTAAAAAAAAGTATATTGATATTATTTTTTAATTTATTTATTAATATATGAAGTCTTTACTTTCTCTACTGTTGCACCCACTGGAGTGGGAATAGTAATTAGTATGGGTTCAGTGTACAGCACCTTCCATGAGTTTACTATTGGTGAAATGGGAATTGTAATTTGTATGGTTTTAATGTGTAGTATGGTTTAGTGAGTTTATAATTGGTGCAGTGGAAATAAGAAAACATTTTTTATATAAATAATTATTATTGGTAGGATACTATAATAAAGTTTTTACAGTACATAGAATATTTTTGTTTTATTTATAATTATTGTTATTGCAGTACTTAAAAGATTAATACATTTTTACAATTATTAAAATTTAAAATGCATTTTTATATAGAATATTTCATATGCAATTAATATTTATATACAATAATAAAGAAGGAAACATACACAGGGTTAAATGCAATAAATGAAAAACAGTTTATTAACATATAAAAAATACATTGTAAGTAGAGATTTATTTTTTATTACAATTGAATTTTTTAACTAAACAGTTTTTACTATCCAAAAAAATATATGAAGTGCATATATATGTTTTTAACACATAAATGATATTAACATAATTTTATGTTTATTAACATATATTGTAATTTAAATAGTTAAAGAAACAAATTGGTAATATGTACTTTTCATTTTATAACAATTATTTTATTCACATAGACATTGAATATATTGTCATACATAAATATGTACATTTCTTTTGTAACAGTAACATTTTTGTTTTTTACAAAGTAATCATATTTTTTTAAATTAATATTATGAATATTGAACATATTTATAATATTAATTTTTACATAAACACAAAAAATCATTTTTATATACATACATAATGTTTAAACTAATATTTGCTATTTTTATAATCAAATTATTTGTAACAAAGTTATAGATGCAAATTTGTTTAACATATAGATTATTTTCAAAATGTATATATAAATCATCAAATATTATTTAAAGTATCACATAACAGTTGAATAATTATTTGAAAGTAATGAATATTTAAGAAATAATTTTCTACAATTTAAATAATTATTTACTCTTAATATAATACTCAGTGTTTTTTTTTAAGTGTTGGAATATAGAAATTAAAGAGGATTTTGCTGTATACAGGGACTACTTTTTAACCGCGTAATGTTACTTAGGCTTATTTGGTGCTTCAACAGATCGCGGTTGGATGCTGCTTCGCGTTAGAGAGGGTAAGTTTGTTTTAATTTTATTTTACAAGTTAATGAAGTTATTGTTAGTGTATGTGTGGTGTGTTTAGGTTTATGTAGATAGAGTTATTAAGAGAAGATTGTGTGTTCGGTGTTAGGTAGAGTGTACGATATTTGATTTTTACCGCGTTTTAGTTGTAGGTGTGTGAGGTGAGGTAATATGTTTAAATGTTACTAAGATAATATGTTTGGTGTATAAATATGTGTATTTATATATGTATGGGTGTTTTTGTGTGGGTGGGTATGTATTTTATTTTTTCCAGGTTATCGTCGCGTTTTACTGTCTTTGAGGAGTTCGTTCTTTTTCGATCAGAGTTGTGTGACGAGTATTATATACTCTTATTTTTGCACACAAATTTTTGGGAGTTCAAGTTTTCCTGGAGCGTTTTTTTTCAACATTACTTTTTTCGGGTTTTCTATCGTATCTCGTGTCTATTACATTGGAAAGGAGTTGCTATGGATTTGCTTGTATTTTTGCATTTTTTTGGGGGCTTCCATGGATTGTATGGGTTTTTGCAATGGTGTCGTATGGATTGCTTGGAATTGGATTACGTTTGAAGCTGCAACAGAAATGTAAGTATTTTTCCAAAATTTTATGGGTGGGGAAATTGTTTTAATTTTTGCTTTACTTACGTTGTATGTAACATTTTGTAAATACATTATCTAAATACATTTTATATGTGTTAATATTATGTATTTGATAATTTAATTGCAAATTGTTACATGTTAAAATCAAGGATTTTAGAAAAAAAATGTTTAATTTAACTGGTATATGTATGTAATTTTTTAAAGAATAGTTTTTGCAATCATTGATAGATATTCTAGTCCTTTGCTAGTTGGATAGAGGGTAACTTGACTTTGGAGTGTGTTATACTTTTTTTTAGTTTCTTTGGTGAGTTTAGGTCCGATCAAAGTTACTGATTGCTCCATTCGGAGCTCCTGGTAACTCTGTTCTTTTTGTAAGGATTGTATTAATTTGTGAAGGGTAGGTGTTCCTCGGCCTGTAGTTGCTTGGAAGGCATTGTGCCATCCTTCAACTGCATTGTTTGTTTTTGCTTCCTTGTTTAGTGTGCTAAGGTAGACATTCCACCAAGCTATTTGGTATTTGGGTTGTCTTCTATGGCCTGATCTGTGTAGCCTTCCTACCCATGTGTCTTCAAAGTAGTCATGCATAGGGCTTAGTCTTTCTTCGTTTCTTTTATAGTAGGGGCTGTCTATTAATAAGTTATAGTGTTCAGTTACATCTGTTAGTGGAACATAGGCTAGGGCGATGAGTTTTTTTATTTGATAAGCAAATGTGCTATCAGTGGCGTATTGGATACTCAAGGTTGATTTTTGTAGATGTCGCCAGATACATTGATTAAAATGGTAGTAACAACCTTGTATTGCTGTGTGTGGGTATGTTTTAAGTATGCTGTTTATCATTGCTTTTTCAAAGTCAATGATAATTTTTTGTGGAAAATAGTTGTTAGTATGTTGAATGACTTCAGTTAGTATTTCTTGATAGGTAGCTTGCTGTTTGTTTGGTAGAAGGGCATAAAGGAATGGAATATTTGCATTTTGGAAATGACCATGGATGGTGTATAATTGATAAAAAAGGTTTGGGGCATACAGAAAAAGTACCGTCCATCATCCAAGTTTGGCATTGGGTAAGTTTAGTCATGTTGTTTGCTGTGGCAAACAGTATAATTCTTTTATCTTTAGATTTGTTGTCATAGAGTATAACATTATCTTTATTGTGAGTTACAGAGAGTTCAGGGGGAATTTGCACTTCTTCAAACGTTTTTGGTGTGGGAGGAGTAGTGCATGTTGCTCTTTTTTGTCTAGCTACAGTTCTTTTAAGGGATTCGATAGAGGGTAATTGGCTAGAAGCATGTTGGGGAAGTACACTTAAATGGTGTTTCAGAATAGCAGTTGTTGGTTGATCAGTTCTAGTACTAGCTTCTTTAAGGGAATCTAGCATTTGTCTAATCTCTATTTCTGTTACATTGGGTGGGTGATTATGTTCTTTAGTATAAGTAACAGTAGTTTCCTGAGTTATAGCTCTACCATAACATGTGTTGCCATAATATTTCGTACACTTCCAAAACACTTTCAAATCTTTTTGTTTCTCTTGAGTGTAGACATATCCCATGTAACAAAGAAGCATTTTCCCTTTTTGTGAATAAATGAATTTAGCTCCTTCAGTCATGATTGTATTGTAGTGCTAGGAGGTAATTAAAAGAGAATGTCATAACATATTTAGAAAAAATAATGTTGTATTCTAATAATACAGTTTAATACATTTTTAATTTACCTGTAATTCTTTTGATGATTTCAAGTAGTTCTTTTCAGGTCTTGATGTTCTTCAAACTGTTATTTTCTGTGTATATCTTTTTGTACCTGTGGAAGTTGAGAAAATGTGTACAAATATTTTATTACTATTTATGATATTTTGATAGAGGTTTTTAGCTAGTTTCTATTTAGTTACCTATCTATTAAATGTCGATTTTACATTTCAATTATATACTTACTTATTTATATTTAACTTTTGATGTCCAGGTGTTGTGTAGGTCTTCTGTATTTTCTTTTTGTCTGTAGGATAAGTAGTAAAAATAAAAACATATAGTTTAGGTATTTGGCTTTTAAACATAGGTGTGAGGTTTGAGAGTCATATTTTCGATGGCTAATAATGTAGTAGTACTTACTTTAGATAGGTGTAGCTGTATTTATGTTGAAGTCAATCAGTTTTCTTTCAGAAATCCTGCAGAGTTTAGTCTTCCTTTATTTAGGAGATGTAGACTGCATTTTTAGTTTGCTGTAATCTTGTTTATATAGTATTAGTCTAATTGTTTCAAAAATAGGATTGGTTGTTTAAATTGATAGTCTGTTTTTATTTGTGGATTTGAATTTTTTTACCTGTTATGCAAATTGCTTTCCTTATATGGGTGACGCCAATTAACGTTTTTTTAATGTGTAAGGTCTTATTTAGTATAGGTAATGTTATCTTTATATTTGTAAAGTGGAGGAATATATATAATTTGCAGTAAGAAATGTTTAGTTGTTCGAAACATTGTTTTTGTATTATAAAATGTATGTTTGTATTTATTGTGTGTTATAAATGTTAGGAAAATATATAATATATTTTATCGATTTATATAAAGAATATCTGAATAATTATGATTTGTATGACTCAATTTAAATATAATAAAGTGATTTATTCAAGGATGTATTAATGTCGATATTTAAAAAATTCGATCAATTTGCTATCTATATTTTTGTATTCGATATTTTTACTGTTTTTCATTTAAATATGTAATAATCGATGTTTTAGAAATCGATAATGTTGTTAGTCGATATTGTTGTAGTCGTTGTTTTTTGTAGTCGATATTGTGGTTTCGATATTTTTGTGGTTTGTTGTTTAAGTATAGGCAATCGATAATTTTGTTGTCGATAATTTGTCATCGATATTTTGTCCAGTCGATATTCGGTCTGTCGAGGTTATGTCAGTGATCCCCGTGGCACACGCCAGGGGTGCCCGTTATCACCCATGCTTTTTGCCGTCGCGATGGAGCACCTGGCCGCCAGGCTTCGGCAGCACCACACTCATAGCGGTATTGGTTTCTTGTCCCGCTCCCTACTCGTCTCAATGTACGCGGACGATGTTACCCTATATCCTCAGGAGAACTTCAGCCCCCCGGTCTGGGAAATTATACATTTTGGCGGGCTTTCGGGCATCCAAGTGAACTGGAGCAAGTCTGTTCTATTCCCCTTAAATGATGCCACTGTGCCATTTCCACCTGACTTTCCGTTTGTGTGGGCTTCTGGCCCCACGCGCTACTTGGGCATCTGGCTGAGTAGGGATCTGGATGAACTGTAGAGGTCTAACTTCGGGCGTGCTGTAGACTGGCTTGATTCTCGGATTCCCTTGTGGAGCCGACTTCCGCTATCTCTGGCGGGCCGAATAGCAATAGCCAAAATGGTGGTCCTTCCTAAATTCCTCTATCTGTTTTAAACATTCCCATTCCCCTCACTTCTCATTTCTTGCGCAAATTGCGCTCCCTAATCATCTCACTCGTTTGGGCGGGTAAACAGCCGAGAGTGGCTTATGATGTCCTCACTCTCCCTATGTCTGCCGGCGGGATGGGCGCCCCTGATTTTAGGATCTATGCTTTATGTGCCCAGGCCAGCTTCCTGCACTTTTGGATTCACCCTACCCCCTATCAGCCCCACGTCTAAGTTGAGACCGATGTAGCTTTTGTCCACTGCTCTGTTCGCGCCCACGGTGCGCCCTCGGACTGAGGTCGACATGGTCGAGATGCTGCGTTGGGCCTAGTCTGGCCTGCGTCGGCTCTCTAGCATCCCTCTGCTCTCCGCCAACTCCGTGCCAATAGTAAACTACCCGGATTTCCCATCACTTCAGTCTTCCAGCATGTCTATACATGCAACGCGATTGGGTTTGAGGACAGTGGCGGATCTATACCCAGAGAACTCCTACTCTCTCCCGGACTCCTCGGGGCCACAGGACATGCTTTTGTTCTATCAGCTGAGCGCCACTTGCCGGAAGCTGCACCCCACATTCCCTCAGCCCCTGCCTACCATTCCGGCTCTGGACTTCATATATACTTCCCCGTCGCCGCACAAATTAGTCACCAAACTATACGCGTTTTCCCTAGTGTCCGCCCCCATTTCCTCGGATTGTGCGCGGGAGGCGTGGAGTGCGGATCTCGGTATTGATATTTCAGAGGCAGACTGGCTCTACTGCTGTAATCAAACGAAAAAGTTGTCACCGAATTACCGGCTCCGTCTGATCTATTTTAAGTACTTATACAGGCTGTACCGCACCCCAGTGCAGCTGCAGGCTAATTCCTGGGGATAATTGTGTGCGTTGTGCTGCTCCTGCCGCGGACTTTGCCCATTTAGCGTGGCTTTGCCCTAAGGTCTCAGATTTCTGGCGGGCAGTGTGTTCCACCATTTCTGACATCACCGGCGCAGCAGTGCGCCACGATCCAGCCCTGTGCCTTCTCGGCTTCGTTACATTTTGCCCTGATGCTTCTCAACATCTGATCTCGATGCTGCTGGTCCTTGCTAGACGCAGGGTGGCCATGTGTTGGGGTCGTCGGCCTGCTCCTAAAGCCGGGAGTTGGTGGGAGGATGCCTCGCTGTGCCAGACTCTCCTATCAGAATTCTGGGATTTAATGCCCGCCAGGTCGCGACCTGTTGACATTTGGGGCCCCCTGGTCACCTATCTCCTTTCCTGATCCCATTCCAGTGGCGCTGCCTCTCCCGCGCTCTCCGCCAGCCCTGAGTCCGCGGCCGCCGCCGGTGCTGATCAGGGACTGCTCTCTCCCTTTCCATTGGCGCCCCCGCTTTTTTAGTATCCCCACTGATGTTGCTGTTTCATGTGTGCTCCCCTTGGGGTGGGGAGACCTTGGTACAGTGGAACTGTGATTTCAACATTCTGGTTTATAAAGTTGCTGTAAGATATAATCTACCTTTATCTAAATGACTGACTTGATCTGTATTTTGTTGATGTGAGCTGCGGAATTGCACGGTGTATTGTGTCTACCATGATTTTCCTCAATAAAGGTTTTTGAAAAATTAAAAAATAAAAATGCCAGAAGGCACAGTCCTCGTGTATCAAATTTCTCAATATGTTCCCAACATAAGGAAAACTCATACAAAATAATGTCGAGGTGGTCCATCGTCCCAAACAGACTTGGATCTATGTTTGGTATCTCAAACCACTGTTCGAGAAGTTGCCAAGATTTCGGGACTATGGCCCACATGTGGTGGCAATATTCACAAATACAATCATATTGGAAAAGTATTCTATCAATGATTCCCAATATAACATATGTTTTCCTACTGCTTGACCTTGTGACTGTTTTCCTGGCTTCTACTGGGGATTGAGGACTCTATCATCTAACACTGATGGGCAAACTCCTGACACGCAGACTCCTAGCCACAAGATTGTCAATTGCACACTTTTGGAAATCAAATACAGCATCACCTGTGAGCATATGGTGAACTAAATGCGGAATGTTTGAATCATGGAAAGCTGTCCATAATGCTGTCTCTTAATTTGAAAAAGTATTGCCACTATATGCAAATTGGAGCACCCGACAACTGATGGTACAGCTCTAAATATACTTGAAATAATAAGGCAATTCTGAGTAGCTAGGATGTCTCCTACCCATAACCTCTAACAAAAATGTGATTTGCCATCATCCATTGTGAAAATAGATTGATATGTTGTGATCTCCCTACGATGGTAATGAGATTGAATATATTTTAGGTTTGCCACAACTATGTGAAAAATGAGGGAACTATGTAAAGTATATTGTACATTGTGCCACATTAAATAAATACGTTTGATTAAAAAGAAGCTAAAGAAAGTGACATTATTCCTCCCAGAATTTAATTCAGAACTGCTGTTAAAGTACTCAAACTCTAGCATTTGCAAGATGAGTATGCTCTGCTGCAAGGGCTTTACAGGTTTTACACTGACCCCCTTAAGGGCATCCTACATCTTCATGCCACATTAAGATATATGACTGCATCACCTCACCCAGGCGGAACTCAACTGGATCCCTGCCTCACCATTTTCAAATTCAGCTGCACCATCTTCAAAGCCATCATGAACAGCATCCCTGCCTACTCAACTAACAATGTCGCCATCTCCAGTGGCACTCATCATACCCACAATTATCAAACAGGAGACAAAGGGGTGCAAAAAAGAAAGAACAAGGATGCAGGCTTTCTCCAACTCTGCACCAAGGATCTAGAAGAACATCTATATATCGATCAGGACAGCCCTAACTCTGCTCCTATTTAAGACAGAGGAAAGGACTCACCTACCTCATGAGCCGGTATAATTCACAGACCAGCTTACCCTCCAATTAAACTTTGACAGTATCCTTATATCTGACCCTATACAGCGCGCCACCGACTTTCAGCTAGGTTTACTCTATATAAATACCACATACATACATATACATTCTCTAGTAGAGTTGGGGTTTGTTGTGTTAAGCAATTATTTAACTGGGTTTTGTTGCTAGCTTTTCTGACTGTGAACAATCTTAGTATGACAAAACTCGGAGTTGATCCATAATATACCAGATACAAAAAACATGTTACTCCTCTTTCCTTCTGGGAATAATTGTAAGAAATGGAGACTTTCACTTTGAAACATCCCATTTAATTGCCCTCTTTCACCTTTGGACACATCCAAAATTCATATGGGAGCTGAGAGTCTGCCAGGGAGTCTCCAAGCAGCAATGTTTTCTGATGACCAAAAGTTGAGTCTTTGAAGGACTGTACTACTAAATATCTGCATGAAGGATATCGACATACAAGTATATCCAAGACAGAATATCAAGGGACAAAATGTCAAAAGGTAAGTGCATTTAGGGAAGTATAGATTTACTATTCCTAACTCCACATCTGTGTACCCTGAAGATGTATGTACCACCTAGTTACATAATCATATATGTAGATGAAGGTATAGAAAATCTAGGCTTACTTACCTGAGGATATTTTTATTTATTTTGTCCTCGATATTTATTACCATTGATATTCTGACTTCAATATTTATTATGCAAACCTCCTTGAAGTATTGAACATATACTACTTGTGTGTGATATGTTTATGTTTTGTCGACTTCCCAAAGGCTTTGGAAAGCTTGCATATTTGCACTGTAATTGGTAATATTATAGGAGTTGTTAGTGGGTGACTTTCCTCTCAGTGTTGTTTGAGATTGTTTGAATTTTATATTGTAGTGCAATAAACTATATGATCAGATGGAGAACGGATTACAGGACTGTTAGAAATTGATTTTTTGGTTGGCGAGCGTATGCACCTAAGCCAGGCAGAATCCACCATTCTAGTCAGTATAAGGGGATTACACATCTAAAATAACCCCTATTCACCCCGTTGGTAGCTTGGCACGAGCAGTCAGGCTTATCTCAGAGGCTGTGTGTAAAGCATTTGCACATAACCATCAGGAATACAGTGAAAACAATACAAAAGGACACCACACCAGTTAAAAATAAAATCCAACATTTATCTGTGTAAAACAAGACCCAAAACGAGAAAAATCCAACATACAGTGATCAAAATGCGAATAAAGCAAAAATAGACTTTATATACAGTTCCTTGAAGTCGATAGCTCTGCCTGGGGGGGGGAACATCCATGACAACGCGGTCAAAACACCACGCTGCCATTACCACGCGTCTTTTACAACGCAAGTCGTTACCACGACTTGCGCTGGAGGGCGCTCTAGACTAAGGAATAGTAGATTTACTATTCCAAAACCTTCCCTACTGTACGTAGGCTGGAGTTGGAATAGTAAATCTTACTATTCCTAAGTCCAGCACCCTACAGCGCAAGTCATGGTAACGACTTGCGTTGTAAAAGATGCGTTGTGATGTACCGCGATCTAAAAGATCGTGTTGTAACATCATATAACCGTCTGGGGCTACCACGGCGTTGTGAACAAACAAATCCAACAGTTCTGGATGTCGGGGCACCAGGGGCCAACTAAGGTGCAGAGGAGACCTGTAAAAGAGTACCTTTGGAGATGCAGGGCATCGAACCCTGCGGTGAGGTCAGGAGGAGTGGCGATGGAAGGTGTCGGTTCTGGACGGTGCAAGAGACGTTTTGCCCTTAAAGTCATATGTGCTCCAGGTCGAACTCTGTGAGTTTAAAGTCAAGAGCGCAGGCGTGGGCAGGTGTCGGGGCTGCGGTGTCAAACGGAGCGGTGCAAATTGCTGTGCCCTAAGGTCGCAGGGCAGGCAGCGGCTCAGTGACAGTCATCCAGCGGAGTCAGTGAGACGAGGGCTGTGGTGCGAAGCGGGGTGGTGCTTGTTACGGTGCTGACAGGTCATGGTGCAGGCAGCGTCGTCGTCATTGCTGAATCACTGTTATCGGTAGACCAAAGGCTGTGATGCAAGATGGGGCATCACTTTACGATTTGGAGTCGATGGCACTGGCGTTGGTGGGCCAAGGCTACGGTGTGGGATGGGGCAGTGCATCGAGTAACCTACAAGCGGTGCCCCCAAACCACGGTGCAGGCAGTGGTGTCAATGTTGGCTTGGAGAATCGTCGTTGGTGAGACCAGGGCTGCGGTGCAAAGCAGGATGGTGTGACGGCGTTGCTGCGTCATCGGGGATACCAGGGCAGCGGTGTGAAGCAAGGTGGTACGGACTGCAGTGCCTACAGGTCACGGTGCAAGCAGCGGCTCAGTGGCGGTGTCAGACGTGGCATCGGTGAGACAAGGGTTGCAGTGCGAAGTGTGGCAGTGCCCTCTGTGGTGCCGTCAGGTCACAGAGCCGGCAGCAGAATCATTGACAGCATGGGTTACCTTTTTCCTCTGCGGCAGCTGAAACATCCAGTTCCAGAAGCCGGTACCCAGAAGATGTTGAAGTCTTTGATTTCCCTGAGACTTCCAACAGGAGGTAAACTCTACAACAAGCCCTTGGATATACTTAGGATGCAAAAAGCACAGCCCAGTCCTTTCCCGGCCTGCCCAAGACTGAAGCAGCAACTGCAGGCCAACCCAGCAAAGCACAAAGCAAAGTAGTAATCTCTCCTCACAGCTTTTCCAGCTTTTCTTCCTGGCAGGTCCCCTAGTCCAGCAGATACCTAACGTCCTGGGGTCAGGGCCCCAACATTTGACTACATTTGCTCTTTGTGGCAAGGGTCTCTGACTCCAGTCAAACCAGTTCTAACCTCTCTGGCTCAGCTTCACTACAGGAAGTGGAGACAGCATTGTGCAGAGGAGACTATGCCTATTCAGGTGCTAGTGAAAGCTCCTCCCACTGCTCTAAATGCATACCAGGCCTATTGCGTCCAACTATGAGTCACCCTGGAAAGGCAGGACACACAGCAACCCCTCTTGTGACTGTCTACAGTGAATGTACATCTCCAGCCCCTGACACTCCAAAAACAGATAGTCAATATACAAACCATCAGTGGCACACAGAATGGTTAAACAAGAAAATGCCTACTTTCTAAAAGTGGCATTTTCAAACACACAATTTAAAAACCATCTCTCTGAAAAGGTGTGCTATTAAATTCTGAGTTCAGAGAGCCTAAACTCAATTTCTCCATCTTGTTCCAATGAGAATTTATACTTATAAGATGTTACAAAGCAGCTCCCATGTTAGCCTATGGGATAGATAACCTTGCAATAGTGAAAAACGAAATTAGCAGTAGCTCACTATCAGGACATCTCAATCACACTAGGACATGTCCTACCTTTCACATACACTACACCCTGCCCAGGGGGTACCTTGGCCACACCTTAGGGGTGTCTCACATGTAAGAAAAGGGAAGTTGTACCCATGGCAAGTGGGTGCACCTGCTAGGTTGACATGGCAGTAACAACTGCACGCAAACACTGCAGTAGCAGATCTGAGTCACCTTTGAAAGGCTGCTTGTGTGAGCGGCACAATCAACACTGCAGGCCCACTAACAGCAATTGACTTACATGCCCTGAGCACACGTGCACATTACTAGGGACTTAACAGTAAATTAAATAAGCCAATAATGGAAACGCTAATCCATACGCACAATTTACATAGAGAGCCCATGCACTTTAGCACTGAACAGCAGTGGTAAAGTGCCGAGTCCTAAAACCAACAAAAACAAGGTCAAAATCAGGAGGTCAAAGAGCAAAAAGTCTAAGGGTGATCCCACTGAAAAAGCCAAGTCTTACAAGGACATCCACAGGCCTAGTGCATGCAACGTGAAACTATGAGTAAGGGAAGAAAGAGTGTCCCATAATCCATGTCAGAGTGTTTGACCTTGTCTACTTCAAGAGGTCTGGTTGTAAACTACATTTGGCCATAGTGTTTGCTGAAGGAGAGTGAACGCTGTTCTTCAATTGGTTAAATTTTGGGGGCAGCTGAAGAAAGATCAGTGACCACCACTTTTGCCTGCAGATAATATGTGTACTTTAGTTTTGCTTCGGGCAGTGTTGTTCCTTGGAGTGCCAGCTGTTAGACCTTCATTCACTGGTGTGAATTATTTTGCATTCGCTTAGCTTTACTAGTTTGTTTTTGGCTCCTTGGGCAGCGCTGACTTTTCATCACGGCCGGGCTTCGCACTACGACTTTATTAATGCTGGTGTTTAATTCAGGATTGTTTGCCTTCCCCTGCTTTGCTAAGGTTATGCCTGGCAAGGCTCTTTTCAATGATTTTGCCTTCGTTTCACTCTGTGCATTTGGAGATTGGCTGCTTAGACAGCGCTGCCTTTGTATAATGCCTCTGGCCTTACAGGCAGTTTCCGTGCTTGTGTTTAAATCCTCATATTTATCCTTCTCTTACTCTAAAGTTTCTTCCTGCAACACTCTTCTGCATTTCTTTCCACGCTGCTCACCGGAACGCAGTTAGGGGTTTTCTCAGAGCAGCCCGGCCATACGACTGCCAGGCTGGACTCCATCGCTGCATTCTTGGACCAGATCCATACAGGCCTGAACCTGCTCCCTTCTCACCTGGGCCAGAGCAATGCACACATGACCCGGTTGCATTCATGCCGTGGACAAATATTTGAAAGCATCAACCAAGTGCCTGTACACCTAGACCAGATCACTGCATATGTGACCAGGGTCACCTCAGGCCTCAGTCACATCGCTGCATACATAGGTCAGATTATCAAATCCTGGGCCAGGCACCCATGTTCATATCCAAGATGCCTACATACCTTACCCAAGACATATATTCACATGGACATGATATAACATCCCTGATACAAGATGACTGAAATACTCTACACACCTCTACCAGATCCCTGCTAACATGTGCCAGATCCCTCCATAGTACAACAACATCCCTACACACTGTAACTAAATCTTTTCATGGAAGGCCCGTCTCTAAAACGCTTTTACAGGTTTACCAGCGTATTTTTAAATACCTGAACCCTTTGGCAAAGTGCAGCAGTCAATTTGCCAACCCGAGTCAGGGAATCTGGCAGGTAAACAGCCTTTACAACGCAGGCTGAGACAGGTGTGCTGTTTCCCTACAAGCGGAACCACGCTCGCCTTAACCACGCATTGGCCTTGCCATGTGGTTAAGGCAGTGCGCGGTCTAGATGCGCAGATGGGTGGGCACAGGAAGAGGACGGATCGGGGGAGGAAGCTCTGGGACATGGTCTGAAACAGGGGGCTGGGTTTTGTTGGGTGGGGGTGAGAGGTGAGGGGTTGTTTTTAAGGGTGGGGATAGCTGTTATGGCTCAGGGGAGTCGGGTTGTTTTTATGGGCCGGGGGTTGAGTTTGTTTTTAGGGCTTGTTTCAGGGCTGGGGGGGGTGGGGGATTGGGGTTGTTTTTAGGGCTTGGGGGTCGGGATTGTTTTCAGGGCTGGGGGGGTGTCTGGTTGTTTTTAGGGCTTGGGGTTGGGGTTGTTTTTAGGGCTCAGGGAGGGTCGGATTGTTTTTAAGGCTTGGGGTGGGGTGGGTTAGGGATGTTCTTAGGGCTCTGGGAAGAGATGTGGGGTGTGATCATTACCACACAAATCCCTTTACCAGTCATGCCTTACCACAAAATTGTGCGGTAAAGGCATGAATGGTAAAGGAATAGAGTAAGACGTATTTGTTTTCTGGCAGTGTTGTGGAGGCACGCGTGGTTTAGACATGCGTGCCTCTGTCATACAACCAATCTGGCGGACTCGTGAACCTCTCGCTTTATCATTGGTGGATGGTGCCTATAGAGCGACAACCAGTTTTGGAAGACTATATGATTATTTACATCAGCAAGTTCTGCAGCCTCTTTCCTCATAAACACATTTAAAAAAAGCCACATTTTATATTTAAAAGGCTTTATTCAAAATTGATTCCCTAGCCGAGAGCAGATTATGTGACTATATATTACTATAAAACAAACATACTGTTTGTAAATGGAAAGGCGATTAAACAATACATTAAAAACACTAGGACTAGAGCCCTAGCCCGAAACACCTAGGTTGTATCCTTTCGCACCTGAAAAAGATAACTACACAATTGAATCCGCATTATTACATCAGGGAATGAAAAAAGCAGACTAGGTGGGCCTGGTTGTCTATATGCCTAGTGTCCTGAGTCTCCCACTTCATTCATCTAAAACGATTCTCTCTTCTGACTGCCTTCCTGTCCTGTCATCAGTCTCCCTATCTCTCTCGAATTTTTTTTTTTTCATGTTCGCTCTCCATTCTTCCTGACACATCAAAACTCCTCCAAGGCCAAGACAAGCATCATGCCTTTGAACATGGGCATCGCTATCAGTGGTGCAGCAGGTGTAGTGGCACCAAGGCCCGTGATATTGAGGGGCCTCAGCATGACTTGTACCCGCCTCAGTTTATTAAAGAAACCCACTCTATTTTTGGGAGTCCCTGCAAATTCCTAGAACTCTGCTTGCTTGAGAGGGAAGATTGAGTGCAGACAGGGAGAGGGCGGAAATGGAAGCGCCAGAGGGAGAAAGACAATTAGAAAAGAAGACGAGGTGTGGAGTTGACAGGAAGTGGAAGAAAAAGAAAAATGGTATCAAGGAGAAATGGAGAACAAAGAGGAAAGTGAGGAACAAAGGAGAGGATGAAAAGTAGGAGGCAAAGTAAGCCGGGAGAGAAGAAGTAAGAGATAGAGAGACAACATTGAGAAGAACAAGCAAAAGGGGTAGTGAGGAGAAAGAAAGGGGGCTAAAATAAGGATGCTGTAGAGCATGAGAGGATTAAGGAGATGTCCATGAGAGCGAGAAGCAAAGTCAAGATATGGATGTGAAAGATAAAGGGTGTTAGAATGTAGGGAGAACAGGGAGATTAAATCGAAGTGGTGAAAGAAGAGAGAGAGGAGAACATGAAGGAAAAGTGAGATAAAGGCAAAGGGGACAAACGGTGAAGGAGGACAAGAGAGGAGACGAAAAGGGGCGTGATAGCAAGTAGAAAAGTATGAGTGAGAAAAGGGGTGTAGAATAGGGTATGACAGGGAGGAGAATGTCAAAATAGAGGAAGAAATGAAAGGAGAGAGGGCTGGAGCTAGACAAGAGGAAATAAAGGTAGAATATCAAACCCAGAAACCCATACGAAGTGCTGTAGCAATCATTCAATCAATCAATCAATCAGGTCATTTATAGAGCGCACTACTCACCCGTAGGGTCTCAAGGCGCTGGGTAGGGGGGGGGGGTGCCGTTACTGCTCGAACAGCCAAGTCTTGAGCTTCTTCCTGAAGGAGAGGTGGTCTTGGGTCAGGCGCAGGTCGGTCGGGAGTGAGTTCCAGGTCTTGGCGGCCAGGTAGGAGAAGGACCTTCCTCCTGTTGTCGCTCTTCGGATGCGGGGGACGGCGGCGAGGGCGTGGTTGGTTGATCTGAGGAGGCGCTTGGGAGTGTAGAAGTTGATCCGGTTGTTGAGGTAGCTCGGGCCTTGGTCGTGTAGGGCTTTGTGCGCGTGGGTGAGGAGACGGAAGGTGATTCTCTTGTTGACCGGGAGCCAGTGCAGATCTCTCAGGTGTCCGGAGATGTGGCTGCGTCGGGGGATGTCGAGGATGAGTCTGGCCGAGGCGTTCTGGATCCGCTGGAGTCTCTTCTGGAGCTTGGCGGTGGTTCCGGCGTAGAGGGCGTTGCCGTAGTCCAGTCGGCTGGTGACGAGGGCCTGGGTGACCGTCTGCCTCGTCTCGGTGGGGATCCACCGGAAGATCTTACGTAGCATGCGCAGGATGTTGAAGCAAGACGAGGAGACGGCGTTTACTTGTCTGGTCTTGGAGAGGGAGGAGTCCAGGATGAAGCCCAGGTTGCGTGCGTGGTCCGTCGGTTTGGGTGCGGTGCCCAGGGCGGGGGGCCACCAGGAGTCGTCCCAGGCGGAGGGCGAGGAGCCCAGGATGAGGACCTCCGTCTTGTCCGAGTTCAGTTTCAGGCGGCTGGTCGTCATCCATTCGGCTACCTCTCTCATCCCTTCGTGCAGGTTGGCTCTGGCGGTGGCGGGGTCGTTGGTCAGGGAGAGGATCAGCTGGGTGTCGTCGGCGTAGGAGATTATGTTGAGGTTGTGTTGGCGTGCGATGGCCGCGAGGGGGCTCATGTAGACGTTGAAGAGGGTGGGGCTCAGTGAGGATCCTTGAGGGACGCCGCAGATGACTTTGGTGGCCTCTGACTTGTACGGTGGTAGGCGGACTCTCTGTGTTCTTCCGTCGAGGAAGGAGGTGATCCATTCCAGTGCCTTGTCCTGGATTCCGATGTTGCCGAGGCGCTGTACTAGGGTGCGGTGGCAGACAGTGTCGAAAGCCGCGGAGAGGTCCAGGAGGATGAGGGCCGCTGTTTCTCCGTTGTCCATCAGAGTTCGAAGGTCATCGGTGGCAGCGATGAGGGTGGTCTCGGTGCTGTGGTTCGCTCGGAAGCCCGACTGTGAGGGGTCGAGGGATCCATTCATCTCGAGGAAGGCGGCCAGCTGTTTGTTGACGGTCTTCTCGATGACTTTGGCCGGGAACGGGAGGAGCGAGATGGGACGGTAGTTCTTGAGGTCGGTGGGGTCTGCTGTGGGTTTCTTGAGAAGAGCGCTGAGTTCGGCGTGCTTCCATCTCTCAGGGAAGGTGGCGGTTTCGAAGGAGGTGTTGATGATGTCCCGCAGGTGGGGTGCGATGACAGCGTCGGCCTTGTTGAAGACGTGGTGAGGGCAGGGGTCAGTCGGAGATCCGGAATGGATGGAGTTCATTGTGCGGATGGTGTCTTCGGTGCTGATCGGGGTCCAGGTGCGGAGGGTGGTGGTGGGTGGCGTTGTTGCGGTTGTGGCTTGCGTTGGTTGGTTGTTGAAGCTGTTGTGTATGTCCGTGATCTTGTTGTGGAAGTAGGACGCGAGGGAGTTGCAGAGGTCTTGCGACGGGGTGATGTCATTGTTTCCGGCGTTGGGGTTGGAGAGCTCTTTCACGATGTTGAAGAGTTCCTTGCAGTTGTGTGCGTTGTTGTCCAGTCGATCCTTGTATGTATTTTTCTTGGTGGCGCGGATCAGTTGGTGGTGTTTCCGGGTGGCGAGCTTGAGGGTGGTCATGTTGTCCGTAGTTGGTTCCCTTCTCCAGACTTTCTCGAGGGCTCGACAGTTCTTCTTGGAGCTCTTGAGTTCGTCGGTGAACCATGGTGTTTTTCTGCTGCAGGGTCTGCTGGGTGGGGTTCTCAGAGGGGCGAGTTCGTCCGCGCAGTTGTTGATCCACTTCGTGAGGTTGTTGGCGGCCTGGCTGGGGTTCGCTGAGCTGGCGGGAGGGTGCTGGCTCAGGGAAGCGGTGAGCTGGTCGGCTGTGATCTTGTTCCAGCTTCTTCGGGCAACCTGTTGCTGGTGATGGTGGATCGTCGTTCTTCTGAAGGTGAAGTGGACGCAGCTGTGGTCCGTCCAGTGGAGTCCTGTTGCGTGGCTGAAGGTGACGTCTTTGCTGGATGAGAAGACGGCGTCGAGTGTGTGTCCAGCGAGGTGGGTGGGGGTGGACACCAGCTGCTTGAGTCCGAGGTTGGCGAGGTTGTCGAGCAGGCTGATGGTGTTGCGGTCGCTGTTGTTCTCCAGGTGGAAGTTGAGGTCCCCCAGGAGGATGTAGTCGGCGGAGGGGAGGGCATGCGGGCTGACGAAGTCGGCGATGTCCTCGCTGAATCGTGTGCGTGGCCCCGGGGGTCGGTAGATCAGGGTGCCTCTGAGGGTGGTGTTCGGGTTGGTGTGGATCTGGAAGTGCAGGTGTTCAGCGGTGGTTAGGGTGTCGTCGGTGTTGGTCGTGATGCGGATGGTGTCTCTGTGGATGATGGCGATGCCTCCTCCCGTCTGGTTGGCGGTGCGGTCCCTCTGGGTGATCTTGTAGCCCTCTGGGATGGCGATGGCGATGTCTGGGGCTGAGGAGGCGTTCATCCAGGTCTCGGTGAGGAAGGCAACGTAGTAAAACAGGTGAAGTGGCATTGGTGCCCAGGGATCAAAAGGCCTAAAGAACTCGAAATATTGCTGTCTTTTAATACCAACCTTGAATGTGAGGGGGGCATTTTTTACTTGCATGTATTAGGGCCCCAGACACCCGAACTATGCTACTGTCCTTGAGTTACTTTCTCTAATTAGTAGTAATCTCCATGACTTGCCAATAGCTCCCTGGGATAGGGATAATAAAACTGGTGACATTGAAACACGTATCTTAAATTAAAATTATAATATTTATAAAGCGCACACTCCTCCCCAAAAGGTAATCCCAGCACTAGACACAGTTTTTACTGAAAGAGAATGACGTAATCAGGGAGAAAGGCACAGCAAACTGCTTCTGTGTAGGAAACGACTGAAGGCCATATTTACAAAGGCTTTTTGTGAATCGGCACATTTGTGAACGCAAAAAGGCTTTTACACATGTGCAAAGCGTTATTTGTGATTCAGTAACCAATTACTGAATCGCAAATTGGGATTCGGCATTAGGAAGGAGCGTATTTAGGGCGTCCCTTCCAGAGAAAGAATTCCAGTGGTATGTGTGAATGTTTTGCGACCGAAATGCGATCCCAAAACATTTGCATTTTACCACCTATTTAAAGTAGGTGGTAACACATTCACAAATGGGAAGGGGTCCCCAAGGTACCCCTTCTTCTTTGTGAATGTTTGCAAAAACATTTTAAACAGCAGGCAGTGGTCTTACAAACCACAGCCTGCTCTTAAAATTTTTTAAAGAAAACTTTTTTTTTAAAAACCCTTCTCCTTTTTTCTTTAAGAAAACGAGCTGAGTTTCCCCAAAAATAAAAGATCGCTTTATTGAAAAGCAATCACAGACATGGTAGCCTACTGACCCCAGCTTTCCACCATCGCCGTGATTTTAGAGATTCCCAATGGGTCACAAACCATGACCTACCTCATTAATAGTCATGAGGTAGGTCTATTTGCGACCCACTGAGAATCGCAAAATGCGTTAAAGACACATTTGTACATTGGTGTTTGCGATTACCAAATAGTGAATCGGAAAAATTCGCTATTTGGTCATCACAAACTATTACCTTTGTACATGTAGCCCCAAGTTTTTAGTAGTTTCAGTTAAATCAGATGTTATGCGCAGTTTGAGGGGGAGAGCATTTTCGTGAGTGGCTGCAAGATTAATAAGGGATCGCCCACCCCTAGGAGCCCTGGCAATGCATCTCCAGAAGGTGATGGCTTGGTTGGCTGACCTGAGTGCTCTGGAGGGCTTATAGAAATAAACTCAATTTCTCTAAGCCACAGGACCAAAAGAACAAACTGCCCAATGCACATACATAAAAGAGCAATTTGAAAACGGTGCTCTTGCGCACGGGAAGCTAATAAAGAGAATGAAGATCTGGCCGATACAAAGGTCCAGGCAAGAAGGTTGCAAATCATGCGCATAGCCATCATTTTGGATGCGCTGCAGATGTGTAAAATGACAGCTGGCCATACCTACTTATGAAGCATTACCATAACCAAGCTGACTGGTGATAAGGGCCCGTATTAGAGTCTTACACCAGTGAATCAGGATCCAATTGAAAATTCTGCAAAGAAGCTACTGGAGGCCAAAACATCTCCCACACACAACACTGCCCAGGTCTTTCATGGAAAGGAAACCATCAATCAGAAAGCCCAGGTTCTTGGCTGCTTTTTTGAGCTTCAAGCTGGTGCCAAAGAAACTGGCCACCAAGGGTTATTCTAAACACTGTTAGCCTTCCCATGTTCTCAGTTTTCTCCCCATTGAGCTTTAGGCAGTGAGACTGCATCTAGTCCACTGTTGCTTCAGTTTTCATCATTGGAAACAATGAACTGAGTGTCATCTGTATACTATGCAATATCAAAGCCCCATGCTCTGACAGTACCAGGCAGAGGAGTCATATGGACATTGAAGAGCTCAAGGACAGTCCTTCGGGAATGCCACAGCTGCCACCACAGGCTCAAACTTGAAAGGAAGCAGCTGAACAGACTGGGATCCATTGCTCAGGAAAGAGCAAAACCACTTGAGAGTAGTAGAAAGCAAGCCAATCTCATTGAGTCTTTGCTGCAGCAAATAATGATTAGGTTTAGCTAGCTGCAGGACTGTGCGCGTTTAACAGAAGTGCGTCTCTGCAGGGCTTTAAGTGGGATGAGAAAAATGTGGGGTCTCTGAAAGGGTCCTGGCCGATGTAATTGGGGCGTGGCTTAAAAATACCCTTTAGCTTAAAAATTGTATTTAGCATAGTGTGCTGCCTGACTGGTAATTTTCTGCTTCTTCATTCCATCCAGATATCTAATACAATAAGTAACATTACATATACAAGGCAGGACTATTGGCTATGTTGTTAGATGCATAAGATAAATAAGCAACAACTATGACTTCGTTATATTTAACTTTTTATGAGACTATGAAAGAACTAGTTACTTCAAAGGCAGTGAAGGGTGGTACTGCTGCAGAGTTAAGACGTAGGGCCATATGTATCATCAAACTATTTTGCATTTCCTAAATAGCGAATTTTAAGGAATCGCTATTTAGGAATTGGAAAATGGTATGTATGAAAAAAATCGTTTTTTATTTGCGATTCCTTAAGCTTCCTTATATGCGAATTCGCATTTTGCGAATTCGCAGTTAAGTAATAATTTCCAATGCATTCCTATGGGCCAAGAGGCCCATAGGAATGAATGCAAAATAATTCTCAAATTGCGAATTCGCAATTTGCTAATCGCAATTTGAGAATTATTGCAAGGGTGCAGGGGTGTCTCAAAGACACCCTGCTGCACCCCTGAAAAGAACATGTGTGTGCATATGGCGCACATACATGCCCTATGGGCATGTGTGTGCATCACATGCCACCCTTAAAAATGCCAAATTGTGCATTTTTGGAAGAATTCGCAAGTTACCATCAACTACAAGTTGGTGGTAATTTGCGAATTCTTCACCAAAATTCGCAAGCCAAAAATGCTACATACATAGCGTTTAAGGAATCGCAAAATTGCGATTCCCTAAATGCTATGGAAAAATAAGGAATCGCACAAGTTTGCAATTCCTTATTTTGGGAATGTTTCATACATCCCAAAACATGCAAAAAGGCCGTTTGCGATTCGCAAAGGCCGAAATTCTGCGAATTTCTGCCTTTGCAAATCACCAAAGGCTTGATACATATGGCCCTTATTCTTTCATCCTGAGGGTGACGCAAAATTGGAGAGGCCGATAGGGGCCAGTCTCAGCACCTGCTTTTTAGAACTGCCGGTGTTGAGCACCGGCCGGACCCGGCCCACTTAAAGCACTGCGTCTCTGCCTGCCTAAAATCCTTTTCTAACTTTGCTGCATGTTAATTTCTTGCATTGCCAATCTCTTTCACTCTGTGTCCTTCCTTCCTCATCAGCTGTCTCTTCGTTTTCGTCCCCTCTCTCCTTTTTTGCCCCCGCCACCCTGGATCCATCCACCCCGCTCTTCTCCACATACTATTGACCTCTTCCACCCCATCGGGATTCTACCTCCCCTTTCTTCTCTCTACTTTTGCTTTCCATCTCTTTCTCCTTCCTAATTTCCTGCCCCTTCCCTTCTTTTCTTCATTGCTCCCACCCCTCCTTCCTTCTTCTGGTATGTCTGCCCCCAGGACTTTTCTCTCTGTCCTGACGCCAACCCAGGTTGTTCCTCTCATCTCTCCCGTAGCCGCCACAGACCCCAGGGGGCCGATGGGGCGGGGGCAGGCGGAGCCTGGTGGGGGGCGTGTGGACGCCTAGGAAGAGTCGGACCAAACGTGAGCTCTGGGCGGGACTGCAGGATAGACCCCCAGCTCAGACCAATGCAGAGCTGAATGAGCCTGTCCTACCCAGCAGCACTCTCTCTGTCTGCCCGGTCCTAAACTCTACTCCAACCCCTATGAGTTACTACTTGCCCGACGCCAGCGGTAACATGTACATCCTGCCATTCTCACTTATACTACTTTTAATTCTGGCACTTGGTTCCATTATAAATGCGGACTACAAGCCCCATAATGCAATGCGATGAGACACTTACACACGGCTGGACCACCAGAGCCGCTCACAGTTGATAAACCGGATAATCTGCTCCCTCGGTTTCCCCTATAAGATTCAGACCCTCAAATGAAAGCCTCACTGTGCACCTCCCCGCGCCCAGCCCACTCCATACCTCACCTCCCTCCTGCCGGATGCTCCCGCTGCTAGTAAGGAGCAGACGCGGTTTCTTCTCGCCTCTCGGGGTCGGAGGCTGCTACCTTTCCAGCCGGCTCGACGGTCTCCTCTGGACGGTCCTTGGCTGTCTGCGCCTCGGTGCAGGACAGGGCAGGAGAGGACGGAGGAGGACAAACCCCGCCCCGCCCCTCTCCCGGCTCCTGTCTCACAACGTGAGATCCAGTGACATGCACAGAATGTGCGACCCCCCTTCTTCATGCCGACCACCCCCCGCATAGCATAGCAACTAAATGATTCCACACTCCCCGCATGTCTGTATTCTCTCTCTAGCTGAACTTGCCCCCCCTTCCCTCCTCCCCGGGTTCCTTTAGCTGTCAGTGAACTGCTGTGGTCTTTTAACACCATCCGGCAGGAAACTTTAAGTAATGGGACATATTCCTGTCCACTCACTGGCAGACTTCTCTCGGAACAGAAGCTGAGGGCAATATGCTAAGCGGAGCGGGGATGGTTATTGAGCGTGGTGCCCCCTCAGTCCCCTAGAATACCTTGAAGAAAAGTGGGTTTTTGTTGCAATAACCCACCCCCCCTCACTTTTTGCCAGATTTCTGATGCACTTTGACTAAATGTTCACTGGGTTCCTGCTAACCAGGTTCCCAGTGCCTGTGTTCTTTCCCAAAATTGTACCCTTGTTTCCATGATTGGCACACCGTTCACCCACATATAAGTCCCTTGTAAAAGATGCAAGTGGTACCAAGGGCCTTGTGACCAGAGAGAGTCTCTAAGGCAGGGCTTTAAGTGGGATAAAAAAAACTCGGGGGGGGGGGGACGTGGGGCTCTCAAAGGGGCATGGCTAATGTAATTAAGAGTGTGCTTAAAAACAAGAAAGCTAAAAATCTGTGCTTAGAAATAGTGTGCCGCCCGACTTGTTTTTAGGGCTCGCCTGCTGTGCGCATGCGCATAGCTGGCGAAGCTCTATAGGGGTTTAAACAGCGTTTACCCAAGCACGATTCCACTGGCGATTTCTTGAAGTGCATGTGCTTTTTAGGTCATTGCGCAAGCGCAAGCCCTAAAAAGCGCGTGCACAATGCCACCAGCCGCCTGCCTGCCTGCCTTGCATTACCACATCAAAGGCAGCTTCTCAGCGTGCGCTCATCCCCTAATTATTCACGGCCGGCCGGCCGTACTTTCAGTTTCACGGCCGCCGGCTGTGTCTCCTTTTATGCTAACTCCCTCTGTACCTCTCCTTGCATCCTCCTCTTTACTTCGATTCCTGCCGTTTTCTCTCTTCTCCGGCTGTTTGCTTTGCTTCCTTGTTAGGACTTCTGCCCCCCTCACCCTCACCCTCACCCTCACACTCACTCACCCTCAACCCCTCACACTCACCCTCAACCCCTCACCCTCACTCACCCTCAACCCCTCACCCTCAACCCCTCACCCTCAACCCCTCACCCTCACCCCCTCACCCTCACCCTCAACCCCTCACCCCCTCACCCTCAACCCCGCACCCTCAACCCCTCACCCCCTCACACCCTCACCCTCACCCCCAACCCCTCACCCTCAACCCCTCACCCTCAACCCCTCAACCCCTCACCCTCACCCTCAACCCCTCACCCTCAACCCCTCACCCTCAACCCCTCACCCCCTCACCCTCAACCGCGCACCCTCAACCCCTCACCCTCAACCCCTCAACCCCTCACCCTCAACCCCTCACCCTCAACTCCTCACCCTCGACCCCTCACCCTCAACCCCTCACCCTCACCCTCACTCACCCTCACTCACCCTCAACCCCTCACTCACCCTCACCCTCACTCACCCTCACCCTCACTCACCCTCACCCTCACTCACCCTCACCCTCACTCACCCTCAACCCCTCACCCTCACTCACCCTCACTCACCCTCAACCCCTCACTCACCCTCACCCTCACTCACCCTCAACCCCTCACCCTCACTCACCCTCAACCCCTCACCCTCAACCCCTCACCCTCAACCCCTCATTCACCCTCACCCCCAACGCCTCACCCTCACCCCCAACCCCTCACCCTCAACCCCTCACCCTCACCCCCTCACCCTCACCCCCTCACCCTCACCCCCTCACCCTCAACCCCTCACCCTCAACCCCTCACCCACAACCCCTCACCCTCAACCCCTCACCCCCTCACCCTCAACCCCTCACTCACCCTCACCCCCTCACCCTCACCCCCTCAACCCCTCACCCTCACCCCCTCACCCTCAACCCCTCACTCACCCTCACACCCTCAACCCCTCACCCTCACCCCCTCACTCACCCTCACCCTCAACCCCTCACTCACCCTCACCCCCTCACCCTCACCCCCTCACCCTCAACCCCGCCCTCACCCTCAACCCCTCAACCCCTCACCCTCACCCCCTCACTCACCCTCACCCTCAACCCCTCACCCTCACACCCTCACCCTCACACTCACTCACCCTCAACCCCTCACCCTCACACTCACCCTCAACCCCTCACCCTCACTCACCCTCAACCCCTCACCCTCACCCACCCTCAACCCCTCACCCTCACCCTCAACCCCTCACCCTCAACCCACCCTCAACCCCTCACCCTCAACCCCTCACCCCACACTCACCCTCAACCCCTCACCCTCACCCACCCTCAACCCCTCACCCTCACCCACCCTCAACCCCTCACCCTCACACTCACTCACCCTCACCCTCACTCACCCTCACTCACCCTCAACCCCTCAACCCCTCACCCTCACTCACCCTCACCCCCTCACCCTCACTCACCCTCACCCTCAACCCCTCACCCTCAACCCCTCACCCTCACCCTCACCCCCTCACCCTCAACCCCTCACTCACCCTCACCCCCTCACCCTCACCCCCTCAACCCCTCACCCTCACCCCCTCACCCTCAACCCCTCACTCACCCTCACACCCTCAACCCCTCACCCTCACCCCCTCACTCACCCTCACCCTCAACCCCTCACTCACCCTCACCCCCTCACCCTCAACCCCGCCCTCACCCTCAACCCCTCAACCCCTCACCCTCACCCCCTCACTCACCCTCACCCTCAACCCCTCACCCTCACACCCTCACCCTCACACTCACTCACCCTCAACCCCTCACCCTCACACTCACCCTCAACCCCTCACCCTCACTCACCCTCAACCCCTCACCCTCACTCACCCTCAACCCCTCACCCTCACCCACCCTCAACCCCTCACCCTCACCCACCCTCAACCCCTCACCCTCAACCCCTCACCCTCACACTCACCCTCAACCCCTCACCCTAAGCCCACCCTCAACCCCTCACCCTCACCCACCCTCAACCCCTCACCCTCACACTCACTCACCCTCACCCTCACTCACCCTCACTCACCCTCACTCACCCTCAACCCCTCAACCCCTCACCCTCACTCACCCTCACCCCCTCACCCTCACTCACCCTCACCCTCAACCCCTCACCCCTCACCCTCAACCCTCACCCTCAACCCCTCACCCCCAACCCCTCACCCCCAACCCCTCACCCCCAACCCCTCACCCTCAACCCCTCACCCTCAACCCCTCACCCTCAACCCCTCACCCTCCACCCCTCACCCCCTCACCCCCTCACCCTCACCCCCTCACCCTCACCCCCTCAACCCCTCACCCTCAACCCCTCACCCTCAACCCCTCACTCACCCTCACCCCCTCACCCTCAACCCCTCACCCTCACCCCCTCACGCCCTCACCCTCAACCCCTCACTCACCCTCACCCTCACCCTCAAACCCTCACACCTCACCCTCAACCCCTCACCCTCACCCCCTCACCCTCAACCCCCCACTCACCCTCACCCCCTCACCCTCAACCCCTCACCCCCTCACTCACCCTCACCCTCACCCTCAACCCCTCACCCTCACCCCCTCACCCTCACACTCACTCACCCTCACACTCACCCTCAACCCCTCACCCTCACTCACCCTCAACCCCTCACCCTCACCCACCCTCAACCCCTCACCCTCACCCACCCTCAACCCCCTCACCCTCACCCACCCTCAACCCCTCACCCACCCTCAACCTCTCACCCTCACCCTCAACCCCTCACCCTCACTCACCCTCACCCACCCTCAACCCCTCACCCTCACCCACCCTCAACCCCTCACCCTCACTCACCCTCAACCCCTCACCCACCCTCAACCCCTCACCCTCAACCCCTCACCCTCTCACCCTCACCCTCACTCACCCTCACCCACCCCACCCCCTCACCCTCAACCCCTCACCCTCAACCCCTCACTCACCCTCACCCCCTCACCCTCACCCCCTCACCCTCAACCCCTCACCCCCTCACCCTCAACCCCGCACCCTCAACCCCTCACCCTCAACCCTCAACCCCTCACCCTCACCCCCTCACCCTCACCCCCTCACCCTCAACCCCTCACACCCCCTCACTCACCCTCACCCCCTCACCCTCACCCCCTCACCCTCAACCCCTCACCCTCACCCTCAACCCCTCACCCTCGCCCCCTCACCCTCAACCCCTCACTCACCCTCACCCCCTCACCCTCACCCCCTCACTCACCCTCACCCCCTCACCCTCACCCCCTCACCCTCAACCCCTCACCCTCAACCCCTCACCCTCAACCCCTCACCCTCAACCCCTCAACCCCTCACCCCCACACCCTCAACCCCGCACCCTCAACCCCTCACCCCCTCACCCTCAACCCCGCACCCTCAACCCCTCCCCCTCAACCCCTCACCCTCACCCCCTCACCCTCACCCCCTCACCCTCAACCCCTCACCCCCTCACTCACCCTCACCCCCTCACCCTCACCCCCTCACCCTCAACCCCTCACCCTCACACCCTCACCCTCAACCCCTCACCCTCACCCTCGCCCCTCACCCTCGCCCCCTCACCCTCAACCCCTCACTCACCCTCACCCCCTCACCCTCACCCCCTCACCCTCACCCCCTCACTCACCCTCACCCCCTCACTCACCCTCAACCCCTCACCCCCTCACCCTCACACTCACTCACCCTCAACCCCTCACCCTCACACTCACCCTCAACCCCTCACCCTCACTCACCCTCAATCCCTCACCCTCACTCACCCTCAACCCCTCACCCTCACCCACCCTCAACCCCTCACCCTCACCCACCCTCAACCCCTCACCCACCCTCAACCCCTCACCCTCACCCACCCTCAACCCCTCACCCTCAACCACTCACCCACCCTCAACCCCTCACCCTCACACTCACCCTCAACCCCTCACCCTCACTCACCCTCACCCACCCTCAACCCCTCACCCACCCTCAACCCCTCACACTCACTCACCCTCACTCACCCTCAACCCCTCACCCTCACTCACCCTCAACCCCTCACCCTCACTCACCCTCACCCTCACTCACCCTCAACCCCTCACCCTCACTCACTTTCACTCTCCCTCACCCTCAACCCCTCACCCTCACTCACCCTCACTCTCCCTCACCCTCACTCACCCTCACTCACCCTCACCCTCACTCACCCTCATTCACCTCACCCTCACTCACCCTCAACCCCTCACTCACCCTCACCTTCACTCACCCTCAACCCCTCACTCACCCTCACCCTCACTCACCCTCACCCTCACTCACCCTCACTCACCCTCACTCACCCTCAACTCCTCACCCTCACTCACTCACCCTCACTCACTCACCCTCACCCTCACTCACCCTCAACCCCTCACCCTCACCCTCACTCACTCACCCTCACTCACCCTCACCCTCACTCACCCTCAACCCCTCACCCTCACTCACCCTCAACCCCTCACCCTCACTCACCCTCATTCACCCTCAACCCCTCACCCTCACCCTCACTCACCCTCACCCTCACTCACCCTCAACCCCTCACCCTCACTCACCCTCAACCCCTCACCCTCACTCACCCTCAACCCCTCACCCTCACTCACCCTCAACCCCTCACCCTCAACCACTCACCCTCAACCACTCACCCTCAACCCCTCACCCTCACTCACCCTCAACCCCTCACCCTCAACCCCTCACCCTCACCCTCACTCACCCTCACAACACATATTGTGTTACAATAGGTGTCACATTTGCGAAAGATAAAACTATTGGCATTGTAAATAACAAAGCTATTAATTTCGCTATTTTCAAAACAAGCACATAAATAAAAAATGTGTCCTTTACAATACCAATAGCTCAAACTTTCCTAATGCGAGACCTATTGCATTGCTGTGCTTCTCTCCCTTGCTGCACTCTCCTGCTCTCTAGAGATGTGGCCTAACGACCAGAGCTGCCATCTAAGTCACGTAAATACAAAACATGTTGCATTCCAAATGCTATAGGTGTCACATTCGCGAAAGATATAACTATTGGCATTGTAAATGACAAAGCCATCAATTTAGCAATTTCAAAAAACCAACAAATAAATAAAATATGTCATTTACAAGACCAATAACTCCAACTTTTCTAATGCGAGACCTATTGCATTTCCAATGCTTGTTTGCTGTTTCTGTCATTGCATCCAGATATATGATACAACAAGTAACATCATACCTACAACAAGCCAGGACTATTGGCTTTGTCAATGGTTGTTAGTTACATAAGATTAACAAGCAGCAATTAAGGCTTGTATATAATATTGAAACAGCTTTCTCTTAAAGCTCTGGTGACACCACAACAATGTTGCTGCTCCAAAGTTTCAAAAAAAGAAAGGAAATCCAGAAAGAAAATGAGTCACTTTAAAGGATGTCCCTTCCCCTACAACGCTCACCTGGCATGACATCATTCAGTAATTTCTCCACTAGTGAGAAGTGAGCAGTGTGAGCAGGTGCACATTGATGTGCATGCTGCCATGAAAAAATACGTGCCACCTGTGCCAGGGCACACAACAGAGCCCGACAGAGACCCGTTCCGAGGCCCCCTTTAAAAAAGTCTGGTGCTGAGCACCGGTGAGAACCGCCCACTTAAAGCTCTGTTCTAAGGCCAGCAGCAGGTATTGTGCCACCCTCAGAGACCGCTCTCCAAACACAAACACAATGCCATTGCAGACTGTGTGTTTTGGTGCAGACAAAACTTGAGAGTCGACATGGCACACCTGTGTGCCATGCCTACAAACATTGCCTGTGGCATTGGTGTGAGAAGTTGGCCTGGCATATGCTGTCCACTATTCTAGTGGGCACCTTACACCAGTCCAAACGACCCTTATTGATGGTAGGTTTAAAGACAACCTATATAGAAAGCTATCCTAGTGGTAGCTGTGGAGAGCAGCCTTCAGGCTAAGTCTTGAAGGAATGTAAAGCAGCTTGTCTTACCAGTCTATAATCTCGTGAATGGCCAAATGAAAGGAGAACCACACCAGGTATATATATAAAATATATGTATTTAATCTAAACACATCCCTCTAGTCCCTTTATGAGGCTAGAAGTAAAAGTACATACAGTAAACTTATTTAGCACACAGTAAATTAGCACAATATATGATTAGCCATATACTAAGTAAGTGGTATAAGAACCACGACAGATATAGAGACAAGACCTAGGGCCTGTAGAACAGCTGGGGCAACCAGGAACCACCCAAGGTAGTGATGCAGGAGACCCACGGGGGACGCGTGCAGTGTCTAAACACAGCCGCGAATCACCATTGACTTCTATAGAGAAAGTTGCAATTAGATTTTTAAAAGATTAGGGACACTTAGGAATGGACTTGGAGCAAAGCCCTTTAGAACTAGACAGTTTGAGAGTCAAGACCCACAGGAGCACTGGAGTACTCGTATTAACTCACCCAGGGAAGCCGGGTGCATAGGTGTCCATTCATGACGGGTTTCGTCGTCGTTTTCTATTGCGAGCTGCAAAAAGTGCTGCAGGCGTCCAAGTGGAAAGTGTCCGGATGGATCCAAGGGTGGATCGGAGATCTGAAGAACCTGAAAGCAGAGGGGACAGAGTCTGGGTCCCTAGCCAGGGACCAGGAAGGCGATGAGCAGATGTCAACCGATGTCGGGTTATTTCAGGTGCACAAGGTGAAGCTTGACTCTTCAGCCACGAGGACCAGCAGGCGTCGATGACAACCAGGAGTTGGATTCAAGCTGTCCCACAACGGATGTCACGTGCTGTGGTGTTGGTATCCGGATTGGACCCAACAAGCCTTGGCAACAGCAACCCACGCAGGAAGCAAAGATTGGCTTCAGAGCAGACCAGCAAGGTCTGAGGGACTCACCCTTTGGAGGGGAGTCAGGGCAAGTCGGGAGCAACCAGGGAAGCCCGAGAAACAAAAGAGTTTCCTTCGTGGGGACCCACCAGTCGACAGACCAGGGATCGCAAAGGGGCCTTGAGCAGAAATGCTAGAAGCGGGCTCATGGAACACCTGGAGTGTAGGCCCACAATCTTTGGTGCAGATGGTGCTCGGGCTTATACTACGAGTAGCCCAATGCACAACTTTGGGAAAGCTTGGGAAGTAGGTGCACTAGCAAATGTGCACGGTGTCCAGGAGTTCTGGTTCCACGCCACTCGTGAGGGCTGCGGGTCTCAGCTGTGCTGGGATCTCGTGTCTGCATCGGAGAAGTCTGGAAATATGGGTCCTGTGTCGCAAATCCTTCGGGATCCGGCGGGAGCCTTGGAAATGCAGATTGGCAAGATTCTTCTTTGGTGCCTGTTTGAACAGGGGAGTCACTCCTTGACCCCAAGGGAGATTCTTCCGTCTTCTAGTCGAAATAGAATGTCGAAGTTCCAGGATATATGTTGCAGAGTTTCGTCCAGGTATAATCTAAAGGTTTAAGGACTGGGTTCCTATACTTCTACTAAGGTTAGCGGTTGGACTTACTCTATGGTCCCACCTATGGGAGGACCCAGGGAGGGGGTGGTTACAACCCTTCCCCTTTGTCCAGTTTCACACCAGAGCAGGGGCTGAGTGCCCCTGCAACTGGTTTGAACTGCGGTATGCAAAGGGACACCAAGTGTGCCCCCAGCACTGTCTGAAAAGCATTCACTGAATAAACCCACGCAACCCCAATACACTAAAGCCTGTCTGGGGAGGTGGTTACACCTCCCTGTGACAGGAAACCTATTGTCCAGGCCTCCCCTTCCGGAGTTTCGTCCAACAGCAGGAGGTCAGACTCGTGTCTGTGGCTGCAGCATCCATTTTGTGATGCTGGGGCTCTTTTAAACTATTACAGGTCAGGTAAGTGTGTACATGTCTTCTCCCTCTAGAAGGGTGGAATTCTACCCCCGCTGCCAGGACTGGCGGGGGAGGGGGTGAGAGGGGTAGGATTCCAAAGTGTTTGACACCAAACACGACATGTTTCCATGCAGCCATTCCAAAGTTAGCATTTACCGCAAGGTTATAATGCACTTGAGTATATGGTCTGGCTGCATCACATAACAGCCTCAGAGAATAGATTCCGAAAGCTGCAGAGGGGCTCAGCTCATGCTTGGGCACCCTCTCACACAAAACCAAGCACTCTGCCTTCAGGATTGATAAGGCCTGCCATAGGAGTGACTTATAGGTTTATATGTGTCAGTGATTAAAGGTAGATATAGGTAACCTATATCTTAGTAAGGGGTGCAAGCACCACCTTACCCAGGCTGCAGTAGCTGACCTGTGGTGCCATTTTGGAAGGCTTCCCAGGGGTGGCATAATACATGCTTTAGCCCCTGGTAGACCTCTGGGGTACCTATGCCCTTGGTACCTAAGGTACCATATACTAGGGACTCACAAGGGTAACCCTGTAACCAATCAGGAGTGTACCTAAAGTACATGCAATCAATTTAGAGAGGAAGCAGCTAGGCTGGGGTCCTGAATAGCAGGGCCCTAGCCAGACTAAAGTCGAAAAACAGTGAAACACCAGCTAAAAGTGGGGGTAACCATAGTAAGCAGATCCTACTCTCCTACAATAGGTAAATAACCTCTATAGCAGGCCTCACAGCCCTATGGCTGAGTGCACTATACCACAAGGGAGGGCATATCTACATGAGCAATATGCCCAGACGGTGTCTAAGTCCATTCTTAGACATTGTGAGAGCAGTGAAAGTATATTAAGTACATGGGCTGGGATTTTGTCATCACAAACTCCACAGCCCCATGATGGCTTTACTGAAGGCTAAGAAGTTTGGTATCAAACTTCTCAGCATAATAAACCCACACTGATGCCAGTACTCAATTTATTACAAAATGCACTTAGAGGGCATCTTAGAGATGCCCCCTGAAAAAGAGCAACTCCCTTTTGTCCAGCTGACTGGTCTGTACCAGCGTGCCACACACAGATATATTTCTAATCCCCTGAAGTGGGTGCCCTTCTGCTCTCATGCATCAGGAACAAATCCTGCTTGGGGTGGAGGAGCTTCTCACCTACCCCCAAGCAGGAACAGCATTCAGGGCAGTGAGCCTCAAAGGCTTCCTCACCTTTATTATGCTAGCCAAGGCCTCTCCAACAGTGGAGATGCCCGCACCCTTGACCAAGCCCCACTTTTGGCGGCAAGGTCGGCGGGAAAATTAGTTGTCAAGAGACGTTTGTCCCCTCTCAGCAAAGACCATCCCTAAGTTGTCCTGAGCTGAAGTGACCCCCTCCTTAAAAAATCCTCTATGTTGGATGGAAGGATTTTAGCCAAAAGGGTTAGGGATATATTAAGGGTGTAGTCACCCTAAAGGCAAGTAGCCCATTGGCTACCATCTGCCAGTACATGTAACACCCCTAAATTCAGTATTTAGGGGCTCCCCTGAACATTGATTCTCAGATTCCTGCAACCTACCAAGAAGAAGGACGAAGAAGACACTGTGCAGCAAAGCCTGAAGACGATGACTGACTTGGCTCCAGCCTTTCCGGCCTTTCTCCAGCTTTGAAAGACTCTGCAAAGAAGACAATGCCTGTCCTGTGGCCAGCATCTTCCAGAACATTAAGGAATAATGCATACCCTTCAAAAAAGACCAGATCTTCTAAGACAGCGTCCGTGTCCAGAAGAATCCAGCTACAAGTGTTCCGGTTCGAGCTGGAACTGCAATTCCTGCCCATTCTGCATTCAACGCCCATGGCCAGAGTCTGAGTGGCACACTTATCCAGTGAAGCCTCTCCAGCAATCCTGACCTCGAATCGAGCATTGGCTGACCTCTCATGAACTCCTCGAAGACACCTACAGCATCATTTCGAAGTGTCTCCCTACTGCGACCAGCTCCTGTAAAGAAAACCTGTAATCTAAAGGCACCCCTGCATCTTCCGCCCCTGACTTTCGGGACCCCTGCAGACAGTGCCAAGGCATCCACAGCACCTCTACTTACAGGCCCAGCCGTTGGTCACCTTCGCCTAGCCTCCTGGTCCGAGCCTGCAGCCTCTTTGTGCGACCGAGATTCCCCTTTACTTGTATTAGGCGCCCAACGCTGATCTGCTCCCTGCACCTAGCCGCCTCTGTGCCGCTGGTGGTGTTTGGTTGGTTGGTTCTGCCTTGTGGCCTGCCTTGTGTTTGCTTTTACCCCCGGGGCCTGTGTACTGAACCCACGGGGACTTACCTGCAAACCACACCTCTTGCGGGTGCCCCCAGTATCCATTGACTAACATTGGGCACAGTGACCTCTGCACCCGGCCGCATCAGCGCTGCTGGCGCTGAAGTACCTACCTTGATCTGACCCTTGCCCAGTGTTGGTCCAAACCCCTGAAGACTGGATGTGTAAGTCGAGTACTTATCTGTAAATGCATTATAACTGTTTTCCTCCCATAGGATTGCATTACATTTCTGCCTATTGCACTAAATGTCTATCTCTTACATTTGCTAAGTTTGCTACTGTTTGACTGACATTACCAAAGTATTTTTAATACTTCTGTACAGTACTTCTATGAATTTACAACACAATTCCTACTGTACTTGAATGTACTGATAATTTGAAATTGATACTTACCTGCAACTGAGTTCTCCTTGGTTCTAAAATAAAAGTAACAAAGTAATAGTTTTGTACAAACAATTGGTCTTGTATTCAGTCTTTGAGTGTGATTAACCATATCTTGCCTGAGTGTGTACAACACATGCTTAACACAGCTCTGATAAGCCTAACTGCTCGACCACACTACCACAAATAGAGTTTTTCGTATTATCTACTTAAACCTCTATAAGCCTCTGGGGATCCACTGAAGTTTATGCACAGTATACCTTACTTTGGTATAGTATATACAGAGCTAGCTTCCTACATACATGACTTGCTTCCTCACAGTGCTGTGTTCCTTTCCAGTTCCTGACGTATTGAGACTATTGTATAGTTTTGGTAAGTCTCATGAAAAATGCAATAGAAAGACTCTCCGCAAGTGTACTCTCACTTGGTGGAGAAGTTTGAAAAAGAAGCTGGTGAGAAATTTTGTGAAATATAAATATTTCTAGTAAGGTATATGTCTTGTGGGGCAGGCCTCACAAAAACTCCCTTACTAACATCAGGGGAGAGCCAGATCACCCAACAACCCATGCGTCTACTTCAAGCAAATGCATAACAGAATGATTAGTGCAAATTGGAGATAGATGGCCCACTCCTCCAAATCTTACCTTACAAACCTAAAGAACCAGCTATCTGGAGATACCACATAGAAGAGTGCCTCGTATTACAAAGAACCAAGTACAACATTGAAAAGAATAAAAAGTATCTTCACAAAACATGTAACCTATCAAAGAACAAACTGCTCAACACTGTCACCAGCCTAACGGAACAACCAAATATGTGAGAACATATAGCACTTGCTAACAGGTGACAACCATCAACCCCTTCTTGCTACGGTTTCGACATCGTGAGAATGCATGCTATCCTGAACAGCTTTCTCCCACTATACCCATCAAACCATGCATGAAAAATTATCTTCAATTAAATCCATTGATTGATCACGATGCTTCATTTTTATTGAATTACCCTCTCCTTTATCTCCATCCTCTGCATGCCTTACTGCCTCTGAGTATAGTCTACTCTGTTTTATGCCTCTCTGCCTCACTCTCTGCTAGATTTCTACAACTTGCCCATACTCCCCCACAGAAACTACATATTCTCCTTCTGTTGAACCATTCCTTGTAATCGACCAATATCTTAACTCCCATTTACTTAACCTTCCATTTGTATAAACTCACATAAAGATCACACCAAATTCCTATTAACTTTATCTTCCTTAAAGGAACTGAAGGGAATGCATGGAACATTTTCCTGAGAACTCAAAACTAATTGAAATCAAAACAATAATGAAAATAAGTAGGGAAAATCGAAATGGATGTCAACATTTTCATCTGTAATTTTTTGCCCCAATTGCTGATTTACAAAAGTAATATTTTGCTATGTTCATCAGAATCTTCTTGTCTCAGGTAAATATAATGTTTGTTGGTAGGTCAAAACATGCAATACCCAGATCAAACAACTGAGCAGCAGCGACCATACAGCAATTCATAGGGTAAAATCTAAAGAATGAAAAATAGATATGATAGAAACTTATGCATTCTGAAATATACACAAGATCATGAATTTAGGGACAGTGGTTATCTGCACTATTCTGAATTTGGATTTACTATAGTATCATGTGAGTCAGAGGACATCTTGCAAAATTTTATAATTCTTGCACACGTGCTTATATTTGGAAGCCAACAAATTAGTGAGAAATTCAATTGGTAATAACAAATGCTCTACTACTGTTTCTTTACCCCCCTTGATAAAAACAGCAATCCGCCTATTGCCTTCAATAGAAAAGGCTTCAAAATGCAATGAGGTAACATTTTTGTCTGATGTGACTTACAAGGACCCAACCGCATTTTCTTACCCAAAATGTCCTGCAAATGTCCAACTTTAACCAAAACCTTGGATTTTCCTCACGTTTCTGTGAATGAAAGTTTAGGAATCTGCAGGGTTCCACAAAATTCCTACAGCTCAATGTTCTCACACTTCTCTTTGGAAAAAAATGTACCACATAGTTTGTGGCAGGGACGATCCCCTTTGACAGGACCCAATCAAAGTTTGGGCCTTGTAAAGTCAATGTGGTGTAAATGAGATTTACATACGGTTACAGATTTGGTCCGTTCCAATGAAGTACATTTTGTCTACCCACATATGGGAGGCTGCATTTTCAATTAGGATAAGTATGGGAATGAAGGTTGATGAAACGTTGGTCATTTGACCCATACTTTGATGTTCATATGGCATTCTGCGTTAAAAAGCATACTGGAGGAATCAATGCAAGCCTTACCACCAATGATTCTCCTGGACCTTCAGATTTCACAAATGCCTAGTGTTGGTAGGGGTGCCGGGTTGCCGGCTGACCTAGAGCCTTAATGGTGCAGCATTTCCCATGGCAATAAGTGGAAACTGGGATTTCTTTGCACGTACATTTGACAAATGGGCCGTCAGAGAGTGGGTAAACCCTCCATTCTACCTCCTCATGGTGTCAGAAATACTGTATGTTGCGGTGGGTGGGGATTGATGCCCTGATGTTCCAGCACCCCACTCTATTCCTTTTATCACTGTTTTCCCGTGTAGTCTGGTGGGCTTTCTGCCCTCCTGGCTGGGCATATTGACCACCCATCTGCCCATCCCAGAGTCATATGGAAGCCTACTAGACCAGCAATGAAAAAGTTGAAAACACAGTGGATTGTGGGGATTTTCCATCCTGGCACTGCAGCCTTGACCCTCAGGCACCAGACAGTCTTTCAGCCACCCACATATGGCAGAATGGAGCCTAACCCCTTCTCTGCTGGCTCATATGTCAAAACAACACCAAAAAGAATCAGTTTTCCTCTCACTTTCGATGGGAAGGGGATGCTCTAGGTCCAAGAGGGGCATAAAGAATATTAGGGCTTCAAAGGTTGACAGTGCGGCCTGATGCCAAGACAAAAACGAAAACCTAATGCACACCAATAATAGACAGTATAGAGAAAGATGTCTCAATGGACATTAGTATGTACAAGTAACAACAATCGCAGAAAAGGAAAACGACAGTGATGCGATTCCTCTTTTATTACATGGATGGCCAGCCGACACGTGTTTCGTCGTCAAGCGGTAACAGTGCTTGCACGACTCCTCAGGGCTGTAGCGCGAAGGTAATGAACCACAGGTCGCTTAGCCGGTGATATTTCCGACCCGGCCCCCGCTCGAGACCAGGTTAAAACTATTCGTGGAACTTAGGTATGGCTCCAGATTCGTTAGCGGTTCGTGCAGTAATGGTTCTTTACGTTAAGTAAATAGTGCTCAGAACGCCTGTAGTTCATCGGTGTCACCAAATGGTGAAGAGCATCCACTTTAAGGTACTTGATTGTAAGGAATTGTTAGATCCGAGTTTGTGACTGAAAGTCATGTAGTCACTTTCAGGAGTATAATCCGTTTCAGTAGCGAAAGCCGGCAGGACGAGTAATCCCACGCAAAGGTTCCGGGTGCGGACCCGGAACCTTTGCGTGGGATTGCTCTTCACCATTTGGTGACACCGATGAACTACAGGCGTTCTGAGCACTATTTACTTAACGTAAAGAACCATTACTGCACGAACCGCTAACGAATCTGGAGCCATACCTAAGTTCCACGAACAGTTTTAACCTGGTCTCGAGCGGGGGCCGGGTCGGAAATATCACCGGCTAAGCGACCTGTGGTTCATTACCTTCGCGCTACAGCCCTGAGGAGTCGTGCAAGCACTGTTACCGCTTGACGACGAAACACGTGTCGGCTGGCCATCCATGTAATAAAAGAGGAATCGCATCACTGTTGTTTTCCTTTTCTGCGATTGTTGTTACTTGTACATACTAATGTCCATTGAGACATCTTTCTCTATACTGTCTATTATTGGTGTGCATTAGGTTTTCGTTTTTGTCTATGTATGTTGTGTGCTCTGCACACACTTGGAGGGGTTTAGGGCATTTATCCCCTCACCTACTTGCACCCTGACCCATCAATACCTTACACTACCGTGTGCTGTGCGCCTAGTATTTCCCTAACTCTAAAAAACCCCAGTTCTCTTTAGGCTTTGCTGATGCCAAGACAAGCCAGTCCCTACCCCTTCATTAAAAAAAAAATATATCCCTTAAATCCAGTGTGCTTCCTGTCCCCAGTCGGCAGTTTGGGAGTAAATCCTCCAATCATCCCTAGAGGAGAGAAGGAATGTCGGAACTTTAGGGTTTGAGGGATGTCCAGATGCCAGGACAGGCCGGCCTCACCCCAAACTTTATATAAAAATTCTATCCCTGGCTTACAGTGTGATTTCTGACCACAGGAGAGGCAGACTGAGGAACAGTCTAGTCCCCCACTCCCATCTTTGTTTTCTCTTTAAATTTATCCCTGGTTTTTAGTGGCTTTTTTCTGTTTACCCGGTGAGGCTAGATTGGGGCTAGCCTTTCCAATTCCCCCCATCCCTCGCCATCAGGGGCAGAATATCTGTCGAGGCCTTTGTGATGGTTTTATTTATTTATTTATTATAAAGTTTTGTATAGCGCGAACAAGACCCGTGGGTATCAGAGCGCTTAACATAGAGGTATATGAGAAAGACATATATACACGACAGTTATACGGACAACAAATATGAGGTAGACGATAAATATACAATATACGTGTGCAGTTAGAGTTGATAGTCGATGGTAGGTGTACTTCTATCTTAAGTAAAATGTAAAAGCAAGTCTGACAGTTAGGTCATAATCAGATAGTGAATGTTCTATTCTAGGTAGTGTATTTCTTCAACAGAAAGCTCTTCACTTCTCGTTTAAATGATGCCACATTTTGGATCTTCCTGATGTTAGGAGGGAGTGAGTTCCATATTCTGGGGGCAGCTCCGGAGAACGCTCTGTCATAAGTTTTTTTCTTGTGGAAAAGAGCTGGCCGTAGTAGGAATTCCTCAGTACTCCTCGCTGGTCGATTACCTCCCGATAGCTGGATTTTCTTCGCTAGGTATCTTGGGGTGTTGTGGTGTAGCGCTTTATGGGTGATACATGCCATCTTCATTTGGATTCTCGCTTCGTAGGGTAACCAGCTTAAAGCTTTCAAGTGTGGCGATATATGATCGTATTTTCTTGATCCGGTGATAATTCTTGCCGCAGCGTTTAGGCAAGCTTTCAATGGCGCTGTGGACAATTTTGGTAGTCCTGCTAAGGTGGTGCAGCCATATTCGATCCTAGAGATAACTAAGGATTGGATTGCTAATTTGAGATCCGCTTCTGAAATGAATGGTTTCAATTTTCTTAAGTAGTTCAGGTGGAACCGGGCATTTTTAGCCATTGAGTTGATATGGGCTTTCATGTCTAGATTCTCGTCCAGAGTGATTCCTAGCGATTTCGCTGACTTGATTAGTGTTGGGGTGCAGTTTAGCGTTCATTCTGATGCGAGGGTGGAAGCCCTACTCCATTCCTTTTTATAAATATAAAGTCCCTGGTATTTAGTGGGCTTTCTGATCCCTCCCATGTCTTGGTGATGGTGATGGCAGATTGTAGTAAACCCCCAATCTGCCCACCAAGGAGGAAGAAAAACTGTTGGGCCATTCAGGTGTGGGTGTATGGTACAGCAGGACTGACTGTCACATTTTTGGGAGGAACCACTTGGCCATGCCTGGGGGCTGCTCCCTCCCAACAGCAATCCCTGATAAGTCGTGGGTCCATTAGGAAGAGGTACAAGTGGAAAGCAGCCATTCTCTCCTTTCCAATTATACTTCTACCATGGTGATCAGTGTTCAAGGGACTGAGATATGTCCGCCTAGCACCACTCACAGTGAACGGTAAAACACCTTTACAACGAAAGTTTCAATCCGTATACCTTCACTCCGCATACCATTACAACAAAAGTACCATTACTCCGCAATACTATTATAACGCATGCCATTACATCTTATATGCTTTTACCACGCATGCTTTTACAACGAAATTCGTTGTAAAAACATGAATGGTAAAAGCATATCTTTTTAATATTTAAGTTTAAGGTAAGTATATGGTTTTAGTTTGGGGGTGTTGGGGTATATGTTTTAGGGGTCAGGGGTATTGTAAGGGTGGGTTTGGGTTATGGGGTACAGGGGTATTTTTAGGGTTCAGAGATAGGTTTGGGTGTTTGGGTACAGGGGTATTTTTAGGGTTCAGTGCTAGGTATGGGTTTTGGGGTAAATAGTTTTTTTTTAGGGTTAAGGGCTAGATTTGGGCTTTAGGGGTATTTTTAGGGTTCAGTGCTAGGTATGGGTTTTGGGGTAAATAGTTTTTTTTTAGGGTTCAGGGCTAGGTTTGGGTTTTGGGGTACAGGGGAATTTTTAGGGTTCAGGGCTAGGTTTAGGTTTTGGGGTACAGGTGTATTTTTAGGGTTCAGGGCTAGGTTTGGGTTTTGGGGTACAGGGGTATTTTTAGGGTTCAGGGCTAGGTTTGGGTTTTGGGGTACAGGGGTATTTTTAGGGTTCAGGGTTAGGTTTGGGTTTTGGGGTACAGGGGTATTTTTAGGGTTCTGGGCTAGGTTTGGGTTTTGGGATTGAGGGGTATTTTTAGGGTTCAGGGCTAGGTTTGGGTTTTGGGGTACAGGGGTATTTTTGGGGTTCAGGGCTAGGTTTGGGTTTTGGGGTACAAGGGTATTTTAGGGTTCTGGGCTAGGTTTGGGTTTTGGGGTGCAGGGGTATTTTTTAGGGTTCAGGGCTAGGTTTAGGTTTTGGGGTACAGGGGTATTTTTAGGGATCAGGGCTAGGTTTGTGTTTTGGGGTACAGGGGTATTTTTAGGGTTCTGGGCTAGTTTTGGGATTCAGGGGTATTTTTAGGGTTCAGGGCTAGGTTTGGGTTTTGGAGTACAGGGGTATTTTTGGGGTTCAGGGCTAGGTTTGGGTTTTGGGGTACAGGGGTATTTTAGGGTTCTGGGCTAGGTTTGGGTTTTGGGGTGCAGGGGTATTTTTTTAGGGTTCTGGGCTAGGTTATGGTTTTGGGGTACAGGGGTATTTTTAGGGTTCTGGGCTAGGTTTGGGTTTTGGGGTACAGGTGTAGTTTTAGGGTAAGGATGGTTTAGTGTTTAAGGGTGCTGGGGTATTTTAAGGAGTAAGGGTGGATTATTATTATGGGGCGCAGGGGTATTTAAAGGGACTAGGGTGGGATTAGTTTTTAGGGTGTAAAGGGTAATTAATAAATGTAAAAAAAATATATATATATAAAAATATATATGTAATAATATATATATATATATATATATATATACATATATATATATATATATATATATATATACATATAAATAATACAATCCTTTTACTCTCACTTTGCAACTGAAGACATCGTGCCACATGCACGCTGATCACCATTAAGAAAAAAAGCCTGAGGCTGCTGGAGAACATCTTCCCCGGTAGACCGAGTGGAAAATATAAATATGGAGTTCCTACGATGTTTATGTTTGTAATTTATAAAGTGCATGGCTGCCAACCAGGGCTTCCGAGCGCTGCTGTAAGCACTGGACGTGTTTTCTTTCTGCTGTGGGAGGCCAAAAAATTCACATCCTCCACACTGCATAGGTAGTCTGGAGGACGTGGACCTCTTATCCTTTGCAGTAATGAGGTTAAAGTATTCACAGTGGTGGGGAAGTAACTATTTACTTTCAGGAAGGCACAGTCCTAATGTGTATTTCATATGTAACAAGCTGATGAATTTGTTATACGAGGAATCATTTGTGCTTAGCGCCTGATTCAGAGTTTGGCAGCGGGTTACTCTGTCAGAAAAATGGCTGATATCCTATCCACCTTATTGCAAGTGCATGATGTCCTGTGGCCCTTGTAATACGGTCAGACAGGATATCCGTCACTGTGTCACAGAGTATCCCATTCACCAAATTCTAAATATGTTATTAATAATCACTGAAAGTAGTTATCTATACTAAAATGTGAATTGTAGTTCAGGTTATTTCTTGCATCTATCATAAAGGAGTCATTTGTATTTCAGCTCTGGGAAGTTGCAGGGTTTAATCCCATTATAGAGAGACAGAAATACAAAAAATTATAGTTATATCATATGCCATAGTAGGAGTAGTGAACTGGATAACAAATGACATAATACTAACAGAGTTATTTTATGTTTTAGATATCAATACATCTGCAGTGCAGACTTTGCCGAGATGTAATACCAGATAGAGTGAAGATATCCAGTATCTGTGTGTCTCTCTTGTCCCACTCCCTTTCACCATGTTTGCCGCATGATATCCTTTGTATGGTTGACAGTAGGTTCAGCGAAGCTTCGAGATTAACACTGCTCCTGTTGGATCTAGAGTGCCAAGTTAGTACAAACATGAGTGATATCCTAGCTCATGGTATCTTTCCAAGCCAAACAATGGATTTCAAAATTACCTTGTCCCAAACCTTCAACCAAGTAATGAAATTAGTTTAATAATAATACTTGGATATGTATAGTGTGGCTAATCACCTCTGAGGGTCTCTAGGCACTGTCCATAGGCACGGGGAGATTAAGTGATTTGCCCAGGATCACAGGTTTTTCGAGCAGACACCGAGACTTGAACCTGGATACCCAGCTTCAAAGTTGGCAGCTCTGGCCGGTATGCCACATCCTCTCACTAATAAGGTCTAAGAACAAGATATTACAATCTGAGTTATTTCAAGTAAACAGAATTAGGTTCTTTATTGAAGCCAGAAAGTCAAGATGCCAGTCAGATTTCTTCACCTTCGGAAATAAAGATCAATAACCTCTGGCCTTCCCTTTCCCACATGACACAAAGTCTTACATGCATTCATAAACACAAATCAGTGTGTGATACCTTTAGCGCCTCCAGAGAGATTTTACAGAAGTTTGTGTTGTTCCTTAATCAATGTCAATTGCATTTCCTATGTTAACCCATGACACTCCCTGAGGACCAACGCAAAGTAATCTTTACTCTATCTTACTTGAGTGGGAATAATGCCAATTGGAGTATTCCATCACTCGAACGTAATGATCTACTGATGTATATTTTTACTGCCTTCTGCAAGCAAATGCGGACGTTGTTTGATAGCAAATTGCATGCTCTCCGATAGTGAATTTAAAACAGAGCCATCAACATTTAATACGTTACATAACCACCGTTCTTTGTTTGGCAGCTGAGATTGGTTGGCCTGAAAAGCAAAAGTTCTACTCTCTATTATGAAGAGTTATGAAATTAATTGAAGGGTGCGGCTCCAGAATATTGAGCCCAGGATATCGTGGGACACTAATATTTTGGACAAAATGTCGCTTAACCAAATATCAAAGGTATGTATGTATACATTCACCATCTCTAACTTCACATCTAGGTACCTGGAAAATATTGATATCTTCCAGGTACATAAATATGGATTTAAGAATAGTAAATCTATACTTTCCTCTGTGCACTCACCTTTCGATAATTTCTCACTCTATATTTTGTCTATGATATTACAGTGTCACAATATTATTGTACTCAACTTTCAAGAGTACTATCCAATTGAAGGATGTACTAGAACACGTTATTAATCCTCTTACAAAGTGTGCAGAGCTCATAGATTTAGTAGTAGTTAGAATATTGTTCAGCTGAGTTTTCACCCTGAGAAAAACAATATCATGATCAAGCTGCCAAGATGGCAGCTGGAACGGACGGTTAATGAAGCGCTCCGTGTCCGGCCAGTACTAAGTATCCTACTTTATCCTGGCCATCCAGACCGGTTCATTGGCCCGATCACGCGGCAGCGCAGTCACCTGATGCAAAAAGCCCAGTGAACCCTGCTACAAGGTGATCCTGCTACAAGGTGATCCGACCCAACCCTGGTGTAGCGGGCTGTTTGCACAGGGGACCTCCTCACCTGCCACCACCAGCATCGTCACATGCTCTAGTATGCTGCGCAGTGAGTAGTCCCTCCAACTGTGACACCCGCTCCACCTTGTGTGCCATGCCCGTTTGCTGGGAATGAGTGGGCCAGTCAGCGATGGTAGTCGGTGCCGCAAGTATAGCAGCCCTTCTCACCAAACAGTAAGGGAGCCGAGACAACTTGAAAGGGGGCCTCCCTGGGTGATCTGGCCCTGCAATCCGGCCACCTATTGATCAACAGGGGCCTGAGCCCATACATCCATCATCTTAAAAAGACCCTTCGGACTCACTCGCACAGTTTGATATTGTGCTCTAGGCCATAATGGACACTAAATCCTCCCTGGAGACCCAAATTGACATTGTGTACCTTGACGTTAATTTGCTACAAGCAGACAACCGCAAGTAGGCAGACCGAGTGGAAGGAGGAGAAGGAGGAAGCAGAATCCTGGCTCTTGTGTGACCAACAGTGCAGGGCCTGCAGGAACGACTGAAACACATGGAAGACCAGGTTGCTAACCAGCATTGTATCCTGATTTTACCATGGAGGTACAATGTCGCCGGGGCTCTTAATCCAAAGTTAAGCAACATTTCAGAGACTTTAAGTATTCTCTTCAGTTCCCAGCAAAACTCAGAGTGGTAGATGGCGAAACAACCCACATCTACCATTCACAGAAGGATATGTGGGCCTGGCCTCATGCTAAGAACCTGCTGCGTACTCTTTCTCAGGACTCAAGCGCTGGTGACTGGCTGCTGCCCAAATCCAGACGCCGCAAACTCAGATCCGTCAAGACAAAACCAACAAAGGATTAGGTGACAGCGGAGCAGGCCCGAGCAGTATCGGAAGCCTCCCCTCACGGCATGAATCTCTATGCACCATGTATGATATCAAACTTCGCAGCACTTGAAACCCACACTTATGCCAGTGTGGGATTTAATGAAAAATGCACTCAGAGGGCATCTTGGAGATGCCCCCTAAAAAACAACCTGGCTCTAGTGTCCTGGCTGAGTGGCTGCTCGCCAGCTGCAAACCACCAGATATGTTTCTGGACCCCTGGGTCAAGAGCCTGCCACTCTCAGGGTCCTAAATCAAAGCCCATCCTGGGTCGAGGTGCCAGCCTCGTCCCAAAGGATGGGCAGGGTCCACAAAAGGGAAGCTTCAAAGGCTTGCCGCCTTTGTAAGCTGACTCAGCCCTTTACTGCTCCCAGCAACTGGCCCCCACCTGTTCTGGCCCCCACCTTGAGCAGAAGAATGGGTGGGAAAACCAAGATAGGAGGAGAGCTGTGCCCTCCTTTGCCAACCCTATCCCTCAGATGGGGGAGGTGAGGCGAAGCACAGCTCTCAGTCCCCGCTATCTTGAAGATGAGGGAACCTAGCCAACATGATTGAAGCTTATGCCCCCTCCCACTGGAGGGTGGTATAATAGGGGGTGCACCCACCCCAAGAAAGGGACCCAATGGTCCTAACCTTGACCTCTTTGAAACACACCTAAATTTAGTACTTAGGGGCAAACCCAAACCTTGCCTCCTCAGACAAGAAGAAACAAGAAGACGAAGGACCGAAGAGTCATGCTGAAGGAAGAGGAGGACACCAACTGATTTTGCCCCAGCCCTACTGGCCCAGTCCCAAACTCAACCTGCTCCAGTGAAATCCCGATGTGTCCTGCAGCCAGCAGGCCCCCAGAACCCAGAGGACCTGCCCTACCTTCCACAACCAGACTTTGTCTCCGCTGAGCACCAGATTTGCTCACCAACAGACTCTGGCTCTGGTCAAATCCACGAGTCTGCACCACTCTGCACCCAACGCCCATGGCCTGAGTTCAAGTGGCCCAACACCACGAGGAGGTCCCCCCAGTGATCCTGACCTGAGATCTGGTAATCCCTGACCTCCCTCAAGTCTGCCAAGGACACCTACAGCCCATTTCTGGAGGATCCCCCCAACAGCGACCAGAGCCAGTCAGAAGAATCCGATGCCAAAAGACACCCTTGCACCTGACGCCCCACGGCATTGGGTGGCCCAACCGACAGTGTCCCAGCATCCCACAACATCCCAACTTACCTATCCAACCAGTGGTCGCCTCCAGAAGTTCTTCATGCCCGAGCCTGCAGTGTTTGTTCAAACCGGAGAATCCCCATTGAAAGTAAAAGGGCACCCGATGCCATAACAGCACCCTGCACCCGGCTGCCCTAGTGCCGCTGTGGGTGTACCTTGGGTGCTAACCCGAACCCCCCCTTGCCCTGAGCTTACGTACAGGAGCTTTGCTCCCTTAACCTTGTGGCCTGCTCATAAGCAGCCACTAACCAGAGGCACCCTATCCCCCATTGGATAACATTGAGCCTCAGCACTCTGCACCCGGTCACCCTAGTGCCACTGATGGTGCTTTGAGACCGCATCCTTGACCCTGGTGGAACCCTTGTTCTAACCCCAGAACCTCACCCCTCAAGACCGTTTACTTACCTGCAAAACGATAGCCCTATTTTCCTCCATAGATTGCATCGACTGTTTTCCGCTGAAAAATGTCTGCGTGGAGGGTGTTTTGTATGAGAACCTAAGAAACTGTTTTTTGCGAAAAACTGTTTTACTTACGTTATATCTAGGAAATGTTCCAGTGTGATATCTAGGCATATCACACTGAGTAAGAAAAGTAAGGTGAAAAGTAATCTAAAAAGTAATTACACAGTACCTGCAAAGTAAATGAAAAGTAATCACAACTGTTTCTAAATAACTGACCTACCTGTGTACAAAACAAGTAAATACAACTGCATGCAACTGTCTTGTTTTTGCAAAGTATTAATTCACTCACCTGCACCAGGCCTGGCTGGGTTCTAGAGATAAAATACCACTAAATAATATTTTTATAAAAAACAATTAGTCTGAGTTTAGTCTTTGAGTGTGTGACATCATTTCTTGCCTGATTGTATACAATAAATGCTTAACACTATAAAGCCTTAATGCTAGCCCACACTACCACAAATAGAGAGTATGGTATTATCTACTTTGACCTCTGCCTGCCTTTGGGGATTCACTGGACTCTCTGCACACTATACCTTACTTTGGTGTAGTATATACAGAGCAAGCTTCTTACAGAGTTAGCGCCAAAAGTTAACACCATGTAAATGGAGACGTTAAGAGAAATCTTTTTATTTCTCCTTTCTATTCTGACTTTGCATGTGTGCTGCACAAAGTAGGAAAAGTATTAAAGTATGTCTACATATAATATTTTGTACTGGAAAGGCACCTTTCCATTATAAAACCTATGGTAGACTCAGGCACGCACCCTGGCACTATGGCGCTTAGTTGTGAACCTGGCGCATTTCAGCTGAAATCAGCGCCGCCTCTAGGGAGTGGGGAGTAGCAATCCATATCTCTGTAGATATGCCACTCCCCTCCTCTCACCCTATCACGCTACGCAGCACATCATTTTTGGCTGTTGAGCTGCTTTCCGTGACTTTTTTTTCTCTTATGAGCTAACTTGACAGAAGTTATCTCTTAATTCTCAGCTGTACAGTGGCAACGTAGTTTCCATATTCCAAACTTAGTCAACTAAATTATGTTTATCTACGAAAAAGTCTATAAATAACAGAGACGCAGCTGGGAAGATGGCATTTTAGCTGGGAATGTGCAAAGTTGTGAAACTTAATGATTCACATCTTAAGGTACCTTTTTATGCATAATATGTAACAAGCATAGACAAAGTCAATAGGTCTTGCCTATGTGAGAGTTACTGGCTTTGCCAATGTCTTTTAGCCATGTTGCACAGCAGCGTGGCTGCTGTTCAGCATGGCTAAAAGTTAGTGGTGTGGCGAAGAGTAGAATGGCATAGAGTAGAGTGGTGTTGAGTGGAGTGGCGTAGAGTGGAGTGGCATAGAGTAGAGTAGAGCGGAGTAGAGTAGAGTGACACAGACTAGAGTTGCATAGGTTGGAGTGGCATAGATGAGAGTCACATAGACTAGAGTCGCGTAGAGTAGAGTGGAGTGGCGTAGAGTGGAGTGGAGTGGCGTAGAGTGGAGTGGTGTAGAGAGACCCTGGGTGGAATGGAGTGCTGTAGATTAGAGTGGCGTACAGTTGAGTGGCGTAGAGCAGAGTGGGGTAGAGCAAAGTGGGGTAGAGGAAAGTGGCGTAGAGAGGAGTGGCAAAGGGGGCCATAGAACTGCAATGTGTGGAGTGGAGTTGAAGGAAGTGACCCGATTAGGGCCACCTGGGTCACTCACGACCACCTCTCAGCCTTCCATACAAACGAGGAGTCGGTCAGACAGTAGAAAATACAAACCAAGTATATGTTTATTCAGATACATTCGAGTGGAGCCGCGTCTGCCCATTCCCTTAGGGGTGCTGCAGAAAGGACTGACTTCAGCAAACATAGCGATACATTATGTACATTTTCAGCACCAGGAAAGACCCACCCCTAATGGAGCTTTTCGAGCAGTACTGTAAGATAAGTTTCGATTCTGAGGCCAGGCACATGGTATCTCTAAGCCAAGGTCATCCTGGCCGTGCCTGCCGCTAGACTAGTGGGAGAAATCCTCGTTCTAGTGGGAAAGGTATGAGCTAATAAGAAAGTGCATTCATTAGCAGAGTGAGACCTAACCTAGGAGAAATTAAACTGTCCACAAACTGTTTTACCAGGAGACAATAAGCAGTCAGAGGTATGATTCAAAATGGCAACTAAACACAAAATGATGCCGCGAATGCTAACTTTACATGAAACAGTGCACAGGCAGAATAGTGAAACATTTTCATTTCATCAGACCCTCCTTTTAGCATTCGCTAACATATCTATATGGTAGGTAAATGAAACATAACAAGCTTCTGAACAAAGGGACATTAGTACTCGGAACAATCCATGTACTCAGTGAAGTAGTGTGGCTCACTGGTTAGAGGCGGCAGACCCGAGAGCAGAGGACGGCCCGGGACCAGGGTTCGATACCCGGCGCGGCAGGTTTCTGGACCAGGGTCAGCGGACTCGATAATTCTCTCGCCTCGGTGCCCACTCTGATCAGCGATCACACTCGGCAACTCTGGGCATTAGCTTGCCTCATCTTCACTAACGGCCCCACCAGACCGCCGGGGATGCCTGGTCTCACCCTGGAGATACCCATTAAGGGACCATCTCTCAGGGAAGCCAGGAAGGGTTTCGCAGCGGTCGAAGCGCCTTGGGACCCTACGGGTAAGTAGTGCGCTATATAAATAAATGCCTATACATACAGTATCAGAGATAGAAGCTGCAAGGGATGATGTAGAACCACAAATCCCTTCATTGATGTGCATCATTTCGTCAATGCCCTTCTGTAACATAATTGCCGCATTAGTGTCATGAACTGACAGTTTCGGCTTAGGTGTAAGAATAGTGACACAATAAGAGCAGCAAGCTGGGAGACATTGGATGCAAAGATAACATGTGAGGAAAATACCAGCAACCACAGCTAGAATTATGAGGATCTTCCAGCCCCAAGAAGTTAAGTATGTCCCAAAACCACCCTGATAGTATCCAAGTACCTGTCTCTTGGTGTATGTCAGACAAAAGCCTATGCAATTTTTGTATGGCTGCATATACATTGGCGCGTGGTCAGGTTTGTAAACACAACAGCTACTACCGATGACGCAACATGCCCCATGGCTATCTGCAAGTATAACGTCTAACACCATCCGGTTCTGTAAAGTTACTAATCTTGTAGCCTGAACTCAGCAGTGATGTTTATCAATATGGCAGTAGTTGTACTGATAATCCCTTCAACAACTCTTGTTCACCGACTAAGCTGTAGGCTATTGGCCATAGGGCTCCAAAAGGGTAGGAGACCTTTGATAGCATCCACAAATTTCTGTACAGTGCTGTCTGACTGATCTATATCTTCAGTGTCAACAGCCCTTCTCACTCAGGACAAGTAAGTGCTTCTACGCTGTAGCTGATGATCTTTATGATAACTGGATGGGGCAACATATACAGGAGGAAGGAGATAAGAGAGATAACATGTGTCAGGCCATCCCCTTGAAAGCGAGACATAAGTTTGGGATCTACAAACAAAATAAACATTATGAGGTGGGATCAAAGGCGGACTATTAATCGTTCTCAGACCATAGGTGTAATTGTACTTACTTTCTCCCACCTTTACATCCCTGGTCCCCTGGACACAGAAACCAGCTGTTGTATTGACCACGGATACAGGTATCGGTTTATCCTTGGTAACATTGCAAGCTTGGAAAGATTGAAAATACTCAGAAGTGTTAAACCTGTAAAAATCAGACATTTCCATTCAAAGCCATGTTTAATTTTTCACTTTTTCTTACATGTTCATACAGGATTTTGGGGATAATGTACCAGAGGTCGCTTGTCCTGCCGATCCCACAGTAGTAAACCCATGATGGAAACGTATATATACTCTACCACAGTGCGAGAATCAGCAGATGTCATACCTATAGTAGAGAATTGGAAATGATGATGTACCATGCTAAACAATTGAAACCACCCTTCACAACATCATGGGCCTGATGCAACATTTGTATAAATACATTGTCTGTGAAGGACTTTCTATGCTCTTCTTTGTGAGAGGACATAGTAACAAAAATGTGCTCCGGGGGAGTGGTAGTAGTACCTACCAAGGAGTGTACAGGAAATTTCTCCTCCAGGAACCAAGATACTCCAAGTATTGTTGATAGTATTATCATAACTAACAATATGCAAAATATTTTACTCTTTTTTGACCAACCCTTGATTGAAAGAGGTGGTGCAAATGGCTGTTCTTCCTCAGCCACAGGCCGACCAAAAGGATGTATGATTAGGCTAGGAAAGAAATGCAATGGAAATGATAATAAAGACAAGTGTTCCCAGTGTCCATCTGAGCCTCACTGGTACAGGCTCCTATTGTTCATCAACGTTGGAGCTCTTGAACCCCGGTGGTGGAGCTTGCTCTGTCCTAAGCTCTCGATGAATCCCACGATGATCAGGATAATGTACCCCACACAAGAGAGCACATGCAACTTATCCTGTCCAATGTCATGAACAATGCACAGATCTTAATTCACCCTAAATTGACTCCGTTAGTACTACAGCAAAGTACACCCTAATTCACACAGTCCATCCCTATCTAACCTGACTTCTCCTTTTGTGCACTATTCCCAGACCGAGGATTCAAATTGTACCTGGTGATTCCAGGCACAGAGGGGTCCACAAACAGCGTCTTCTTAATGGCTCGGATTTCTGGGGGGACTGCTGCATTTAGCACATCATCATTTTCAGCATCCGTTTGGGTACATGTTAATTGGGTGTCGCTGAAGGGAAAGAACCGTGGGACATTTTCACACTCAGTGTCCCCAATGCCATTAGTGACCCATTGGTCATAAGATAAGGGTAGAGTCACTCATTTACAATGGACACCATGGACACCATGGATCCAGTTCTTTCGGCCATCAACCTTGACTGCCCTTCTGGTGTCTAGAAGGACTGTTCAGGTCCCTTCCAGTGTGGCCAGTCTGGCTCCAAACTCCTTTTCTTTTTTTCAAAACAAATTTTTATTGATCGAGCGCACACATGGTGCAGCTCTCCACATTCAGTAGAAAACTACAAACAAATCAACAGCAGCAAATGATTGGCAATCTATACATCTTTTGGCTTTCCTCTCCCCCCTCCCTGTCCCCAACCCCCTTCCCCCCCACTGCCAACTCCCCCCACCCGGATCCCTCCCTAGCCCACTGCACGATACCGTCTCATTCTCAAATAGTTTCACATGTATAACAGTTTACACAGTTCCTCAATTTCGGCCCCCTTCCACTATCTCCGAGCAATCCTCACATTCTGCCGGTGGTTCTAACCATAGACCCCTATATTCCGCCCACCTCTTCCATATTTTGTAGTGTTTCCTAGGGCAGCCCCGGGCCTCAAAAATAGGACGCTCCAACGCCATACAAAAATCCAGTCCCTTTTTCCGCACCACTACTGGAGGTGCCCGTGTATCTTTCCAAGCTTGGGCCACATCTCTCTTGGCGACGGTGAGGCCCAACAGCAGCAGATGCCTTTTATATATGTTACCTCCCACCCCCTCTAGAACATGCAAAAGACCTAATTGTGGGGTACGTGGAAGTTCCCATCCCAACACCTCAGACAAACAGTCCCACACCCCTTTCCGGAACCAACCCAAGACACTACAGCTCCATACCGTGTGAAGTAGGGTGCCCACCTCTCGACCGCACCTCTTACAGTCCGGAGACGCAATCAGACCCGCCCGCCACAGCCTCTCACTAGTGTAATAAGCTCTGTGAAGATATTTGAATTGGATGAATCGTAAGCGTATTGCAATGGCTGCAACTCGGGGAGCTTAAAGGGCTTCCCGCTAATCTTCCTCTTCCAACGTTCCGACATCTCTTTCCCAGGATTCCCTCAATTTGTGTAGGGAGGAGGAACAATGTGTAACTAGAGTCTGGTAAATGCAGGATATTTTCTCATCCTCTAAATCCCCCATAAATACCTTTGCCTCTAGTGGGCTAAATTCAGGTAAGGAGTCAAGTCCCTCCAGACTAGGTGCAATGGCATGGCGGAACTGTAAATATTTGAAGAATTGGGTTTGAGGCATGCCATATTCCTCGCTAAGGTCTTGAAATGATTTAAGGGCCGTGCCAGACATAACATTACCCAGTGCTGAAATTCCTATGCTGTCCCAGCCCCTAAAGCCCTGCAGGGACGCCAGTGCAGGCAGACGACCATTACGCCATAGGGGGGTCTCCTCCGTTAACGTACCCCACCATCCCATGCGACCAGCGCCTGCCTCCAGACCTGAAAGACTATCTGGGTAGCCTGCGGCAACCACCTCCTCAACCGCACCAAATATAAAATAGTGTGCAGAGTGTCCGATCCCATAAGATAGCACTCAAGAGCATAAGCCGGGTCCCCCCTATCTCCATACCAACATTCGTTCGGGATCAAAAGATGGGAGCCCTGATAGTACAACAGGGTATCGGACGTTGCCAGCCCACCACAGTATGTCGATAAAAAGCAGGTGCGCAGCGCAACCCGCACTGCACCCCCCGCGCAAAGAAAGTGCCCCAGCACCGAATTGACCTGCCTAAACCAATGAGGTGAAATCAGGTAAGGGTGGTTCTGCAATTGGTATAACAGACGTGGGAGGGCGACCATCTTAAAGATCGCCGACCGGCCATAGATATTCAGGGGCATACGGGACCATGTCTTTAGCTCTGTTCGAACCCAGTCCCAGACCGGCACTATGTTGCGCTCCCAGGAGACTATGGAGGATTCAGACAGGAACACTCCTAAATACTGAAGGCCCCCCACCGCCACCTGCAACGCGGACGCCCATGGTCCAATTCCCGTGCGGTCTCCCAGCACCCACAGGGTGGATTTACGCGCATTCAAGTAGAGTCCAGATGTTTCACCAAAGAGTTGCATTATCTCTAAAATACGAGGTCCCGACCTATTAACGTTAGTGATGAAAAACAGGACATCATCCGCATATAGCGCGATTCTATCCGAATGTCCAGCCTCCCATTCAAAGCCTTTCAATTGTGCGTCCATGCGTACCCACACCGCCAACGGCTCCATAGCCAGGGCGAACAAATACGGCGACAGGGGGCATCCCTGCCGAGTACCTCGCCCTATGCAGAATTTGGTAGATGTGGCCCCGGCCACCCTCACCGAAGCTGTCAGGTCTGTGTATAATAGTTTCAGGTACGACAAAAAACGGGGCCCAAGGTTAAGACGAGACAGGAGAGCAAACAGGCAGACCCAACTCAACGAGTCAAATGCCCTATCTATATCTGCCAACAGGACCGCTGCCTGCTCCCCAGTGCCTCTAACCGCCTCCACTGCGACATCATCATTTTCAGCATCCGTTTGGGTACATGTTAATTGGGTGTCGCTGAAGGGAAAGAACCGTGGGACATTTTCACACTCAGTGTCCCCAATGCCATTAGTGACCCATTGGTCATAAGGTAAGGGTAGAGTCACTCATTTACAATGGACACCATGGACACCATGGATCCAGTTCTTTCGGCCATCAACCTTGACTGCCCTTCTGGTGTCTAGAAGGACTGTTCAGGTCCCTTCCAGTGTGGCCAGTCTGGCTCCAAACTCCTTTTTTTTTTTCAAAACAAATTTTTATTGATCGAGCGCACACAAGGTGCAGCTCTCCACATTCAGTAGAAAACTACAAACAAATCAACAGCAGCAAATGATTGGCAATCTATACATCTTTTGGCTTCCCTCTCCCCCCCTCCCTGTCCCCAACCCCCCCCCCCCCACTGCCAACTCCCCCCACCCGGATCCCTCCCTAGCCCACTGCACGATACCGTCTCATTCTCAAATAGTTTCACATGTATAACAGTTTACACAGTTCCTCAATTTCGGCCCCCTTCCACTATCTCCGAGCAATCCTCACGTTCTGCCGGTGGTTCTAACTATAGACCCCTATATCCTGCCCACCTCTTCCATATTTTGTAGTGTTTCCTAGGGCAGCCCCGGGCCTCAAAAATAGGACGCTCCAACGCCATACAAAAAAACAGTCCCTTTTTCCGCACCACTACTGGAGGTGCCCGTGTATCTTTCCAAGCTTGGGCCGCATCTCGATTGGCGACGGTGAGGCCCAACAGCAGCAGATGCCTTTTATATATGTTACCTCCCACCCCCTCTAGAACATGCAAAAGACCTAATTGTGGGGTACGTGGAAGTTCCCATCCCAACACCTCAGACAAACAGTCCCACACCCCTTTCCGGAACCAACCCAAGACACTACAGCTCCATACCGTGTGAAGTAGGGTGCCCACCTCTCGACCGCACCTCTAACAGTCCGGAGACGCAATCAGACCCGCCCGCCACAGCCTCTCCCTAGTGTAATAAGCTCGGTGAATATATTTGAATTGGATGAATCGTAAGCGTATTGCAATGGCTAAAACTCGGGGAGCTTAAAGGGCTTCCCGCTAATCTTCCTCTTCCAACGTTCCGACATCTCTTTCCCAGGATTCCCTCAATTTGTGTAGGGAGGAGGAACAATGTGTAACTAGAGTCTGGTAAATGCAGGATATTTTCTTATCCTCTAAATCCCCCATAAATACCTTTGCCTCTAGTGGGCTAAATTCAGGTAAGGAGTCAAGTCCCTCCAGACTAGGTGCAATGGCATGGCGGAACTGTAAATATTTGAAGAATTGGGTTTGAGGCATGCCATATTCCTCGCTAAGGTCTTGAAATGATTTAAGGGCCGTGCCAGACATAACATTACCCAGTGCTGAAATTCCTATGCTGTCCCAGCCCCTAAAGCCCTGCAGGGACGCCAGTGCAGGCAGACGACCATAACGCCATAGGGGGGTCTCCTCCGTTAACGTACCCCACCATCCCATGCGACTAGCGCCTGCCTCCAGACCTGAAAGACTATCTGGGTAGCCTGCGGCAACCACCTCCTCAACCGCACCAAATATAAAATAGTGTGCAGAGTGTCAGATCCCATAAGATAGCGCTCAAGAGCATAAGCCGGGTCCCCCCTATCTCCATACCACCATTCGTTCAGGATCAAAAGATGGGAGCCCTGATAGTACAACAGGATATCGGACGTTGCCAGCTCACCACAGTATGTCGATAAAAAGCAGGTGCGCAGAGCAACCCGCACTGCACCCCCGCGCAAAGAAAGTGCCCCAGCACCGAATTGACCTGCCTAAACCAATGAGGTGAAATCAGGTAAGGGTGGTTCTGCAATTGGTATAGCAGACGTGGGAGGGCGACCATCTTAAAGATCGCCGACCGGCCATAGATATTCAGGGGCATACGGGACCATGTCTTTAGCTCTGTTCGAACCCAGTCCCAGACCGGCACTATGTTGCGCTCCCAGGAGACTATGGAGGATTCAGACAGGAACATTCCTAAATACTGGAGGCCCCCCACCGCCACCTGCAACGCGGACGCCCATGGTCCAATTCCCGTGCGGTCTCCCAGCACCCACAGGGTGGATTTACACGCATTCAAGTAGAGTCCAGATGTTTCACCAAAGATTTGCATTATCTCTAAAATACGAGGTCCCGACCTATTAACGTTAGTGATGAAAAACAGGACATCATCCGCATACAGCGCGATTCTATCCGAAGGTCCGGCCTCCCATTCAAAGCCTTTCAATTGTGCGTCCATGTGTACCCACGCTGCCAACGGCTCCATAGCCAGGGCGAACAAATACGGCGACAGGGGGCATCCCTGCCGAGTACCTCGCCCTATGCAGAAATTGGTAGATGTGGCCCCGGCCACCCTCACCGAAGCTGTCAGGTCTGTGTATAATAGTTTCAGGTACGACAAAAAACGGGGCCCAAGGTTAAGACGAGACAGGAGAGCAAACAGGCAGACCCAACTCAACGAGTCAAATGCCCTATCTATATCTGCCAACAGGACCGCTGCCTGCTCCCCAGTGCCTCTAACCGCCTCCACTGCGACATGAGCACGTCTGATGTTATGCCTCGTTGCCCTATCCGAATGAACCAGATGGACCAGCTCTGTTATATAAGGAAGGAGACAATTCGCTAGCGCCTTGGCCAGTATCTTTGCTCCGACATTTAGGAGGGAGATGGGTCGGTAAGGCTTGTGGAACACCACCACCTCCGCATCAACGTTGCCCTATAGTGTGTTCCCAATTGGAGGTGGTATTTCTTAAAAAATTCACTCGGGAACCCATTGGGCCCGGGTGCCTTTCCGGTATTAAGCTCCCCTAGGGCCGTGCCCAGCTCTTTAGCAGTTAGGGGGAGTTCGAGACGCTCCCACACCTCTTCCGATACCGCAGGTGGTGGTAGGTCCGCAATAAACGTATCTACCACTGCCGCAGGGATGCATTCCTGCCGAGCATATTTGGCGGCATAATATAGTGCAAAGCTGTCCGCTATCTCTTTGGGGTCCGTGATCGAGGCCCCAGCCGCATCTGTGATCCCCGGCAGCGTCTGCGCCTGAAGCGTATTTTGGCAGAGCCTATGGAGCATAGTGCCCGACTTATCTCCCCACTAATATATTCTGCTACGCGTCGCCAACCACACCTGCCGAGCCTCGTTCAGTAACAAAGACGCATAAGACTGCTGTGCCAGTAGTAGCTGCCCCACCTTTCTACCCTCCCTAGCTCCACTGCATCGCCCCTCTAGAGTCTCAATATGTGCTGCGGCCTTCACTAATTCCTCTCTGCGCTTTTTACGGGCTGCTGCACACCAGGCGATGTCTACCCCACGCAGTGTGGGCTTCAGGGCCTCCCAGAGTGTCACAACATCTGCAACCGACCCCACATTATCTTCCCAGTAGTGGGCTACGGCCTCCCCCATGTGTTTTCTGTAATCCTCCTGCTGGAGATGCCCTGTGGAGAGGCGCCACTGGAAAGGTTGCCGCCCTTTGTCTAGCCAAATGTCTACCGCAACCGGAGAATGGTCCGAGAGCCCCCGTGGTAATATAACTGCTGATTTCACTCTACCGAATGCTGCGCGGGGGACGAACACATAGTCCAATCTAGAAAAGGACTTATGAACTGCGGAAAGATATGTATATTCCCGAGCATGGGTATGAAGGTATCGCCAAGCATCTACCCAGCCCATCCCCCTTACCATGTCGCCTAGTTTAATGGGCGTGTCCACCCCCTGGTCTATAGCGATCCATCCGACCATTCATAACATCGTTCCAGTTACCCCCAATCACCGCTATTGCCTCAGGAATTTCTGCCCACACCGCAAACAACTTTTCCACTAGCGACCACTGCTGTGGGGGCGGGGCATACACACTCCCCAGCACCAGGGGCTCCTCACTAAGCATCCCTTTAATAAATATGTATCGGCCTTGTGGGTCGACCCACTGCTTCGAGTGGACGTAGGACAACCTGCGATGCACCAGAATGGCCACCCCCCTGGACCCCCTAGCAAACCCAGCATGATAAACCTGTTGGTATCCGTAGCGCTGTAAGCTAAGTGTTTTGTTGCCTAGTAGATGCGTTTCTTGCAGTAGCAGGATATCCGCGCTTTCCCTTTTCCCAAACCACAAAACTGCCCCTCTCTTCACCTTATCAAGCACTCCCCGCACATTCCAGCTAAGAATCCGCATGGACGCCCTGGGAATGATCGGCCTGGTTCCTTCAACCGCCATCTAAGGGAATGCATGTCAAGAGCTCAATATACGGGGCTAGAGGACGTATACATACCAAGTGTTGAGACCTCATATTTATCGTGCAGGTCCGACCAGGCCCCCCCCCCTCAACTCCCACCCCACCCCCATCCCCCCCAAAAAAACACCCACCCCCTTACCTCAAAAAACACTGAAGTACCTGTCGCGGCCTGGGCAACCCCTGATTCCAAACGCAGGACCTGAAGCCGTCCACACCAATGGATCCCCAATAAACTACCCATTCACCCAACTCCCCCCCCAACAAGCCTGAAGCCCAGGGAAGTGGTCCGCCCCTTAACTACCCCCCCACACAATCCCCCAATGCCCCATATACTCACATTCACTGTCATCTAGTTGTCGTAATTGCCCCTCTCGGCCCTGCGGCCACTCCGGCAGAGTGTCCCTTACAGTTACACCCACAGGGGTATATGCACACCAATGTTCCATCTCTCACTGGTTGAATGTTCAAGGGTCTGTGATCGGATGTTCCGGGGCAGCCGCTCCACCGCCCGTGGCGCCCCGGATAGGAACGCCTCCTGGATCTGGACCTCCAATTCCCTCTACTCCGCGAGCCCCGGACGGTCTGCGCCTGTGATCCACTCAAGGAGGAGTCTGAGTCATGGCCCAGTGGCGTATGTGCCCTCACCTTCACCATTTCATGTCAAAGAAGTGGGCACGAGATTGAAACACCACCCGCAGGCGGGCCGGATAAAGCAAGGCATAGGGGAGCTTAAGATCACGGAGGCATGCCCTGGCCGCAGTAAACGACTGCCTCTGCTGTTGGACAAGCCTGGTATAGTCCGTAAATATCAGGATTCTTTGATTCTCGCACATGAGAGAGTCCTTCGCCCTTGCCTCTCGTAGAATGGTATCGCGATCATGATAATTCAATAGCTTGGCTATCACAGGCCTGGGACGGGCACCCACTGGCGGCTTCTGTACCAGAGCCCGATGGACCCGCTCAATCACGAAGCATCGTGATAGGGATTCAGGAGGGAGCCAACTCTCCAGCCACTGGGTCAGGAAGCGCTCCATGTTGCCCTTCTCGTAGCCCTCCGGGAGCCCCACAAATCTAAGGTTGTTGGACACTCTCCATGTCGGTCACTTTGCGCTTAAGGGTCGCCACATCATCTTCCACCCCCGAAATCCTGGTTTCGGCCTCCGTGATGCGAGCCACAGCGTTCCGTAGGTCTTGACGCAATAAAGTGACATCCGCACCCACGGCACCCATTTTCGACTAGGTTATCGCCGCCCTCAACGCCGCGTTATCAGGTCCCTGGCTGTGCTGGCCCCCAGCGGCTCCAGACCCCCCACTCGGCCCTGTGTACTTGTCAATGGGCCCCTGCTTCGTGGACCCTCCACCACTCCCGCCTCTGGTCATTGTCTTCGGCGGCCGGGGACACACTCCACCTGGATCAGCCACCTGTATACCCGGATTTCGCCTCCTATATCGCCGGTGGGCACTGTGTGTTAGGACCCCCGGTGCCTCTCCAGTCCGGTTGCCTTATCGCTCCCCCAAGGTCCTGGAAACTGTGCGTCTGAGCTGCGCACTGGCCACACTCTGCAGCAATGTCCCTCACCAGGCCTCACACTGCCGGGCAACTGACCACGGCCACTATTTTGTGCTCAGAGCACTCACACTACAGCTGCCCACACCAAGGCTGATCCGCCCCCGAATCACCTGCTGGCTTAGTCCGGTGCATGGGCTGTCCACTCGGATATCGTGTGGCGCCGGTCTTCAGTGCCGCCACCAGTCACTGGGCTTCATTACGTAATAGCCCTTGCACCACGGGCCAAAAGGAAAGTTCTCCGCCACTTGGTGGGCCTTAGGGACTCCACTGAAGGCACTGGCTGTTTCACCAACGTGGCCCCAGGTCTCGGGTATACAGGGGACCCACGCCAAAACCAGCCCTCCTCAGGACCTCCGACTACCTCTGGCAAGCCCCACTGCTGGTCGTGCACACCCCCGCGGCACCCTCCGGAGGTAGACCTGCCCCCCGATCACCTGCTGATGTTGTCCGCCGTCAGGGCGCGCCTCTTTGGATGGCGCCAAACTCCAACTCCTGGCTGTGCCCTGGTCACTAGGCCTCGCTGTGGGAAGGCTACGGCCCCACACGCCTGGATTGCGCGCTCCTCCCTCCAGCAGTGTCCCACCGTCAGCCGGGCCACCACAGCAGGGGGCCTCCGATGATTCCAGGAGCGTTTCGGCCTTCCAGCACATTCCCGCAGCACTCCGCCGCGTGCTGCCGCCCCCGCGCTCCCGGGCCGGGGAGCGCGATACTTGAGGCCCCGGCTGCACTTGCCCGGACCAGGCTGCAATTCGTTCCTCTGCTCCTCACGTCGACCGGGCCCCCAGAGCTCCGCAAACGGCACCGGAGCACAGCTGCTCAGTCCAGGGCACTGTGCCAGTCTAGGGCAGCAGGATCAGGAGGGGAGACAGGATAATAGGCGGATAAGTGGCGGGCTGGACGGAGCTCTTCTAAGCTACGTCCGCCATTACGGCCCGCTAACTCCAAACTCCTTTTCTGCTGAAAATTTCTCACTAGGGTCAAATCACCAGACTTAATGTTGTGTCCGGGTCCCTCTGGTATATCTGGGAGAGTGTCCCGGACCTGTTGGTGAATAGAACGCAGATTTTCAGTTTCTGGCACAGGTTATCTGTCAACAAAGGAAACTCAATGTCCGAAAACTGACGGAACTCCGGACGCCCCAGACATTTGCAGGGCATCCAAACACACCCTCGTACGGTGACAATCCTGTCCTAGAATGTGCTGTTGTTCTTGTTGACAAAAGAGCTAATGGTAAAGCATCTGACCACTGTAAACCTGTACTTTCCTGAATCTTTGCTAATTTTAGTTTGAGAGTACCATTGTACTTCTCAACCAAACCTGCCGACTGGGGGTGACTTGCAGCATGAAGTTTCTGTTTTATGTGTAGACCGTCACAAATTAACTGTATGACTTTGGCATTAAAGTGACTTCCGTTATCACTCCAGATCAAACGGGGCAAGCCGAAGCGAGGAAAAAACTCCTTCAGGAGTACCTTAGTAGTCGCAATGGCTGTATTTTCTTTAGTGGGGTCAGCCTCAACCCATTTACTGAATGCACAAACAACCACCAACATGTACTTCAAATTATTGACTCTATCCAACTCAATGTAGTCTAATTGGAGAACCGCAAAAGGAAAAGTAGGAGGTGCAAAATTGCCGGGTGGTGTAGGGGTATCTTTCCCAGGATTGTCCATCATGCACACCATGCAATGTTTAACTAAATGTGCAGCTGTCTTGGGAATGTTGTCATTTTGCCATACAGGGTATAGCAACTTGCAAATACCTTTAGCATTGATATGGGCTGGTCCATGGGCCCTAGTAACCACAGGAAGAACATATGCATCTGGTAACAGCCATCTCTGCTTTCCTAACTTATCAGTCCAACATCCCTCATCATTCAATTGTGCTGCACTTTCTTGCCATATGGCTAGTTTTTGTATTGTAGCCTCGCTTTGGATCTCTTTCACGTTCACAAGTGTATCCTCAAACAAAGCACCTTTAGGCACCCACCTAGAAGGAACTGCCACAAACATTATCTGCATCTTAGTCCGTGCTGTTTCCTTAGCTGTCTGATCAGCAAAAGTGCTCCCTTTACCTACATTGTCAGTGATCTTTCTGTGGGCGCTACACTTTACTATTGCCAACTTCTTAGGGAGTGTCAAAGCAGATAAAAGCCTCAATATAAGGAGACCATTCTGAATCTTTGTTCCGTAGGAAGTAGGGAACCCTCTCTCAGCACAGAGTCGCCCAAAATTGTGCGCGACCCCGAAGGCATACTGGGCGTCAGTATAAATATTGACAACCAGTCCCATGCTCAATTCACAAGCTCGAATAAGGGTAGCTAACTAGCTGCTTGGGCGGACTAATAAGGGACTCCTGATGTCTCTACGACAGTAGGCAATGTGGTGATGGCAGAAGCAGCAGTTGTAGTGCCATCTGGCAATTTGAAACAAGAGCCATCAACATTTAGTTTCTCTTGTGGGTCAGATAAGGGAACATCAATCAGGTTAACCCGTCCTTTCGTCTCTTTTTCTGTCCGGAAGATACAATCATGTTTCTCAGTTTTGTCATTTTCAGAAGGGAGGGGTAGTAACGTGGCTGGGTTAAGAGTGGCACACCATTTGATCGTGATATGTTTAGCGAACAGAGTCAAATCATAACCGATCAGACGTGCACTGGTGAGGTGCTGTGTCTTGGTTTTATTCAAAAGGTTATCCACAGCATGAGGTACCATGACTGTGAGGTCTGTATCAAGTACGAGTCCAGCGGATTGTCTTATCGAGACAGCTACAGCTGCCACCGCTTTTGGACAGCTCAGGAGGGCTCTTGTGACACGGTCAAGAATAGCAGAGAAATAAGCACACAGACGTTGCTTATCTCCAAATTTTTGTGTTAGAACAGAGAGCGCACAACCAGCCGTCTCATGGACATATAATACAAATGGCTTGCTGTAGTTAGGCGTGCCAAGCACAGGAGCCGAACAAAGTGCAGCTTTTAATTGCTCAAAAGACTGCTGACATTCAGGTAGGGGCTCATGCACATCTTTAGTGCTTAGTGCAAGCAGAGGTTTGGTTAATAGGGAGTAATTTGGAATCCATTGACAACAAACAAACAGGAAGTAATGCCATTTCATCCATTGACAACAAACAAACAGGAAGTAATGACAATAAAAACATGCACCTCTTTTTGAGTTTGAGCAATGGGCATTTTAACAATGGTACTGATGCGCTCAGGGGTCAATCTCCTACCCTCCTTCGACAGTAGGAGACCTAAATAGGTGACCTGTCGACAATACTGAAATTTAGAAAGGGAAACGTTATGTCCATGGTGTGCCAGATGCAATAACAATTTAACTGTACTGTCCCTGCAGCCTTGTTCCGTGTCAGAAGCGATGAGGAGATCATCAACATACTGAAACAATACATTACCTGCATGAAGGATAGGAGAATCTAATTGTGCCTTTAAGGCCTTACTATAGAGTCTTGGACTTTCAGTATAGCCCTGAGGAGCTCGACAGAATCTAAAGCTCCTGCCGGCCAGTCTAAAACTGAACAGCTACCTGCTGTCTGGATGGATAGGAATACTAAAGAACACATTTTTTAGATCAATAACAGAAAAGAACTTGGCAGATGAGGGAATCATTGTCAAGAGAGTGGTGATGTCCAATCCACTATTACGGCACTATACCTACTATTCTGCACGACACAACTCCTTTTCTAGGATAGACCACTTTTTTACACATAAAGGCATGGTGGGGGAATTCTTTAACCCTAAACATATGGCGAGGGGCATTTTAGATCATTCCCAAGTATGTGTCACTATTAAAAAAGGCCCCCTGCTAGAAAGGGCTGCATTCCCTAGAATTGACCCCTGGCGCCTGCGAAACCCAACGCTTAGGGGAAAAATCTGAGAGGGCTCGGAGCTCTATTTTAAAGAAAACACGGGGTCAGTAGATTTACACATTACTCTATGGGAGGCCTATAAGACGGTCCTGAGGGGACAGGCACAGGCACTGATCTGAGCCTAGCAGAAAGAGGAATCCCTGCAAATTCTGCGGCTTCAGCAGGAAATTTACTAATGGAAGGCGATACTGCAGTTGTAAGAAGTGCTGACCTGCGACATAGGGTAACACTGAGGCAGCGGGACCTGAGGGCCCTAGCGAATAGCAAGGTGAGGGTATATGCGCTGGCGACACAGCACCGCTTGTACGATGGAGGAGCTAAGGCACTGAAGCTCCTAGTGTGGCTGGAAAGACGCGACAGGGAGCGATCGTGGGTGACTGGGGTCTGAGATACAACATGGTTACTAAAAACTACAAGTAACGAAATAGCAGAATCCTTCACCACACACTTTGAGCGTGTTTACGCACCAGTGTCCAAGAGGTCAGAAAACGACTGTGAAGAATTATTAAGAGATTTCACCCTTCCCCTGTTGTCCGGGGAAGCGTGTGACGCGCTAGAAGCCGACCTCATGGAGGAGGAGCTAGGTGGCACTCTGGGCTCCCTAAAATCCGTGAAAGTGTCAGGCCCGAATGGGCTCCCAGTTGAGATTTATAAAGGGCAGGCCTCGATCATAGTACCACCGCTACGAAACATGTTGATTGAGGCGTGAGAAAAAGGGCAACACCCTCTAGACCAATGGGCGGCTACGATAGTGGTAATCTACAAAGCTGTGAAGCCTCCAGATCAATGTAGTTCATACCGTCCTATCTCTCTTATTAATGTTAAAGCCCAGGTTCTGGCCAAAGCCCTAGCGGACAGGCTGGTGTCATCACTGCAGTATTGGTACATGTGAATTAATCAGGCTTTATGCCCCGCAGAAGCACCCTTCATAATCTTCGCTGACTATATGGTATACTCCACATGACAAGCGACCCTGCAGCCCAGCCGACGGCATTAATGGCACTAGACGTGTCAATGGCGTTCAATAGTATTAAGTGGCCCTACTTGTTTATGGTGCTCCATAGATTGGGTTTTGGCCCCAACTTTTGCGGTTGGTAAGGCTATTGTATGAGACACTCACAGCTCGAGTGCGAGTTAATGGGGCACTATCACGCTCCTTTCAATTGCAGAGAGGCACTAGACAGGGATGCCACCTGTCCCCGCTACTGTTTGCCCTTGCACTGAAGCCATTGGCACACTGGATTAGGAGGGACCCGATGATCTGGGATATAGTGGCACCATGGGGTTGGGAAGAGCAAATTTCGCTCTATGCTGATGACAGTCTTATACCTTGTACGACCCTACCACTCGATGGCGCGAGCACCCCACATCTTCTAGCTATTTGGTAGCTACTCGAGCTACCATATAAATTGGTCCAAGTCAGTGATCTTTCCATTGTCTGGTCGCCCCCCCTTATGGCTCCAAGGCGGTGCCCGGCCCCAGTTGTGTCGGAGGGATTCAAATACTTGCGTATCCACGTTACGTGGAACCAAAAGGTGTTTTTGGAAAAGAATCTTGGGCCTCAGATAAGACGACTTAGTACTGAGGTCAGCCATTGGCGCACTCTTCCGCTTTCACTTATGGGTAGGGCGGCCCTGTTTAAAATGATGGCATTGCCGCGTCTCCTCTATGTTGTCCAAAACACCCCATACCCTGTCCCTCTGACAGTTTTTAAACGGATAGAGCAGGAAGTCAGAACGTGTTGTGGCAGGGTAGTGCTCCTAGAATAGCGCTTCACAAGCTACAGAACAGAGTATATGAGGGTGGCCTGGCGATTCCAGACATCAGGTTATACTACTGGGCCTCGCAGCTCCAAGTCATAAATGACTAGGTGTATGTGGGCGTTGAGGAGCCGGCATATAGAGTGGATAGAGCCGTCATGCCGGGAGGAAACTGTGTGCCTCTCCTCTACTCCTGAAAATCACGATCAGAGTGGCCGGTACATACTTAAGTGGTGGTACAGTGCTGGAGCGAGGCCAATAAACTACTTGGCTGGATGGGGAAACTGACTAGTTGAACTCCGCTGTGGGTGGGTGATCCACTGCACGAGGTGGCTGCCCTAATGGCCTTCAAAGGGTGGAAACTGATAGGCATCGAGTACTTGGGAGCTGTTTGGAAAGGGGATACTCCACTCACTTTTGAGGAACTACAGCGGGAATATAATCTTCACCAGATCTAGTGATTCCATCATTTGAGACTAATGCATGCACTAAGCCCTCACATTCAGTGACGCTTCTGTTCCAGATTATTCCCCATTAGAGGAGAGGCTGCTACTAGACCCCATTCCAGAGAAGAGGTAAACTCCACAATTTACTGTAAATTGAAAAACAATGTACCTGATGCCCTAATGAACCTCAGACAGAGAGGCATGGGTTAAAGACCTGGGAAGTATAGATGACGAGGAGTGGCAGGAGGCAATTCAGAGACCAAGAGAGATTGCGGTTCAATCCATATTTAGGTTGGTACAACTTAAGATATTGCACCACACCTATTATCCTTGTACACACCTATACACCTGGGCAAGGCCCCTACAGCATTGTGCGTTAGGGGATGCCAATGGGAGGGAACCTTCCTACATATTCTATGGGAATGTCCAGAGATTGTCAGATACTTGCAGAAAGTCACAGATACATGTCAAGGGTGGTAGGAGTGACGGTTCCAATGGATGCTAAATGGCTTCAATTAATGATTATAGGGGACTCCGATTGGTCCAGGTATGTGGGTATTTGGTTGGCTCTTGCAGCGGGGATCGCTAAGCAAAACATTGCCAGGGGGTGGGGGGCATCTTTGCCTCCGACACTGGAAGAGTGGGGGCAAGATCTCGACTGGTGCCAGTGGGCTGAAGAAACAGTGCACAAGAGCAGGGTGTGTGTCAAAAAATGGGAAAGAGTATGGGCGCCCTGGTAAAGATACAGAGGAAAGTGCATGAGAGGATGACATGCAAACAGCCGAAATGGGGTGGAGTGGGGATGGGTTGTAATGACCCGAGCCGTGACACTAGCTACACGCATTTATCATGGTGTGTAAGCTTACCCGGGAAAACTTTTCATGTGTTCTTTTAGTCTCCTGTTCCCTCGTGACTGTTATTATTATTGATGTAATGTATAAACTTCACTGTGTATCAATGCAAGTAATTCCTGTTAAGTATGTTCTATTGAGTAATGTTGATAAAAAAGAGTTTAAAAAAAGAGAGTGGTGATGTCAGGAACCACTGGAAACTGGGGAATCACTATTTTATTACCCTCGTGCAGGTCAATCACAAAACGATAAACATCTACTTGATCATCAGAGGAACCTGAGGGTGCCCTTTTAAGAATCTGAAGAATAGGGCTATTACAAATATTAGCAGTCGTCTCCTCAACCACACCTTTCTCAATCAAATCCTGCACAATTTCTAACAAGGCTCACCCTCCTGTCTGCGGTATTTTATACTGAGGGACACAAGGCAAAATGGCACCAACCTTAACCGGGATCGTAACAGCTGATATCTGCAACAATCCCACATCTGTGTCGCCTATTGCCCACAGAGTGAGTGGCAGGTCTTCAAACTCAGCAAGAAGGGGCACATCTTTAAACAAACACTGCTTGGCACACATCACATCCGGACCTATTGTCATGTAGACACCTTCTGGAGCACAATAAATTGTGGCATGCAACTTTTTCAACAAATGCATGCCCATCAAATTCTCACTACAATAAGATGTCAACAAGAATGGTGAATCCACAGTGAAAGGACCAATAGTCAAAGCAAGAGGTTTTGAAATGGAGGATTATGACCTGTACACCAGAGAAACCTACTGAAACATTATTATGGCCAGACAAAGCCGCCAGGGGACCAAGGAGCGAGAAATATAACTATTTGTTGCACCTGTATCCACTAAAAATTCCTAAGCTGAGCCATGCAAGTTCTGAGTAACATAAGGACTGCGCTGATCTACAGTTATCAGAACAGGTCCCTCACTCTGTCCCTGGCTGTCCTAGCTGTAAGGCATTCCTGTCACCTCATCTGTGTCATAATCATCATGATAATACTTTTTGTCATCGAAGTAATTATTATCAGAACGACCCTGAGGATGCAGCATTCTGAACCCTGTCTGCTTCACCAGCTCCATGACCCCGTCCACGAGAACCTCGTCTCCTAGGGACTGCTACCTTCTGTAACAGCACAGGACACTAGCTACGCCAGTGTCCCTCCTCCTTACAATACGCACACTGATTCAGCGCTACAGGCGTAGTGTTCCTGTTCATGGAAGCTGGCGAGCCGAACCACCACGTCCTCTACTATTCCCTCTAGAAGCCTGCTGCAACAACACCTTCATTTTCTGATCCTTATGTCTTTTCTCCGTTCTGTCCTTATCCTCATTTTCCCTGTGCTCATAATACTGTGCCATATTCAAAATAACAGAAGAGGAAGAAGTGGACCAGGTGCTTTTGGAAGCCTGTAATCGAGTTCCAATCTCAGGAAGCAAATTGGAAACAAATCTATTAACAAACAGTCGGACTCCCCCCTCGATAGACAAGTCCTGTCCACTATAATTCAGAAACAAATTTTCGAACTGAGTGAAAAAATCAGATACACTCTCATCCTTCTTTTGGCGACAAGCCAATAACTTATCCCAATCGACATTCCTCGGTGGTATAAGAGAATGCATATACGTTATAATGTGACCGGCAAAGCAAGTATCTCTGCCCTAGGCTTGTCACCTGGCTTTCTGTCCTGATCCCATGCTTTGATTTGATCCCAAGTACCACTCAATTCCACAACATGGTCCTCTGTGTGCACCTGTCTCCAAATATCAACCGGAACTAACAAGCCAAATAACATTTCAATATCTGCAAGCGTCATTACTGTGGAAGAGGATGTCTCAGTCAATTCTTTATAATATGCAGTAGGATTTTTCCTAGGGTCAGGTAATTGGGTCTCGGGAGACAAAACTTCACTCCTTTTCCATGGAGTATAGACCCATTGTTCTTGGAAACAGGCTGGTTCACCTGGTCTTTTAACAATATTGTGCTGATCCCTTAACTCTGGTATCTCGGCATGATGTATAGGATGAACCTCCCGCATCGGAAACTGAGACAATGAGGTAGGGCTCCTCTCATGTAGCCTACCCTGATAAGCAACTAACGTCGTCACACTACTAAAAAACATGCTTGGGTCCCATATTAGTGACATATGCATGATCTTTCCTATCATATAAAATCCGTGGTGCCACGTCTTTAAAACACCGCTCCCAAAGACCAATCAGGGTTGCAGACATATGTTTAAGGGCATGCTGTTGTACATAAGGCTCATAATCTTTCACCAAATTCCACATGTCTTCCACACTGTAAATGGGATTCCGAGCCCACTGAGCGGCCTGATTAGACACCACCCTCTTCTCATCATCTCCCACATCCGACCGCACTAATGTCTGTCCTATTCATTCCTTATATTTTGTCCAGTCTGGCTCCTCACGACCACGTACATGTGTTCCACTACACAATGATGTCGACAAGAGGATCACCTTCAAGCTCCTCACCCAAGCATACAAAGCACTCCACAACGCCGGACCAGCCTACCTGAATAGCAGACTCATCTTCTACACCCCCACCCGCCAGCTCCGCTCCGCCAGCCTCGTCCTTGCCGCTGTTCCCCGTATCCTACGAACAACCTCCGGTGGCAGATCCTTCTCCTACCTCGCCGCCAAGACCTGGAACACCCTCCCTACCCACCTACAGCAGACCTAAGACCTACTCGCCTTCAGAAGATTCCTCAAGACCTGGCTCTTCGAGCAGTAGTGGCACCCCCTCCCCTCAGCGTCTTGAGACCCTCACAGGTAAGTAGCGCGCTTTACAAGTACTCTGACTGATTTATTGATTGATTGATTGATGCAAGAACATAGTGGGAGCAGAAGTAACAGGCACCAACATTGCTGCTGACTGCGTCGTTGGTGTAAGAGCTGGCGAAAAGGACGCTGAAACAATAGGCGAAGCAGGGGTACTGAAAGTCATTGTTGCCGCAGATGGCGAGGACAAACAAAAGACGGGAGGAGCTGTGGTCCTAGCAATCAGATCAACAGGAAAAAAACAGAAGTAGTCGGGACAGAAGGAGCAGGCAGCTAAGACTGTGAAGGAACAGCGGGATATATCCTCTGCGGGGCATATGGAGGTGGAGGTCGAGTATCTAATAATTCTAAACAAAAGTATAGTTTTTTTCCCTGAACGACATAAGATTTATCAATCTGTAATTGAAATCTTCTCTCATCACATTCAATCCCTATCTCTTGCTTCTCTTTATCGAGTGCTACATCTTTCTGAGTCAATGTTTGCATTCTCATCTTTCGCGTCTCTTTCTCTGCTTTCATTCGTCTCTGCTTAGTTTCCTTTTGCCACGTACGAAGAGAATAAAATATAGACTGCCTACTTCCCTTTTCAAACTGTTTTTCCTGGTTTTGTTAATCAAAAGTGCCCGTCAATGGCCACTGTAACTCGGCGTTGTCCCTCGTATATTTTTGCCATAATGTACTAAACATAATAGGGCCAAGGCCATGCTTTACATACATATCAAAATTCCGAATACCTTCTGGAGGCGCTGGCTGAATTTCTTCCAATCTAACATCAGTAGAACAACAACAACAGACCAAATAAAACAACTTACTAAAGTTCACTACTTATGCCTGGCGAAGTGTTTGCAAACACTCTTCACCCAAAATCGGCCCTCAGACCGTGCTAAATACAATCCAAAATGGTACCATATCCACAAAGAACCAAAACAAACTCACCTGATATATGCAGGTCAAACAAATTTATTCTCAACTGCTGACTCTTCAGACCAAATGGTCAGATCCAAGGGTTTCATTGTTCAGGACTCCAGTCGGGATAACCACTGGGCAAGGCACTGTCCGGCGGGACGGAAGGGGCAGCTGCGAGTTCAGGACTCTCTTTTGCAGGGATCCCTGATTCGTCCGTCCAATCCGACGATAGCCGCAACAAATGAAGAGTCGGTCAGACAGTAGAGAATACAAACCAAGTATATGTTTATTCAGATACACTCAAGTGGAGCCCCGTCTGTCCAGTCGCTTAGGGGTGCTGCAGAGAGGACTGACTTCAGCAAACATAGTAATACATTATGTCCTTTTTTCAGCATCAGGAAAGACCCTCCCCTAATGGAACTTTTCGAGCAGGTGCGGCTAACACAAAGAAGTACAGTTAGATGAGTTTCGATTCTGAAGCCAGGCACACGGTACCTCTTAGCCAAGGTCATCCTGGCTGTGCCTGCCGCTAGACTAGTGGGAGAAAACCTTGTTCTAGTAGGAAAGGTATGCGCTAATAAGACAGTACATTCATTAGCAGAGTAAGACCTAACCTTGGAGAAATAAACTTTCCACCACCTGCTTTACCAGGAGATAATAAGCAGTCAGTGGTATGATTCAAAATGGCGACTAAACACAAAATGGTGCCACGAATGCTTACTTTACATGAAACAGTGAACAGCAAAACATTTTCACTTCATCACAGTGGAGTGGAGTGGAGTAGAGTGGGGTGGAGAAGAGTGGAGTGATGTGGTGTAGAGTGATGTAGACTGGAGCAGCGTAGAGTAGAGTGGCGTAGAGTAGAACGGAGTAGAGAGACATATAGTGGGTTGGAGTAGAGTGGTGTGGAGAGGAGAAAAGTGGACTGGCATATAGTAGAGAGGCCTAGTAGAGAGCAAAGTACAGTGGCCTATATTGGCATTGTGTGAAAAGGAGTGGGGTAGAGTAGAGTGCCATAGAGTAGAGTGTCGTGGAGTGGACTGGCATAGAGTGGAATGGCATAGAATGGCGTCCCATAGGGTGGTGTAGAGTAGAGTGGTTTAGAGTAGATTGGAGTGGCGTAGAGTGGAGTGGCGTACAGTGGAGTGAACTGGAGAAGAGTGGCGTAGAGTAGAGGGGAATAGAGTACAGTGGTGTGGCATACAGTGGCGTGGAGTGGTATAGAGTTCATTTGAGTGGTGTAGAGTACAGTGGCATTGCATATAGTGGCATAGAGTAGTGGTATAGAGTGGCACTCTGTAGAGTGGAGCGGCTTAGAGTGGGTAGAGTAGAGTGGCGTGGAGTGGCATAGACTGGCGTAGACTAGCATGTTGTAGAGTAGAGTGAAGCTGTGGAGAGTAGAGTGGTGTAGAGTGCCTCAAAGTAGCATTATGTGGAGTGGTGTAGAGTAGAATGGAGTGGCGGAGAGTGGCATAGAGTGGAGTGGCATAGAATAGATGGTGTAGAGTGACAGAGTACAGTGGCGTGGAGTGGCGTAGAGTGCCTTAAAGTAGCATTAAGTGGAGTGGAGTGGAGTGGCATAGGGCAGAGTCGAGTGTAGTGGTGTAGAGTAGAGTAGAGTTGAGTGACAGAGTTGAGTGGAGTAGAGTGGCGTAGAGAAGATTGGCATATCATTGGAGTGGAGTGGAATGGCGTAGAGTTGTATAATTGTGTAGAATGGAGTAGCATAGATTAGAGTGGCAAAGAGTAGTACGGTTGTGGGTGGAAGTAACTAAAGCAAGAGAGACAGCAGATAGGTTGAAAGCAACATAAAAAATAAGGCATATTCCTGTGTTAAAACTAGTAAAGCATAAACATATTGCACGTCCAGGAATAGTAACGAAATGCTTAGAGTATAAAAAAATCAAATAGTGATTTGCAAAATGACGGGGAAGAACAAGGACGAGGAAGAATACATGTACTTGGTCCATGCTTCAGGGAAGAGCAAAGATAAGAAAGGAAGAGAAGCCTACAGGAGCTAAGCAATTGAAAGATTATAAATGAGTGACAATGAAAACAGCTAATGGTATGCTGTGGGCAGGTTGTAAAACCACTGGACTGTAAACAACATGTCTCGCAGCACAGTGCGTGCACTGTCTAGGCAAGACCTAATAAAAACTGTGATAAAATGGAACCCTGCCAGGCAGTGGAAACAAGTCCCCACTGCCACTCATGATAGATCACCACCACACTGCAGCCCCATTACATCTCACCTTCGTTCTTGCCTGGGACAGGGCTGGTAGGTGGCTTTGTTTGCCAGCCTAAAGTCCTCCTTCTTAGAGCTGGATTGCCTACAGCCGGATTATACATGGTGCCCTCAGGAATTCCAAGCTGCCCCTAAGGTCAAAGGGCAGTCCAGAGCGTTAGTGGGGAAAACTGGAAGCTAGTTTCCTGGAGCCTAAAGTCGCACCCTCCTCGGACAGGGAAACTGGCTGCCGGGGTAAAAAGTTAAAACTTCGTCTCGTCAAAGTCAAGAAAATGAGCCTGGCGTCGTGAAAGGAGAAGTTTTACGACATTGGCCAGACTGTGAGGGAGTAGTAAGAGCATGATCACCCCTTATTTCAGCACGATGGGAGGGAACGACTGTGCCAACATTGTATAGCAACTCATTGTGAAGACTAGCTTGAAATGAGTTAAACATTTCTTTTTTTTGTGAGTGTGCAAATGATGTCAGCTTTCTGACTGACTTTTACATTCTACATTAAGCTGCAGCACAGCAGCTAAAAGTAACAGGACATGCCAGCCAGTCTGGGCCATGGAGCATGTTATACGCTGTGCACAAATGTTTGACGCAGCAGTCATGGCAGCTGTAACTTAGTTGCGCAAAATGTGTGAGTGCTGTGTACGACCAGACAATTTCGTGCACTATTTCGTAGATAAAGTCTGAAGGTGGAGTTCGTAAAACAGCTTCACGTTGACTCTCAAGGGCAGATTTACAAGCTCCTTGCGCCACTTTTGCGTCCAGTTTAACATGGGAAAAGCGACGCAAAAGTGGCTTAAGGGGCTTGTAAATCTGCCCCTCAGTTTCGAATTTTGACGCAGTTTTCGCTATTTTTTTAATGTATTTTTTACAAATGTTGTACATCAGGAAGCTATCATGTCCCAAACGATCAGACCCGCTGAGAATCCATGATGTCCCTAAATCCACGTGCGCAGTTATTAGGTAGCTGGTAAGCTATTGGAAAGAACCACGGGAAAGAGGGAAACTGTTTATGAGAAAACTAGGACAAGATTCAGACTCTGGGTGGATTCCTCTCAGGTGATGGCGTTGTCAGGGACTTTCTATCAGGTGGACTCACACACTTCCAGGAACATGGATCTGCTATAGTTAAAGCTGAAATACAAAAATTAGCGATCGGGAATGTGACAGAATGTCCAGTTATAGGGATGGAATTAGGCTGACTGGTCCTACTGGCAGAGTGAGCAGGGATGAAGCACCGTCAGATCACAGTACCGTGCAGGAACCTATGATGATGCCAGTAGACAGACAGGTCGTCAGCTGAGGATCAAAGGAAAACACAATGTCAGGAATACCACGGAAATGCATTACAGGGAAACTCTAACCACGGAAAACCAGTAAGGGAGAATGCAACAAAGGTACAAGTGGTGGGAACTGAAGCAGGAAAACCACAGCAACTCCCCAACATGTTTCCAGGAGTCTGTTGCATCTTGAAGGGTCTCTAAATACTGGCTCTCCCACTAATGCACCAGAAGTGATCGAGTGAACCAGAAAGTGAGGGTGTGCAGTGAAAGTAAGGGGTGCAGTCTAATCCTCACGTGAGCCCAATCTCCAATGCCCTCTTCTCCGAACTCTCCCGGCTTCCCAGACTGTGCCAGTGACATGCAGTGTGTGAACCATCCGGATCCTGACACGTGCTGGGCTTCCTGCGGTCCTATTATGGTACTGTAATTGTTTGTAGGGGGTTGAGAGGCTGATATGATGAGGGTAGTGGGATGTAAAATGTGTTAGCATCGTTAGTTTTGGCGCACAGTGCTTTTTGCTTTTGTAGTTTCTTCCCGAGCAGACTTTGTTGCACCAAATCACATACATGGTTTTTGATCTGTGGTGATTTGTGTAGTGTATTTTTGGATGGTTGTCGTGCATTTGGTGTCTTCACATTTTCTCTGCATGGACTCGTCATGCATCTCAATTGCGGTCCATTGGCTTATGGACTTGTATTTTTATTTGATGAAGCTGATCTTCACGATAACAAGACGTTCTTGGATGCATTTGTAAGGTTTCCTAGATCCAGGCTTAAATCTCCTTCGAAGAACCCCAGTGGGCCATGCTTCTCATACAGGCTGTGACAAGTCAGTCACATGTAGAGGCTTGAATCACTAAGAAAAGTTATCTTACACCATTGGCTCTACAGCAATTTAAACACGCCCCTCAGGTTTTTCTCTGATGGTGTCATTATAAGGCAAGGTCTTACAAAGCAGTTACACTGTTGCCAACTTTTACTTACACTTGGTGAAAGGAACTCCCAAACTCGGAGGGAAGCCCATCAAATTGATGAAAGGTACCACTATTTTGTAGGGTGACCCATCAACTTCTATGTATCTTGAACAGTAAAGTTCCAAGATGCTGGACTTCCAGCATCAGGTCACGTTCAGGGCTCCAACTGCAGGGCATAAGTGACCCACTTATATTGGGACCTAAGTCAGGGCACAGACAAGGCCGCTCTGGGGCAATCTTCAGGACAGCAAAGACTTGGGAAGAAAGACTAAGAACGTGCAGGCCTGCTCTGGAATCAGCCCTCAGAGAAGCAAAGTCTTGGATGAGTAAAAAAGATCTTCACTCGGAATGGAGTTGTCGAGTCGCATAACCAAAAGTGTGACATTGGAAAGGGACATCCCACTCCCGAACATCACTTGGCACGAATGTCCTTGAAACTCTCCTTCCAATTTACTTCAAGAGCAGAGAGAAATGAAACAAGATGTGCCTTATTGCTCTATCAACTCCCATGTCCCATTCCATGCATGACAATCAGGACGGCCTCCTCCCTGAAGAGCAGCCCTTCCTTTCGGCTGAAGAAATGACTTGAGTGTCAGGGGTGGGGGGAGAGCGTCCGCTCTCTTGATTGGGTCCTAGTACTGATGTGGCTTGTCAAAGACTTTGGTTTCACAAAAGCTGTACCCGCTCTATAGGAAGACAATTATTTCTGCTCTGTGACAACTAAAATGTGCAGTGGCACAAGAACTACGGGGGTGCTGTGGCACACAAGAGATTAAGGACAAGTTCACAGAACCGTGGGCAACTGTGAGGATTGCTGATAGAAAGTTCTTTTTTGCAGCTTTTGGTGTGTTCTTAAAGAAAAACAATTTTCAGCACCGTAGACGAAAATGTTAATCTTAGAATCTACTGCTTTCTTATTTGTCAACTGATCAATGTTCTTATTTGCTTGTCTAGAAAGGCAGGCACTTTTGTAGTTACTGTGTCCAGGGCAGGTTAAAGGACGTGCTATGTCAAAGATTTACTAACATACACGGATGTAAAAACAAATACTAGCTGTATTTCCAAAGTATACATATATTTCAACATATTTGTCAGGCTTTGAAAGTAGAAATGAGGTACACTGCCTCTTAATGCTAAAGTGTGATGTGAAAAAATGTATTAGACAATAATAGTCTTTCCTTTGAGTGATTTAAACAAGGCAAACATAAGTCTGATTTCTTTTTATTTGGGAAAATTAAATTTTATTTACTTGCAGGGCCACAAAATCACTAGTTTATAACATTGGGAACAGGCCGAAAATGTAATTAACTATGTACTGAGGTCTGACTTTCCATTCTTTCTATGTGTGTCATTACATAGTATGCTTTGGTATGGTATATAATGATATATATATCCAGTAACTTTCTTCCGCTCCACAACAATATCCTGGAATCGAAGGACAGCACACAAGGAAACCGGCACAAAAACTTTATTGTGAACTAATCAACAAGGACGACGCGTTTCGGCGTTTGCCTTAATCAAGTGACTTCCTGTGTTTACATTGCTACTGAAATACGCTATAAGGGTCATGAACATAGAAAACATACTATACTTCACAATCAATTTGCATTTCTGATAAAACATAAAAGGCTATTTCAAACAAATTATGCCGCAAATCATAATAGCATTGCATAAATTCAGGGCAATTCATTTAAGCAAAGGGCCTGGGCTGTTAGGTATATGTAATATATACAGAAACAAAACAATGAGCGCATTAGGATTATACTGATATTCGGCTGCAATCAATGCCTACATTGCCCACAATGCCCTGGTGCGGCAATTCGAATATGCGAATGTTCGCTGTCTAAACTTCAGTAGAGCAGTACTTCTCCATATCGGAAACAATATATATATATATATATATATATATATATATATATATATATATATATATATATAGTTATATATATATATAGTTGTTAGAAAAATTCCCCAGTGTCTAGTGGGCTTTCAGACCCTGCGGGGGCCAGATTGGGGGTATTCACCCCATCCACCCACTGAGGGAGCAGAGAGACTGATGCTGTCTTTTTTGGGGTGGGGCATGGCCATGCCCATGGTGGGCAGCCCCCACCCATGTACATTTATTTATAAAATGTTCCTGGTGTCTATTGGGCTTTCTGCCACCTGGAGGGGAACAGATTGGAGTAAAATATCATTTCCCTTGTGTCTTGTGGGCTTTCTCCCCCCCGCCCCCGGGCAGGCAGATTGAGGCAATCACTCCCATCAGCTCCCCAGGGGGTCCAGAAAGATTTAATTTTTCAGTGTTGGTGGGGGAGCCAAGTCCTTGCTCAAGGGGCCGCTCCTCCATATCCATGGTTTTCTGGTGGGTGGATCCCTGTTTGGGGATCTCTCTCCTGTGGTGATCCCCAAGCAGAGATCCACTGGGCAGAGGTACCATTGGAAGGGGAAGATTCTCCCCTTTCCAATGATGCCGCTCCCAAAGCAATCAGTGCTCAGCGGGGGATGAGAGATGCCCCCAAGCACTGATGTAGTGGAAGTAAAACAAGCCCATCAGCTTGTTTTACTTTCAATTCACTGTAATGACGTCAGCGCACCCAGTGCGTTGATCTGCATTACACTAAAGAAAGAAAAAAGACTCTGGCAGCTCGGGAAGCTTTTCCAGAGCATCCAGTGGATAAAATGAAATAAAGCCCCCCGCCCCTCTGGTGCAGAGCACCAGAGGGGCCTTTAGACACTTCCGTCGGCCAATGGTTGACAGACGCACTGGAGAGGTAGTGCGGGTGTCGGCCATTGGTCTACACCTGCACTGAAGCTGTTAAAAAAATTTAAGACCCTTATTATGCACACATAAGCATCACATGACTTTTTGCAAACTGTGGGGCATATTATCAAGGGATTTATCTCCGCTTTTTTGGCTTTAAAATTAGCTCTGTAATGCATGAATATCGCTGACTTTACACCGATATTCATGCATTTCGGCCAATTTTTATCGCTTAGGAGATAAACCTTGACAATAGCAAGGCTCCTAAGCGATAAAAATCGCCGCAACACGGCGATAACATTATTGCCGCTAAGCCAACATAGCGATAATTATCGCTAGTTGTTGGTAATATGCCCCTGTGTTATAAATAAACAAATGATAATGTTGGACTAAGAATAAGTGCCACGTACAGAAACAAATGATATGCATTCATCATAACCCACTTTGATTTGATCATGTAGAGACTGTACATTTTACAAAGATAAAACGCTCAGAATATTTCCATAATAATCCAATCTTCAGTGTGGATAACTGCTTTTATGCAGCAAGGCGTATTGCAAGGTTTAACATACAATCGTACAATGGCCCTTAATAAAGCACATAACTTTGATGAGGACTTTATTTTAACATACAATAGGGCAAGGGCAACTTCTGTGGCCCAGTAATCTGTGGACAGTGTTTGTTTTGAATACTTTGAGGAGTTTTAGAACATTCTGTAGAAAATCACTAATTTGGGGCATTATTTCCAATGGCTGCTTGGCATTATAAAGGCCACTAAGGACAAGTATGGTCTTTTCGTTGAAGCGCTTACTTTCCATTAGATCTGTCTTTAAAATAAACAATCCTAATTTGAGAAAATAAATTAAAACCTGTCTGTTCAGGTTATTTGTCCCAAGTGCCTTTTTGAAGAATATGCCACAACACGTGACAAGGCACAACTGTACCACATGGGTTTCCCATTTTACCTATATATTCAGGAAATATATTTCAATATGCACCATAGACAGTCTTGTTTTAAAATATATCCTTGGAGCAGAAGCTGTTGGCAGGGAACGAGAATGGAGGGGCTAGGAGGGGATCGTGTGGGGGGGGTTACAAAAAAAAAGCCACCATCTCACCGATTCTAGAGTTGTCTCTCCTCCCGGTCCCTCATCGTGACATCGTCTCTCCACCGGAAGCACACAGGCTCCCTCCCCTAAGCCATTCACAACACTGATAATGCAATGTTGTGATTGGTCTGAAAACCGTGGCTTGGTGCTCAGACAGGGAATGGGAGGCTGGGCATGTTCCCCATCAGGCTGTGTAATGCAGCCTGGTGGGGAACATGCAAAGTGCGCAGGACTGCTTGGCCGGCCCTTTCGGGCCTGCACACTTTGGAGTGCAACAACCACTCCTCCTCCCAGACGTCACAGGAGTCCCAGCCCTGCCCAACCTAATCTCCCCGCCCCCTAAATAAAATGATAACAGAAATAACTTTTGTTATTATAATTTTTTAGTTCGAGCCTAGAGTTAGCGCACATGCGCTGCAAGGCATGCTGTATTGGAGTATGCATTTGAAGCCCACCCCACTTTCCGCCCATATTTTTTATTGGCTTGTGTCATTGCCCTTCGTAAATGCAGGCTTCTGATTCGTAAGTAGGCTTGTTAGTCCCTCCTTAGTACCGCCTTCTTTTCATTTGTAACCTCCCATGGCGACTGGCCCTTTTACTTGGCTTGTTACACGGTGTGCGTTATAAGTAGGTGAATACTATTTAGTTTATTGCTGACTAACAGGGACAATGGCGGCTGCTTTTTGGTGTATTTGCATCATGATCACACAGGACAATGGCGGCCGCTTTGGTATTGGGAGCTAGCCAGCTCTAACTTTAAAAGTGCCTGCCACCACAGTACAATGGCCAGAAAATATTTTTGTATTACTTTTAATTAGAACGTGGCATCCGTTTCAAGGACACCGTGCTTTCTTTTACGTTTCTTTTAAAAAAAATGTTTTAATAAACTTGCATGACGCTAAGTTAAAAGAAAATATTATAGTAACAAGTGAATGTGGCGCCCGCTTCAGGGACACCGCGCTCTGTTTCAAGTTTTTATAAAAAACGTTACTGTTGAGCGCGGCACCCGCTTCAGGGACACCGCGCTGTTTTTCTTTTTTTTGTTTACTTTACAGTTGAGTGCGGCGCACTGCTTCAGGGACACCGCGCTCTGTTTTTCTTTTCTTTAACTTTAATGGTGAGCGTGGCCCCCGCTTTATGGACATTGCACTCTGCAATGCAATAGGTCTCGCTTTTGGCAAAGTTTGACCTATTGGTATTGTAAATACAATGCCAATAGGTCAAAATCTCGCAATTGCAAGACCTATTACATTGTAAATGCTTTTTTTTTTTTAAACTGCTCCACGAGCAGTGGGTGGGCGCTCCTCCGCCTTAGCAGAGGAGCTGCCCCTGCCTTAGAGATACTCCACATTCCAGAAGAGAGTAATTTATTTATTTTAATTTTATTTTATTTATGCAATTTTATATAGCGCGGATTTTACCCGAAGGTGTCAGAGCGCTTCACAATAGGAACAGAAATGATACAGGATGAAACATTACACGAGAACAGATTACAAAAGCAAACGTTAAGTAACATACGGTACAGTGACAATTGTGAGCAAACAAAACTACATGAGGTAGTAAAAATTGTGAGCAACCAAAAATACATGAGGTAGTAAAAAGCGCACAAGAGTAAAAGGTGACAAGTGTGCAGGTTACAAGAGAAAACAAAGTATAATTTAAGGTATAAAACTGCAATATATGCTAGACACTCAGGCACAAGAACAAACGTTACGTAGGCGAAGGAGGCACTTGTGCAAGTATCAAAGGTAAAAACTTGAACGAGGTAGAAAACTGTGTGTTACAAGGGCAAAGTGGTGAGTGCATGTTGCAAGAGGGTACCAAACACAAGACATGGATAATACTGCAGTAAAAGGCAAACACTCCAACCACAAGAACACACTGGGAAGGCACTTCCATGGTCATGGAAAGAGGACATTTTCAGTAGTGGGAGGTCTTCCTTCAGATAACAGAGAGGACGTGAGTTATTTTTGGAGGTGTCTCTGGAGGAGGAGAACTTTGAGGTCCCTTTTGAAGGCCTGGGCGGAGGCGGTGGTCCGGAGCTGAGGGGGAAAGGAGTTCCAGATTCTCACTGCGTTGCCTGAAAAGGATTGGGCCATCGTTCTTTCCTTCTTGAAAGTGGGAGGTTCAAGCAGTAGCTTCTCCGCATTGTGTGACGGTCTAGAGCCTCCTGAGAGTTTCAGTTTATTCGCCAGGTAGCGAGGAGAGGAGGAGTGCAAGGCTTTGTGGGTGATACAAGCGGTCTTGTAGATAGCTCTAGCTTCGAGGTGAAGCCAGTGGAGGGTAGATAACATCGGTGTGATGTGATCGCTTCTTTTGGCCCCATAAATGAAACGAGCTGCTGAATGGAAAACAGACTTAAGTGGGGACAAGTGGGAATTGGGGAGGCCAGTAAGAAGAGAATTGCAGTAGTCTAGTCTGGAGAGGACCAGCAATTGCAGTAATATGGATCATTTATTACACTCACTCGTTTAGTGGCAAGTATTTTTTTTTAAACACCTAACTTTAATGGGCTGTCACCAAAGGTCAGCACCCCACTTAGAAAATTGGCCCAGTTCCACTCAGCTCCTCAGTCAGTGTGAAGCCGGTTGAAGCTTAGCCTCCACTTTAGGGAAACAGCTCCTCAGGAGATCTGTGACCTGATGAAAAGAAGCAGCTAGACTAAGGCGATCAGCGCCAGAGCCATGCAGCAAACACTGCTACCAGAAGCAACAAGCATAAACAAGAGCCCCAGCAGATATTGAAGTTGAGGCCCACCTCACAAAAGACCTGTCTCTAAACCACCTTCTTGTCCTCACCACTCACTCACTTGCTGCCTCCACTTTCTGGACAGATATCTGCTGGCTGGTGTAGGCCGCAGATGAGCATCATTATAGTCTTTCCCTTCCTGCGCACATTCATCCACATGCAGACTGCAATCTACCCATACAACAGGAAAGGCAGTTTTCTGGGGTCAACATGGGGACAGCAGAGACCTTGTAGGGGGGGAAAGGATAGAGGCTTGTAAGGTGAAAAGGTAATTCAAAATGCACAAATTAAAGGATAAACTAAGGAGGCGCTAGGTAGTAATAGGGCAACAAAATAAATACAAAGTGGCAGAAGAGGAACCATAGTTATCATGGGCAACAGCTTGTGGGATTGATGCAACAGAGAGTCTGGAGGGCAATAGGGAAACTACAGAGGTATAAGGGGGACAACTCGTAGCAAGGGAACAGAGGCAGACAGGGCTTAAATTCCAAAAGAATCAGTGCCCGTGCCCGAAACTCTGCTTCAGCAGTGCTATTAAAAATTGGAGTTCTGTAAATCAAGACAGTGTATTGTTGAATTCACCTCAGGCGTCATTAATCCACTAACAGATACCACTGCCCCGTTATCTTACTTTTGCTGGTCCCTGCTTTCTCCCTTTGTGCCCGTTTTTCCATCTTTGTCCTTCTTTCCGGTTTGAGTGTTTTCACCTCTCTTGCTGGCAGTCAATGTCTGATGAGGAAAAATGAGTGCGGGTCTCCAAAATGAGTGCCAGTGGACCCCACTGGCAACCACTGGCTCAAATTAAGCACTAGAGACAGTAGGTGGCTGTAGTTATACAGTAGAAAAGAGATGCCATAGGACATGGTTTTCTAGGTGGGCCATGTCCATGCCAAATTATGCCAACAGCCTTGATTGAACACAGAAAGGGACAAGATAACAAGCATCCTGCAGGGCCAAGATATCCTAACATGGCTGTTGAGAAATGGTCAAATGCAAATACCAGCGACTAACCAAATGATAGTCGCAAGCAAATGCTGGCATAAGTACATACGAGGTGACGGAAGACACACACTATACGTATGCCCCCCAATTACCAATCTGGTCTCTCCTGACAAAATACTTCATGGGCCCGAGCGATACGCTCCCCTGGACAGAGGCAGGAGTGACACATACAGAAAGCTTGTATAACGAGGGCCAATTGAAGTCCTTTAAGACGTGGGAGACGAGAATGGGATACTGGTGGGGCATTTCCTGGAATACAATACTATGCAACATGGCGTCCTTGCCCTGTGGGGACGGGGGCATGCGGAACTAGTAACATCACTATCACTGCAAGTACTGCTCACACATGGCAACTAGAAAAAGCTGTCACTGGGATATACAATGATTTGCACACACAACAGTAAATACCTGCATTTCCAGCCAGAGTAAAGTGGCAGCCGACCGCAGAACAGTACTGACAGATAAAATGACAGATAAAATGTGAGAGGGGGCCAAAATACAACTAAAAGAAATCTCCACAAACCCCTTGATATTGTCTTTCAACATTAAGTCACATTGCTGTTTTTACTACGCTATGTTACTCTTCTATCTGATTTGTATTGTCTTTTTGAAAATTGGGAGAGGATTAGTTGCACTAATTGTATTTCTATTCCTCTTCTCTGTTTTCTCTTATGTCCAGCTTTCCTCGTGATGTTATACATAATTTTTATCCTTGGTTTCTGGATAAACATTGCTTGTTGTCGTCCTTTCTCTCCAGCCTTCCCTCGTTCGTATTTTCATTCTTTTTCTTCCCTTTTCAAGAGGAGATCTGTTATTCCCTCTTCTTTGTGTCTGTGTGTAGGCTGGTGTCCGGTTTGCCTCATGCCTTGTTCTTCCTTCCTTTCTTTCCTGCCTGGCCAGTGGGTGTTTGGGGGTAGACTTTGGTGCGTCTATGTCTCTCTGTTCTCTGGTTGTTTACTTCGCTTTATCTCTGCTTCCTTTCTCCTTTCTAACACCTTTCTGGAGGGTATGCGTCTTTTCCTTTCGTGCACATTCACTCTTCGCTTCTTTCATCTATCTCTTCGCTATCTTCTGTTTGGTCATTTCTTTGCTACCTCATTGTATTCGTTGTTGGAGAGTTTGGGTCTTTTCCATTTGTGCATACTTGCGCTTTACTTCCCCCTCGTCTTCTTCCACCTGTCTCTTCGCTCTGCCTTGCTTACTCTTTTCCTTTACATTTATTTTGTCACACTGTTGTTCCTCCCTTGCGTTCTGTTCTTTGTTTACTCTTGTTACATTTTATGCATAATAGTAAGTGTTCTTCTTTTGGAAGGAAAGGGGATATGTAGTATCCTGCATTTGTAATGAAATGTATTTTACACCTCCTGCTCAGCCAGTGCCTGTCCTCTGTGCCCAATAGAATGTTGGAGTCTTGATGCGCCTCAGAATGTTGGGACACAGGGACGTGCAGTGACAGTTGGACATGGGCTGAGCAGCAGACAGGCTGCTCCTGGTGGGGCTCTCCTTCAGAACATAACTACCTGTTATACTACGTGTTACCTGCTTGAATAAATCTTACTGAATTACTCCTTCCTGCATAGACCTCTTCACTACACCCTGGTTCTGCTTCATAGGGTTTAAATACTTACCACAGACTTATCTTACTCCAAAGCGCAATCACTGCATGTTCCAGAGGGCCACATCAGAATGCCCCAGGTGTTGCCAGCAGGATGCTGGCTTTCACCATATGGTGTGGGACAGCCAGCCACTTCAGCCCACAAGAAGGGAAGTTACAGGGATGTTATCAGAACTAGTTCACTCACTCAGTTCTGTGATCTGCATGGTACACGTTCTTTGCAGCAGGCACATTAACCCTCTGTGCTACTTTACGATGAGCCAAAACTACCACAAGACAAAATTCTGAACTCTCACTAGTAGGAACATTAATCACCAGAGTTATCTTGATGTTAATATTGTTGCCTGTAAACTGCCTGATGCACAAGGAAGTTCATGTGCTTTGAACAAAAGTAATATTTAAACACAGCGTGCCCCTACCAAAGTCAATGACAAGTGTGGCTGCACCGTTCGCACCACCTCAAAGCCATCTTGCTCCCAGCAATGGGGCAGGACAAGCATTTCCAGAAATGGGGCCAGAGCTAACCTCAAAGCCATTATATGATGACTAAGATATATGTAAGTGTTAGGGTGTGATACTTCCCCCAAATTTCCGCAAGCAAAACAATTTAACAGATTTCTTGTAGATGACAAGGAAGAGTAGACTTAACCCCTGAGAATCTTTTGAAATTTTTGCGATCACATTTCTAAAATGCCACAGACCTTCTTAGGCCATTCTTGAAATATTCCAGTACTTTCATGGTGCACCAGGGCATCCTGACCTTTCCTAGGAGTAGATCTAATTTTTTTTCAAATGTCTTAAGTCAGAAATTACTTCCACTATACTAAGGTCATCATTTTTTCATGTGTGAGCACCTTAAGCCAAGGAGTACATTCCCTCCGGTATACAAGGGTCCGCATTTTGCCATTGACACCCCCTATAATATGGGTACAGGATATCTTATGACAAGAGTTACCTCAAATATCAGTTGCTAAGATTTACATGAATCATGTCAGGACCTTCGGCCAGGTGTGGTGGTGCGTGTTCTGTGTTCCTGTCGCTGGGTATGACTGGGTTAGCGGCTTTCTCAGTTAGACAGTTCGAGACCCCATAGCCAATGATGGCGTCTTCATAGAAGCATGTCAGGGCCCGCAGTTTGCCATGGGTAACACCTCCCATCTATATGCTATTAGTGCCCCTGTTCATAAGGCAAGAATTACCTCCAGTATGCCAGACCAGAAGCACTCTTGCACGTATAAAACACATACACTCACAAACACATACCCACTCTGGGGCATATTATCTAGGACCGGTGTTAAAATTATCGCTGTTTTATCGGCAGGAAACTGCAGATAAAACGGCGATAATGAGCTTGATAATATGCCCGTGTTAATTCCCATAGAAGCCCATGTTCTGATGTTAACATGGGCTTCTATGGGAATTAACAAGGGTGTTTTATTAAGCCCATTATCGCCGTTTTATTGGCAGTTTCCTGCCGATAAAACGGTGATAATTTTAACACCGGTCCTTGATAATATGCCCCCTATATTTCTTGTACTTTTTAATACCTTTGTACTCTGTCACACTTATACACAGACACACTGCCACTCAGACTTCCATTAGTCAACCTACTTTTGTGTTAGAAAAGTTTACCCTGATGCTTCTGCAATACCTGCCTTGCCTTTTAGTGAAGCTTAATAAAAACATATTGTCTAATATATTGCCTTATCAATGTTTGTTATAAGTATGATGTGAATGAAAAGTACACTTCCTTAAAATAGCTGTATGGGGCTTATATTTGGTTTCATGTGTGGCTCAAGCAGTTACAGTATTGGAAATGAACTAATTTATGTATTTATTTATTTATAATCAACGTTCTAACATGTAATATCAAAGCATCCAACTAATCTTATTAAATGCTTGACTTCTTCGGCAACCATGGGTTTCATCCAGTAACACTTTGCATTTTGGAGTTTTTGAGGCCCAACTTGCAATGTAAAAAAGAAAATGTTGTCCCGGAATAAAGCCTTGTGATGAATGATAAGCCAGTAAGGGTTGGTGTGACACAATCCTCAATTCAGCACTATACCCTAAAGCCTCTGCCCTAGTCTCCCCCTTCCATTGCACATTCTCAGTCCACTCTACCCTCTTACACCAGCCATTGCTGAAGATGCACTAAAGCAGGCATCTAGGACAACGAAAGAGCAGATATTCTGTGGGTGCTTTTGTAGCAATGTGTTTAGGAGTGAGTGTAGGGTGGTGTGAGGAGCGAGTGCAGGATGGTGTGAGTGCAGTAAATGCAGGGTGAGTGCTTTGCCTGTGTGTGGTGCAGGATGAGCGGCGAGAGTGAAGGGTGATCTGTGAGAGTGACAGGTGAGAACAGATAGTGCAGAATGAGTTGTATGTCCCTATGAGTTCTGGCAGACTATTGTCTCTGTGTGCAGGCAGGATGAACAAAGTGCCTGTATGAATGCAGGCTGAGAAGTTTGTCCATGTGAGTGCAGGGTGAGAGGAGCAAGTGCAGGGTGAGTGGTGTAACTCCACAGAGGATGCTGTGCTTATGTGCGTGATGCAAGTGCAGGGTGAGTGCTGTGCCCATTTGAGTGAAGATGGGATTGAAGATGAGCTGTGTGAGTGACAGGAGTGCCTATGTGAATGAGTAGGGTGAGAGGAGTGACTGCAGGGTAAGTGATGTGACATACGAGTGCGAGTGAACGTGCCGAATGGGAGGAATGCATGCACTGTGAGTGATGTGTTTGAGTACGGTCCAAAGTGAGAAGTGCGAGAGACAGGTGAGTGAAGTACCACACGAGTTCAGGGTGAGTAGTGTGCTCATGTAATTGCAGAGTGAAAAGTCTGAGTACATGGTGAATGGTGTAACTGCAGTGTGATCACTGAGTGCAGGGGACCACAGAGTAAATGGGGGGAGAATGCCCTGAGTTCATTGCAAGAGGCATGACTGCAGTGTGGTCACTGTGAGTGCAAGGTGAATGGTGTGCTCATGTGAGTGCAGGATAAGAGGAGGAAGAAGGTGCGAGTGTAGGGTAACAGCATGAGTGCAATGTGATCGATGTGAGTGGAGTGTCATGTACGTGCAGAGTGAATGGTGTGCTCATGTGAGTGCAGGGTAGGAGGAGGGTGAATGGCGTGAGTGCATGGTGACAGTGAGTGCAGTGTGGTCGCTGTGAGTGCAGGGGGAGTGTGAAAGTGAAGGGTGAGAGATGAGAATGAGGAGTGAGTTGTCTGAATGCAGGATGTATACCCAAATACTTGGAGTAACTCAGCATTGTATTGACTGTTGAAGTAGGGTTTCAGATATGTTAATCTATTGCTATTATGGCATCAATCCGGGAATGAGTGTGGAGGAAATAAATAGGGTGCTGATCTTGCAACTTTTGGTCTCCTGATTAGGGTTGCCATCTGATCGGATTACTAGCGGCACCACCGGTATTTTTATGTCCCAGCCAGGACACACATAAACAAAATACCTAAAGCGATATTTGTAGCACTTACTAAGTGCTAAAAATACTGGCTTTAGGTCTTACTTCCAACAGCAAATACAAATAAAAAGCACCTTTAAATGTGTTCTAGGGCTGCATTAATGATCCATGAACCAGCCCTTTTAGCCCTATGGCCGTTGCACGCCTGCGATTGGTGATTTGATTATACATTCAATACATTGGCTGCATATTCGCCTAGTTGTTGCTTCTGATAAGAGGGCGATATTGCAAAGTCCATCAAAGTGGTTTGCGATGACTATGTGCTTCTTGATTCCAATGCCAATGCTAAGGCAATGGCTTGTGCTCGCACTGTTGATTGTTGCACTTTGTAAAAAACCAAATAAAGAATTTTTTTTATTTTTTTATTAAATGCTCGCTGTACTTGGCTCAGAAGCTCACTACGTTAAGATGGCAGCCAAAGTGACGTGCAAAATGCGTCATATGATTAAGCATACTGATGACCACCTTTAAAAGGTTTAGGGGAAAGTCCTGGCAAGTGCAATGAAAGGATAACGTGCTGTTGCCCTCAAATACCTTTCACAGTATCCAATACCGGCATAAACCTAAAAGACTGGTATAATCCACCCCGACAGCAGGCAGTATTTTGCGTGACTGGGCGAGTTTGTTCCGAACAGCAGGCATTGGTTGAGCCACTCTTTGCCAGTCTGGCAGCCAGAGGAAGAGCAAGTAGCTACTTTAATGGTGACCGCAGTCCATGAGCCACATCCGAAAATGGAACCGCCTACTAGCGACCAAACTGCTGCCCGTATCTAACCATTCCAGAGCCCTCATTCCCCGATGCGACAAGGATTCTGGAATCATCAGCACACGCACCACCAGTGCCACACAGGGCACGACAGGACTCTTTCATTTCCATCCATTATATGTCAATTTCAGTGTGAATTTTACTATGTGGCTGCTCTGTTATGTTAATGTGGCATGGTTCGGGACCTCAGTGACGTGGGTGGACCATCACTGGTCTACAAGCCTGATGATCTGGATATATACATGGACAGGATTATGTGTTGCTCTTTGTTATTTTGTACCTTTCAGTGAGCTGCAACATCATTCATCACTGGACATAACTTAGCTTTTGCCACCTTGCAGCTTTCTATTAAACAGTTTTGCAGTGAGTTTATGTGTTGCCTATGGCGTTTGCCCCTTTTAAAGTAAATCCATTGCATGTGTAAATGCTTGTTTTTCATATTATTGAAGCTTCAAGTAACCAAGAGTGCGATTTTGTTCATCCTCCTGATGAATGTTCCATGGTCATTTTAATTTCGGATGCTAGAATGAGTTCTGTTCTCGTGGTCCTAACGGCGAGGTCAGCCTCTGAAGAGGATGTACTCCAGCCTGGATATTTGGATCTTTTTTATGATCTTAAAATGATTACATTAATATATTGCAAAATATGATTCAACCAGTGTTTGCGTCTGACGTTCAGTTACTTCTGTAAGCAAATCACCAGCTTTGTAAAGTTCTTAGGCACAACGAAGAGGAATAACATATGTGATGTTATATTTTAATTCCTAGCGTTATCAGAAGTTGATAAGGGTGAAGAACAGCGTGAGGTTAGTTGGTGACACACTTTCAAGATTACAGTCTCCTTCAAGCAAAATAGATGTATGTTGTAGCTCCTATGGTAAGTTATTCCACAGCTTGAGAATATGGCCACAGAAGGATCTGCCTTAGACTTCCCTCTCTAGAATCTTGGACCCTTTCAGCAGGAAATGCGATTCTTAGCAGAAACCCACTGGGGTTGTAAAGTTTAAAAATCTCCGTCAGATAAGACCTGGTGCCACAAATAAACTTGACCCTAGCCTCCATCGACAAATAGAAGAAGATGATCTGCAAAGGTGTGGCATTGCATCATTTACCTGACCTGGGATGCATTGTCAAAAGGGACATGTTCTTAAATCTTCAGTACAACATGGCTGTACAAGTGTTGGAGTCATTTCCTTTAGAATGCTTCCAGTCTCCTCAGAACATGGCTCTGCTGGTGCTCCCAAGCAAGAGCTATTGATGGAAAGACTGGCAGGCTGTTTCACACTGGCTCCTCTCTTTGAATCTGCATGCGTAACTACTTTTAGGTGGGACTTCATGGGGCAAACTCCAGCCAAGAAGTGTCCACGCCTATCTTGATGATGACAAATGGAAAAGGAGGGCTCTAGTATTACCCCACCCCCCCCGCCTCATGTTAGTGCAATCCCAGCTACAAGATGTTCCTAGAGGAAATTTGCCTTTCCAATACATTTTCCAGGCAGAGGAAGGTGTTGGCCGTGGTTGTAAGACATGGCCATTAGTATTTGTGATCACCCAACATTTTTAGGGGCTTTAGTTTTTTTTCTCATCTTTCTTGCATTGTAGAATACTTTTAAATGGGGATGCCAGGGGAGAGGAGGGTATGCATTTAATCTACAAGATACATTGACCACCGCACCGCTGTTAAAAAGAAAGCAAATTAGAAGAGGCAAAGAGAGCGTCCCCTGGTAGCGCTGGTTCCTGTTCATAGACAGCAGGCTGCAGTCTGGTTAAAGTGGCATCATGCCACATTCGGATGCAGCTCCAGTCTCCTTGGACATTTTTTTATCATCACTTTTTTTTAATTAAGGAATAGGTTTGCACAACAGATATCTTACAATCAAGTACTCGTGGAGACCACATTCGGCAATAATCGGTTGATAATTACAAGGTCACATTGGCATTAAACTTCATTTTAACAGACTATCTGATACCATGTCTCTTTGGGGCTGTGGGGGATCACAGAGGCCACCTCTGTAGTCATTCCACTTACCCCAAACCTATGTCCATTTGCCGGGACATCACCTGGACTCATATACCGTCCTTTCTGACACCATGCACCAGTCCATGTCTTTCTCCCAGTACTGTAATGTTGGTGGTGCCTGCCCCCTCCAGTTTCTTGCTATATTCCTTTTAGCTATCATTAGACCAAGTGTTATCCATATTCTTTCTTTATTGTTCAGGTCTGTAGGGCCCCAAATGCTCAGGAGGCTCAATTTGATGTTGCAGTCAATTTTATATCCCATTACTCGTTCCATACGTTTCTTTACTGCAGACCAATATCTTTGGATAATCGCGCACTCCCAAAGAATATGTATAAAAGTACCCTCTTGTCCACATCTCCTAAAGTAGATAGTTTCATTACAAAGGGCCAGATGTAGGTGGCCCATTACTGGTCAGTAAACCCGAAATTCGGTAAATTTCCGGTTTACCGACCGGTATTGAGCCATTTGCTATGTAGGGGAGATTCGGTAAATACCGAATCGGTATTTACCAATTCTGTAATTACCGAATTATCATTTACCGATTCGGTATTTACCGAATCGGTGAATGACATGTAGGAAGCACTTTGAAGAGTGCTTCTGTGCTTTAAGGATTCGTTCTTTAATAACGAATACCTCTGTAAATGCAAATCTGTGCATTTACACCAGTGCCATGTGGCAGACATACATGCCCTTAGGGCATGTATGTATGCCATGTGCACACAAGCACTGTTCAGGGGTGCAACAGGGTGTCAATGTGCCACCCTGCCACCCTTACCTCTTTCCCTATTTTACCGAATCGGTATTTACCGATTCGGTAATTCACATCCATTCCTATGGGCCTCCAGGCCCATAGGAATGAATGTGAATTACCGAATCGGTAAATACCGATTCGGTAAATACAGAATCTTAACGATTCGGTAACACTTACCAAATTTTTCCCTACATAGCATTTACCGAATCGGTAAAATTCGGTATTTTAGAATCGGTAATTGTACTTTACCTACATCTAGCCCAAAGTCCCATCCTTACCAGCACAGATCCCGCAAGGTATATTCTGTGTAGCATTTTGTATTGCTCTATTTTGTGCTTGGCGGAAATTGCTGTTTCTCTGGGAGAGATGAGAGCCTCAAGCCACTCCTCGTCGTCTAACCCAGCAACGCAGTCTCCTTGGACTTTAACAGGGACAACATCTAAAACACCACCACAGGTATGTCCTCAACTACATTATCTTGATCAAACTCTGAAAATGAACAATAAGGCCTAATCCCCAAAAATGTGTGCCGTTGTCCACCACCTGCAACCACTAGCACAACTTAGTCATTGACTCCAAGGTATTCCTTACTCGATTTGGACATATGGACCAATCAAACCCTGAAGCAGGGCTCACACTGAAGGTGGTTCTCAGGGACCGAGCCGGTGGCCAACACAGCAGAATGTCTTTGGACAGAGAAGGTGTGGCCAGGTCTAAAATCTACATGAGCATAGCAGGTATGGCCAGGCCACCTAACAGAAGGAACAGCTGGACATCGAAGAATACAGCAGAACTGAGGAAGAACCTGCAAAGCTTTATCTAATCTGGAAAATAAATGAACCCTGAAAAGTAGGCTGGAAAACACAATATCCCTCCGAAGCAGGACGGATGGCAGGCACATCAGAGATTGTGTAGGCTTGTTGAAAGTCTGGGGCAGAATGATCGCATAATTATTAAAGGCATAGCAGCTGGATTGTAAAGACACTGACTTTACCTCAGGAAAAGGGGTTTCCATCGCCCCCAGCAGAAAGAAGCACCTACTGTTTCCATTCCATCCTATTACATTGATTATATGATTTAAATGGAGATGCTGAGCTAGTATGGCAGAAGGACCACAGCACTACAGGAGTGAGTACTCTGGAAAAGGTGAAGCCCGGCACCATTAAGAGAAACTGGAAGAGCAGATAGGTTCGCAAGACAGAACGCTGGTACACTAAACGTCTTTCAATTGAGAAAAGACAAAAAAATTCCCTCAATGCCCACTCATTTTTCCACTGCTCCTGTGATGTCCATCATTGTTAGGTCGAGCCTGCAACAGAGATGATTGTGTATAACAGAGGGCTTGCAGCCCGCCCATTGCTTACCATTAGTGGGCTCCTTTGTCACTCTTCTTTACTGCCTCTTTATTGGCTAGCGCACACTAAGCCATCACTTCTGTACCCTCCCTGGAGCAAAGACCAAGCACAGATTGATTTCACTTAATTTAGTGAAAGTCCACTGCTCAGCTATGATCAAGGTACTATTTCTTTTCCCCCCTACCACTCCCCTTTGTGCCTGATGCTTCTTTACCCTCTAGCGCATACTCGACCTGTACTGTAGCGCTTCACATGAGCTCCACTTATGTTACATTCATGTTCTATTTTTTATTTAGACACATTAAATGTTACATTCATATATGAGGAGAAAATGGGCAGTGGACCACAACTAGATGCGGCACCCTCACGGTTATCGCCCCGAATAGAATTTGTCAACGAAAGCATCTATTTTGGAATTGTGTGCACTCGCTGTAGACACCCTCTATCCAATGGGTGCCAACCTAGGTTAGGAAAAACAGATAAAAATAGAAAACAGTGGTGCACCACTTTTGCAATGTCTCTGTTAACACAAGGTATATCCACAAACTGCAAACAGAGTACGACGGATCGGGTACCTCGCTTTTCTTGTTTATCATGGCCGATTTCATTTGTTATCAGCAGGTATAGGTGCATGGTGATACAATGGGTGAAGGGCCTATACCTAAACAACTAATCTTGTTTCTTTAGTGTAACGAATATGTTGAGAATATGATGGTTTCTTTCACACTTAACCCCATCTGATACACACACACACACTTACATACATACATATATATATATGCTCCCTGCTAACTACAGGCCGATCAGCCTCATAGATGTCCCCCAAAAACTCTTTTCCCGCCTTATCCTGGACCACCTTATGGACTGGATGGAGGCAAATGAAATCCTGAGCCCGCTCCAGGCTGGCTTCAGGAAGAACACGTCCACCATGGACCAGATCTTCCGCCTCGTCCTCCTATACTGGAAAACTGTGAGGATAGAGGGGGGGAGACTGTACATGGTGTTCGTGGACCTGAAGTCAGCCTTTGACATGGTCCCACGGAAGAAGCTCTGGGAGGTTCTGAAAAAGCTAGGTGTTCCCACACAACTATTGTATGCCATAATTAGGCTCCACTACAATAACTACGCACAGGTTAGGTGTGGTAGGGGTGGAGAGTTGTCGAAAAGGTTTCCTGTTCGCCGAGGGGTGAGGCAGGGTTGCGTTCTGGCGCCAACCCTGTTTTGCCTCTTTGTTAACAATGTTATAGCTCACCTGGACAACGTCAGCCATAATGATGCCCCCCTTTTGGCTGGTAGGAGGGTGCCAGCAATTATGTTTGCTGACGACACCCTCCTGCTTTCCAAATCCCCGATGGGGATTCAAAGGATCCTAGATGGATTTGGTCTTTTTTGCTTGCAGCATGGTCTTGCAATTAATACCGAAAAGACCAAATTCATGATCTTTAACCCATCTACAAAGACAAGACCAAACCCCACTCTGGGCGAAGCTAGACTTGAAAGGGTACTTCCAATACCTGGGGGTAACATTGCATGAGAATCTCTCCTGGGAACCTCAAATATCTAAATCCCGGTTGAAGTTGTGTCAACTCTCAGGTGCAATTCTTAAGGTTGTGAACACTTCGAATTTTAAACCCATAAGCCCGGCATTAGAGCTTTATAAAACTCAAGCCAAGGCAGCTGCATCTTATGGCAGCGAGCTTTGGGGTTATAGAGCGGGGCGTGAACTGGCTAAGGTGGAGAATAATTTTCTAAGACGCCTTTTGGTACTCCCTCGTGGCACTCCCCTTCTTCCCCTAAGACTGGATGTGGGTCTACCTTCTATCGCTATAGAACTGGAGTCCAGGCCATTGAGATTCTGGCACAGGCTATGGACTACCAGCGAACTCGCCCATTACAGGCAGGATCTCACCCATGTGTTGAGTCTTAATAAACGTGACAGAATCCCATGGTTGGCTTTTGTCAAAAAGGAACTGTATAGGCTGAAATTCAGTGGCGGTTTCTGTGCACGGGCGTCGGGGCTCCGCCCCCCTTACTTTTACAGACAAATGAAGCAATCATAGCAATGGTTAAAAAATGTTTTGTCATTAAAAACTATTTTCCATTTAAGTTCCTAGAATGAGGGCACTGTCTGCCCTACTCACGGACATCGGCGTTGTTGCTGTGCTCCACAATGCGGACACGTGACAGCCTTTTAACTGCTTGCTCCCCTGGCCCTGGGCAGGTGGGTATTTGCCGGCTGACGATGTCTCCGCCCTGAGACCTGTGAGGTCATCAGCTCGGCAAAGACCTAGCATTCCGGCCCAGTCTCCACCCCCTGATGACGTTTGGGTAAACTTGGCCCCGGGCGTTTTCAAAACAAGCCCGGTTTTGCCAAGCTTCCACGTCAATCAGGGAGTGAGGGCATTGTCACCCCTCCCTCCCCTAATTCGTTGCAGGGTGTGGGTGGGACCATACTCTCTGACGAATTGGAAAAGGTGTGGCAGCTGGAAAGAGGCAGACCAGGAATCGAGTCTGCGCAGACACGACTTGTTGTGTGACTGAGAGTGAGACAGCTTCGCTTCCTGCACGAGCTTATTCATTGTGGCGTTGGAAGAGAATAAGAGTCGGAATGCGCGGTAATTTACTTGTAGTCTAATGTTGTGTAAAAGCTATTAGCCACTTTCCTCAAGACCGTGGGCCTTGTAACCTACAAGTGCATATTGCGCGTGCGTGCTCATAGACACACAACTCCCCCCTCCTTGCTACCGCTCGCGCGCTCTGGCACTTACATGATAATGCTGCCTCCTGTCTAAAATTGTGCCCCGGGGGCCGGGACTGAGGTCACAGCAACCACCATATACTGTGCTATCACGGAGGGCTGCATTAATACACCTCACCTCAGCATGAGTCCTTAGTGCCCCCCAATGAATTGCTCAATGAATTGCTCAAATGGGGCCTGGCATGATTGATTAGGCAGAGGCGTGCAGCTGGTTCATGGTTGCACAGAAGGACATAAGATTAATTCTTACGTGCACACAGATGTCTGTCTTTCAGTAAAAATAAAGTTATTCTTTTTATAAAACATTAAACACGCGGCAAAAAGGAGCACAAAACACAAGCGCAAAATGCTGGAGTCCAATCGGCGCTAAAGAAAGTGCCAAGGAGAAAGCAAGCCATTTCTCACTCCAGCCAGCATTTCAGAGAAAAAACTGTTCTGTGCATTTCGTTTGATTTGGCCTAGATTAGAAGTCATTCATTCTGCATCTGATCAAGTCAAGGCGCCTCGTACAGCTCTGCATCTGGGAGGCCTTGCAGGGCAGCAGAAAGAGATGACTTAAATGCGTTTTTTGTTTATTTCGGTAGTGTTCACACAGTCGGAAATAAGAATGATTTACTGCATCGCTGGCAGCTTGTGAGCAAGACCCCATATGGGAAGGAGTCGGCAGCGCAGCTAGGCAGGCAGTTTACAAGGTAAGGAACTGCAATTATGCAATGGGGCAGACGGATGAGTGTATGCTAAGTGCTTTGTAGAGCGCATGTGCGTCCAAATTGTATACATGTAAACGGCATTTCCTTAGTATTCTCACGGGTGCTGGATAGCACGACACTAAATAGCAGTGAGGAGACAGGAACAATGCCAGGGAAGAGAACGACACACACTTCAATATGAAGCAAATTCTGCTGGCTGCATTACCAATGCACTTTCCACTTTGCTGACACATCTACACAGAACTACCGGAAATTTTAAGACACAAATTCACAACTGCCCTTTTCCGGTAGCTGAACAACACGTGCTCAGCACAGACCTGCAATATGCGGCGTGTGTCTATCTTTCTACCACAAATGGGCATTCCTACAGTGTGAGCATGCCCTCCAAGGTCCCTACAGACTCTGCTCGTGGCATCGTTTTAATAGTGAAATTACTAAAACATTTGATGTACAGGAACATGCCCAAAAGCCTGTGCGGCGCTCAGCGTGAGCTTCTGGTGCAGGGCAGATTTCAAGAAAGGTCAGAGCAAAGCATCTCCGACTGACACACGTATTATCCTATCATTTGTGACACAGGGGACCCCCCCCCTCAACAAGCAGTTTCCAGACACCAACGAGAGTGCCCTTAAACCTACAACCATACACAGTGCATAGCACGTAGAGTACTGCATAGTGAAACTGCACTAAACAGTAAATACAAAAATGACATTCACACATTTAAATGTGCTTTCAGTCATATCGTTCCAGCGTACCTGGATTTATCTGAGGTGCATGGAAAGTTTTTGCTTCTCTGGGAGAGCACTGGAACGTCATTGCAGGGAAGCCTCCTGAAGAAAATAATGATTAACAATGAGGTTCGCAAAGTACCTTGGAATTGCAGGTTTGGCTTTGAAATGTCAAAAAAATCCATGTTTTAGAAAGAGTTGGGTGGTTAGGCATTGTATTTCAAAGCAGGCTGCTTTGTAGCATATAACCATCTGTTACTGCAACATGTCATACCTTTAGAGGGCGTGCGGCGGCCATAATTGGCTTATTCAAACAAAGTACAGGCAGCCTCTCAACCAGATAGATAGAACAATAACACTGGGGAGTACTAATGAAATTGTATGTTAATGTTTCTATTCTTGAATGATGATTAGCTATTGGGATGAATATATAAATGAATACTGGGTTTGCATTATTCTAGTGTTTGAGTGGTGGCTTGTGGACCCCGCCAAATCATCTCATTCTTTTTGTTTCTGTACACAGTTTTTTTTTGTTATATGCATTATGCAGTGTGGAAAAGTAAATTTTGCCATGTTCTGTGTCTCTACGTGTCATCCATCATATGTTATGTGTGCATGACCAATATGCATATGTTATTCCCCATGTCCGATTCAAGACGCAATTATAGTTGTGTCCACCTCTGCTCTGCCATTTCCTAGTCCTCATGAGTAATATGAGTGTCAGGCCTATGTAAAGTTATGTTGCCACGTTTCTCAGTGTGCACGTTATTTCATTATAAAGTCCCCGTTTCCAGGCCTCAACAGGGCCCGGACATCAGATTCAGCTCCTGTCTCCTGAAGCCTCGCTGAGGAGCGATTCAGCCCCCACCTGTATCCTCGACCTTTCACTTACTTCCTGCCTCGCAGTGCCCGGTGCAGCTTGGCTCAGTCTCTGAGTCTGCCAAGACTATGTTATGATTCCCGTTATCAGTTTAGTCCTCCTTTTCTGCATTCCTAAGCTACTGAACTGCATCAATAGTTTCCGTCATTGTCTAGCCTATGCGGCTCCATGTTAAGAGAAATACTGTATTTAATGGTCATTTAATATTCTTCATCACGCACTACATGTAGAATAAATGCATGCTCTAGTCTTAGAGTCAATTAGCTTTTCCCCTCATGACTTCTAGTTTATATCAACATGTTCCCTAAACATCAGATACTAGATAGGGTTTAGGTACATGTCGCTCCGACCCTCCAGACTTTAGTCTCTGCTCCTAGCACAGAGTTCATAGCCCCCAGCTTCTCCTCGTAACACGTCATTACCAGTTTGCGCGCACCACCAGGTTAGAGGTCCCGGCTCCTTAGGTAGCCCCCTCCATGGTTTCCGCCCCATTCATGACATATTCTGTTACGTCTGCACCACATGTCTATGTATACGCCCAGTTACACCTCTTTTTACTCTTATCTTTCGCGACTGCTACGCGTCACGCCTTCTGCTCCACCCACTGCTACGCCTACTGCAATGTAATGCTATGTGTTTGCGCTATGTATATATGCTCATGTATTGTTATTAAAAGTTAGCGCGCTCATCCCAGACCCAGCCCCAGCAGCTGCTGGGCCCTGTCATCCTATTCCTATGCAGGTTGTCCTGTTCCTGTCCTTATGCTGTATTAAACCTGCAAAACTCCCACTACCTCGAATCTTGACTCTTATTTATTGAGCTATCTGTTATTCATTCATTCATTCAAAAATAGATCCGGTATTATTTATTTATATACCACATAATGGCGCCCGAATAGGGACTTGCCCTTTCCCCACGCGTCGGTGAAGCCACGCCGACCCCCTGACCCTCTGCAGTCGTGACGGAACTCTTCTGCGCAGTGGCAGATATTTCTGCTCAAGTATCCCTCAGGCCCACGGAGGAGACGGAGGAGGCGGTCCAGCATCCAGACGAGACGGTGGAGGAACGCGGCGAGTCCCGACCAGAGCCCAAGCCAAGAGTCCAAGGTCCGAGGTATCCGGAGGTCCACCCGTAACTGAAGTCCGAAGTCCGAAGTTCGTCGTCATCGTCGTAGCAGTCCAGTCCAGTCCGAGGCCTTCCGTTCTTGCTGCCCGGTGAGTACCGTTACTGGGGTGGTATCTAGACAGGGTCAATTTGATTGACTCTGGTCTGTGGGTTGGTGGTACACAGTCCCACAAACGAAGTGTCCACTTCGGTGGATGCGGGTCCTGACGTGTCTCTTTAAAGAGACCGGTAAGTTTCGTGCTGTTTCAGCAGTGCATCTAGTTTCTGTTCTAGTCAGTTCTGTTCTCGAGAAATTTCAAGTATTTCCAGGTAGTATTCTGTTCGAACTGTTGTTTTAAATGTTTTTATGTATTCCAATGTCGTGGTATGAATGGGAAATAAGTATCGTGTTTATTGTGTATTGTATTGTGTCTAGATTACAGTTCAGTCATGCCCATATTTTCCAAGTTACGTCAGTTAAAGACTAGAAAGGGTCTGCTGGAAGCAGCAGTTCCCGTCCCGCCCAGGGACAGTCCAGGTCACTTTATGTATCAGAAACATGGCATAAGCGCCATATTGTATCTAGATTTATGGGTAGAGTATACCAAACAGTTAGAAGAAAAGTATAGATGGCCCGTATCGGGTACATGGGATGCCGAGTGCATCATGCGAGTAGAAGAAGCATTATGGAAAAAGAAAGCCAGACAATCACAGAAAGATGCCATCGAGTTATGGCGCAAAGAAGCTCATAAGAGAACCGAAAAAGAAATCAGAAAATCAGAATTAAGTAGAGAATCCCAAGAACGAGCCCAAGAAAAAGAATTGATCGAGATAGGTGAACAAGTCAAAACTGAACAGAGAGACAGACAGAGGAATGCCCTCATTAAGGGTATGTATCCTCTTCTTGCTGAGGGCTTGCCAAAAGCGACCCCAGAGGCATCCAGTAATTTCCCGCCACCATTAGTTCCGACCAAGCTACGTCACAAACCGACCGCAGCTGATATTTTTATTTCGTCCTATCTGGACGACACAGTCCCCGAATATGCAAATCCTGTTCGCACTCCGCCAGTCCCTGTAAACCAGGTAATTCCTGCTCCTCCAGACACCGGGGTGCCCTTAACAGCCCCCCCGGGTCAGCCCGCCATACAAGTCCAGCCCACGTTACAATTACCGACCCTGCCAGGACGAAAAGCATCAGTTGATGATTCTAGTTTAGGGGCCGCAGGAGGAGGTCTTCCTCAAACCCCGCCGCCATACAAACGTTTATCAGCACTCGAATTACATGCTCAAGCATCACAGCGTACTCCCAAGAGTAATAAGTCTGTTGCAGAAATCAGGCAAACCCTTGGCGAATGTGTCTATGACCCAGTTCCAGGCGAGTTTAATATGGTTTTATATTCCGTACGCGTAAGGAGAGTGACCGAGTATCTAGTCACCCTGCCGAATATGAAAGAAGATCTAGACAGGATATATCGTTTCATCCGTACAGGGGATGACCCACAAAGTATTAGTGATGCCATGTCTCAAAGGAAAGCCGAGATTCAGCGTATGATATTAAAGTTCTTAATTAACTGTCTAATAAGAGAACAGGATTACCCGTCTAAAGACCCGGAAGAAATGAAAACTCTAACAAAGTGGAGTGATAATATAGCCGAAGGAAAGCACAATACCATTGGTGCCATGGAAAGTATGTACAAGAAAATCCGTAGAGAAATAATAAAGATACACGAACAGCGTAAAGCAGCACAAGTAGGCGAGAAAGAAAGTACCTCTGATCCTGAAGAGGAAGACGATGAGAATACTGCCAGAATAGCGTATGTAGGAAAATCTAGATTTCCAGATCGCCATTTACGTCTAGAACACAAGTCTATTTTCCATCATACAGCACCAGAACAAGGTTCCCTAGAACAAGTATTCCAAGCTACCGATCACATTCTGAAATCACGAATCGGTTACAGTGAGTTAAGTACCATGCATGAACAAGAAATAGCCCGATCAGCAGTCCGATGGATTACTGATTCTACCACTTTTCCAGACGAAATAGTGGCACAAATGTTTCTGAAAATGCCCCCAGCCGAGCAGCGACTGGTGGGTATGTATATGATTCAGCACCTCATTACTCTGTATGAGGGTCAACATTCTGATCCAGGCCCGTTACATGATATCCTGAACGAGTTACTCCAGTACAGATGGAGAGGTCTAGGTACCGATTTAATTAATGTAATTCTAGAACAGCGTCATAAATATAGAACATTCTTGAACCCGCATTTTGTTCATGTCTCACCCCCAGAAAGTAAATCATTCTACATAGACAGACAGAATCCGTTACGAGAAGTCCACCCAGTCAGAGGAGCGGGTGGCGAAATGCAACGGGTGTTTGTATACACTCCGATCACAAAGATGGAACTCCTCGAAATGAAGAAATTAATTCCCTGTCATGACAAAGATCCAGCAGGGTTCCATAGAGAATTAAAAGACATGCTCCGTATGGGAGAATACACTTACCCAGATATCATTAAAATGTTAAAGGTTCTGTTGCCCGCAGGGGTGTATGAAAAGCTAAAGGAAAAAGAATGGGAGGTGGGAGAGAAAAAGATAGATTGGGCAGTCCTAGAAGCAGAAGATAAGATACGTGTACCAGGTACTGGTCTTGGAGATAAATGTAAAGAATTACCAGAATTATTGATTCAAGTTTTACCCAGATTATTAACAACGAAAAAGGAAGACTGGGATGCAATCTCAGCCTGTAAACAGAAACAAGATGAAGATATTAGTGATTTTTATTCTAGGTTTGAAAAATGCTTTAGTATCAACAGTGGCCTCAAGACAAGTAGTGAGTCATACCCTCACCTTTTCGTTACTAAATTAGTCGAGAATTCAAGCCCACAAGTTAAAAACCGAGTTCTGAAAGTCGAAAGCACCTGGCAAGCAAATACTCCGTCCCAGATGCTCCAGATGCTCCAGTACCACCAGAATAGAATCAGGGAAGAGCAAGAACACGAGAGAAAACGTATGAAAGACACGAAAATGAAAGTACTAGTTGCACAATCTGTTCCTCAAGACAGTCAGAAGAGGGGTCCGAATCAAGCCAGTCATCCTGCAGCACCCGTTAAAGGGAACTGCAATTATTGTAAACAGCCAGGTCATTTTATAAATGAGTGTGCAGTTCTGAAGCATAACATAGCTACTGGTAAGACTAAAGAAAGACCACGTCCGCCTAGACAGGAACAAGTTTCACAGATTCCTCAGCCACAGAATGCACAACAGACAGTTACAGTACCGCAGCCTATTGCTGCAACACAGCATGTTACATCGCAGATGTACCAGTATGCCCAGTCAGAGTATCCAGAGTATCAGCCATATTCATGAAACAGCCTAGAGAGGGAGGTAGGCTTGCCTCTCATCGAGATACCTGTAGATCAAGAAGGTCCCTATGTTCACAGTCAAGTATTAGGGAAAGACAGAAAGTTTTTGATTGATACAGGGGCAAGTAGGACCACAATTAGTCACGCCGAAGTTCCAGGGGCTCCGCTCTCAGGCTCAAGAAATGTTTCCCTTGGATTTTCAGGAAAGCCTATCGTTAATGAGATTTCAAAGCCAGTCACTCTAGAAGTAGGTCCATTGTCCCGCACTACTGATCTGTTACTTACTAAGTCATGTCCAGAAAACCTATTAGGCATTAAAACACTGAAAGAGTTAGGTGCAGTTATATGTTGTTCCCCAGAGGGAATACGTCTGTTCCTACGTGACTTTAAGGGTCACTATGTATTACGAGATTTTGATTCCAGACTGTCTAAAGTTCCGCAGCATTTATGGGCGCAAGGTCCAACTGATGTAGGTTACATGCAAATCACACCCCATCGTGTGACTCTCAAACCAGGTGTAGTGTTACCACGAATCAGGCAGTATAGATTGCCACCTGAGGCTGTAGCAGCCTTATCCAAAATTATAGACGAGCTTATGGCTCAAGGAGTAGTTGTAGAAACTGACTCCAATGTATGTAACTCTCCGATCATTCCAGTTATGAAACGTACTGATCCAAATGCACCCCCAGTATATCGATTAGTGATTGATTTACGGGAACTTAACAAATGTATTATTCCTCAGTACCCAGTTGTCCCAGATATCTCTTCCCTGTTAACTGCTATTGATTCCGAAGCCATGTTCTTTACAGTAATCGACCTCAAGAACGCATTTTTTAGTGTTCCCATCCATCCAGACAGCCAGTTTCTTTTCGGATTCTGTTTAAATGGAAGGAGCTATATGTTCACACGCGCTCCTCAAGGTTTCACAGAAAGTCCTAGTATTTACAGTCAAGCACTCAAGAGACAACTAGACAACATTCACATGCCAACTGACACTGCGCTGCTCCAGTATGTCGATGATCTATTGATCACAGCCCGTTCTGAACGTGATTGCGAGCGAGCGTCACTTACAGTCTTGTATTTCCTAGCCGAGATGGGGCACAAGGTGTCCCCTTCGAAGCTTCAATTCTGTGTCCAGCAAGTGGTCTACTTAGGACACTTACTGTCCAAGAGGGGTAGGCAGTTGACACCAGACCGTATCCAGTTAATAGTGAGTCTTCCTCAGCCCAGAACCCAGAAGGAGGTGCGTGCTTTTATCGGCCTCACTTCTTATTGCAGACAATGGATTCCTCAGTATGCATTTCTAGCCAAGCCACTGATACAGTTAACGACACAGGAGGCAGCCGTATCGACTGTTCTCCCTTGGACATCTGAACATACACTTAGTTTCAACGAGTTAAAGAAAGCTTTATGTCAAGCTCCGGTCCTAGCTACACCGAACTACAGTAAGCCTTTTATACTTTTCGTCACAGAACGTGAAGGTACAGCATTATCTGTTCTCACACAAGATCAAGCAGGACAATACAAGCCGTGTGCTTATTTTTCTAGCACACTAGATCCAGTCGCCCAGGCGTTGCCTGCGTGCCTCAAGTCAGTTGCAGCCACAACACTAGCTATCAGACAAAGTGATTCCATAGTTTTAGGACACTCCTTGACAGTACAAGTCCCACACTCCGTGGAAGTTCTTTTAAACCGAACACAAACACAGCACTTGACAATTGCACGTTTAACAGGTTATGAATTGACACTGTTCCAGCCACACATAGATATTAGACGCTGCAACATCCTGAATCCTGCTACACTGTTACCATCAGTTAGTTCAAATCCTGCCGCACACGACTGTGTGGAAGTAGTTAACATTACGACAAAGCCAAGACAAGATCTGACAGATATTCCGTTACCAGACCCTGACCTGACACTTTATGTGGATGGGTCATGTATGAGAACTAGTACAGGAGATTTAGTTGCCGCATATGCAGTGACTACTGACACTGAAGTTATTGAAACACACCGTATTGATACCCTGTCCGCTCAAGCAGCAGAGCTAGTTGCTCTGACACAAGCCTGTATACACGCCAAGAACCTGAAAGTTAATGTTTACACAGATTCACGTTACGCATTTGGAGTCGTTCACGACTTTGGAGTGCTCTGGCAGGAGAGAGGTTTCATGACTTCTCATGGAACCAAGATTCAGCATGGTCTCCTTATTCAAGCTCTGTTAGATGCCATACACTTACCGACATCTATTGCTATCATGAAATGCAAAGCACATACGAAGGTCACTGACATTATTTCTCAGGGTAACGATCTAGCAGATCGCACAGCCAAGCTTACAGCACAGACTCCAGACATTCCAGTTAACACGACACATACTCCAGATCTGACTACATGTATGACAGTTAAGGACCCTACTCAAGATGTCATAGATATCCAGTTACATGCTACTCCCGATGAAATCAAGAAATGGTCTGAACAAGGAGGGGTCCAGACAGATCAAGGATGGTTAACGAAGGGTAGAACCGCATGGTTTCTCCCCGACTCTATGGTTCAAGTCATCATTAATACCGCACATAGTCCAGCACATTTAGGAGAAAAAGCAATGTTAGACAGTATCCAGAACATTTGGTTCAACAAGCATTTACGAGCTGCAGCCAAGCAGAAAGTCCGTACCTGTATGATATGTTGTCAGTTCAATCCAGGTAAAAGTGTCCCGGTGGAACAAGGGGGATTCCAGCCTCCTGACCACCCTTTTGAGGTCCTCCAGATGGATTATATTCAGATGGAGCGATGTCGAGGTTTCAAGTATGTTCTTGTAGTTGTATGCGCTTTGTCCAGATGGACGGAAGCATATCCAGTCCCAGATTACACAGCCGTGACCACTGCCAAGCAGTTGGTTCGTGAGTTTTTCCCTCGATATGGACTCCCTAGAGTCGTATATTCTGATAACGGTCAGCCATTCTCATCTGAACTGATGAAGCACGTTTCCCTGTTGTTAGGGTACCAGTGGAAGTTTCATTGTGTACGCCATCCTGAAGCAGCCGGTCTAGTCGAGAGACATAATCAGACTCTGAAAATTCGAATTGCCAAAATATGTAAAGATAAGGGTGTGGACTGGCTAGTAGCTCTGCCAGTTGCTTTGTTTTATATGCGCATGGTCGCACATTCCAGATCAGGTCTGTCCCCGTATGAGGTCGTATTCGGCCGCCCCCCTAACATGTGGGGTACTCCTAGACCCCGAAGTATTACCGATGTTTCATGTAATATGCTGACAGATTACCTAGCTTCCTTGATGTCTGCCCTCAACTCATGTCGTTCACAGGTTGCCGCCGCATTTCCAGACAATACCGAGGTGGCACCGCATGAGATCGTTCCAGGTTCGATGGTGCTCGTCCGGAACTTTGACAGATCAAGTCCGCTGGAGCCACGTTGGAAGGAGCCCCGTCAGGTCCTCCTCACCACCCGTACAGCTGTGAAATTGGAAGGACGCCGCGGCTGGGTGCACCTTTCGCACGTCAAGAAATTCTACGGATTAAAGCCGGTCTTTAAAAACATTTCCCAGGATATCAAGACTTGTCAAAACATTGTTCCTAAGGACTGTCCCGCAAATGACATTGACACAACCTCTCCCCTGTTAGAGAAAACTCCGCAACAGGAGTATAAACAGAAACTCCGGTCTAGTAAAATAAGTCAGTCAGTTTGATTGTCTAAGTCCTCCCCTAGGTGAAACGGTTAGACTGTTTCTGACATGTATAAAATAGACCCCCATAGTGAGAGAGTCAGTCAAAACTCAATTCGATGTATCGTTTTTCTAAGTTTCATATTATTTCTCAGCCTTTTGATATCCTGCACTAGTTACGCATTTTTCCTGTGTTTTCCAGTTCCTCATGTAAATAAGCATTCTAATGTTACAGTAGAGCACACGTTTAGTGATCTGCCTCCTCACGAATATTCATACCGCCTCGCTATGCGTAACAATACATTTATCCGCATGTTGCATTATTCACATCAAACCAGCAATGCCACTAATTGTTGGGTGTGTGGTCGACTCCCCCCTTTCCAGACCCCGAAGGGAGTTCTGCCACTTTTTCCTTATCCTTTTTCACATAATGGTTCGTGTGGAGCATGGTCCACGTTAACGTCATCCTCAACAGATATGTCTTTTCTTAACAGCACATGTTTCCCAGACAAGCAAGGTTTCCCCCACAGAACAGGCTTAGATCCAGAAAATGAAGTGTATAATTTAGGTAACTATTCGTCGAATTTTATGGTCCTGAATGTTCAGTCTGATACTACTCCAGATTCTATGGATTCACCTGCTATTTCAGTACTACCAGTCAAAGGCGAATTATGTGTCCGTAATTATGGTTCTGTACACGTAGGACATAGTGATTGTACTACTATTATCCAGTATAGTGACAGTGGGAAATCTATTTTTAAAGCTTCACGTCATTCTTATTTTGTTTGTGGTCAGACCGCATATGTTCGTCTGCCCCTCGATTGGGAGGGAACCTGTTACATTGCCTTCCTACTGCCACCTGTTTTCCTAGCCCCACCTGACTACCATAGGAATTCCTACCTAGTACATACTAGACACAAGAGAAACCTCCCGATTGTCGACTATACTGAAACTGCTGCAGAGCAATTCATTGATATTGATAAAGGTGTGTTCCCTTATTTAGGTACAGTTGTAAATAGTAAGCTAATCCGTAGGTTAACAAGAACCCTTGAAGCAGTAGTAGATGAGACTGCCTCCGCTCTAGGTAACTTAACCGAAGAGCAATCCTTTATGAGAATTGTTGTGCTCCAGAATCGTCTCGTCCTTGACGTCATACTGGCCGATAGGGGCGGGGCCTGTAGAGTCATCGGATCTAGTTGCTGCATTTTCATTCCAAATAACGCGCCGTCTGTTTATTCAGCTATAACCAGACTTCATAAAATTGCCCATCTGTTACACCAAGATCCAGGCACCTGGACATGGTCCGGTTGGTTCTGGAATATAATTTCCGCCTGGGGATGGAAAGTCCTGTCCTTTCTAGGTATCGCAGTAGCGATCATATTCAGCTGCTGCCTCTGTATACAATGTGGCCCTGCGATTTGCGGCATGTGTGCTACCTCTTGTATTCCTAGTCCCAAGCCCCGTTCTAAATCTCGTTCCAAGACAATTCGAGATGAACAAATGGTACTGTATGAAATGATAGATGGTATCATGAATATTGATGTTTCCTGATGGAAACGTAGTGACAAGGAGGGAATGTGGAAAAGTAAATTTTGCCATGTTCTGTGTCTCTACGTGTCATCCATCATATGTTATGTGTGCATGACCAATATGCATATGTTATTCCCCATGTCCGATTCAAGACGCAATTATAGTTGTGTCCACCTCTGATCTGCCATTTCCTAGTCCTCATGAGTAATATGAGTGTCAGGCCTATGTAAAGTTATGTTGCCACGTTTCTCAGTGTGCACGTTATTTCATTATAAAGTCCCCGTTTCCAGGCCTCAACAGGGCCCGGACATCAGATTCAGCTCCTGTCTCCTGAAGCCTCGCTGAGGAGCGATTCAGCCCCCACCTGTATCCTCGACCTTTCACTTACTTCCTGCCTCGCAGTGCCCGGTGCAGCTTGGCTCAGTCTCTGAGTCTGCCAAGACTATGTTATGATTCCCGTTATCAGTTTAGTCCTCCTTTTCTGCATTCCTAAGCTACTGAACTGCATCAATAGTTTCCGTCATTGTCTAGCCTATGCGGCTCCATGTTAAGAGAAATACTGTATTTAATGGTCATTTAATATTCTTCATCACGCACTACATGTAGAATAAATGCATGCTCTAGTCTTAGAGTCAATTAGCTTTTCCCCTCATGACTTCTAGTTTATATCAACATGTTCCCTAAACATCAGATACTAGATAGGGTTTAGGTACATGTCGCTCCGACCCTCCAGACTTTAGTCTCTGCTCCTAGCACAGAGTTCATAGCCCCCAGCTTCTCCTCGTAACACGTCATTACCAGTTTGCGCGCACCACCAGGTTAGAGGTCCCGGCTCCTTAGGTAGCCCCCTCCATGGTTTCCGCCCCATTCATGACATATTCTGTTACGTCTGCACCACATGTCTATGTATACGCCCAGTTACACCTCTTTTTACTCTTATCTTTCGCGACTGCTACGCGTCACGCCTTCTGCTCCACCCACTGCTACGCCTACTGCAATGTAATGCTATGTGTTTGCGCTATGTATATATGCTCATGTATTGTTATTAAAAGTTAGCGCGCTCATCCCAGACCCAGCCCCAGCAGCTGCTGGGCCCTGTCATCCTATTCCTATGCAGGTTGTCCTGTTCCTGTCCTTATGCTGTATTAAACCTGCAAAACTCCCACTACCTCGAATCTTGACTCTTATTTATTGAGCTATCTGTTATTCATTCATTCATTCAAAAATAGATCCGGTATTATTTATTTATATACCACAGCAGGACCATGCCATATTTAGCACGTTAGGATTGCTGATGATAATAGACTTGTTTTGTAAAGCTTTCTTCCCCACCAAGGAGTTCATTTTGTGATTTCTCAAATACCTAACAGGACGGATCCTTCAGGCTACAGCGCGCGCTCTCACTGGAACCTGTGAACTTTAAGTTAGGTGCGCATCACTGCAGCAACTTTCCAACCTCTTTAGCTATCGTTTTGGAATTGGGATCAACGTGTACCTCACACATGACTTATTTGTGTATTTTCACTCGAATCTCGAGAGGCAAAAGGTTTGTGTTGCAAACTATGCCTAGTTATCAGCAGACCAGCAGAAGAAAACTTCACACGCCTTTAAGTATTGATTTGATGTCAGTGGAATGATAGCTCCAGCCAGTTATTTCATGTCCAGAGCAGCTTTTCCATGGTGATGGGTCCTTATAAGTGAAGACATAATCGAGTGGGCTCAGAAGCGATAGACAAGGCGCAATAGGGGTTTTATGCACCAGTGGAAGCATCTTACATCAATGTCACTCGACGACAGATGGTCAGGTCCAGGAACATAGCGCGAGACCAGGGGGCATGGGGGTCAGCTGGATTCCAGGATATTTCTTATGGTATCCCATTCATGTTCTGAGTTGACCAGCAATGACGTGGAGGAAGATGTATGCCTTAATGCCTTTATAGAGAGTTATGCTTTTTTCTAATAAGTGCACAACAGCTATCAGTGGTGAATTTGATGTTTGCGAGTCTAGCTAAAGACAAGGAGCTCTTCACAAAGGTGGTGGCAGAGGGAGGAGTTCACAGGATGGAGACGAGGAGGGAGGCTATGCAATCTTTATGCCACAAGGCATTACCACACAGGAAAGCAACACATAGGAAAGAACCACCAAGACCCATTTTGGTACTTTACCTGGCAGTATTTTACCACACAGTATAGTATTTTTTAATGACATACATATTATGCCATTTGAAAAAAGAGAATTTAAGGGTTAGGTAAGCTTAATGGAGGCACAGGTAAAGAAAGGGAAGGAGTCTTTAGAGTGCTGGGCAGGTAGAGGTAAATGGTCAGACTAGGCTGACTAGGATGGGATGTATGTACTTAACTATCTACATAACCACATACACTTTACTTTTCACAGTCAAAAAGGAGGTGAGCATTGGCTTAGACTAATTATTAATTAGTTTAGGCCAAACCTCACCTCGTTTTTGACTGTGAAGAATAAAGTGTGTGTGTTCTCAAATTTACTTGAAAATGCACCATTTGCCCACACATTTTTCAAAATTTTCTCGGGGGGAAATCCCCCTGAACCCTCCTTATGTTGTTTTGCACTCGCTCGCTTCGCTCGCTCGCGTCAGTGTGCTCCAGCACAAATGTTAAGCCCCACCAATTTCAAATGTCACCAGCCGCCACTGCTGAAATTGCAGGACCTATGGGAGGACCCGGAGCATGGATGTCATACCATCTCTCGTAAAAATCTGGTGCGAATTCACAAGGAATCTAGTCTAGCCCTTCTCACGTCTGCTACCACCAACGGCACCCTGACTGCTCGTTTTTTGGAATTTAAGAATTCTTATGAATTTGAGGATTTTATGGACATCATATTCCCCATCCTGGCGAGGAAATTGTTCATACAGTGGAGGTTAGGCACTTTGCCCCTAAAAACCTTCACTTGTAAATGGCTTATGGGGGGGATAGAGTTTGTCCTGGATGTAATATGCATGATGAGGAGGAAACTCATCTTTTTTTCTTCTGCCCAGCATATACTAAACCTAGGAAATACTGGCTGATGCCTATATGCAGGAATCTGGGTTCTAGATCCTATTTAACTGTATATAGAATTCTAAAAACAAGCACTTTGCCTCATATTGTATTTGCAGTGGCCAAATTTATCATGGCTACATGGCTGTTAAGGAAGAAATTATAGCCTGCATAATTGGCGTATTTGTGAATGTTTCCGTCCCCAACAGGTCATCCCTTTTTTAATCCTATAACTTACTTTTAGGGCATGTAACTGAATTTCCAATTCATTTTTACCTCTTGCTATATAATTGAAGTTTCTTACTACTGTATTTTGGAAGATGTAATGCATTTTTTTTTAAATGATGTTTATATATTGCACTTATTATTACTGTATTTTAGAAATGTAATGCAATTTTTAAATGGTGTTTCAATCTGTATTATAAGTAATTGTTTGTATGAATCTTTTATGGTCTAACGACCGAAATAAAGAAACTTTGGATTGGATTGGATATATATATATATATTCACTGAAAAAACCATAGGTTTTACACCAGTTATAGTTAGCTGGGAATTTTACTCGCATAAAACCATTGAAATTCCCACGTTATAGTTAGTTGGACTCACTATAACTTGCGCGTGCAATGCACTGCTGATGACGTCACATTTTACATCACTCATGACATGGTCAGTGACATCACTCATGACATCACTGATGACACCATCCAGTGAATGTGTGTCTTTCTGAAAAATAAATAATAGTGAGTAATGTTTAAATATTTAAATATATGTAATAATGTAACACTTTGTGTATAAGTGGCTGCATAGGTTGGTGTGTAGTTACATGTGTAGGTATAGGGGTTATTAGATGTTTTTCTTAGTATCAGTATAAGTGTTTGTATGGTTTGGTGGGAGTATTACTTAGCACAGATGCATGAATGACTGACTCTCTGTTTGTATGTGTTTTCAATACAGCACATGTGCAGGACTGTATGGGTGGATGAGTGTGTATATGTGTATGTTAGTGAGTGAATGACTGTCTCACTAGTGTCTTTATCAGTAACTACATATGTTTTAATGTAGTATATGTGAATATTGATGTATATAAGTGAGTATATGTGAGAGTGAGGGATTGTAAGTGTTCCTTTTTAAATTAGTATGTGTTTCTATAAGTGATTGTTTAAGAGAGTAAGTATGTGTAAGTTTCCTTAAAAGTAAAGTGGTAGTGTGTGTATAACTGTATATGCAAATAAATGCATGTTTAGTAGTTTATTTGCATGTGTGAGTATGTGTGACAGTATCTTTTGGATGACTGTCGGTGTGTAACAGGATGTATAGGTGTATCACTACATATGATGAGTGAGTATATGTATGACTGACTACATAGAACTGTTGGTGAATGAGTGGATGTGTATATAGACGGTGGAATTACTGAATTGGTTGTTGTAACTGGTATGGGTATCTCCATTTTTTTGAAAATTTTAGTTTCTATTTTTGAATATGTGTTTCGAGGGTTACATTACAGTGAAAGGAGGTCTGTCACTCTGTCACAAGGATGGTGTCATCAGTGATGTCATGAGTGATGTCACTGACCATGTCATGAGTGATGTAATATGTGACGTCATCAGCAGTGCATTGCACGCGCAAGTTATAGTGAGTCCAACTAACTATAACGTGGGAATTTCAATGGTTTTATGCGAGTAAAATCCCCAGCTAACTATAACTGGTGTAAAACCTATGGTTTTTTCAGTGAATTTAATAGGTTTTTTAAATGCTAATTCCTAACTATACCTGGTGTGCAACCTATGGTTTTTTCAGTGAATTTCATAGTTTTTTTTAATAGCAAATCTCTATAGGCATGAAATAATATTTTTTATAATGAATTTTATATTGTATAAATATGTAATTTTTGTAAAAAAATTTTTTTATATTTTTGGGCCGGAGCGCTCCCGGGCGCGTACCGGTGAACGCACGGGTAAGCGCAATGTTACGGAGCGCCCCGGGGCGCGTACCGGTGAGCGTCCCGTTAGCGCTATTCCCGCGAACGAAAACAACATCGTGACGTATCGCGTAGCCGCGTGATGCGTCATATGACGCACTGCGTAAGCGCACCCGGAAGCACGCGATCGCATACGATCGCGCAACGTAAGCACCCCGACGGGCTTACGCTACGCGCCCCGGTACGCGCCCCCAGGGCGCGTACCGTAAGCGCGTCAAGCCATGTGACTTTAAAATAACACTTTTCATTGGTTCAGAACTTTTTTTTTTCCAAATTGTGTGAAACCCACCCATTTCTCTCACTAATGTTTGTACTTGGAGAGAGCAAGAGCTGTTCTGTGTACTGTCTTCATCTCCTACTTTCCTGATCTACAGCAATGGCTGCAAGGGAGTCATCCAGCAGTGATTCCGACGAATTTTTGGATGAGGACCCTCCTCACCAGAAGAAAAAGGACCATTTCAACTGGAAATTCTATGACATCCCTGAAGGACAAAAAAAAGTCAATGCTCCAAAAGTAACCTGCAAAATATGTGGCAGTACTTTATCCAGAGGCAATCCTCTAAAAAAATATAGCTTCGGAAATGCCAATTTAATCAGGCATGTCAAAAGAAGACACCCAAAAAACTTTGCCAGGGAGAGTGTCAGGGAGCTGGCACGGAATTTACCCACAGATGGCGGCAGCACCTCCACTGGTGGAGCAACACCTTCGGGACCACCCCGTAGAAGAATGGTCCCTAACATACAGCCGGTGTTTGCAGGCATCAAATTTCTGTGCACGAGAATGACTATCGACAGGGGCGTATCCTTACGTTCGCGAAAAAATACGATGCACCTAGAAAAGCCATGGATCAAGGTACCACTTTAACACCGGGCTCAAGTGCACCAACCTCAGAGTCTGAAGTGACGGCAGATGAATCGGGAGATGACCAACGGGAACAGAGGAGTGAACGAAGGAGAATCCCTGTCCCTTTTCACACAGAATTTCAATTGATTCGACAAAATTGGCTAAGAGGAGGCAAAAACAAGCCCCCGGAAAGACAAGAAGAAGGAGAACTAGGAGAGCAGGGGGAGGTGGCAAAAGGAAGAGGAAGGGGGAAACCAAAACCCCAAACCCGGCCATACCGCAAAACCAGGAAGTAAAAAATGTTGAACAGACAAATGGGAATAACCTCACGGTGGTTAATCTCACAAATAGACCTTTGACTAAAGAACAACATGAACTCCTCAGCCTAGGACTCACTTTTTGCCCCAATGCGGATCTCGAGTTTACACAAACGAAGATTGATCTTTTCAAGTTTACCAGAAAGCTTAAGTTGCATAAGCATTTTAAAATAAGACCTCACATCAAGGGAACGTCCAAACCTGGGCTCAGGTTAACAGCTACTGACACCTTGATCGGCAAAGACATGCCCTGTCTTGAAGCAATGGAAGCTTTAATGAGTGAAAGCGATGATATGGACAATTCGGTCATGAATATGGCAGAGAGGGCGGCGGCCCAAGGCATTGAACAAGAAAGAGACGGTAGCCAGTTCAAACCTTTGTCTACGTTTATTCCTCAATCTCCTTGGGATGCAATTGATGCTTTCTCAGAAGCCATGATGATGGAGTTGGTAAAAGAAAGAAAGGTTTCCCATTCTATTACAAGTAACATCACTCAATCTCAAAAGAGAGCCTTACAAGAACTATTAAGCGACACACAAACGATCATAAAACCTTCGGACAAGGGAGGTAATGTCGTCTTAATGACAAGAGAATATTACCATCAAGAAGCTGTAAGGCAACTCTCTGATACAAAATACTATGCAATCACGACTAAAGAACTGTATGAAATGAGTATCAGGGAATACGATAACTTGATTTTAAAGTGGTACAACCTTTCCATGCTTGATAAGGATGAACATATCTTTTTAAGAAGCAGTAATCCGATGACACCTACGTTTTACCACTTGCCGAAATTGCATAAGAACAATATCACTCCACCTGGCCGACCGATTGTGGCATCTATCGGTGGGCTAACAGAGAACATGTCTAAATTTGTGGACAATTACATCTTCCCTTTGGTTTTGAGGCTTGATTCTTATGTTCAAGACACAAAGGATTTTTTGAGTAAAGTGGACAGCATGGACTGGCAAGCGGATTATCTATTCCTTGTGAAGGATATTACCAGTCTATATACTATCATCGAGCATCCACATGGACTAACTGCTGTTGAACACTATCTTAACAAACGTCCAATTCGGTTTGTACAACATAATATAATGTTGATGGAATTTGTGCAATTCTGTTTAACGAACAATATATTTTTGTTTGAGGATAGTTTGTATCGACAGACCTCTGGGACAGCCATGGGCACCTGCTTCGCCCCCAGCTATGCGAACTTGTTCGTTGGCTGGTGGGAGGAGCGGGTGCCCAGAAGCTATCAAGAAGGCGGTGAAAGCGGGAAAGTGGTATATTGGTACCGCTACATAGATGACTTGTTCATCGTGTGGCAGGGGACTGAGGATATGGCCAAGAAATACATTCATTCCCTCAATGATAACATCTATAATGTACACCTGGCTGGTACCATTAGCGGGGTGGCAGCCAACTATTTGGACCTACGGGTGTACATTGAGGATGGCCATATCCAAACGTCTCTGTATCGTAAAGAGACGGCAGGAAACTCTATTCTATTTGCCAAGAGTGCCCATCCACCAAAACTCATAAAGAGTATCCCGTATGGGGAACTGTTAAGAATAAGAAGAAACAGTACCCAAGACAAGGATTTCGAGGCGGCTGCCTCGGAATGCCTATCCCGCTTCCGACTCAGAGGGTATGATGAGCCACTTTTATCGAAAACTCTGAAAAAAGTGAGAATGATCCCGAGAAAGGACTTACTAGTTGAGAAAGTGGGGGGGTCCGATATGAATACTAGGAATGTCTTCAGGATGATTACTCCCTACTCAGCAGGTTCCGAGAGACTTAGGAGCCTCATGCGTAAGAACTGGCATATTTTGCTCACAGATGACGTACTCAGAGAAGACTTGCCACCGCACCCATTAGTGACCTTTAGCAAAGCTAGGTCTTTGGGGGATGTGCTAGTACACAGTCATCTGGAACCCCTTCCCACTCAGACTAAAACCAACACCTTGAAAACAATGAGTGTTTTTTTCCCATGCGGGAAATGTAAGGCGTGTAGCAACAGCCGTAGGGTCCTGCAATATGACATTCCTGATGCTGGTAGGACTAGAAAGATCCAAAAATTCATTACCTGTAGTACCACCTACGCTGTATACTGTCTGATATGCCCATGCGGTCTCAGATATATTGGGAGTACCATCAACCAACTTAAACTGAGAGTGCTTGAACATCAGAGGGCTATCGACAAAGTGGACCCCGCGTACCCAGTAGCTAGGCATTTTGCCGAACACCACAAAAGGGATAGAACAAAATTACGCTACTTTGGGTTAGATTATGTTCCATACAATCCACGGGGTGGGGACAGACTGAGAAGGCTGAGACGCCTGGAATCTAGATATATAATCGACCTGTCCACCAAGTTCCCCAAGGGTATGAACAGCGGAGAAGAAATGATGGTGCACTTGGGTAAATGAAGGGAAGTAATGAGAACGTGAAGATGTTAGTGTCTGATATTCCATTAGATCAGGATGTCTATCTATCACATTATTTCTAGAACACTCGAAAGCAATGTTTACGCATATATGTATATAGTGTATATAATGTATAGATCTATCAGCCACATCTTCCTCCCATGGGGATCACTGACCTCCTTATATACAGTACAATCATCTTTGTATTACTATGGTATATATTTCATATCCTGAATCTGAAATTCTCAGCTTTTGTGTCTTAACATATGTGTATATATTTATATTTGGCTTTCATGGCCCACTAGACTATCCTATTTCATGATATGATGGATTTCATGGACATGATTATACCGTCATCTGTATAGTGGCGATCAGTTTGTATATAGTATTCCGTATATGTTTCCTGCTGGATGGATGTCCAGCTGTTTGCTGTGCTGTTGGATTTATTTCTTTTCATTATCCAATCATGAGTAACTGATTGTTTATGATGTTGCCATCGCAATGACTATAAATAGTTATAAATTGACGTTATATGAGGCACGCTGAACCCATATATGCACATATGTATATAAATGTTTCTTAGCATGGTAATGTATGTTGTCACGATATTTGTGTATTTTCTTCATTCAAGGGACCCTTGCCGATCCACGGCTTTATTATTTGTTCTATAATTAGAATAGATCGTTGAATTTTGCCCTTTGCTAACGAAGATTTATCCAATTCATGGATCAATTTTGTAGCGGTTTCGAACGTAGGAAACCATTCCAAGATGGCGTTCATTGTAATGCTGGAAGGGCGAGTCCCTTGTTGTTGTCTATGAATTATCACATGACTTTATTTAAATGTGTATGCTGGGAAATGGGTTGTGACACTGACGAAGGCTTTTTGCCGAAACGTTTGTTGTGCTGAATAAACTGCACGTTGTTTAAGTAACTCCCCGGAGTGCTGCTCTTCTTTTTCCGTAAGCGGAGGAGTGTTTGAGCGTTTTATATATATATATATATATATATATATATATATATACATATATTGGAATGCATAGATATAGCTGCATCGGAATTCAGTGGGGGCGAACTGTCCGCATTTGTCTAGCCTCGTTAAAGATGTTCAAGACCCCCACCATCTCTTTCATCTCATGTCAGTAGATTGTTAATTTGTGCAGTGTTTCGTTTGTTATTTTAAGTCTATATACTTTTCCCTGATGTGTAATTTCAACAGGTTTTTGTAAATCTATAATTTTTTTGTTTTCTGTAGGTTTATGTGTATATCTCCCTCTGTCATTTATTATCTTTGGATGTTTCAATTGTTTGTGTACTGGTTTTACAAATAAACTTTTGTATATATTTATCATGTTACAGCACAAAAAAAGAGAATGCTGCAGAAAAGCCAGGCGCTGAGCAGTGCAGAGCAGACCTAAGCAGCCGAGCATAGAGCTGCAGAGGATTACGGAGACGCAGTCATTCTTTTCACCCACGAGGAAAACAGCCAGCGTACAGCCAGGTACTGCAGGCACAAAGGACACAACGGGTACAGCGGGCCTAGCTGGAGAGGCCACACTACCCCAGCAGTGTTGTGTGGCCCAGAGGGGTCTGACAAACTCTATGGCATTACATCTGCCCCACCCAGCACTCCTGCACTTTTACCCTGATGACTGTGAGCTTCGGCCGGTGAGTTTTGAGCACCGAGCCCCAGGGTGAGTCCGATGTGGGCCTATGTGTGTGAGTGAGTGCGAGGCGAGTCGTGGCTACTCGGTTCTCCTGCTTGCTTCCCTCCCGCCTTTGATTATTTTAGTGATTTTTTCTTTTCTTTTTAGTTTTATGTTCTGGAGCCTCCTCTTGGCAACCGGGACCGGGACTAGACTCTCTGGGATCCAACAGGGCCGGCTCTAGGCTCATGGTGGCCCTGTGCAGGGAGCGTAGGTGGGGGCCCCGGAAGAGGGGGTCCGGACGGGGCGGAGCTCAGGAAGGTGTTTTAATAATACGTCCAGAAAAGTCGTTAGATGATTGACCAGTACCTGCGGCTGCTCCTACCCTTCCGAATTCGTCTCAGAACGATACAATTTAGGAGGAGGAGGGCATTGTGACACACAACATGAGGGACTGGGCGCACAGACAGCTGCAGTGCCAGGGCCATGACAGGGGCACCGGACCCCCACAACCCCCCACAGAGAAATAATCGGTCATTGGTTATGATTTCTATGCCTATATGAGGATATGGAGATCTATACCTATATAAGGGCAAAGGGCATTAATCGGGAAAATTACACTAGGGTCCTAAAATGATACATAACAATGTATGCAAAAACTGACTGTAGGATATGCAGGCAAATGAAAAACGTGGAGTTAGAATAGTAATTTTGACCTCCCTGTGTTTGCCACGCCCACTGCTGCCCTGGGGACGCAGTTCAGGACAAGTAATGTGACGAGCGAGTAGTGAGCAGCAGCAGGCCATATCTAATATATACGGCTCTGTGCTGCTTTAATCTCACCCTTGTGCAGGTCAGTAACTTTTGTTGCTGTGCTGCATTGCGATAAAGAAAATCTGCCCCTTGGTGTGCATGCCTGGCGTGCCCAATCTAGCCTTAACCCTAGCACTCTCCGGCAGTTGGTGGCAATTAAATTTAAAAAATACTCTATGGGATTTCCTTATTTCCTTACTTCACTTCACCCTCTCTCTTAACCTGACTCTAGTTCTACTTCTCCATGTACCTTTAACCTCCCTCCCTCTCTATCTCACATGTGTCTACGGGACGCCCCAGCTGAGGAGTGAGGTGCTCTGGCAGAGCTGGGTGAGTCCCAGTAAGGACTCACCCAGGACTCCTAGCAGGACTGCTAGAGAGAGAGAGAGAGCAGCGAGTTCCTTCCCCTGGAGTAACCATAGGTACTCTCCGCGCTCCACCGTGGCCCGCGCCTGGCTGTGTGAAACTGAAAGCGCTCGGGTTGGCCCGGTCGCTCCCTGCCCCCGAGCTCTAGGGGCCCCCAGGAGTCGCTGGGACTTGGAGCCATATTTCAACTGTCTGCCGCTTAATAGTGCAGAAATACCCTTTCTCTCCACCTTTATTGGCACAGGCGGAGCAGGGGGCCTAAAGAAAACAATCACCACCACCAGTTTACATGGGAGGCCGCACCCGCTGCCACTGACTGGAAGACAGACAGCGGGCTACGAGTCGATGGATGCGGCACCGGCAAATTGAATATGCGCGGGCCCCCCTCGGAGAAAGTGTCAGTGATTCCGAAATGTAATACTCAGCAATGATTAGGCCTTCCGCTGGCTGGGAGCCAGCCATATACTGCCGCTTAATTTAATGCAAAATAGTACAGCCCCCGACTCCACCTTTATTATAGGCCCTGCAGGCACAGGCGGAGAGGGGCCTAAAGGAAATCAATGGCCGGCGCTGCCACTGGAAGACAGATAGCGGGCGGCCTACCTCGATACGGCAAAACTCCCGGCTGCAGTAAATTCGCCCCTCCGACCTCAAGCATTAACAGCTACACTCACGCCCGGATACCTATCTTCATAATATGACTCGCTTGCTTGCCATGACGCGTCGCGATAGTCTCGCCCCTCCGACCTCAAGCATTAACAGCTACACTCACGCCCGGCTACCTATCTTCATAATATGACTCGCTTGCTTGCCATGACGCATCACGATAGTCAGTCAGTGCCACAAACAGTGTGCAGAAATATCATTATCAATCATCTTAGAGAATGGATCTATTCTGCCCTTACCCGGCAGGTGCGTTCACACTTCTTCACTTTATTCTCAGTCTGAGCTCAGCGGCCGCTCAGCTTTTGTCCGACTCCGACGTCGACGACCACTAAATGGCTGGGCTGTGCAGAGAGAGTCATACGCCACCAGTCCCACAAGTTAGTTACGCACGTGGGGAAGTCAAGCAGCAGGTTAGGTTGAGTCGGCGGGCTGCCGCAGATCACTCTATCCTGTATTCCGGCGTCTGTGCCAGCCAGCCGGGTGACAGTCATGATGATTTGAAACACCCCGGTGCCCCTGCTGCCCAATCAGGAACGAGGTTGGTGCGGACTCGGAGCCAGAGGCCAGGGAAGTTAAAGGGAGAAGGGAGAAGTCTATGAATTATCACATGACTTTATTTAAATGTGTATGCTGGGATATGGGTTGTGACACTGACGAAGGCTTTTTGCCGAAACGTTTGTTGTGCTGAATAAACTGCACGTTGTTTAAGTAACTCCCCGGAGTGCTGCTCTTCTTTTTCCGTAAGCGGAGAAGTGTTTGAGCGTTTTATATATATATATATATATATATATATATATATATATATACATATATTGGAATGCATAGATATAGCTGCATCGGAATTCAGTGGGGGCGAACTGTACGCATTTGTCTAGCCTCGTTAAAGATGTTCAAGACCCCCACCATCTCTTTCATCTCATGTCAGTAGATTGTTAATTTGTGCAGTGTTTCATTTGTTATTTTAAGTCTATATACTTTTCCCTGATGTGTAATTTCAACAGGTTTTTGTAAATCTATAATTGTTTTGTTTTCTGTAGGTTTATGTGTATATCTCCCTCTGTCATTTATTATCTTTGGATGTTTCAATTGTTTGTGTACTGGTTTTACAAATAAACTTTTGTATATATTTATCATGTTACAGCACAAAAAAAGAGAATGCTGCAGAAAAGCCAGGCGCTGAGCAGTGCAGAGCAGACCTAAGCAGCCGAGCATAGAGCTGCAGAGGATTACGGAGACGCAGTCATTCTTTTCACCCACGAGGAAAACAGCCAGCGTACAGCCAGGTACTGCAGGCACAAAGGACACAACGGGTACAGCGGGCCTAGCTGGAGAGGCCACACTACCCCAGCAGTGTTGTGTGGCCCAGAGGGGTCCGACAAACTCTATGGCATTACATCTGCCCCACCCAGCACTCCTGCACTTTTACCCTGACGACTGTGAGCTTCGGCCGGTGAGTTTTGAGCACCGAGCCCCAGGGTGAGTCCGATGTGGGCCTATGTGTGTGAGTGAGTGCGAGGCGAGTCGTGGCTACTCGGTTCTCCTGCTTGCTTCCCTCTCGCCTTTGATTATTTTAGTGATTTTTTCTTTTCTTTTTAGTTTTATGTTCTGGAGCCTCCTCTTGGCAACCGGGACCGGGACTAGACTCTCTGGGATCCAACAGGGCCGGCTCTAGGCTCATGGTGGCCCTGTGCAGGGAGCTTAGGTGGGGGCCCCGGAAGAGGGGGTCCGGACGGGGCGGAGCTCAGGAAGGTGTTTTAATAATACATCCAGAAAAGTCGTTAGATGATTGACCAGTACCTGCGGCTGCTCCTACCCTTCCGAATTCGTCTCAGAACGATACAATTTAGGAGGAGGAGGGCATTGTGACACACAACATGAGGGACTGGGCGCACAGACAGCTGCAGTGCCAGGGCCATGACAGGGGCACCGGACCCCCACAACCCCCCACAGAGAAATAATCGGTCATTGGTTATGATTTCTATGCCTATATGAGGATATGGAGATCTATACCTATATAAGGGCAAAGGGCATTAATCGGGAAAATTACACTAGGGTCCTAAAATGATACATAACAATGTATGCAAAAACTGACTGTAGGATATGCAGGCAAATGAAAAACGTGGAGTTAGAATAGTAATTTTGACCTCCCTGTGTTTGCCACGCCCACTGCTGCCCTGGGGACGCAGTTCAGGACAAGTAATGTGACGAGCGAGTAGTGAGCAGCAGCAGGCCATATCTAATATATACGGCTCTGTGCTGCTTTAATCTCACCCTTGTGCAGGTCAGTAACTTTTGTTGCTGTGCTGCATTGCGATAAAGAAAATCTGCCCCTTGGTGTGCATGCCTGGCGTGCCCAATCTAGCCTTAACCCTAGCACTCTCCGGCAGTTGGTGGCAATTAAATTTAAAAAATACTCTATGGGATTTCCTTATTTCCTTACATCACTTCACCCTCTCTCTTAACCTGACTCTAGTTCTACTTCTCCATGTACCTTTAACCTCCCTCCCTCTCTATCTCACATGTATCTACGGGACGCCCCAGCTGAGGAGTGAGGTGCTCTGGCAGAGCTGGGTGAGTCCCAGTAAGGACTCACCCAGGACTCCTAGCAGGACTGCTAGAGAGAGAGAGAGAGCAGCGAGTTCCTTCCCCTGGAGTAACCATAGGTACTCTCCGCGCTCCACCGGGGCCCGCGCCTGGCTGTGTGAAACTGAAAGCGCTCGGGTTGGCCCGGTCGCTCCCTGCCCCCAAGCTCTAGGGGCCCCCAGGAGTCGCTGGGACTTGGAGCCATATTTCAACTGTCTGCCGCTTAATAGTGCAGAAATACCCTTTCTCTCCACCTTTATTGGCACAGGCGGAGCAGGGGGCCTAAAGAAAACAATCACCACCACCAGTTTACATGGGAGGCCGCACCCGCTGCCACTGACTGGAAGACAGACAGCGGGCTACGAGTCGATGGATGCGGCACCGGCAAATTGAATATGCGCGGGCCCCCCTCGGAGAAAGTGTCAGTGATTCCGAAATGTAATACTCAGCAATGATTAGGCCTTCCGCTGGCTGGGAGCCAGCCATATACTGCCGCTTAATTTAATGCAAAATAGTACAGCCCCCGACTCCACCTTTATTATAGGCCCTGCAGGCACAGGCGGAGAGGGGCCTAAAGGAAATCAATGGCCGGCGCTGCCACTGGAAGACAGATAGCGGGCGGCCTACCTCGATACGGCAAAACTCCCGGCTGCAGTAAATTCGCCCCTCCGACCTCAAGCATTAACAGCTACACTCACGCCCGGCTACCTATCTTCATAATATGACTCGCTTGCTTGCCATGACGCGTCGCGATAGTCTCGCCCCTCCGACCTCAAGCATTAACAGCTACACTCACGCCCGGCTACCTATCTTCATAATATGACTCGCTTGCTTGCCATGACGCGGCGCGATAGTCAGTCAGTGCCACAAACAGTGTGCAGAAATATCATTATCAATCATCTGAGAGAATGGATCTATTCTGCCCTTACCCGGCAGGTGCGTTCACACTTCTTCACTTTATTCTCAGTCTGAGCTCAGCGGCCGCTCAGCTTTTGTCCGACTCCGACGTCGACGACCACTAAATGGCTGGCCTGTGCAGAGAGAGTCATACGCCACCAGTCCCACAAGTTAGTTACGCACGTGGGGAAGTCAAGCAGCAGGTTAGGTTGAGTCGGCGGGCTGCCGCAGATCACTCTATCCTGGCTTCCGGCGTCTGTGCCAGCCAGCCGGGTGACAGTCATGATGATTTGAAACACCCCGGTGCCCCTGCTGCCCAATCAGGAACGAGGTCGGTGCGGACTCGGAGCCAGAGGCCAGGGAAGTTAAAGGGAGAAGGGGGGGGATGACTCACTGTGTCAGGGCTTGGAACTGTGACTGTCGGAACTTAGTATTGGAAGCCGGGGTCGGAGCCGGAGGCCGCCAAATCCTGCCAGGGGGCCGCCAGTGCCACGATGTATCATTGATCCTTCCGATCCGATCCTCGTCGTGGTGGCCCCTGGGGTTTGGCGGCCCTGTGCAGGTGCACACTTTGCACATGCCTAGGGCCGGCTCTGGATCCAGTGTTCCCGCATCCCCACTCTCCTGCGGTCCTGTATTGCCGCGAAGGTTTAGAGTGGGAGTAGGTGCGGGTGGGAGCAAGAGGGCAGCCAAGTGCGACCACTGGTAGTAGTGGTTGCGGAATGTGAGTGGTGGGTAGCCTCGCGGAGGCGACCCGACTAGGTTCGGGTGCAGCTTGCGGTGGCATCCTGCACCCAACTTGCCCACAATCACAAGCAACATTGCCAGAGCAGTTTCTAACCCGCAGCTGCTATTTCTTCTACCTACTGGCTGGATTTCACTCAGCCAGGGGCGGTATGCGGATAAACCCCGGAGGGCAGAGAGCAGCTGTGGAGGCTTGACCAGGCTTGGAACAAGGAGGGGAGTAGAGGAAGATTCCCCCATAGCTCGGGCCCCTTGCCTTGCCTGGTTAGGGACTTTAGGCATTAAGTCCTGGGACTTGGGTTCCTAGGTTCCAGAGGAGCTCTGCTAGGTTACGTGAAACCAGGGGTAGGAGGCAGGAGAATTTCTAAGACTGAGTTATGACCGCAATGAAATTGCGCTCAGGGGGATTGATATGTCAAAAAGCGTGCAAAAACCCCCAAAGCTAATCCTTTAAGGAATAACTCAGTGCAGATAAACACCTTGAAAGGTTTTAACGCCATCTCTACCTTCTTTTAAAAAAAAAGAGAAAAGCCTAAATACAGCAGGGATGTTGGCGTTAAACCTGAAGCTCTTCCTAGAGAGGTCAAAGCAGATTCTGGAAAATTACCTCCAGTAAAAAACTACTATCCTGCCTCCTGAAATTGGAGACACTCGGCTCAGGGATGTGCCATGTTCTGACTTTAGAGTGGAAGACTCTCAGTTGGCAAACCTCACCATCCACTCCCTTGCTAACGGAGTAACCCAGTCCGAATGTGGAATTTGCCCTGACCCAAAAGAGGGAGACCCTCTGATGGAAGACTTTACTCTCCCAGACCTCAACATTAATATCAATCCGACTCCAAAGATTTTTCAGACACCCAATCCTGAGTCATCCAGGCTTCCCAATCCTGACATCTCGCCTTCCCCAAATTCGTGGGATTTCCTCGGGGTCTCCCCATTAAGATGCAGTTATTTAGTAGCACACCCAGCAGAACAAGTATATTAAATTCAAGGGTGTCTGTTCCTCCTGATCTGTCCTCAAGCTTTCACCCCTTAAACAATAATACAGAGGAAAAAATGTTGATGTCTGAATCCTTACTTTGTCTGGAAAGAGCTTTGTCTTCTATATTAGTCTTAATGGAGAAATCACTAAGTAAGTTTGATTATATCCTGGATTTCCTTTCGTCTTTGACTAAGTTCATAATCTCTGAATGACGACCCTCGCCTGGTTAAGCCAGCCTACTTTCTTCTCATAAACTCAACTCCACTACCAGCTTTGGAGGATAATTCCAATCAATTCAAATCTACTCAAACATGTTCTCTCTTTTGTGCTAAAGGTCGGGACTTTTGCGCTCAGGCTATTATGCCCTTTTGTAGTAGAAATTATAAAGGTAAAGAAAATGCAGACATATTTGATGAACTACTGCCTCCTTCCCTACAGCAGCTCTTTGAATCTGAGGATTCAGTTTCTGTATCTGCATCTTCGTCCTGTCAGCACGTCAAGAAGGAAAAAGTAAATACAATACGAAAAGTCTTCCCCATTTTATTTTTAAATATGCAAAGAAAAATTGAGCATTCCATAGTGGGGGAATCAAAAGCTGTTTTTTCACCCTCCAAGTAAAAAGATATCAAGAACAAAAGTAAAATTGTCTGAAAGAAGGAGGAAAAAAGGGAAAAACATCAAAGGTGAAATTAAAAAAAAGATCAAAACGTCTACGCTTCGACCCTTATTTAATTTGAAATCTGTAATTGAACTCGGATTCCAACGCGATAAAGAAGGAAGATGGACACGTTGAAATTAATTTAAGGGGACCTCGATCACCCTTCCTGAATTCTTGTGCCCCAATTCTAACATCACAAGAAGTAACTGTACTAGATCCAAGCTTTCCATCGATAGTACAGAGTAACATGAATCCCAATGCCACGTTATTTGCCTCCTTTTTAGGTAGTAATGTTATTTATAATCCTACTGAAACTGTTCCTGAGGTAACATGTCAAGCTAATCACTCACTTCCTGTACCTTTTACTAAAGATTTTTATTTTATTTTTGATCATGAGCCGTTTAGGAATAAATCCTTTCTATTGAGCTGCTTCGCTGAAATTTCTGATCTCCAAATGATCCAGAGTAATGATATTGCCCTGGTTCAGGTTAAAAAATATAACAATCCTAGGGGAGCAAGAGTGACGTTTGCTTCCAAAGTGATCTCCTATTTGATAATGTCAAACTGATAAATTATGATGCCAGGGTATCGATGTTATTGTACCTCGAGAGGAGCTAGCATCTAAAAAAGCAATTTATAATCGTCAGACTACTAATCATCCAGATCCCCCTACAAGGGATTTGCCCTACCTGGAGAGGAAGAGAGAGTATGCTGCAGGTTTCCCTTGGTAAGGAGGGAAGGAGAGTTTCGCTTCTTACAGAGAAAAAGAATCACTATGTACTGTCTGCAGATGAGGAAGATATGGAGTTTGGTAGCAGGGGCCCTTAATACAAATAGATCCTTAGGTTTAAAATACTGGAATTCTTCCTAGCAAGGGTCTTAAATTGATCTCTTGGAATGCAGCCCACTTAAGCACAAATAAAAATAAACTTGCATTCTTGAAAGAACAGAGTGCTGATATAATCTGTATATATGAATCTTGGATCAGAAAGAACTGGTCCATTGAAGACTATATTGTGCTGAGCTGTCCTGCGCTCCCTGTGATCAGAGGACATGCTAAAGAAGGTATTAATATATTGCTTAGAACAAGTTTTAGATGGATATATAAAGTAATCTACCATGCCTCTAACTTAATTCAGGTGATTAAGCTAGATTTTATGAAAGACCAAGATCATTCAGATTCTCTGCTGATCGTAAATGCATATTTACCTCCAGATGCATCTTACTCTTATTTATTAAAAGATCTATTTGTTTTCTTCTCCACTATTATGGAAAGTGAAGATTGCAGGCATCTAATGCTGGTCAAAAATTTGAATGCTAAAGTTTCTTCCAAAAGTTATTCGCCAACGCCCCAAAAAATGAAGCCTTAAACATTCCCCCTGCTCAGTTCCCGAATAATAGTCGGACTGATAAAAAAGGAGCATTATTACTCGAAGGTTTGATAAGTTTAGATTTTTTAATTACCAGTGGGAGGTTAGGAAATTATAAACCAGCAAATTATACCCATAAGGCGCCTACTGGGAGAACTATTATTGATTATTTAATTGTTTCAGCAAATTATTTTTGTCAGCTCATAAGTATGGAAGTTTTGGAAAATGCTTTTAGCGATCACATGGTGATCTGCTCTAAATTTGAGTTGACCTGTGCCAAGGTAGGCTCTTGGAATTTTAAAGATAGTTCAGTAGGTTTTAATACAACAAATGGTAGAATCCATTTAAATACCCTAGCTACTTCTAAACTAAAAGAGTTCTTAACAGTTTTGATAGGAGAGCAGCATTTAGTAATGGCCAATTGTTACTCTCCTCAAACCAATTTATTTGAAACCTTTTGTTGCAATACAAGTACCTTGGCTTCATTGTGGTAATCCTCGCACGTTTCAGCTAAACGGAGACTGCATTTTAACCCAATTCTTTCTAAAAATAGGGAAATAAATACATGTGTGAGGGCCCAGTTCCTGAAGTTCATAAATGGGTACAGTTAAAAGAGGCGGCTTCAAAAAATAACTCTGAAGGTATTGGGAAATAATGGATGATTGTTGTGGAACAAGAGTAAAATCCCTCCCCAGTCCTATAAAAGAAATTACATTTGGTAGAACTTTATTCTGCAAATCCTAATTCTTCCTGTTCTTCCTCCACTCCACCCTATTCTTTCAAAATCCCTGAATTCAGCTATGCGCCCTCAATGGGTGAAGTTGTAGGATTTTTTTTTTAAAATGAGAGCCTCGGGAGCAATGGGTCCTGATGAAATCCCCATGACAGAAATTTAAAAGGAACCTCTGTTATGGGCTACATACCTGACTCCACTGTTTGATTTTTGCTCTTCGCATCACACCTCCCATCTTGGTCCGAAAGTATTCTAATCCCTCTATATAAAAAGGGCCATATGACATCATCCAGGTAACTACTGGCAAATAGCTTTACTAGATGCTGTGGGGAAAATATTTGCTCGTACTATTTTTGACCGTCTTACTGAATGGGTGGTGGAGAAGAAGGTTCTTCCTATAGAACAAGCAGGTTTTAGGAAAAATCACTCCACCCTGGATAACATCTCCATGCTGAAATTAATTGAGGGGAAATACACGATTTTTCGTAGGTCAAATGTATATACAGCGTTTTTAGATTTTTCAATGGCCTTTGATAAGGTAATCCTGCCTTTACTGTGGAAAAAAGTACATAAAATGCGAGTGCCTTCTCCTCTGGTATCTTTAACTATTGCCCAACACTCACGAACATGGTGTCAGGTGCTAATTGGAGGAAATCAAGGCTTATCAACTATAATATCCACAGAAAACGGCCCAAAACAAGACTGTCTATTAGCACTGCTATTCTTCTCCTTGTATGTAGCATATCTACCTGAATGCTTTTCTCATTTAGAGGAAGATGCACCAAAGATAGGCAGCCGTCCTTTTGCATTCAATTTGTATGCAGATGATACAGCAGTGATGGATCTAACCCCCAATGGGCTGAATAAAAAGCTGATATAACAGAAATTTACAATGGCACCATTTTTGAAGATCAATGTTTCTAAAAGTAAAGTTTTGATTATGAAATGTGATAGAAGCAGAATATTATGTAACTTTAATTGGAAAATTGGTCATGAAAAGTTGGAGGTGGTAGATTCTTTCCTCTATTTAGGGAAAGTAATAACGGGCAATACAAATAATAAGCCTCATATCGAACATAGCTCTTATAAATTGGTATCACATGCAAATGGCCTGCGTATTTCTTATAGTGTTATGGGTCGAAGACATTTTTTACACCTATTTACTGTTTTTAAAGCAAAAATCCCTCTGACTTTACTATATGCTATTGAATCTACCCCAGTAAAGGACTGGAGTTTTCTAGATAAGATTGAAGGCTAGATTTTACACAAATTATGTAATTTTAACACTCTGGTCCCAATATCTGCTATTAGATAGGAATTTGGCTTGATAAGCTCTTGCACTCAAGGTTTAGCCAGGATATTACGTTGGGGATATCAGTTAAAGAATAGGGAGTCATACACACTAAGAGGTTTCATGTGTCAAGAATTCTTTAAGGAACTATCTGTAAATTTTCTTTTTCTTGTGATTTCTCCCTGGCTCTGAAGGTTTTCTGTGCACAGGAACAGTCAGTGATTTCCCACCCGCTTCTAGAATTGAAATCCTTTTTAAAAAACACAAGTTGTATGATTAACTACAATAGAAATGTTAAATCTTGTAGTTCAAAAGAAAGGCTAAAGATAATAGCCATGTCGAATACACCGAAAATGTCTCAGAAATACTTATCTTGGAACTTAAAGCATGGTATTCGAAGATGGCTTACTCTATGCCGCATGAATCTTTTAACTTTAAATGACCTAACAGCAAATTGGTCCCACTCCATGAAAAATGGGAAAATTGCAATTTATGTAATTTGGACATGCAGAACCTGGATCATGTCTTGTTTGTTTGCCCAGCAGTTGTGTCTCGTCATTAATGGCTTCGACTGATGTTTTTACAAAACTGTATTCAGCCCTTGAATTTTTTTTTTCCGAAGAATGAGTGTGTGTAAAATTATTCAATTTTTTTAAGGAGTTTATGAACATATTTTAACCTCCATTATCTCTTAATTAAGCAGGTTCTCTTTTCGGATACCTGGCTCTCCCTCCAATCATGCTTTTAAGTTTTGGGCCTCGGTATATTTAAGGTTAAAGTGGTTTTAGTACTATTTTTAGATTGTATTTTGCACATGCTATGGCTGTCATTCAACTGTTCTTTGTACAACTGGGATATATTGTGCTATTAAACTTTTGCTGCTATTTAAAATTTGATTTTCCTAAGAAGCTGCTACTGTACAATGCTGAATAATATTCTAGAAATTTGTAAATGTAGCTGCTGCTATTTAAAAGTGTTTTTGCACAAAATTGGGATATATTTAGCTTTTAGGTTTTGCTGTTAAAGGAAAATGTATTGTGTATACAAATATGTTGGTTGTTTTAGAATATTGTCCTGTTTTAACGTGTAGCTGTTGTGCTGCACTTTATTCAAAATTGAATCTATCATGAAGCTGCTATTGTATATTATGGATCCAAACTTGTGCAATTTGTTTTGGTAGATGATTTATTAAATGTATTGGAGCCTGCTTATCTGTCTTAATGATGATAACCTTTATTTACATCTCGCTTTATTGGGGCAATCGATTACACCCATCTGCTTGTGAAAATGTTTTCATCTATGCCATGTAAGGGAGAACTTAAGACTGGCTATAATTGGTTTCGATATTTTTACAAAAGACTGAGAATTGAACTGAGCTTATATTTTACTATATTTATTATGTAATAATCTTATGCATATTTTATGCGGACCTCATTGGAGATGCAAATCTTTAATAAATATTGAATTGAATGACAGCACTGAAGAAGTCCATCTCCATGTGGACAAAATGAGTTGGCTGGTTTTCCGTGACTCATATTTATGAGGCAACAATAAACAGAAGATTTTCTAATAACCTCTTTGCAGTTTGTGGATATACCTTGTATTACCAGAGACATTGCAAAAGTGGTGCACCACTGTTTTCTATATTTTAATGTCACATTCATGTTTAAAAAAGAAAATGTTTAAGCATGTGGCAATTAGGTGATTTGCTCACCATCACAGGATGTTGAGCTGATGCCAAGACTTGAACCTGGCCCCCATGCAATTTTACAGCGTTTCGTGCTTTGAACTGAATTAAAGCACCCGGCCTGTACTCTCTCATGGAATACATCACTTCTTCGCAAGCTCTGATGTCATCATGGAAATGACTGCTTGCCAGACAGTGTACAACTGTATGCGGTTTTCTGTACCTCACATGACGACAAGATTTTTGGGTCTGTGTTATTTTTTACTGCAAAAATAAAATAATGATGGGCCTCATGAACAGTTTTGTTTCTCAGCACCTGTACTGCTCTCTCTCTCGCCCATGTTTACTTTACACTGTCGCTCTCTGTATAGCGGCTTTGGTCCAGGAGAGTCTCCATGTTGCTTAATATATTCCCGACCCGCTCTCCTGTTAAAATGATGTCAGACCTTCTCTTTTTAATCTAACATTCTTTCACTGCAATGCTGCGAAGTATAAGCAATGCTGTGTAGCAAAGCAAAAAATTATTGGCAAGTCCAATAGGTCGCAAAGATGAGATCTATTGCCTTTGCCAATGCTTGTTTCGAAAAAACTGCCTCACAGTTGTCACTAACTGTTTCACTGCCCTCTTGTTTGTTTCTCAATATTTTACCTGCTTCAGATGGTTTTTAACTCACGTGTTCCCGTCCTTGTTGGTTATCTCATTGCTACAGTGCTGCATTTCCCACATCACACCAGTCTGGCTAAGATGCAACATTCCTCTAAGACACACATCTAGCAGTTCCCTTCTTTAGAAAGGAGAGCCAAGCTGTGGGCCATTTCAATTAAGATCTTCCACTATTTCCTTCTGCTCAACAGATTTCAGCAAGGCTCTGGAACCTGACCCAACATTCATCATTTCAACATTCAAGGCTGACTTGAAAGCACGGAGGGGCCTGCACTGCAGTGCAGATGTGGAGGAAGACAGGAAGAGTGTGACACAAGTGTTTCTGGCCTTGTGGGACAGGGAGAGGTGACCGTCAAAAGAAAGAGCTCACTGTCCCTATCAGTGTGGGGCAGGGATAGCTGAACAGAGAGATACATACAGAGTGTACCATACTTTTTGCACCCCCTCCCTAATCTTACCTAAGCCATCACTTTGGAATGTCTATTCTGTACTTCTGGAGCTGAGGACAGTACCAGACCATCTTAGGTAAGCCATGACTCCAGGGGTTGGACTTGTGTCACTCCTGGGTGGACTCCATAGATTATGCTCTTGTGTTTGTTGTTGAATATACACCATACAGACTCATATTCTAAGCTGGTCAGAAATCCAAGTTGGGTGGTAGTTACCGGGTGTGTTGAATACCTCAACCTTTATTGAATCTCAACAGGTTAAAGTGTAAGATATTTACCATATTGTGCATATTTTGGTGCATTAGGCACCAACATCCCATGTTATTACCCAAACACTCTGAATAGGTGCTATGTATCACATTCAGTAAATAAAGCATCCCACGGTATCAGTATTTATTAGGTGCAATAAATAGCACCTATTCCTATGAAAAACTCATAATCAGGGCCATAAGATTCTCTGGTTGATTATTCAGGACTCCAGGTGACAGGCTTGTGTCGTCCTTGGGCACAATATAGTATTAGCTGGTTGATTAACTATACCTCCAAGACTGAGGCATTTACCACTTCTGGGGAGGTTCTTATGTGGACCCCACTGATCTTCATTAATGGTAGCTCTACTCTATGACACAAACCACAGAGGGGCGACTGCATCTATGTGCCCTCTCTGAAACACATAATGAAGTGCTGGTGTAGTGTAGTTCCTATATTCCCAAAAGGCTCTGCGCATTGGAATAATATATCCTATAGAATTGACGTAGGACTTATGTCGACTAGGTCTCTATCGAATATATTAGACTTAATTGTGAGTGCCAGCTAGCTCAGAGGGCACTACAACTTTGTCGAATAAACAAGAAGGGATTAGTTTCTAACAACCGCATAAACATGACAACTTTGTTTCCCAAGAATAAGAAGTATCTCTAGAGTTGCGGAAACAATAGATAGATATTTCACTCAGTCAATCGTGCACGCTTCGTTTCACCAGAGGTGCAGAGAAATAGAGAGACGGGCGTTTTCAATAAAAGCATTTATTGAACAGTCTTCTTTCTCATGCAAAAGAAATGAACTGCTACAATTGTAATACTGGCTGCAAAGTATAATGTGTACAGCAAGAAGAGTATTATTAAATAATACTGTAAAAGCATGGTATGGTTTCTAAGCCGTAAGATACATACATAAATAACAAAGACTAAAAGTACTCGACTGGTGCTTCTAAAATACGCCTACCCCAGTCTAGTACGAGGGAAGAAGTAAGTGTGGTGTAGCATAGGTTTAGTTTCTTTGCCAAGAATCTAGCCAAGATTTCTCTTAGGGTCTAATCAGCTCCATACCTTGGTTTCTAGAGTGAAGGAGGTCTGGTATCTCTGTCTCGGACTCGATTTCCCAACACCCCGCAAGGGGAGCTTGGAAACACTGGAGATGGATTCTCAGCGAGAGAGAGGCAGCCTCTCTGTCAGTGCGTCAGCTGGAGGGTCAGCTTCCTTCGGCACTTGCTGTAGCGAGATGCGTCGGGCAAGTAGATAGTCGAGCTGCTCCAAACCACTGTGTGTTTGCTAGGGCAAGTGTAGGCATATTTATACCTTGAAGGTGCCTAGTTTGACGTAAAGTTGGACATTATAACGTCACCAAAGAATCCCAAGTGAATGGTTGTTATTTGAAAACACCATGATTTCTAGGACAAATCAATATTCAAGATAAGGGATGTCCCGACTGCTGAAGCAGAGTTTTCCAAGCAATTGCTGTGGCTTTTTGGAACTAATGGAAGTGTCCATGCCTGTATTTGGACTGCATGGGCTATGTCTAAATATGGTTATGATTTCTATGCCTGTATAAGGGTAATGTGAATTATAACTGTAGAAGGGCATGAATCGGTAAAATTTCACTTGGGTCCTAAAACGCTATACAACACCCACTCCACTTTATTATGTTCGACATTACTAAATAGTAAGCTTTAAAAACATACCTAAAGCATGTATTTACAATCCCTAAAATACATAAAATTCATTCGAAATTGTTGTACACGAAAATGAGCATTTTGTGTTGTACGCATTCTAAAAGCAATGTTTTCATTCAAAGCATATAGTTTGACATTGGAAATGCTATCAGAATGAGTCATAAAAATAACATTTATGAAATGGCTCTTAAATTCAGAAAAAAAATCGAGACCATTCCATGACAGAATATATATACTGTTTTAGGTTGTGGATAAGATCAAATATTGTCTTTTTGGAAGTGTATCAAAGAATTCTTGTTCTCTAAGAATAGTTCTACTTTAAGCAGATTACTTTGTGCCAAAAAAAATTTAATCTAATTCTGGAGAAAAAGTCTAATCGTAGAAAAAATAGAGGTCTGAAGTTGGAAGTTTGTTGTTTAGAAAAATGAAGGTCGAATACAGAGTCCCGTAGAACGCTGTGTGCCTACTTCAAAAGTCATTCTCGTTGTTAGGAGAAAACATTAAATCTTCTAAGCTGGCAAAGAAATCGTCTACCACAGTAGGTGAAAGTTGGACTACTTCATTAAGTAAATCAATTGCCCAAAAATGTGAAGCATCGCCGTCAGCGTTAGCCGCGTTAGCAATGTTCGCAGTAGATGGTTATGGTACCTGTGTGCCTGTTGATCCACGTATCTCACCGTCAGCAGATTGTGTCTGTGAGACCTCAATGAATGCCGTCATCAGGATTGGTAGCCGCTAGGGACAACACAATGCATGAGCCGTTACCGAACCAAGCAAAGTATCAACATCTGTTGGCAGTGCTGATGGAAGTGTTAGACAGATGTCCAACACGCATTCTTCTCCACATAGCAGGCATCGTAGAACAGGTAAGATGCAATCTTGCCAGACTGGTCTGAATGATAGGAACCACGTGGTATACAGATCTCTCAAACGAGCCAAGGCAAGAATCTGTATCATGCGCTCACGACACTTCAGTGCCAGGAGAGTGTACTCTATGGTAATCTGGGCATCGCTGGTGACTGGACTTGCCATATCGGAGCAGAAGGAACAAGAATAGTATTACTGCTACGAGTCCCAAAATGAGAGGCAGGCCGCCGAACACAGAGTGCACTAAGTTTGGAAAAATACCTAGGACTACTTCGAAGGGTGCTAACAGTCCTGAAAAAAACGGTCTTAAATACATGTACAATACCACTGGTATCAGACATGTTTAAGATACGACCTAACATTCCTGCGAAATGTATTGGACAGTTTGTGGATAAAAGGGCATGTATCTCTGCAGAGGACCTTGCGAATTGCAGATCATACGTCTCTTTGGACGAGGTCAGTGGCACAGTTTTTTGTAAAAGAATGGCTTTCATTCTGCTTAAAGTATCAATTTGAATATAAGAGATGTTCAGTGAAGGCCATAACGGTGACTCCCCGTCTGTCTTAGCTTTAAGAAACAATACTTGCATTCAACAAGTGACCCTGGCTGACACAGTTACGAGATAGGCTATACCTGGCATCATTCCACAACAGTTGTGAACATTCAACATTATGTAGCTCTCATTGGAAAGCTGCCTAAAAATTGGATCTATCACCGCTGCCGGAGAACCTTGCAGGTGGCAGGATAAGTTGGTTGAAGAACCATCGCAGGCTCCATGTAAATTAAAACCCTGATATAAAAGTGTACCGCTCAGTGCGCTTTTTCAGTTTGTACCACTAAGAAATACCTCTTTTCCCCCACTCCAACATCTGTGTGTGTATGGTAATTCCCAGGTTGATTTTATGTATTCCTTACCCAACCTTTCATACACGCCCACTGGTATGTGTTGCAAACAATATGAAAAGTGGAAAATCGTGACCGGAAGAGTGATTGTCCCATGTATTATCCATTCCGTTGCTGTTTCTCTGAAACAGTTAATGGTAATCTTTCCAGTTTTTCAATGCTCAGTACCGTATAGTCTGCTCCTCTTTATGCCAGAGTGATTTATTTATCTGTAAGGTGAAATACAGAAAACAATGACGGGGTGTTGATTAGACGCCATGGCACGTATCCAGAACGAAGATTTTGTAATGTCCAGCCTATAAGCATTATAGAACGCAATTGTGACTGTCCATGTTGTAACATGAGCAAGTCCTGTTCCATTATGTCCATGGCAGAGGATACATTGCTGTCCAAAGAATAAAGTCTGGATGACAGAGTCGTTAACCCTTTGTCAACTACAGAGAGAGCTTTTTCTAAATTAATACGATCAATTTCTCGTATTCGTTCTGCAGTCTCTGCTTGTGTCGCTTTCCAAGCTTCATTATACATGGCATACATAGCTGCGTATATGAAGCATTTATAACGTTGTTTTGCAGGACCTTGTAAGAAGTCCCTTAACCCCTTCTGTGCTGGCCACGTTCAGCGGATGTTGCGTGCACTACCTCGGTAGTGCTGCGCACGTCCGTTGAGCGTTCCAGCCCCGCCCGTGCAATAGAACGTTCCGCACCAGCGCGGAACGTTCAGCGCTGCGGAGGGGTTAAATCAACGCCATATTTAAGTAAAGATAAGTGTAGTTTAACCTCTGTAAGTGTAGATTTTTGCAGCCATTCAAGGCACAGTTTTCCTACACTGTATGTTGTTACTATCCCTGGATGTTGTCCCTGGACATATCTTGGATCTGGCCTAGTTACTGTAAAACCTTGTGTCTTGTTCAGAAATCTATCTTGACAGCTATTCGTGTCTGTGGGCCAGATTAACCATTTTTTTCCAATCAGGATCAGTTCTGTTTTTAAGTAAAATTGTTTTTACGTCGACCACCCCCTCTGTAGTGCTCTTACTAGCAAGTGTAGGTATAGGTATGGACGGTTTGTTTAAATATTTTATCTTGGCCAAGACAAGATGTTTGTTGCACAGTGTCATTCAAAAACATTATTTGTTCAGGGATAATGCAGGCTCATAATAAAGCTTCTATTCCCTGCACTTGCCAGTCTTTTGTGCCCCAGACAGTTTTTGTCTCAATGTAGTTTTCCCTAAAGTTGAAACCTAATGAAGACAGCTGGGCATAAAAGGTTGCAGAATAAATTTGCTTTGTATTGGTTAACATACTTTTCATTCCCGTCTTAACATTTTTAAAGAAAAACGTTTCTGGATTTGTGGTATTAAAACCTGAGAAGTATGAACATTTATCATAGAATGTTTTTGAGCTACCTTTTGGTGGCGTTGGACAATGTTCCCATTGATTGAAAGTATAAACATTTCTAGAGTTTGCAGATTTGTGCAAGTAATGATGGCCATAATGATTATAACAGTACATTTGTTCATAATCCGATGAACCTTCTAAGTATTCATGTTTTGTAAATTTTGCAGACATCTCGAAATCTGACATATTATTAACAGTCTCAAAGTCCCAATCATCAGAAAATGTGCTGGGTGAAACAAAATCAATCAAGGAAACCTTGAATTGATGTGGAATCTTCAGCAGCTCTGCAGGACCATAAATGTCAATCAGTTCTGTCCTATGCTATACCACCAGGTATAGGAATGGCTGTGATGTTCACTGATGTCAAGTCTCTTCGTTCACGATGAGATGATTTGTGTGGCTTCAGGAGCAAGTTGATGTTCTTACTTGCTGTGTCCATTTTACTGTATTTTCCATTTATCAGCATTCCCAAACATAATACAAGGATTAGCCAAAGTAGGAGGAAAAAGTATGCCTAGCACAATCCAAAATTCAACCCATGATGAAATAAGATAAGTCTTTTCAAGTTGCTGAAAAAGTTCTGTTACTTGGTCTTGAAAACTTTTATTTGCTGGCTGTTGGAAAGTGGGTTATTGGTAGGGGCAAATGTAGGTCTGCCACTGCCAATAAGGCCACTAACACATGATAGGACTCAGCATAGGTCTTAGAAAATTATTCCTTTGCTCAACCCTTGGTAACGTGGCTGCGAGCAGACAGGCTTAACTTCAAAGACAGGTATGTAAAGCATTTAAAAACACCATTTCAGTAAATAATTAAGACACAACACAAAATAAAAATCCAACACCAATTTATAAAAATAGGTAATATATTTATCTTTTAAATGACACCAAAACGAAAATAATCCACTGTAGGGAACCTGATATATGAATTTTTAAAGATTAGTCACTTTCTAGTGCTTAGAAACCAACAGCGCCCCTTTAAGTCTTTTTTTTTTCTCTGTCAGGGACACACCTTTATAAATTGTTCTGAAGAATTCTCACCACTGCAGTGGGCCGCCTTCTTCAGCAAGCGGGGTCCAATTAGAACACCTTCCTGGCGTTCTGCTTGCAGGTCCCAAAGTATCCAACACGCAATCCAAGGTTCTGGAATCTCCAAGAGGGTCCTTGAAAGTGTGAAACTTCAATTCCGCAATCCACTTGAACAAAACCCCTTACAAATCCACTGTGCTCCAGGCTTGGAATTCTTTGTGGGGGTGTCCAGGTGAGCTCTGTTAACCTGTAGCTTGCAGGGAGTTTCCACTCTTGAGTCTTTTGGCAGCAAGGTAATCCACAGGGCTGTGGTTTCAGAGGGTGCAGTCTTCATAGGGCATGCCTTAGAGTTCCTTGCACACAGCAAAACCTTCAGCAGGGCACTTCTTGCTTCATTCAGTTTCAAGCAGCAGATCTGGAGGGCTCTGCCCCTCTCAGATACTTATTCAAAATTCTCTGGGTCAAGCACCAGGTCACTGCTGACCAATGAGAGCAGGGCAACTCCTCCTAGTTATGACCACATCCTGTGGAGTGTGTCATTAGTTTGTCCCAGAATGCATCATCCTTCCAAATCCATAATGGCTGATTTTCCAGCAAGGAGGTAAGAGCTGGCTAAACACACCCCCTGGGATATCTCATTTCCATGGACCATCCCAGTAACATCTGCAAATTCCTTTCTTAAGCCTAGCCCTGACTCTGGGTCATGACTGTCATTGTGGACTAAAACCCAGGCCTCCCCTCTTGCCTTTGAAGAGCGTAGTTTACGACGCCACCTCCTGGCCTGGAATTCCTATAGAACAGATCACTGCCCTCCCAGCAGCCTGGCTAATCCACTTAAATCTGACCAATCAGGGCAGACCACTGAAAGGCTGAATTTGGACTTACAAACAAGAAAGTCTCATAACTTATTGTATGTACACTTTAGGAGAAATTCAACAATATAATATTGTTGGATTTACTACGACCATTCTGGGAAGTCTTTGAATGGTCCGGCTAGTCCTCTCCTATCAATATTTAGTAATCAATCACTTCCTACCATGTTAACCTATGGGCCATGTGGTTTGCAATGGGGAAAATGACTTGCACCACTTTTGTAGCACCAGGGCTTATAAAACCATATTTTATAAGTATTTCCCAAATTTCTACCGGACCCCCACCCCCTGTGCAACTAGGGGAGACTTCAGGGGTTCTGAATCTGCAGAAATATTGCAGATCACCCTTACCCAATTCTTCCAGCATCAAAGTCGAATTTGAGCACCTCTTTAAGACAATGTGGGGAGTGAAATGTAAAATTTCACTTAACCCAGGCTTCTAAAAACTCATTTTATAAGGGCGCTCCTTATAGATAACTGACCCCCCCACCCCTGAGATACCTAGGGGTGATCCTGGGGGTCCCTAATATGCATAAACATGGTAGGTTTTTAATTTTTAAGGGCCCCTACCCCCAAAGTCGAGTTTGGGCACAATTTAGGGTTTAAACTGACCTCAGGCTTCAGCACTGCACACATGCTGGTGCAGAGATCCTCTCCCTGACCAACGACCCCACCGCCGCCAGAGCCAACCTGCACGAAGGGATGAAAGAGGTAGCTGAGTGGATGACGACCAGCCGCCTGAAACTGAACTCGGACAAGACGGAGGTCCTCATCCTGGGCTCCTCACCCTCCGCCTGGGACGACTCCTGGTGGCCTCCCGCCCTGGGCACCGCACCCAAACCGACAGACCATGCACGAAACCTGGGCTTCATCCTGGACTCCTCCCTCTCCATGACCAGACAAGTCAACACCGTCTCCTCGGCGTGCTTCAACATCCTACGCATGCTACGGAAGATCTTCTGGTGGATCCCCACAGAGACCAGGAAGACCGTCACCCAGGCCCTCGTCACCAGCCGACTGGACTACGGTAACGCCCTCTACGCCGGTACCACCGCCAAGCTCCAGAAGAGACTCCAGCGGATCCAAAACGCCTCAGCCAGACTCATCCTCGACATCCCACGATCCAGCCACATCTCCGGACATCTGAGAGACCTTCACTGGCTCCCCGTCAACAAGAGAATCACCTTCCGCCTCCTCACCCACGCACACAAAGCCCTGCACGACCAAGGCCCGAGCTACCTCAACAGCCGAGTCAACTTCTACGCTCCCAGACGCCACCTCCGATCAGCCAACCACGCCCTCGCCGCCGTCCCCCGCATCCGAAGAGCGACTACAGGAGGAAGGTCCTTCTCCTACCTGGCCGCCAAGACCTGGAACTCCCTCCCGTCCGACCTGCGCCTGACCGAAGACCACCTCTCCTTCAGAAAGAAGCTGAAGACCTGGCTGTTCGAGCAGTAGCGGCACCCCCCCCCCCCCCCCCCCAGCGCCTTGAGACCCTACGGGTATGTAGCGCGCTCTATAAGTGTCACTGATTGATTGATTGATTGAGAATCTGCTGGCCTCTAAACTGCAATGCCCCAAGATACTGGAGACTTCTAGGTAGTTTCAATCCCCTGCCCTATTACATACTAGGGGCTTAGGTGATAGGTCATGCCAACTACAGGGGTACCCACCATACTATAGTGTACCCTAGTGTATGTTGGGTGTTTTAACTGTGTTCTAATGTGTTCCTTTTAGCTTGACACTGGCCCTGGGCCTGATTAAACAGAGCCCAGGGTCAGTCAGAGTCAGTTACCACCAGTTCCAGTCAGCAAAAAGTTGGGGGGTGCCCAGGGCACAGGATGACTTTGCACCATAGCCCCCCCCCCCCAAACGAAAGGTGATGGGTTACTAACCTACACCCTGGTAGTCCTCATCGGCTAAGTGGAAAAACCTGGAAAGTCCATCTGCATTGGCATGGGCAACCCCAGGTCTGTGTTCCACTGTAAAGTCCATTCCCTGTAGGGAAATGGACCACCTTAACAGCTTGGGATTCTCACCTCTCATCTGCATGAGCCACCTGAGAGGCCTGTGGTCAGTTTGAACACGAAAGTGAGTCCCAAACAAATATGGTCTCAACTTTTTCAGTGACCACACCACAGCAAAAGCCTCTCTCTCAATGGCACTCCACCTCTGCTCTCTGGGAAGAAGCCTCCTGCTAATAAAGGCAACTGGCTGGTCAAGGCTCCCTTCATTCAGCTGTGACAAAACTGCACCAATCCCTTGCTCTGAAGCATCAGTCTGAACTACAAATTCCTTTGTGTAGTCAGGGGCCAGTAACACTGGTGCTGAACACATAGCAGCTTTCAGAGTGTCAAAAGCCTTCTGACACTCTGGGGTCCAAATCACCTTTTTGGGCCTCTTTTTAGAAGTCAGTTCTGTTAGGGGCCCCACAATGGTCCCATAATTTTGAACAAACCGTCTATAGTACCCTGTCAGTCCAAGGAATGCCCTGACCTGAGTCTGGGTAACAGGAGCTGTCCAATCCAAAATAGTTTGGATTTTAGCTTGGAGAGGCTGTACATGGCCCCCACCTACCAGGTGGCCCAGGTACACCACAGAACTCTGCCCTATTTGGCACTTGCTTGCCTTAATAGTCAGGCCTGGCTGCTGCATGGCCTGAAGCACATCCCTTAGGTGGTTTAAGTGATCCCCCCAGGTAGAACTGTATACAGCTATATCATCCAGGTAAGCTGCACTGAACTGTTCCAACCCAGACAAGACCCTGTTCACCAACCTTTGGAAGGTGGCAGGTGCATTCTTTAATCCAAAGGGCATTACCTTGAACTGATAATGTCCCTCTGGTGTGGAGAATGCTGACCTCTCCTTTGCTCCATCAGTGAGGGCAATCTGCCAGTAACCTGAAGTCAAATCAAAAGTACTCAGGTACTTAGCAGCCCCTAACCTATCAATGAGCTCATCAGCTCTAGGTATAGGGTGCGCGTCCGTCTTTGTGACTGCATTCAAACCTCTGTAGTCAACACAGAACCTTAACTCCTTGGGTCCCCCCTGAGGATTAGGTTTAGGTACCAGTACCACTGGACTGGCCCATGGACTCTCAGACGGTTCAATTACCCCCAGCTCCAGCATCTTAGCAACCTCAGCTTTAATGCTGGCTCTGACATGGTCAGACGACCTGTACATTTTATTTTTGACAGGTCGGCTGTCACCAGTGTCAATGTGGTGCACACACCACTCAGTGATGCCTGGGGTCAGAGAGAACAGGCCCGCAAACTGCTCCAGCACCTGCTTACAGTCTCTGTGCTGCTGGTCTGTCAACTTGGGAGAGAGCACAACTCCCTCCACTGACCCATCTTGCACATTGGTGGAGAGGAGGTCGGGCACAGGCTCAGTTTCCTCCTCCACACCCTCATCAGTGGCCAGTAACATGGTCATGTCTGCCCTGTCATGGTGTGGTTTCAATCTATTCACATGCAGGACCCTGTGAGGGTTCCTGGGGGTGCCAAGGTCAACCAAATAGGTAACCTCACCCTTCTTTTCTACGATTGGATAGGGCCCACTCCACTTGTCATGGAGGGCCCTGGGAGCCACAGGCTCCAACACCCACACCAACTGTCCTGGAGTATACTCAGGCATAGTAGCCTTTTGATCATACCAGTGCTTCATGAGCTCCTGGCTGGCCTCCAGTTTCCTGTTTGCCTTGTACATGTACTCCGCCATTCTAGATCTCAGGCCTAGCACATAATCAAGCACATTGTCCTTAGCTTCTTTAAGAGGCTTCTCTAAAGACTCTCTAAGCAGGCTCAATGGACCCCTCACAGGGTGTCCAAACACCAGCTCAAAAGGACTGAAACCAACCCCTTTCTGTGGCACTTCCCTGTAGGCAAACAGTAAGCATGGGAGGAGAACATCCCATCTCCTCCTGCTGGGTGTTCACACTCCGTGACAAAACATACCAGAGTCTTCCCCCTCCCCTAAAGTAACTTGAGCTAGTCTCTTTTTGATTTAATCATATATTAACCGGGGACATGGACTAGCTTTCTGGTCCTACCTCTCTCTCTTGATTACGCATCACACGGCAGCGCGCAGCTGCGAGAGTCACCCTTACACCATGGCAGAAAACCATGGATTGACATACCATGAAAGCGATGTGGCCGACATACTATCCGACCCATCGTTCCAAGCTGACTTTAACATCTCCAGCACCATCGCACAAACCACTGATTGGGACAGCCTTACGGAAAAGAAGCGCAACAGGATACGCACTATCCTTCACGGGACAATCTTAACACAATACCTCAGAACTAATACTGCACCAAGAGGACTCCTAGTAACCAATGCCCCCAGGATCTTCCTAGATGACGCTACCTTCAGGAAGGACTGGGCCCAGATCGCCTGGCACTGCACCAGGGACTGGATGATCCTTATCATCAAGACAGCAAAACGCCTTTCAGAAGCCTTTCTGATAGAAATCCAAGCAACAGAAAGTCACTTTAAAGCCACAATAACCGCCTACAAAAAGAAATTGGAGGACCAGAATAAAGACATAAACGAATATAAAGAATATCTGACTCAGGCTAAAATAAAGAAATTCGACAAGGATTTGAAGAAATTCAATTACGCCAAAGTCTACCCATACTCAGAGGATGACTACACCCCTCAGAACAAAAACACCAGTATGTCAAACACCTCCGGAGATGACAGCTCCGTGTCCAGTGATTCCAGCACTGGCTCGGCGAGACGAGGAGGACGCGGCAGACGTGGACAGCGTTGGCAGAACAACTGGCAAGGAGGTCAACCTGGACAATTCCACGGTTTCCCACCCAACTACGGCCCGATGCAAAACCCCTACTTTGGCTTCCCGCCCATGTACCCTCCTGGACCCATGCCCTTATTTACAGGCCACCAGGGACAACACATTCCTTTTTTAGGACAGGGCAGAAGAACACGGGGAAGAAGAAGAGCAAACCCACAACAACCACAAGTACACTGGGGCGGAGAGGAGAACCCAGTCAGCGCGAATACACGCCAGAAGGCGAAAGAGGGCACAGCGGGAACCAGCAAACAATGATTCCTCAAGAACAACAACACTCATTGGTTTTCAACTTGTCTAGCACACCCCTGACCCCCAAAGAACAGTCGGTACTTGAGAAGGGCTTATCATTTGTTCCGACAACAAGACTCGACAAGTTCAAATTACATGTGGAACTGGCGCAATTCTTCCGGAAACTGAAACTGAAGTCGTTCTTCGAGAAACCAATCCCAGAAATAGAACCAGTCCACGACAATCCCAATATCACTGGTCTGCGACCAAAATCCACGTTTGTACCACCTCCCTCTGCCATTCCCCCCGAAATCACGACATTTGAACAGGCCGTGTACAACGATATTGAGAGATTAAAACCTACCAACCATTTTAACAACCTATCTTGGGAGGATAGGAGGGTTCTACAACGGTTGCAAGACAACCCCCTGATCGTTATCAAACCGGCGGACAAAGGAGGAGGCATCGTCCTCCAAAACAAGCAGGACTATGACACTGAGTGCCGTAGATTACTGAGCGACAACAGGAACTATCGCCGACTGGAACAAGACCCCACTAATGAACTGAGGACCACGATCCACGCACTGGTCAAAAGGGCAGCGGATGCTGAGCACATATCCAAACAGGAAGCAGATTACCTATGCCCACAGAACACCAGAACCCCATATTTCTACACTGTGCCTAAAGTTCACAAGGGGGTCACTCCCCCTCCTGGAAGACCCATAGTATCAGGGATCAACTCCCTATTGGAACCACTGTCACGCTACTGCGACTTTTTCTTAAACCCCCTGGTACAGTCGACCCCGACATACATCAAGGACACCAAGCACCTCTTACAAGTCCTCAACAACAAAGAATTCAACCCTACCACGCAACTGTTGGTGGGTCTAGACGTGGAGAGCCTCTACACCAGCCTCCCACAAGATGCCACTCTCAAAGTACTCCATGACATCCTTATGGCTACTAACTGGGAACACCACACGCCAAGAGCCTTTATACTGTCATGCGCAACCTTGGCACTCAAAGAAAACTTCTTTGAGTACGACGGCACTCTCTACTTACAGACCAACGGGACATCGATGGGCAGTGTCTTCGCCCCAAGCGTGGCGGGACTATACGTCCACCACTTTGAAGAGTGCCATATAACTACAGACACCAACCCCTACATCAACCACATCCTGAGTTGGCGCAGGTATATAGATGATATTCTGGTGGTCTGGCAAGGTTCCCACTCCGACCTGGACAAATTCATGACATGGCTTAACAACAGGGACCCCTACCTCAAGTTCACCAGCACGGCCAGCAACAGCCATCTCCCCTTTCTAGATTTGGATATCAGAGCCAAAGATGGCACCCTGACCACTACCACGTACTATAAACCGACAGCAAGGAACTCATTGCTTGACTTTACCAGTTTCCACCCACGCCCCCTCAGAGAGAACCTGCCCTATGGACAGTTCTTGCGTATACGCAGGAACTGCACGAACATCTCTGACTATAAAAAACAGGCTATGGAATTGACCAACAAGTTGTCACAACGGGGCTATCCAAGACCAATCATCAACAAAACACAGAAAAGAGCAAGAAACCAAAATCGGGAGGCCCTCCTTGAGACTGTCACCAAAGTCCAAGACAACCCACCCATCACCTGCATAACGACCTATAACACAGCATCCAATGAGGTGTCGAAAATCATAAAAAAACATTGGAAAATCATCACTTCAGGACAGAGGAAATGGGACCTTCCAAGATTCGCATACAAGCGAAACTCCAATCTAAAAGACCGCCTTGTCAATACCCGTCCCAGACCACCACCCTCACCTGCCACCAACACCCTCCGCAACATATGGGGCCTCCCCAATGTCAGCGGGCACTATCCGTGCAATGACTGCAGCGTGTGCCACCTCACCTCTCACACCAAAACCTTGGATTTGGAACCAAACAAGGTGTGGACCCAGCGTAGCCACACTAACTGCAACTCCCGCAACGTCATCTACTTAATTACATGTAGATGTGGACTCCGGTACATTGGGATGACCACACGAAAAATAAAAACCCGCATAACCGAACACCGCAGTACCATTAGATGCAAAAAGAACATAAGCAAAATGACCAACCATTTCATCACCGAAGGCCACACACCAAATGACCTATCATGGACGGTGATAGAGCAGATCACCTCAGGCGCTGTGGACAATGACCAAAAACTACTGCAGGCAGAACAACGGTGGATCTACCGCCTTTCCACATCCACCCAGGGATTGAATGATGCCATCCCGTGGAATTCCCTGACCCGCCAGTGATCACCCTACCCCCATCATCAAACTATATATGATTGGGCACAGTACCACTGGAAAGACTACGTCCTCCAAGCAGTCTATTTCTTGAAATTGCCAAAGATTGTCCCCCATTGAATCATAATGCACTTGTTTGAATGTTTTTTATAGGCCCCACGTCCACTCAATGGACGAAACGCAATAACTTGCATGCCCCATGTCCACTCAATGGACAAAATCAAGTGTGCCCGATGAACAACACACCGCGCATGCGCGGGCGATCACCCGTCATACGCCGCACATGCGCAGACCAGCCCGGTCACAATGCGCATGCGCGAACAACTCACACTACCATCCAGGCTGTTCCCCGGATGAGCATGCACTCGGACCTATTGCGCATGCGCTAATTATAGACGCGAGCGCCTGGGTGACTCCTCAGTGGCCCATAACGATGCCTCCCAGCGCGACAGGACGCTAGAGCGCGCGCGCACCTAAGGCGCCCATACTTACTCCAGGCAGCATGACTCAGGCTTGTGAGTCTTTTCACCATTGCCCTCCACATCACAGGTGCACTTAATTAGACCAATTAATAAGACTACTTAAGACCTGGGAAAACACTCATTCCCCACCGGTATGCGAAGGAGGCACTACAGGTCCAGAGCAGGCTCAACCCAGAATTACTGTGAGTATGAGAAACCACCACCACGACTCCTGGTAAGCGCTATTTTCTTTCCTAACAGGTCTCCCTAATCAGCATGGTAAATGTTTGTCCCCCCAGGGTCAAGCCTTTGCCACCTCCCAACCTTGAGGTCAGACTGAGCAAAAACTTGCGTAAGAATCCCTCCTTGCGCCGCATTTCACTAATGCACCCTGTTTTTCTCCGTCTCTTAAATCACCTCACTCTCGAGTTATCAGTGCGATTCCCACTGTGATGGTACCACCAATACCATCACACCATAGCCGCCTATAGCCCACCAGCACTCGCTATAGTGACGGCATCAGATGTGCATAAAACTGTACATCCTAATGACTCTACCTTCTCCCTGTGTGTTTTGTTTTGTCCATTCATGTTATGTGTACAGGTGGTCTTGAGAAGGGAATCCCCCTCTCACACGTAGATACACTTTAGGGCGTGTAGACACATAGTCTCCCCTACACCCCCATTAGGTAATTTGCACTCACTTATTTTAGGTCCTGAAGAAAGCCAGTCTAGTCATAAGGCACTGGCTGAAACATGTTGACCCATTGGATGTGAGAGGTCGTAACTCGCCCCTTACATCCCCTTGCCTTATTTTTAACCGCTGACGGAGGCCCAGGTATTAAAGTCTAATTTTACCTTCGGGTACTGGGACCACCGTCCAGCCGTTTTAACATCACTTCCTTAACTATCTTCACCGCACACTCAGTAATATACCAGCTCCGCTGTAGTCAGGCGTTGAAGCACACCCGGGGCACGCTAGGTGCCACTGGGTGGGCCCGATGATGAAGCATGCCACCAACTAGGTTGGTGGGTGAGGGCTTTTTGAACACACCTGCTGGGTGTTCACACTCCGTGACAAAACATACCAGAGTCTTCCCCCTCCCCTAAAGTAACTTGAGCTAGTCTCTTTTTGATTTAATCATCAATCTGCCAGTAACCTGAAGTCAAATCAAAAGTACTCAGGTACTTAGCAGCCCCTAACCTATCAATGAGCTCATCAGCTCTAGGTATAGGGTGCGCGTCCGTCTTTGTGACTGCATTCAAACCTCTGTAGTCAACACAGAACCTTAACTCCTTGGGTCCCCCCTGAGGATTAGGTTTAGGTACCAGTACCACTGGACTGGCCCATGGACTCTCAGACGGTTCAATTACCCCCAGCTCCAGCATCTTAGCAACCTCAGCTTTAATGCTGGCTCTGACATGGTCAGACGACCTGTACATTTTATTTTTGACAGGTCGGCTGTCACCAGTGTCAATGTGGTGCACACACCACTCAGTGATGCCTGGGGTCAGAGAGAACAGGCCCGCAAACTGCTCCAGCACCTGCTTACAGTCTCTGTGCTGCTGGTCTGTCAACTTGGGAGAGAGCACAACTCCCTCCACTGACCCATCTTGCACATTGGTGGAGAGGAGGTCGGGCACAGGCTCAGTTTCCTCCTCCACACCCTCATCAGTGGCCAGTAACATGGTCATGTCTGCCCTGTCATGGTGTGGTTTCAATCTATTCACATGCAGGACCCTGTGAGGGTTCCTGGGGGTGCCAAGGTCAACCAAATAGGTAACCTCACCCTTCTTTTCTACGATTGGATAGGGCCCACTCCACTTGTCATGGAGGGCCCTGGGAGCCACAGGCTCCAACACCCACACCAACTGTCCTGGAGTATACTCAGGCATAGTAGCCTTTTGATCATACCAGTGCTTCATGAGCTCCTGGCTGGCCTCCAGTTTCCTGTTTGCCTTGTACATGTACTCCGCCATTCTAGATCTCAGGCCTAGCACATAATCAAGCACATTGTCCTTAGCTTCTTTAAGAGGCTTCTCTAAAGACTCTCTAAGCAGGCTCAATGGACCCCTCACAGGGTGTCCAAACACCAGCTCAAAAGGACTGAAACCAACCCCTTTCTGTGGCACTTCCCTGTAGGCAAACAGTAAGCATGGGAGGAGAACATCCCATCTCCTCCTGAGTTTCTCTGACAACCCATTTATCATGCCCTTCAGGGTTTTGTTGAATCTCTCAACAAGACCATTTCCTTGTGGGTGATAGGGGGTGGTGAACTTGTAGTTGACACAACACTCATCCCACATAGCAGTCAGGTAGCTGGACAGGAAGTTCGTGCCCCTGTCTGACACCACCTCTTTTGGAAAACCCACTCTGGTGAACACGCCAAGCAGTGCTCTAGCCACTGCAGGTGCATCAGTGGTTCTAAGAGGTATGGCTTCAGGGTATCTAGTAGCATGGTCAACTACCACTACGATATACCTATTCCCTGATGCAGTAGGTGGGTCCAGGGGACCAACAATGTCCATCCCCACCCTTTCAAAAGGAACCCCAACCACTGGCAGTGGTATTAGGGGAGCCTTTGTCTTGCCCCCTGCCTTGCCACTGGCCTGACAGGTGACACAGGAGCTGCAAAACTCCTTTACCTTTTCAGACATATTGGGCCAGTAGAAATGGTTCACCAACCGGTTCCATGTCTTTGTCCGTCCCAAATGTCCTGCCAAGGGGATATCGTGACTCAAAGTCAGGATGAACTCTCTGTACTTCTGGGGCACCACCAATCTCCTGGTGGCCCCCTCCTTGAGGTTTCTGGCCTCAGTATAAAGCAGTCCATCTTCCCAGTAGAGTTTGTGAAACCCACTGTCATCCCCCTCCTCTTGATTAGAAGCAATCCGCCTCAAGCTCTCAAGGGTGGGACAGTCACGCTGTCCCTGACTGAACTCCCCTCTGGAGGGTCCACCTGCTCCTGTCAGTTCTGCCAAATCTGACAGCTCTGGCAGGGATGGAGTCCCTCCCTCAGAGGCCAGATCCTCCCCATCAGGGTTAGATTCTTCCTGCACCTCTGGAGTTCCCTGGGCTGGCTCACCAGACCCAGTGCCCTTGTCCTTGGATGCTTGGCCCTTTGTTCCAGGGTCCAAGTGTCCAGCGCCTCCCTTCTGGCTAGTCTGTGACCTAGTCACAGCACATACCCACTCAGGGAGCTCCAATATTTTCATATGGAGTCCTCTCGCCACCTCTGACCACGCAGAGGCTTCAAGATCATTGCCCAGTAAACACTGGACTGGGAGCACCTTTGACACAGCTACCTTCATAGGGCCTGTCACACCTCCCCATTCCAAATCCACCACAGCCATGGGATGGAGTTTGGTAGTGCTGTCTGCATATGTCACCTGGTGAAACTCATCAGGTAACAACCTCTCTGGCGGCACCAGTTTATCCAGGACCATAGTTACACTAGCCCTGTGTCTCTGAAAGCCTCAATCTCAGTCCCATTCACTTTAGGCCTCTGCCTGTACTTGTCCATGTTTGGAGGTAAGGCAGCAAGGGTGGCAATACTCACCCCACCCAGGGACACTAAGGATGCTTCCACCACCTGCCTGTTCTGTACACCACCCTCCACCCCTACACTGACACTGGCAATCCCTGTGGATGGCCCCTTAGGGGCGAGCTTCTTGGTGCAGACAGCATCTCCCTGCTAATGCCCTTGCAGGTTACAGTCAAAGCACTTACCCACCTTTGAGGGATCAAAGAACCTACCAGGCTTTCCCTGAAACCCCCTCCCTTTGAATTTGGGTTGGCTCGGGGCCCCCCTCCTTGTGCAGGTTTTTGTGGGTCTTTGGAGGACTCCTTAGGATTTTGACCTTCATTTCCCTGGGCTTTCCCCTGGGGAGGGACCTGTCCTCCTTTCCTCTGGTCACCCCCCTGATGCTGAATGGAAACCCGGGTTCTCACCCACTCATCAGCTGATTCCCCCAGTTCTCTGGGGTCAGTCAGCTTAGAGTCCACTAGATACTGGCGTAACTTCTCTTCTGCACAATGAGTCAAAATGTGTTCTTTCAAAAACAAATTATACAATCCCTCATATGTGTCAACTTTGTTACCAACAATCCAGCCTTCCAGTGCCTTTACTGAAACGTCCACAAAGTCTACCCAAGACTTTGAAATCAATTTCTGTATGCCTCTAAACTTCACCCTGTACTGTTCTGGAGTCAGACCAAATCTCTTGACTAAGCATGCCTTCATCTGCTGGTATGATTCTGCATCCTCTCCCTTCAGGGTCAGGAGCCTATCCCTCCCAGCTACTGGAATCAACTCCCACAGGAGTGCGCCCCAATACCTAGAGTGAACCCTACTCATTTTAAGGGCCCTCTCAAAAGCTGCTAGCCACTTGTCAATGTCATCCCCCTCAGTGTACTTGGGTACTATGCCTTTGGGAAGTTTAGGTTCAAATCTACCACCCCTAGACATTTCAGCATCTTCTTCACTTTCGCTGCCACCATTCCCATTTCTCCTCCCTCTCCCACTTTCTCTTAGCCAATTCAAATTTCTCCTTCTCCAAGGCAATCAACTCTAATTGAGCCTGAAGCTGTCTCTCTGCAAGGGACAGTAGTGGTACCTGAGTAAGGGACCCTCCCCACTCCCACCACCCCCTTGATTCACCTGGCTAACACTAGTCACAATGGGAAAGGTCTCATCCTCACCCCCCTCTCGGGTGAGGTTGGGGGGAACATCTTCCCACCCCCTTGGGTTCTCCCCAGCTGCCCTGGCCCAGGCCTTTAGGGACTCAAGCAACCCTGCCTTCCTCATCTTCTTTGCAGGACGCAGCCCCCTAAGCCTACACTGTTCTCTAAGATCCGCCATCTTAAACTGGGACAGTTTAGCCAGGTCCAGCTCCATGGTTCCCTAGTTTTGGGTCACAAAAACTAGGCACAATAGACTTAGAACAATTTGGAAAAATCAAAACAATGGATTAAAAACAGTTTAGTCCAAATTCGAAAAATCAAACTCAAAAGTTTTGTTCTAAGGCAATTTAGAGGATTTTTATAATCTTAAATTATTCACTGAAAGGTGTACTTTTTAAACAAGTCCTCATCCACACCGCTGAACACCAAATGTTGGAAAGTGGGTTATTGGTAGGGGCAAATGTAGGTCTGCCACTGGCAATAAGGCCACTAACACATGATAGGACTCAGCATAGGTCTTAGAAAATTATTCCTTTGCTCAACCCTTGGTAACGTGGCTGCGAGCAGACAGGCTTAACTTCAAAGACAGGTATGTAAAGCATTTAAAAACACCATTTCAGTAAATAATTAAGACACAACAAAAAATAAAAATCCAACACCAATTTATAAAAATAGGTAATATTTTTATCTTTTAAATGACACCAAAACGAAAATAATCCACTGTAGGGAACCTGATATATGAATTTTTAAAGATTAGTCACTTTCTAGTGCTTAGAAACCAACAGCGCCCCTTTAAGTCTTTTTCTTTTCTCTGTCAGGGACACACCTTTATAAATTGTTCTGAAGAATTCTCACCACTGCAGTGGGCCGCCTTCTTCAGCAAGCGGGGTCCAGTTAGAACACGTTCCTGGCGTTCTGCTTGCAGGTCCCAAAGTATCCAACACGCAATCCAAGGTTCTGGAATCTCCAAGAGGGTCCTTGAAAGTGTGAAACTTCAATTCCGCAATCCACTTGAACAAAACCCCTTACAAATCCACTGTGCTCCAGGCTTGAAATTCTTTGTGGGGCTGTCCAGGTGAGCTCTGTTAACCTGTAGCTTGCAGGGAGTTTCCACTCTTGAGTCTTTTGGCAGCAAGGTAATCCACAGGGCTGTAGTTTCAGAGGGTGCAGTCTTCATAGGGCATGCCTTAGAGTTCCTTGCACACAGCAAAACCTTCAGCAGGGCACTTCTTGCTTCATTCAGTTTCAAGCAGCAGATCTGGAGGGCTCTGCCCCTCTCAGATACTTATTCAAAATTCTCTGGGTCAAGCACCAGGTCACTGCTGACCAAGGAGAGCAGGGCAACTCCTCCTAGTTATGACCACATCCTGTGGAGTGTGTCATTAGTTTGTCCCAGAATGCATCATCCTTCCAAATCCATAATGGCTGATTTTCCAGCAAGGAGGTAAGAGCTGGCTAAACACACCCCCTGGGATATCTCATTTCCATGGACCATCCCAGTAACATCTGCAAATTCCTTTCTTAAGCCTAGCCCTGACTCTGGGTCATGACTGTCATTGTGGACTAAAACCCAGGCCTCCCCTCTTGCCTTTGAAGAGCGTAGTTTACGACGCCACCTCCTGGCCTGGAATTCCTATAGAACAGATCACTGCCCTCCCAGCAGCCTGGCTAATCCACTTAAATCTGACCAATCAGGGCAGACCACTGAAAGGCTGAATTTGGACTTACAAACAAGAAAGTCTCATAACTTATTGTATGTACACTTTAGGAGAAATTCAACAATATAATATTGTTGGATTTACTACGACCATTCTGGGAAGTCTTTGAATGGTCCGGCTAGTCCTCTCCTATTAATATTTAGTAATCAATCACTTCCTACCATGTTAACCTATGGGCCATGTGGTTTGCAATGGGGAAAATGACTTGCGCCACTTTTGTAGCACCAGGGCTTATAAAACCATATTTTATAAGTATTTCCCAAATTTCTACCGGACTCACACCCCCTGTGCAACTAGGGGAGACTTCAGGGGTTCTGAATCTGCAGAAATATTGCAGATCACCCTTACCCAATTCTTCCAGCATCAAAGTCGAATTTGAGCACCTCTTTAAGACAATGTGGGGAGTGAAATGTAAAATTTCACTTAACCCAGGCTTCTAAAAACTCATTTTATAATGGCGCTCCTTGTAGATAACTGACCCCCCCCCCACCCCAGGGATACCTAGGGGTGATCCTGGGGGTCCCTAATATGCATAAACATGGTAGGTTTTTAATTTTTAAGGGCCCCTACCCCCAAAGTCGAGTTTGGGCACAATTTAGGGTTTAAACTAACCTCAGGCTTCAGCACTGCACACATGCTGGTGCAGAGAATCTGCTGGCCTCTAAACTGCCATGCCCCAGGATACTGGAGACTTCTAGGTAGTTTCAATCCCCTGCCCTATTACATACTAGGGGCTTAGGTGATAGGTCATGCCAACTACAGGGGTACCCCACCATACTATAGTGTACCCTAGTGTATGTTGGGTGTTTTAACTGTGTTCTAATGTGTTCCTTTTAGCTTGGCACTGGCCCTGGGCCTGATTAAACAGAGCCCAGGGTCAGTCAGAGTCAGTTACCACCAGTTCTAGTCAGCAAAAAGTTGGGGGGTGCCCAGGGCACAGGATGACTTTGCAACACTGGCGTTGTTTCGTTCTCACTGGGATCCTCGGAAAACGTATCAAAGTTGATAACATAGCCAGAGGCAGTTCTGTCAATTGTTGGTATTGCATCAGGATTATTTGAAATCACTGGGGCTACCTGATCACTTGTCATATTAGTATAGTCAGATGTTAGATCGTTGTAGACAGGAGTGTCTTGACTAACTGTTATTTGGGTTTGAAGAGGCACAAGTTCCATGGCTTTGTTGCATAGTCCTTCTTTTCTTACTGTAGGTTTATCAAAGGTGATAAGTCTTTCAGTTTGAACCTCTTGGATGGTAGCAAGATTTGGTCGTCTGCTACATATTTGGAGTCCACTGGGCCTACTACTTATTATCGGCCACATGATGTGGTTTTACCAGATCGATGGACACTAACCAGTTCTGCTTTCTTCCAGCAAGGGGCGGCAGTAACACTGTTCTTGATCCGTGGATTGCTAGTACAAGTCCTGGTTTTCTGTAAGAAGGTCAAAATTCCTTCTTATCCGCGATCTTTCCTCTGACTAGATCCCCAATCTTTGGAATCCAGACGGGCCTTGCTGGGACAGGTGGTTTTTCTTCAGTAGTCGTTGGCTTCTGCAATGTGTCGCTTAGAATTCTTCTTGTTTCATTTAAGTCCTGCAAAACAGCCAAACGGTCTTTGATATCAAAGGGTTTTTGTTCTACCACTGAAGTGTGATGTGACCATAGGTCGGAATTTAACATCACGCCAGCGACCTTTAACAATCGCGCACGCAGCACCATAAGCTTGTTTACCCCCGATTGAGCAATTTTGCTGATCCGTCGGTATAGAATACACATTCGTACTCTTCTAGAGGCAGAATCTCAGTGGGCAGAGGACATTCTTGTTCATATTGTAGAAATTCTTGAGTTTTCAAGTAAGGGTCAAAAACGTATTCAACCTCTGTTGCAGCAAGAGAGTTAACCTATTGTATCCATCTGGGTTGTAGAGCCTTTGCATTAGGAATGCTTGCTTTTGTCACTGCCTCTAAGGCAGGTACAGGAGTAACGACCATTATGCGTTATCCCTGTGCGAGGGCTCTCTCTTTTGCTACTGCAGTTTGAACCGCTGTCAGAATTTTTTCTGTTGAAGTGAATTTCATTTTAGCTTGTGTGTACAAGTGTGATTTATAAGCAAATCATACTTTTTCACCTTCATTAAAGGTTAAGTAAGTGAATCTGCATCTTCCTGTGATTATTCTGATTACAAGGTTGCGTACGTTTACGCATGTCTGTAAATGTGATGTTGCTAACATGTCTGTTTGCACTGAACGCAAAATTTCTGTGTGTTTTTGAGTCCAATTAGTTGTTTTGAAATCAGGTTTGATTAATTCGTAGAGAGGTTTAACCCTTTCTGCGTAATTTGGAATGGAAGTTCTTCCAAAATTTAGGAAACCTAGAATTGACTGTAAATTTATCAGCGTTTCTGGATGTTGGAGCAGAGCATGAAAAAAGAGAGTACTCCCAAATATTTTGAGGCCCAGAGGGGGGAGACAAACCATGCAACAAGGAGACAGAACCTTTAGAGCACACTTCTCTAAAAAGTTTGCTGCTAGGCTTTTGCCTTCACTTGATAACTCGGATCCCAGAAAAAGGACATTGAGGAGGGAAATTCTCAATTTTTTAAAGTTGAATTTATACCCTTCAATTATTATGGTGTTCAATCGGTTCAAGTGCCTGTCCAAGTCATCGTCTGTTAGATAGATGTCATCGACATAAGATAATGCCTCATCATCATACGTTTGTAGTAACTCTGTTACTCTGGCTGAAAATAACCCGGCTATTCTTGAATCCATGGGTGAGACGGCAGAAGTGTAGCTGTATCCCCATCATTGAGAAAGCGGTCAAGTACCTGCTTTCATGTGCAATGTTTTGACAGAAGAAACCGTTAGAAATATCTAATGTGGTTTTATATTTTTTACACACAATGTTATTCAATAGTGCTGCACTGTGTGCATTTTGTACTGAAAAGGTTTTGCAACAAGAGCTTAAATGTCTGTAGTCCAAAACTAGACGATATGTAGTGTCTGGTTTGGAGACAGGAAACAAAGGATTGTTCATGGACGAGGTGCATGTTTCAATCACCCCTTGGTATTCAAGTTGATCTAAGATCTCCCTCACCTGTTTTTTAGCTTCTTGCTTACCTGGATACTGCCTGTGAGCAGTTGGTTGATTTTTTAACTGGATTTTACGGTGAGGAGAGTCCTCATCCCATCCTACACGATTTTTATATATTGCTGGAGCTTGGGCTCAGCCCATTTTCTGGCATAGGTGTATTTGAAGTGAATTGGAATATGATTTGAGAAGGCTGGCATAATGATGTCTATGCCATGTGGGCACTCCCTGACAAATTTTGGTGGCCAGTCTTTTTCAGCTAGAAGGATGTCATAAATAACCCTTAGAGAGCTTCTCCCAAAAGAGTGCTCTTATTTTCCTAGTTATGTCCCCCTCCATCCGGAGCATTACTTCATATAACCTATGGGGTACACTAACACTGGTATCGGCAGTTTCAACTTGAATGTACTCATTCAAGTCCACGGTCTCCAGATGATCCTTCAGGATCTTGCGAGCTATGGTAACTTCTGCTGCGCTTTCCAACATGGAGACCACCCTGTTCTTGAGTTGTGTCCTCAAGATCATCGGCATGTCTTATTTTTAGACCTGCTACCTTCTTTTTGGTGAATTGGGTTTTCTTATTTTTTGGAACATGTTGATCGTCTTTGGACTTCACGCGTTCTTCTTTCTGTTCTGACTGTCCTCTTCTTTCACACTTCCTCACAAAAGGTACGAGAGGAACGTGCATCAGTATCTTGATATCTATCAGGTTTTCTCAAATTTTCCCTATTCCTGAGGTTATACCTCTTTTCAGAGGGCTCCTTTTGAGGAGACCTACCTGGGGATTGAGAACGCTTCTCTTTAGGAAGAGTCTGTTTAGTATTTTCCCACTTCTTTTTAGGAGTAGTGAGAGTGTTTTTAATAAAGACCTTTTCAGGACTTTCCGTTAGTTGGGGCATAACTGGTTTCCCACTAAAACTATCTCTACCTAGTTCTTCATAGGATTTTTCTATTATTCAGGCCAGTTCATATGGTTGCTCAGTTACATCAAGTTCTTTTAATTTTTGGCGGATCGCCACGGATGCTGCTTCACCTTTAATATTAGCTAATATTACAGCTGAGACCGGTTTGAAATCTTTAAGTAATTTCATACCCAGATTTAAAGCAGGCTCTGCCCCGTATTCACTTTGAATCTGTTTCAGGACGTCTGGTATTACCGCCATAGACGGAACACCATGTGTTTTTGTGTAGATTGCAGCAAAGACTGTACCCCAAGTGTCACAGTCCTCCAGGTGTGGTGCAATCCCCATTGGTAAACAGATTGTTAGAATCCTGTGTTTCTCGTGAAGTGTACGATCTGGAAATACTGCTTCTATTTGAGTGATTTTCTGAGCTATACAGAATGGAATTTGCTCCCTTTTTGCGGGCAATTTACCAATGACTGATTGTATAGTCTGTGGTGTTATTTTATTAGTGTTTCACTGGTGAGGGTTTTGCTGTGGAATCCTTATAGGAGGTTGGACTGTTAGAGTCCGCATGACCTATTGAACCAATTTTCGATGTATTTTGATTAATTGTTTTAGTAGAACTAATAGTTCTGGACCTGTCATTCCTTCAATGGCAGGATGTGGTGTACAGCTGGCTAGTACCGGCCATATTGCTCCTGGTCTACCTAGTGGACCGAGCCTGGTAATGTGATTTTGATGTTGTAGGGCGCCTTTAAACCAGAGCGCATGCTCTTGGTATGTTAATGGAATTTCAATATCCTCGAAAGGAGTGTATTCCGCTGGAGGTTCCTCTACTTTGTAGAAGTGGAACACGTGGTAATGGATTTGCTTCTGAGAAGATAATCCATGAATAGAATACCTCCGTCTGCCGATATTCGTGTGCCTCTATGACAAAAATGACCCTACCACCTCTTGATGATAGGCCATTTGTTATAAGCTTATAGTGATTGTTTTCCTTAATTTTTCCGGGATGATTTTAGCATCCGTTTTCGTCTTCATTAAACCCTGTAACGTCAAAGCCCAGTCGGGCTGCAGCTGCTGCAGCTCCACCGGTTGCATTGTTATTTCTTGTAGGTCTACCGTTCTCGGTGTCGCTATCCGATATTTTTGTTGAAAGTTTGCAGAGCAAGTTTCAAGGAAACAAAGATAAGGTCACATTATTTTATAACACTGTATCCTTAAACGTTGAACAAACCAAAAACGAATACAAAGGATTTTCGTCATACTTAGTTATGGCGGATATTTTATCCTTTTACCCACTCCAGATGTCTATTGGAGTATTTTATGGGAAAAAGGGGTCTCTGTGAAAAGCACGACTGAGTTACTCTAGTATCCAGCGTTAAATTAGTGCCTTACCAAACGTTGGGCACCATGTAGTGTAGTTCCTATATTCCCAATAGGCTCTGCGCAGTGGAATAATATATCCTAAAGAATTGACGTAGGACTTATGTCGACTAGGTCTCTATCGAATATATTAGACTTAATTGAGAGTGCCAGCAGGCTCAGGAGGTCACTAGAAACGTTCTCGAATAAACAATAAGGGATTAGTTTCTGACAACCGCATAAACATGACAACTTTGTTTCCCAAGAATAAGAAGCATCTCTAGAGTCGAAGAAACAATAGATAGATATTTCACTGAGTCAATCGTGCACGCTTCGTTTCACCAGAGGTGCAGAGAAATAGAGAGACGGGCGTTTTCAATTAAAGCATTTATTGAACAGTCTTCTTTCTCATGCATAAGAAATGAACTGCTACAATCGTAATACTCGCAACAAAGTATAATGCGTACAGCAAGAAGAGTATTATAATATAATACTGTAAAAGCATGGTATGGTTTCTAAGCCATAAAATAAATACATAAATAACAAAGACTAAAAGTACTCGACTGGTGCTTCTAAAATACGTCTACCCCAATGTACCTACCCTAAGTCAGTACGAGGGAAGAAGTAAGTGTGGTGTAGCATATGTTTAATTTCTTTGCCAAGAATCTATCCAAGATTTCTCTTAGGGTCTAATCAGCTCCTTACCTTGGTTCTAGAATGAAGGAGGTCTGGTATCTCTGTCTCGGACTCAATTTCCCAACACCCCGCAAGGGGAGCTTGGAAACACTGGAGCTGGATTTTCAGGGAGAGAAAGGCAGTCTCTCTGGCAGTGCGTCAGCTGGAGGGTCAGCTTCCTTCGGCACTTGCTGTAGCGAGCTGCATCGGGCAAGTAGATAGTCGAGCTGCTCCAAACCACTGTGTGTTTGCTAGGGCAAGTGTAGGCATATTTATACCTTGAAGGTGCCTAGTTTGACGTAAATCTGGACATAATGTCACCAAAGAACCCCAAGAGAATGGTTATTATTTGAAAACGCCATGATTTCTAGGACAAATCAATATTCAAGAAAGGGGATGTCCCTGACTGGTGAAGCAGAGTTTTCCAAGAAATCGTTGTGGTTTTTTGGAACTAGTGGAAGTGTCCATGCCTGTATTTGGACTGCATGGGCTATGTCTAAATATGGTTATGATTTCTATGCCTATATAAGGGTAATGTGAATTATACCTGTATAAGGGCATGAATCAGGAAAATTTCACTTCGGTCCTAAAACGCTATACAACACTGGGACATGCACCTCACCATGTTTCAAGAGTGACTAAATGTCACATACTCCACACAGCATCTCCTATACAAGACCTACTACATACACCGGCGTCTGTTTTATTTCACACTACCGAAGGGCTCACCCATTAACACGGTTAAAATTGGGGCACGTTGTGGCCTCATATGTGGTGTGCAGTGTTTTACAAATGGTACAGTCCTGTACAATAAATGAGTCGTCATCCATATTGCAATGCTATTTCTCATTCACTTGGAATGGGAAGAATGCAGGCAATGCATATGCAATGTTGGAAAGCCAGAAAAGTTTGAGGCACAACCAGAGGTTTTGCTTGGCTACAAGAGTGAAAGCACAAGTAGAATCAGGTACAGCAAACACTTACATCATCTCTGGTTTGATCACCCAGTCTGACCAGATCACTCCAACCAATGAAGTACCGTGCATGCACTTGGATTGAATTTAACGAAGTGCAGAATCGTGCCGGTCATAGGACCCTCAGCCCTTCCTCTCCTCTCGACCAGCAGACACGATCTTTTGTGGTCCTACAGTGGTCTTTTTTTTCTTTGGTCTAAAATGCATATTGTATTTTACATCACTGACCATCTAATTTGCAGGCTCCGGTATCGGCAAACTGTGTTTAATCTCAAATACTGCACTTTTATTCACCTCTCAAATTAAGCTTGGTCTCTGGAAACAAACATTTCACCGCTTTAAATATTTTTCCACCTTAAAACGCCAATTTCTGTGTATTACTCATATGGCTAGCGCGGAATGACTCCACTGTGTGCTGCTCTGTCCAAATCCGAGTCTCTTTTTCCCCTTCAGGTCTGAGGGAGCAGGTGGGTGTTGGCACTGGTCTCTTCGTTCACCTTTAATGGATTGCTGCTACAACTACTATATCTTTTCAGGTTGTCTCATCTTTTGAATTTCACTTTTACTTCTTGAGTCGACTTAACCCGGTAGCCTTTCTTATTATCTATTGCTCACCTGGCCTACTTCCCTCGTTTATTGAAGGTCTGGATATTACTTTTTCCTGTGTCCCCACTTCTTTATTTATTTATTTATTTATTTATTTTTATCCTCATTAGCCTTTACGCTACCCATTGTTCGATTGTTTCCGCCCTGGGCTTTTATCTCATATGCTGGCTATAGACTCGGGCATATGCGGCTCTCCTGCCAGCACTGAGCCAAAATCCTCTGTACCACCCTGTAAAGACAATGGCACAGCCCTACCGGAGGCCGCAGCCCGGTCTCCGACTCCGCCTTCACGAAGGACGGACCTGCTCAACACGCCTGCGAGATAGGCCAAGGCCTTAGTCATAGGATTTTTCATTTTGTATCTTAGTTTCTTGCACTATACCGAGGCGAAGGCCCACTCCTTACCCATAGTGTTGCAAAAAAAGTAACCACAATCTATGCTTCTTGTTCGTCCGACCTTTGGAATCTAGTGTTGCAAAGTATCTCATGCTCTTTAACCAGTCCATAAGTGTCGGTGTCGTAGCTTCTACCCATACCTTACAAATTTCCCTACGAGCTAGCAGAACCCCATAAAAAACTAGCTTTGCTTTATCGTTCATTCTATTATCATGTAAATCGTGTCTCCCAGTAATAATTAATTCAGGGCTTACCTCTATCGTGCAGCCAATTGATTGTGACAAACCGTTGCTTACCGCCTCCCAAAATTCCCTGATGTTGAAACAGTCCACGAACATGTGCAGGTCATCCACATTTATATTTCTGCATTTTGGGCACTCAACCCGTCCACCAGCTTTAAACTTCGATAATCTATCTACGGGGAGTCCAATAGGCTCTATGGATAGTAAATAGAACATTTCGCCTTAAATTTGCAGATTTTACTGTTTTATAAAGTATAGTCATCATTACTTGCCATTGGTTTTCTGTAGCGATGTCCAGCAAGCAATCTCCCCATAGCAGTTCCGGCAGTGTGAACGGGCCATCTTCCATCTCCACCATTGCCCAGTACCATATCGCAACTTCCTTCTTGAGTGATTGTGGAGAAAATATTTTGTCTTCAAAGTCATTCTGGAGGCCAATGACAGTGTCCGACTTGTTTGCCCAACTTTGCATCTGCAAGTATTTAAATTTAGATAACCCTTTACCCCACACCTGTGCCCCTTGTATCCAGCCAATCAACTTTCCCTCTGGAAATAGGTCGCCCCAAGTTTTTACTCCTGCTATTTTCAACGGGACAGCCAATGCATCCTCTGCCCAAGACGGTGCTCCTGGTGTGTCCCAAATGGACGACCTATATCCATAATAACTGAACTTTGCTAGTTTCCTGATTTTATACCAGAGCTCTGCTGCTTCCCGTAGAGTTTTCAGTTTCACTTTTAAAAAATTTTTGGGGTCTGAGAATTTATACATGAATCCGTCCTCATCATAGTTACTCAAGCTTAACATAGCCAAGAAGATATGCCCTATAGTTGTGGCCTTCGGTGCTCCCATAAGCTCTCTCAAATTTTTTAAACGAAAAGCCCAGTCATATAACAAAAAATCTGGGGCTGATAGCCCGCCCTTGTCCCATCTTCTTCTAATTTTCTTCCAGGATAGGCGAAATCCCTTAGAGGCCCAAATAAAAGAACAAATCTCGCTTTGTAATCTTTTAAGCCCCTTCTTATCAAAGTCCCAGGGGATTGTTTCAAACAGAAAAGTAAGTTTTGGTAAAATCACCATTTTAATCAGATTAGTACGGCCAAACAGAGTAAGAGGTAGATGACTCCAACTTCGCAATATAGCCCCTATTTCTTTGTTCACCCTAAAAAAATTACTTTTTGTCAAGTCCGCTATATTCTGCGTTATTCTCACGCCTAAGTATCTCATCTCCTTCTTGCATTTAATGTCTTTAGTGTCCAAATTCCATGCCATTAGCTCTGTTTTACTCTCGTTGATTTCATACCCTGAAACCTTGCCAAATTCTTTAGTGAGCTTAAATATGTTTCCCATTGAGTCTTTCAAGTTTGAAGTGAAAATAATAATATTGTCCGCATAGAGACCAATCTTCTTATTCCACTCGCCAGCCCTGAAGGGGGCTTATTGTATCCATAGCTCTAATCCTACTGGCAAGCGGCTCTATATACAAATTAAATAATAATGGAGAAATCGGGCATCCCTGGCGCGTACCCCTCATTACCCTAAAAGAGGGTGTCAAAATGCCGTTAACAAGCACCTTGGAGGTAGGGGAGCTATACAATGATAGCAAGGTGTTAGTATAGCTTGGACCTAATCCTAGATGCTGAATGAGTTTCTTCAGATAAAGCCAATTCACACGATCAAACGCCTTGGCGGCGTCAAGGGCAATAAGAGCAAGAGGGCGGTTAAAAACTTTTGCCATGTCTATTGCGCCAACCACTGAGAAGGTGAGTTCTTTTAAATATCTACCCTTCATGAATCCCTTTTGGTCCTCGTGAACTAAGTGCGAGATAACTTTACTCAATCTATCGGCCATAATTTTGGTAAACAATTTATAGTCATTATTTAATAATGATATTGGCCTATATGCATCTAAGTATTTAGGTGATTTGCCGGGTTTTGGGATCAAGACTATTACCGCCTCATTCCAAGACTCCGGCATCACTGTGTCTCCTCTAAAGATATTATTAAATACTCGATGTAAAAAAGGGGCGATTGAGCCAATCAGTGTCTTATAGACCTCCAGGGGAAGACCGTCTGGCCCTGGGGCCTTACCTCTCTTACCATTCTTTATGGCTTTTTCCACCTCCATCAGTGAAATTTCTGAATTCAAAATCTGTTTGTATTGGATTGGGAGTGGCTTTATTAACTGTGACCATGCTATTACCTCTTGTGGATCTGGTACTAACTCCTCCTTATAAACCGTGGAGAAATGTTCAAAAAAAGCTTCTGCAATCTCTCCACTGTCTGCAATGGCTGTGTCTCCTTTAGACCCATCCACTCTGATTTCCTTGATAAAGTTTCGAACCAAGTCCTTCTTTGCTTTCCATGCCAGAAGTTTGCCACACCCCTCTCCATAACTAAAATGTGCCAGGCGGCTAGCATCCCATCTCTCTTTGTTTCTGGCTGCAAGAACTGTAACTAATTCAGCCTTCAGTTTTAAATTGTCGAAAATGGCCTGGTCCTTTAGCTGCTGCTCATTTTCCCCCATGATCCTTGCCTCATGTTGTCTGATTTTTTCTTGCAAATCAGTAATTCTACTATAATATAGCCTTCTCTTCTTTGCCCCTAAGGTCCCCAGCCTCCCCCTCAAAAAGGCCTTACACGTGTCCCAAACCACATCTAGCTTGGCAGAATCTATGTTCGCAGTCAAAAAAACCTCCAGTTCGCCTTCTACAGCCTCCATGGCTTCTTGATCTAACAAAATCGTACGATCTAATCTCCAAACCGGGTTCTGCGTTTTATAGCCAAACGTCAAATGTAAAAGGATAGCTGAATGATCCGATAGATGTACGCCTACATGACTGATACTTATAACATGCTCCACCATCCTTAGATCTAACAGAAAGTAATCTATCCTTGACCTATGTCTATACTTTTGATTATAGTATGTGTAGCCCACCTTCTGGCCTGATTTGATACGCCAAATATCACACATTCCATACTGTGTTAGCAGCACATTTACTCTGTTAGACATCTTAACATTCCTCTGCGCTCTCTTCCCTGAACGATCTAGGTCTTTATCCATGACCGTATTAAAATCTCCTGCCATAACAATATTGCCAGAAAAACTTAATAATTCGGCTGCTAATTTGTCCAGAGGTCCCAGATCATCAATATTTGGCCCATAATATCCAACCAGGACAAGATCTTTCCCAGCCACCGTGCCCTGACCTGAACTATGAGCCACCTCCCCCCAGTATCTGCCGCCATAGCACCAAAAGAAAACTGCACCCCTTCCCTAACTAAGATTGCAACCCCTTTAGTCACCATAGTCTGGGGTGTATAATACTTATAAGCTATCCACTTCTGTGTTCCAACCATATCCTTACTTTCTACTTCATTTAAATGAGTCTCTTGCAAAATAATTATATGAGCCAATGAGTCTTCTAAATATTTGAAAATAATCATTCTCCTGGATTTCACCCGTAGCCCATTGACATTCCAGGACAAAATCCTTAATTCTTTCTTATTAGCCCCCGTCATTCTCTCTAAAAAAACAACTAATCTTTACATCGCTGGTGGCCCTTTGGCCTCTGAGGATTATTTTTTTAATTCCCCCCCCCCCGCTTCCCACCCCCTACCCTTCCCCCTATCCCCCCTCCCTCTGGAAAACCCTTCCTGTCTACCCATGGCCATAGGCCTTATGAGTGCGATGGTGGTGGTGCTTCTCTAGTCCCGAGTAATCTTATACATTTGTTGTCTTAGGCCTATAACAAAGGGAACAATTATGATCCCTAATTTAGAGTGGGTGCATCTCGTGTCATCTCTGCACATCTCTCAATAAAGTCATCCACATCCTCAACTGTACGGAAAGAGTGCATCTTATTTCGCCACATAACTTTAAGAAATGCCGGAAATTTAAGCTGAACTGTGGCACCCAAGTTCCTTAGAGGCTCCATTCGCTTTCCCATCTCCCATTGCCTGTTCGCCGTTACTGGGGACAAATCTGATCTAATTTCTACTTTTGCTCCGTCAACTGTTAAGGATTTCTTTTTCAAGGCAACTGACAAGATACTCTCTTTTAGATTATATGTCAAAAAATTAATAAAAATTTTCCTCGGTTTAGTCCTATTAGAATTCAACCTAAAAGGATCTCGATGTACCCTCTGTATGTCAGCAAAAATAGTCTCCTCATCCATCTCTAGCTCTAACTCTGTGCTCAAAAGATGCGCCACATATCTTTTTATGTCTGTACCCTCGCTGTTTTCAGGCAACTTCAAGATTTTTAAATTATTACGCCTCTGCATATTTTCTAAGCGCTCCATCCTTTCATCCTGTGCTCTATCTCGAAATTTAATCTCATCAATTTCCTTTTGATTGGTCACGACCTCCTCGCGGAGTTTCTTAGCCTCTAACTCCAGAGCCTCTGTGCGCTGACTTAGTTCGCTAAACTTGGCCTCTAAACTATTACATGAAGCCTGAATGCTTGCCTGATTAGCCTTCACAACATAGAATCCTTCCTTCATATCTCTATCTAATTTCCTCAGAAGGGTGACTATATATGTATCTGGATTAGCCTCGTCTTGCTCAGGCAACCCTGTGTTTCCCCCAGAGTGCAAATTGTCTTCTTTTGTTGAGGGTTCCTGCGTTTCCCCTGTGACCTCTACCTTGCTCTCAGCCACAGCCACAGTCAAAGGCTCCATGTCTTCACTGCCCGAGATGCTTATTGCAGCCTTAACCACCTCTCCTCCGTCAGCCATACTCTCCTCTCCTTCTCCCTGACTCAAACCTCCCGAATCCTCCCCTAGAACCTGGTACCTATTGGGACTCAATGGAAAGGTCTGGCCTTGCGACCCTTGCTCAGAACTCACCCTGTCGATGTTCGGTCGCAAGATAAGCGTTTTTGGGATTGTTTTAAAGTATGTATTAAGAGAAGGGGGAGGAGCTACTTTATGCTTAGTTTTCTTGCTCGAAACTACGTTGTGACGCTTTAATGACTTGCCTTGAGTCTGCCCTTTCCCTCCTTTGAAATTTTCCGGCTGTTTTTGTGAATCTCCCACCTCCGCCTTACTTGCTGCTGCCAAGCCTGCGCTCCTTAATACATATGCGGCCCTCCCCGAGTCCGCTCTCGTACCTGTGGTGTTAGCATCAGCTAGAGGAGCCGATTTGCTGCTCCCTGCTTTGGCGTTTATAGCGTGTATTTGCTCCAGTCCTCTACCACGGCCGCCACCGGCTCTCAGTGCTATTTTTGCTGCTGCTCGTCTCCCCCTTCCTACCTCCCGGGCAGCCCTTGTCCAGCCGACTGCTACTACTGCTGCGGGACTCGCCTCCCCCGCGGCGCTTCCACCATCAACTAACCCCGCCTCCAGGGGCTCGCTGCCGTCCTCGCCTGCTAGCTCCGCGGCGTTCGTCTCCATGCAATACCGCTGCTGAAACAAAATCCTCCAAGATTCTTCAGCAGGCCAGCCTGACCCAACTAACGAGCTTCAGCTCCGCACTCCTGTCGATGCCAGTATCCTCCGACTGAAGACAACTCTCTCACACACAGATCAGCGCACCACCACCTCCGTGCACTCGCGACCCGCAACTAGCCGGCCGCCATGTTTTCCCGCCACTACTCGTCCCCACTTCTTTATTGTTGAGGAGACATAATTGCTTCATAAGCAACCTGTAAATTGAAGACATCCAAAACAAACAACAGTCCCCACTTCTTTATTGTTTGTTTTGGATGTCTTCAATTTACAGGTTGCTTATGAAGCAATTATGTCTCCTCTGCATATGATTTCAGTTTTCCCTCTTTCTTTTATTTCTGCTGCCCTACCTTCCTTATTTTCAAATTCTCTTTCTGATCATTCTAGCTTTTTACTTCTTTTAGGTGCACTGTCCATGCACTACCAGTCAATCCTATTATCTGCAACTTTTTTCAGTGCAACCTGTGCCATCACTTGCCTAACCTGTTGGCAGTTTCGGTCTGTGATACTTTGCTTTCTGGAGACAAATTACCTACCCTATTGCTTGACCAAGCTACCCCTTCCAGCTGTCTGCCTTGTTTATTGGTCTTAATATAGGTCTTCTTAAAACTTGAATCCTACCGCAAAGTCTCCTCAAACCTGGCCTGAAACTGCTGCTTTTCTTAAAATAAAGAGCATCTTTGAACAACTAAGGCTTAAACATATGATCTTTCTTCTTGTCTAATTTTCTCTATGCTCATTACAACTGCTGTCATGGAACACTTATTCAAGGCACTTATTATCGAATAATCGCTTGATCCTCAATGGCTATTCACCACCTTTAACCATCTGTTTTACTCCCATCCTCCTGATCCCGCTGCTCGAACTTTTCATGCTGCAGGCCAGGTGACTATGAAATTGGCTTCTAAAACCTCTTAACATCCATACAACGCTTCCTTAAAATGTACCAGTTATCATTTCTTCCTCTCACGATTCCTTTTCTCCTCTCAATGCATCATCTCCATTCTCCTTTCAATCTTGTTGGCTGAGGTACAGGCTTTGGATTTTGACATTCATTCCTCAGTGGCGTAACACAAAACCATGGGGACCCCTTGCAGAATGGGCTTAATGGTGGGCCACCCTACACTACAGGGGCCTGCTCCGTAAGGCAGAATGGCTTTCTCAAGCGTTTAACTATTTCTTGCCATTGCATGCATTCTGCAAGCATTGCAATGGTATGGCTTAGTAGGTCCCATTCCAAAACAAAGACCCTGCCCGTCCCCCCACACAGCAGGAGAATTGTGTATCTCCTTTACGCCCTTGTCATTCCCATCCATCAACATCAGATCCATTACCCACCCCACTGGTGAAAACTGTTTTTCCTTTGCTAATGCCTTATGTAATCTTTGTTTCAAATGATTCTCTCTCCTCCCGGTTCTTCCTCTCTTCCAAAGCTGCTTCTGTCTTATCGTTACTTAAATGACCTTCTCTTGACCTTTTCAACTTTCGGACTATTTCTTTGTTTACATTCCCAAAAAATTTGAACGCAGTGTCTTTGCTCAAATCTTTTTATTTTCTTTATACCAATTATGTTTGTTCCTTCTGTTCAATCTGGCTTACATCCTGACTGTTTGACTGAGTTTACACTCCTTTCTCTTTCTAACACTTTGCTTCATGGTCACCACAATACACCATTTTCTATTTATTTTCTTTTTTTCTTGATCATTCTGCTGCTTTTTACACAGTGGATCAAACTATTCGTATTCACTAACTTTCTAAATTTGGGATTTCTGGTACGGTCATTGAATGGGCCCATTCCCATCTGTCTGACCATTCCTCCGTTTCTTGGAAAGGGATGGTATCTTCCTCCTATCCTGTGACCCAAAACTAAGGGATTGGCCAATTTCTGTTTTACATCTATGTTATTCCATTTGCTTCTATTATCTCTTTCTTTGGCTTTAACACACACCCTTCTACTGATGATTCGCAGATTTATTTCACACCTTCTTCCTTTTCAGATACTCTTTGTAATGAGATCACTGCTTGTCTTTCTGCTGTTTAAAACTGGATGGCATTGAATTTCCTACACCACAACACTAAAAAATAAAATGTAATAAGATTCTCTTCTTTCCCACTTCTTAACTTGGAACTATACCCTCTCCTATTCACTTTTCCTTGACTCTTATCCAGTTTTCTCCTTCCGTTAGAAATTATGGAATCATCTTATACTCGTCACTGAATTTTTAGGAACTCTCATCCTCATCACTTTCATCTATCTAATATTATCAGCAAAAGAAAAAACTTTTTTTTTCTTTTTTTGCTCTTTAACTGCTCTTTTCATGTATGACGATTTCTCACATCAAATACTGTTGTTCCCTTTCGGTGGTCTTTCTTAATGTTTTTACTCCATTTCAGTCTATTCAAAGTTTTTGTATCGATTGTCTCCTTTTCTCTCGCCCATCACACTCATACTTCTGCCCATCAGGCCCAGCCTCTGTGGCTTGCAATCAATGGTATGAATAGTAGGACAGAATACGTTATCTCTATGTCATATTCAAAAACAAACACTTGCCCCACCTTGACCATACTAATTAATGTATTTATTTATAAACCTTTTTGCACTCTCCCCTCTGGCTTGCAATTCAGACATTTGTCTCCCAACGACCTTATGCCTCTTCACACCTTTGTTTTTTTACACTTCTTGCACCATGCTTCTGGAAAATCTCTACTCACACAGCCCCTACACTATCTGCTTTCAGGCAACTTTAAAGGCACACTTGCTACAGTAGCAAAGTGAGTGGCTCCTTGTTTTACCTCACGGAATTTTTCATCATCATTGAACATTGTATTCTTTAGGTTCTTGTGTTTGTACTAAAATACATTATTAATTAATGCAATCAGCTAGAAGTTTAGTGCAAAAGAAAATAAGACACATGCACAGCATGCTCCAAAAGCTCAATTCTCAAGTCTAACACGAACGATAAAGACCATACCTGGGGGAACATGTGTATCAAAGCAGCGGACCCACACAAATTGCAATAGCGATAATGAAGTGTATCTTATCAAGTGCCCCTGCAACCTTTCATATGTGGGAATGACTTGCAGGAAAGTCAAACTTAGAATCTGCGAACATCGCAGCACATTAAGATGCAGAAAATCCATGACAAAACTAACTGAACACTTCCTAGAGAAGAACCACACTACCAATGATCTGAAATGGACAGTGATTGAGCAGATCAAGTCTGGACCTAGAATCCAACAGCGTCTCTTTGAAAAAGAACAGCGTTGGATCTACAGACTTTCAACCAACAGAATCGGGCTCAACGATAACATCCCATGGAACACAGTCCTCCAAAGATAGGGGATGGTTGTTTACCCCTTTGGGATATTATTCCTTCTTCTTTTTTGTCTGTTTTTGGCACTCCTTTAAATCAACTAACTGACTCCATTGGTAATTTACTGCCTTCCTTTATGTCTCGGTTTGGTACCCCATTTTCGAACTATGACTCCTTGGGTAAGAACCGCGTTTCTTTCCTAGCGTTACCTTATGCATGCACCGCTGCTTTGCCACCCTGTGAGCTTTCAGTTCCTGTTTGCATGCCCGTATATGATCATATGCGGCTCTCACTACTCTATATTGACCCCGGACCTAACATATTCCGCCTTCCCCTTGGATCAAAGATCGTATTTATAATACCTTTACCACTCTATTGCGTTCTCAACACCTATTCACCGTCTATCCATTTCACTCCTTCCACCCTCCCGGAGCTTCCTACATAACCATGGAAACCCGGGACGACGTGGTCTAACATCCGCCCATAGCCGTCCTCTGTTACCATAGCAATAACGCGACGCGGTCCCGCGCCACATTACCATGTGACCTCGTGGCCACGCCCATACCCGGAAGACTCCATTTAACGTCCTGGAGTCTGCCAACCGGGCTACCCTCAAGAATCCAGAGGACAGGATTTAGGCATAACGGCCCCTTCTACCTTCCGGTCGCTGTGAGTAGATATGCATTGAATGGTACCACGCACTGAGGTCTTGAAGGCCATCATTGAGACCCCGCTACTATTTTTCATAAGAGCGTTTCATGAGAGCGCTTGATTACCTCGAGGCTCACGACCTGCGCTTTCTTTCCCCACTCAGACAGACATGGAAGCACCAGTCTATCCACGTTTCCTATGAGGCGCAACCTACTCGATTATCGAGTAAGCATTTTCCTTAATTCCCACCTTGGTTCTTCCAATAGCGATCGCTATTTTTAATAAAAAGCCTACTTTCTGATCAGATTAATTCCGTGCATGAAGCTCACCATTGATTTGTGAGCATTTATATTCCACTGCATGATAATGCGTGTTAGTTGCACACGAAATGTACTTACACTGGTGCTACTGATCCTGTACATATGGCACGTGTACTTACTTACTAAACATTTGGCACAAGTGTATATGAATTGTACACAATAGGTTGTTTAAAAGGGTGACAGTATTGAGCACCACGTGAAGCACCGTAGAGGCACACTCTGAGCACCTCACTGACATTAAGGAATATGTAATCTATGTCAGTGTTTGGATTCCTATTTCACTACAACGTTATGAACTTTGGGGGTAGCATGGAGCACCAGTCAATTTAGAAACCACGTAACAGGCATGTTCTTGAATGTTTGTGTCTTGTCCGTTTCCTTCCACAGGTTTTAATTTTTCCTAACTCCAGAATTTGGAAGTTTATCCGCCTGACTGTGAGTAACAGTTAGGTCCAAAGGGCCGAGGGCTGGGTGCACCTTAGCGTGTGCATACCGCTCAGGTTCCTTGTCCTTTCACTTTTGGTCCTGACGAAAACCTGGGAATCTCCTACACAGGTTGAAACATGTAGACCCTAGCACTTTCACATAGATATAGTCGGTCAATTTAACCTACTCTGATATCTTGATCCGTTTTTATTTTTGTCCAGTAACTTCATATTAAAGTTTTTATTGAAGGAATACTGTGTCAATTTTTAACTCACTTTTTGCACTCCACTCACAAAAAAAATTACCCGCTCCACTGTAATTCAGGTGTCGCAGCTCACCCAGATGGCACTAGGCTGTCCGGGTGAGACCCCGATGATGAAGCATGTCACCAACCAGGTTGGTGAGTGAGGGGGTCTTCTAAAAAAGGAACAACTACCTTTTGACTTCATTTCTTTCCCCATTCTCCATTAGGACCACTACCTGGTCCAATGGTGATACTCCTCTTTTTGTTTATACATATTTAGGTCTAGAGGACCAGGAGTACCTCCCTCCACATCGTGGAAAAACCCTAACTCTCTCCTTACATATCAAAGCAATTGACCAAAACATTTTTCAAAGGACTCAGAGAGGACATTTAGCCACACAGAGTACAAATTCAGCCACTGAATGTACACCTGCACCCCATACAGAGCATATAGAGAGGCATGAAGAATGATGCTCAATGGCAGCCAGGAGCAATGTCTTAAACCCAGACCTTTCCACCATGCTTTTATTCACTCCAGGTAAGTGAAATAAAACTGAAAAGTATCCTTGAGCGTAATAGGGAAACACACTCGAAGGAGATCAACGGAGGAGTACATTACATAGAGTGAAGAAAGATATGATGCAGCTACCCAGTATGTCTGAGCTGTCGGGGAACGCTGTCCTTTTTCCAGGCATCGGTCCCCAACGACCTGTAGAATGATTTACCGGCACTCCTGCCACAGTAGGGCTGAATAAAGGCCAGAACGGTGGGAGGAAGAGAGTCAATCGAGCCTGGGGCAGACACTACGCGCAGGACCCTCTGAAGAATACCCACCTCCTAAATGGAAATAAAATCACAAGAACAATGGTGCAGACGTTAAAGGCCCTGCAAAAGAGTGTAACGCAGAGAGATCCTCAATCACTATTGGAGTACTGAACAGAGAACAAGAATCAGAGCAAGTTAAGACAAATAAGATCACGTGAGAAGGGGCGACGGCCTTTCTGTATCAAATAATTTCTGAACAAGAAAAAGTGGCAAATTCACAAAGAATGTGGTATTTTCTGCTTCATTAAAAAAAACACAGGTGCAGATTTACTTCTTTTTTGCAATTCACATATTCCAAAGTAGTACACCTGGAAATCTGCTCCAGGCCCAGGTTTCCAAGCATACTAGTCTGAACTCACCAAGCACAAAAGGTCCTCCAAGCAAGCCAGCTGGTACACGACGAAACTAAGAACCATGAAGCGCACCTGCAAATAACTCGAAAAGAAATGGTGCATCAGCATGGAGCAACAACATTCAAAACTGCCCTTGATCAATACCACCAACTCCTGAAATAGACAAAAAAAAGCGCTCTGGCTGACAGCACTGATGCAAGCTCCAACCACAGCAAGGAACTCTTCAACATTGTTAGAGAGTTCTCCAGCACCTCAGCCACCAAAAAAGTAATCAACCCTACTCAGGACCTCTGTGACTTCCTGGCAGACTCCTTCCACGACAAGATCTCCACCTTCAACAGAAATCTCAAACCCAAACCCACCGACCTTAGCCATCTCAACCCCACGAATGAGGAAAACCACCACGTGCTCACCACCTGGGACCAGCTCACCACGCAATGCTCTGTAGCCATCATGATCTCTCATCAGGAGCACCCAAGAACCCCTGCCCCCACCACATCTTTAACCTTGGGAGCAAGACGATCAGCAGCGAACTCACCACCATCCTCAACACATCCATCACCACGGCCACAATACCGGACAAATGGAAGCACACAAAAGTCAAAGCCTTACTCAAGAAACCATCCGCCGCCCCCAACAATTGCAGCCACAGACATCAGATCCCTCCTTGACCAAGGCAAAATGGAGGCCTTGATCCTCCTCAATTTCTAAGCTATGTTCGATACAGTATCACGCCACACCCTGATCAAAAGGCTTCAAGCGTTGGAATCCAAGGAGACTCCCTCAAATGGTTCACGTCCTTCCTCACAGGGAGAATCCAGAGAATCTGTCTCCCCCTCTTCACCTTGGAACCCAGTATCACCACTATCTGCAGCGTCCCTCAAGGTTCGTCCCTCAGGCCCACCCCGTTCAATACCTACATGACTCCCCTAGCCAACGTCATCAAATTGCATGGAATGAACATCATATCTTACGCCAACGATACCCACCTCATTCTCTCACTATCAGAAGACCACCGCCATGCTAACCAACTTGCGTAGGCGCATGACGAACATTGCACACTAGATGACAACAGACACATCATCACTCAAGCCCTGGACACCAGCTGACTGGACTGCGGCAAATCACTCTACATAGGAATCATCTTGCACCTCCTCAAGAGACTGCAAACTATACAAAACACAGCAGTCAGACTAATCTCAGAGATCCCCAAACGGTCCCACATCACACCCCACCTCAAGAAGCTCCACTGGCTCCCCATTGAGAAGAGATGCCATTTCAAGATGTTAACCCACGCCTTCAAACCACTCCACAACCAGGGACCAGCATACATCAACCACCCAACCCACTGCACTTCCACGTTCCCTCCAGACACCTGCGCTCCGCCTCCCTCTGCCTCGCACTCTCTCCCCCACCCCCGTCGGCTGCAGCAACAGTGGAGGATGCTCCTTCTCCTACATCGATGCGAAGGCCTGGAACAACCTCCCACTCTGCGTCATCTCTGCTGGAATTCAAGAAAGGACTCAAGGCCTGGATGCTCAACTGAGCACTTGCAGCAGCACTCTGTGCCTGGATACCCTTTTGGTGTTAAGCCGCAGTATATGAATCCAGACTGAAACAATGAGAAAGGTTGAAAAGAGAATAGTGGACTCGAAGGGACTGAACAATCACCAACTGAGGTAAAAGACATTTACCTCCATTTCCATCTGGGTCCAAAATGAGTTAGAGGGAGGAAAGAAATCCTCTACAGATCCCGTTATATATTTCACGTTAAGGATTATGGGCCCGTTGTAAAAAGGATCAGACCACAAATCAGTTGCTGTTTTTGCAAAGCGCTGCAGTGCAGCCTAGTCCTTTGTAATGCGACAGATATTACTAATTCGTCATAACTCAAAATCTCTACTCAGAAGGATTTGAAAAGATCCCTGATCATATTTATGACTGAGGAAGCATTCCCCATGTAAAGCCTTCCAAATGGGTGTAAATGCAATGGTGGAGGCCTGCGAAGGAGAGCAGTCCGGCATCAATTCATTCACAGAATAACACCACTGCAGCCCGTTTTAGAGAGGGCTATGAACCTTAATATTAAAGAGTGCTGACATAGGGTGAGAAAGCGGTGAAATGGCCCTAGGGATTATTGTTGGCTCCTCCCAATGCCCACAATCCATATTTATGTGGTGAATTCGGTCCATAATGGACAAATTCCACTTTGTGAATTAATATTTTCATCTATCCTATATTGGAATCACATCGATGGTTTAGAACCACAGTAACAAGCCATTGATATATATCCTTGTGAATAATGCAATGTCTTGCAAGGTGCACACCGAGAATTGCAATTCCATTTGTATTGTTTCTTTGGTACATTGATAATAATGTGAGTTTTGCACTCACAAAGCCTGCAGGTTTACTTACCGAGGGCTTTGCAACAGCAAAATCCTTTTTTACATTCACCCTACAGTCTCACTCCATTCAAACACAGTGTGAGTGCCCCGACTGCCTTGCACTATGTATCAATTAAAAATACGCCTCCTAAGAGAAACCTGTAACCCACCTCCCAGAACTCCACAATACACAGCCAGTAGCACACCATGAGGTTTACCATTTCAGAGGAGTCTACCATCTCTCAGTCATACTTGTATCTTTTCTTTCAATATAAGAAATCTCTTCTAGATTCCACTGCCTTTATGTAACGATACAGCTCTTCTAGCCGGTTACATTAAGAAACTTATTATGGTTGATATAGCATCTGGTCTTAAATAGGTGTGATTGCAATTCAGAGGAACTGCAGTTTGAGTCTGATAAAATGTGTTTTTGTGACCTCTGGGTTTGCATGTAGCACAGATTTGCTATGTGTTGGCGAGAAACTCACAGTACCCTGTATTTGAAAGGTGTCTGTAGAGACCTTGATGTCTGCCTATATTGAAACAGGAGCCTATAAGGAGGTGGAAATCACCCTGGATTAAGGAGGTGTCTGAAAGGAGTTGGTTCCCAATTTGGATTTGGCCGGATTCTGTCAGATGTTTTCAGTTCCTTCAGGGACACGTTAAAAAAATAATTCAATGAGTGGATGTGTATATGAAAGGAATCAGAAGTCAAGTAAATTTTGTATTAGTACGCAGGGGGCCCTCAGTAGTTTATAAGGGTGGCCCTGTAAGAAGCCCACAGTACCCTAGGGTCCGTAGCATGTACAATTACAGCCATCAGATATGGACTTGAAGTTAGTTCAAGTCATCTAAACAGGCAAACATGTTGCCACATTGGTCTTAAAACATATACAAACCTGAAAGTAGCACATTGTCCCCTGGAACTGAAAGATAGGTATACACAGCGAACCACAACAGGCGAGGACTTTCTAAGCTCCAAGGAGTGAGTTTACAGCAAAATGACAGCAGAGCACAAGCGGCAAAACAAGAGGCCAGGTTCATTCTGGACTTTGAGTTCCATGCAAACTTTATTCATCACAATCAAAGCATTCCTTCCAAGATACGAGTGACAACCTGGTATTCTAATACAATCGTCCGAAGCTCGAGCGAGGGCTCTAGTGGCTGTTGTAACCAGACATCAGAGGGTGACGTAACGTCCTGTACATATTCCTATCTATTTCCAGTATCACAAACCAAAACAAATTCAAAGTAGAAAATAGTTCAGATGCACAAATGTCTAAAATTATCTTCGAAACAGTACAAAAGTGTATTAGTGTAAGTACTGATAAAACAGATTGTAACAAAATCCATTATTGAAAAAGAGAACATTTCAATTCATTGTCATAATCAGAAGCACAAACTGAGGAATAGTTACTCTCTTTTCAGAGAACAATCAGAGGCAGACCTAGTGCAAAGTACCCTGTAGAAACGAGATATGTGTCAACTCCATAGAGGACCTCAAATTATCACACAATTGAGCTTTTTGGTTATAACTTTACACATTCTTCATTTTCTATGGCTAACAAAACAAGGGATTCTACAAATTAGCTACAGCTTGTCCCTATGTAGAGAAAGTACCTTTACTTGGAAAAAAGAACAAAATCGATCAACAACAGCAGCCACGAAAACGTCATTCAGACAAGGTTCTAGTCACAACATCACATTTTCGTATTTATGAAATAAAAATTCTGGCCTCCTTTGGGATGGTCCAGTGCAAGAGAAGAAGATAGCTAGATGCCATGGCAGTACAAGAGATCCTTCCTGCCACAAAGGATGCTGCATGATGGCTAATTATTAAACCGGTAAGTCCACCAAAGAGTGGAATGGAAATTGATATCTGGATACACCCAGTGTCCGCAACCCAGTGATTTGGTCCAGCAGGATCTCTCTTACCCCACCAGGGGGGGGAAGAACAAAGTTCTTGGGTATTCCAAGATGCAGCAGCTGCTCATTGAAGATGCACCCTTCGGAACAGTTCTCACATTTCAAAGATAGATTTCATCAGATTGTGGATTAAGACGTAGAGCTTCGCTCTCCCCGCAATGATCCTCACTAGCAGGGTTTTTCTTCAGAGTGCACAGCTCCTTTGGAGGTACAGCTGACTCAGCAGGCCAAGCCTACGACCAGGAAGAGAGGCAAGAGCCCATATGGAGCACTCATGAATTGGGCAACTCATGGGATATGAACTTCTTTAGTCTGTCCAGATACTGCGCATACAACTCTATATCGTTATGGCCGGCTCCTTCCACCCACAAGGGCTCCACTGCCCTGGGGCAACGCTCATACATGGCCAAGCCATGTGAGAAATCGATAACCTCGTCCTCTGTGCCGTGGATCACAAGGACAGGAGAAGTCACCTTTGAAATCTTGTCAATGCTAGAAGAAAAAAAGAAAAGAGTTATGTCGAATATTCTAGTGTAATACTTTTATTTATTACATTTAACATGCTTATTAGGTGCAACTATTACTCCAAAGCCATGAAACACAGCATGGTACGGAAAAGTATCACAAATACAATAAAAAGAAACCCTGTTTAAGAACATAAAACATCTTTTCTACTTAATTTCCACTTGGAATACATTCTCAATTTATTTTAAACAACACTTTTTCAGAAACATATTTGATTAAATCTCTCACCTACTCCAGAAAACACATTTCAGGTTGAGAAAAGCAAAAAGAAAGTAGCAGACTATTCCAGAATCTCAAACAAAATGTACTTGTTACAATACATCTCCAACGGAAAATTCGTATTTTTACAAAACCATTAAAAAAAATTAATTTTGTTTCTTTTATATTTTTTTGAACTGTAAATAACATATATTTTTTGTCCAAGGCATCTGTTGTAAATTCAATGCGTTTTACTTTTTTCAACTTGTGCCCACACAATGCTTGGTACCACGACAGGAGGAAGGGAAAGTCACTTAAGTATCTGGAAAGTATAGTTACTGCAGATTACAGATAAATAACTTTCTGTTCACCATCAGGGGATTTCCCAAATATTCAAAAGCTTAGAACAGATTTCTTAGAAGTACATTCCCAGTGGAGGGAGAAATGATAGCCTAACCAAACTAAGGATTTCTCGGGGTATTTCTGTCTATATAAATTGAAGTCTTGACATCTGAGTTCAAACGGCAATGTGAAGAACATAAATCACGGATTATTCATCCCTGTGAAATACTGTAAAAGACTTCCTAGTTGAGAGAGAACAGGATTTAATTCACTCTCCTGGCTGATGTGAAGGATACTAGGAAAACACTGTTCCAGGAACCATATTTCAGTCAGCATTTATACATATACACAAGCGGGGCTCCACATTATTCTAGATAGCAATACATTGCCACAAAGGCAAGTCATTGAAATTCTCTAGAAAGTATGTAAAGCAGACACTTTGAAAGGGTAATCTATATCTTCCTCTGAAAAATTAAGTACAGAACGGAGAACTCTGGTAAAATAGGTTATTAATATTCCCGCATCAGACATAAAAGAGTTGATGTTTCCAAGTCATCATAACAGACGAGCGCTGGTAATCAAATACCAGTGGCAGAACCCATTCCACTTCAAGGAATAAAGGACATTCTCATAAGAGAAAAGGATTAGAAGTCAAGCTCCTGAAAGTGGAATTGCACGTAAGGCCATGTGCTTCCTCTTAGTTGTATCACACAGAAAAGTAGGCAGACAGATAGTTATTTTGGCAATAAACTTAGTACATATGTGTGAGTGGGCACATTCGGGCTGTGCTATAATTTTCACTGAACTTTTGTCCAAAGAAATATTTAGTTTTAGACCACCCCCTTTATTACCCTACTTTATCCTGGTACCATATCACCTTCCTCTTCCTCTCTCTGTGCCCATAGGGAGAGAATGCCGGACCTAATCATGCCCCTATGACAAGATCACAGGAAAGATTTTTTTGAATAGGATTCTCTTTTCATTCTGATCAGCTGCAAGTACTGTTCTAGAAGGGATTGATAGGTTATTTAGGTTTTGGTAATTCTTTTTGAAGGTAGTACAACAGGACAGAATACCCTCAGTAAGAATAAGCATTCATTGAAAACACTACATTGCAAGATATGGCCTAACAAAAAGACTCAATGGAGGCCATAATACATTTCGCAAAATTGTCCAATAAAGTCATCAAAACTAAAAATTAAAATCAGAACAGAGAAAAATAAACACCGATATCAAAATGTGGGATACAATATTCAGATTCACGAGAGCAAGAAAATGGTAGTAACAAATCAGTTCCAAGTGGGAAAAAACACCAATAACATAATTGGGTGAAAAATTACCCAGATTCACAAAAGTAAGGAAATGTTAGTACCAAATCAATGTAAAGAGGAGAAAAGCCAACAACAACGAGGAACAGCAATGCCAATAGGTCTGTCAAACATCTTTCCACTCAAGCATTCATACATCCAAACATTGACTCATTGTTTTGTTGTGGTTGTGTCAGAGGGTAAATGCACACACATACTCAAACAACATATGCAAGCTAAATCATGCTACTGTATAAACACAGTGGGAATATACTAGCAATAATGAAACTAAACAGCAGCAGGCTTTGTTCTTGCAGTGGTTCTGTAAATAGTATAATCGTTGTTTTAAAGTTCCAGCATAGAAACACGTTTAGAACCAAGGTGCCGGCCATCTTAAAATGGTAAAATCATGTTACACGAAGGACAACAGCAAACCATAACTGTCGCCTGTTTTAGTGGAGAAGGCCAAGCGGAATACGGCACAAAGAATAAAAGAGGAACTATAAAACCAGGAAATTGAGAACCAAAGGACTGGCTAACAAGCCCGGAAGCTGAAGAGAACTCAATTTCAGGTGGTGCACACAAGTGATCAGAAAATATTATCCTTCACAGGGCAAGAAAGCAAAGCACTGAAGTGGATTAAACCATTACTCCATGTCGTTGTGGATGGAAGCGGAGTGTAAATGACACTCAGACCGGCCAATGGCAAAAGACGGCTGCCCCAAAGACACTCCACAAGTGTGATTTAGGTGATTGTGTGCGTGTATATGTATACATCTATATATACACACATACATACACACACCTGTCATGCCTTCCATAGAGATTCTACCAATAATTATTACAGTACAGATCTTATATATCACTGGGTTTTGTCAAAATTGGTAACTAATACCTAAATCATTCTCTGCAAAGGTAATGTTTGATATTTCATGTAACACAATACCGGACTGCAAGCTTTACCATCGTGCAAAAACAAGTCACCCTAAAATGCCTATTGGCTTTAATATACAACTACATAGTAACTAAACCCGCCATACTGCCTTAGACATACCATTTCATAATAACCAAGTCAGACATAAGGCATCGGAACACCTTTTTCTAGTGAAGCAATCAGGTCTGTAGCTGCCATTTTTGGCTAGTCACCATACCCAGCTCAGGTCTACTGTTTTGAGTAGAAGCTTTTCCACATGGCAGCCAACAGGCACACAGTAATAAAATTACAGTAGGTAAAACAAAATATTGCCTCTCCTATGAGGGCCTAACAAGGAGAACAAGCATTGGCATAGCCAATAGGTCTCGCTTTTGGGAACTTATAAGTATTTAGTTATGCAGCACAATATCCTTGGTGCAACAATATCAACCGTTGCACGGCTAAACACTTACAAGATCCCAAAGGCTAGACCTATTGGCTATGCCAATGCTTGCTGCTACATGGACGTTGCTCGGCGGTAAGCTCGTTACATCAGGTCGTCTAAGAAGGAAGTATGACCTCGGATGTTGGATCGCTGTTAGAAGCAGTGGATTTCGCTGCCCGGAAACACAAACGCCAGCACTCAAGGATCCGGAGAAGACGCCTTATATTAGTCACCCTATAGGTGAGCGAACAAACCCTGCTACGTATTTGTACCACACCCTTTCTCAGTCTGTCTTCCATTTCGTGTTCATGTGACCTTCTGTTCTCTGGAGTACATTTAAAGTTGGTACTAGAAAAGCAAACAAGCAGGATTGATTTCGTATCTTGTAACCCAGTTGGACACACAATGGACGTTTTATAATCACAGTTATTTACAATAGCCTTCTTTGATTGGGGATAAACGTTCTATGGTCGTTGAACACGCAACATGTAGTAATGATTACAACTTGTAAGCAGAAGGCAATTGAAAGCAGTCAAACAACCTGAAGAGTACTTATGTTTTCAGATTCTTCTTGTGAGTAGCTTTGCGTGATGTGCTACTCAAATCCTGTTTTTTCCCTTTGAATGCTGGGACTAGTCATGTTTATAATGGAATACACGACTACAAGTCCCTGAATCCAAAGGAAAAACTTGGACTGGAGCAGCACATCTCTCATGGACCAGCTCGTAGCTGCAGTCTGCTCATTTGAGAACTCGTTAGAAAGATATTTCAGATTTTTGTGGCGAAAATGCTTTAAACTGACATACTTTTTGTAAAAAATGCAATCATGAAGAAATTTGAAAACCTATAGGGATTTAAAGGCAAATATCGTCAAAATGCACACAAAATATAGTATAAACTAGTCCAAGATCACACAGAGAGTAAGCAACAGGGCCAAATTCAGATGAAAGCACAGGAAATGACAGTGACTCATACAAGAGAGATTGTCAGAACTGGAGATGGGGGTCATGCCATGTCCTTGACTTGGGACTCGTGTATTCCTATGACTTATGCTGATGGTGCAAGGTGCAGGGGGGTGCACAGACCAGTTCGTGCAGAGGGCTGCAACCAACAGCAACATCATGCAGCCTCACACACTGTGTTCACAACGCTGAATAAAGAACACAAACAACTATATGACGCATGAGAATTTCTCCACAGTAAAGACGACCGGAGCCCGGGAGAGCTCCTTGAGCAACACTGTGGCGCATGTAACGGCCCCATCAGAGGGATGGCCGGTCACCGCACACCGAAAGTAATGAATGAATCACTACACCAGTGGAGGCAGGGATAACATTAAAGTGATGCACATTACAGTAGTAAGCGGGCGCAGCACTGAAATCTAACGCATGGCGCCCGTGCAGAAAAAGTAATGTGAAGCGGCCACCATGCAAATGATTTTTTTAAAATGAGCCTCGACATCGGCTCAACATCAGGTGATTCTGGGTAAATCACTTTAATATCCCCATAATCTCCCCGTGCCTACCAAATAATTAATTTGTCCTTCGGGTCCAGTTTATGGCCTCCACTATGTAGGACGGTCACGAGTGAAGGCATAAAGCGGAAAAGTAGCGAGGAGCGTCGGAAGAAAGGTTTTCCTGGCTCGGTGTGTGCAACCTACGGCCGGGACGGTGCTAGATGTCAACTTGCCCTGCAACTTGCTCCCAAACACTGGAACTCCGACACAAAGTTGGGGAGGGCTGGGAGCGGAAGATAAACAACATGAAAGTGCAACATTAACAACAAGCATTGGCCGCGCGCGCGCCTGGCGCTCAGTATAGAGAGGGGGGTGGAGGCCAGCGGAGTATGTCTGAAGAACTCGGTGTGGGTAGAGATATGACGGTTTCCTTTCCTGGCAAAGTAGGTCTTTGTTATGCGTAAATGTTCCGATAATCAGGGCTCAGCTGCAGGCAGTAAGTAAGACTGGGGCACCAGCCCAGTAGCGGCTTTTATTGGGCGTTAAAAGACGCCCGCGTCGCCTCCTGCAAGGGTTGTTTGAGTCGAGGGCTCAGGATTCAAGTAATTTACTTCTGTCAGAGGTTTCAAAACACAAAGGCATTTCAGACTCCGCCTTCGAATTCAGAGAGTGAGGTGTTGCCTGAACAATAATGTAGCAGATGAAGGAAGACAAGAACAGTTAGACGTAATGGCTTGTGAATTCTAACAGGGGTGCATAAATTGTTATCCTTAAAAAAATTTAATGTTTCTAATTTACAAGGTACGATTGTAAAAAAGAGCGCGTGGTGTGCTCATTAGCGAAGGTGGGCGACATTTCAAGGGATTCCCCTCAACGAAGGCCGACATTTTCACAAATTTCTCACGAGATTCTAACGGAAGACTTGTGCAATATTAAAACATCATGAGGCCGCAGCTCACGTCGGTTATACAGATCTCACAAGACCTTTTTGAGCGCATCAGCCTAGCTTGGGAGAAAAATTGCATGAAAAGTCGCAGGTGCCCAAAAAAAACAAAACAAGCAATGGACGCACGGCCGTGAAACTGACACGGCTGCGTGGTAGTCAGATGGCAGCTGTGCACATCGTGCGCGCTTGTGCGCGTGACAGCAAGCTGGTGGCCGGCGAAAGTAGAACTTTGAAAAGCCAGCTACTAAATATCTCGCTAGACCAGCGCATGCGCTGGCTCTAGCGAGACCTAAAAATAGGGTAACCAACACCAAAACCTTTGCCTACTACAGTAATCTGTGAGATTCTATGTAACAAAATCCTTCTCAGTGGGCTTTCAGACAGAGTAATAGTCATCCACGCTCAAAGGGAGTGCTGTTAAAATATGCCTTTCACAATAAAGCAGGCCTACTGTCTCTACTACGACATTTAATAATAAACAGATCTTTAGCCATAATAATGTGCTTGCCATCATATCCAACTCAGTCTTGCTGTATTAAATGGTACCCCTACCCCAAGCCAAAAAATACAACACTAGCACTCTTTTCAGTGGAAGCACGCAAATTTGGCCGAATCAGATCTTGTACCGAGGGATGCCCTGCTCTCAGTTGTACTCTAAAAGCTCTTTTTTGTTGATCACATAAGGGAAAGCGACTACTGCACTGTCAAGCCAAACCTGAAAATGCATGTAGATTGGCATAACCCTCGGCATCTTCGGCTGTTCTCAAATGCCCAACTGCACTGGCAAGTCTAACGTTAGTGATGGAAAGATAAGGGAAGTGTGCTGGGACTGGAAAGCAACAATACATTACTCATCACTTCCATCCTTGCATCTGTGCTGTTGCAAGAGAAACATAAACACTGTCAACTGTCTACTTAACTAAGACACTTTAACAGCATCACAGTGCCCCTGGAAAGAGGTCAAGCACCATCAACATACAAGTTGATACTTTATGCATGTTAGTGAGCCTTCACAGCTGCATGGAAATAAAGCACATAGCTTCTGCCCAAACAAAAAATGTAGTCCAGCTCCACCAATATGGGCGCAGAACCAAGGCACCTCTCTGTAGTACTTGTGAAGCCTCTTTTTTTGGTTGCCCACATAAGGTTAAGCAACAGCTGCGCTGTCGAGCCATCCTAAAAATGCCGCAGCCCAATGAATACACTGTATGTTGGAAATGTGTCCTTTCTGCACGGTCACTCCATATTTTTTTGCTGCAACCTATTTTTGCTGGTATACAACTCTGTGCAATCTATCCCGATGGTAAAGTGATTGTGCTTCTCCTTTCAACTTGGTAAAATTGATATAAACCCAATTAGTTTATTTAATTTGCCCATAAGTCCCTAGTATATGGTACCAAGCGTATCCAGGGTCTGTAAGTTAAATGTCACAAGTTAAGAGTGGCCAGACTTAGCGTATGGGGGGACCTAGCTCAAGAGGGCACAATACTACCTTGGTCAACGTTACACGCTATCCTGAAGGGATAGTTAAAATTTAAATACATCCAACTTAAATGCTGGGCCCAAAACCTGAAGTCCCCAATTGGCATAGGGAACTTCTTAGAGGAACATCTGGTGGAAAAGCCTCAGGGGAAAAAAAAGAGGTTTCCGTATGATACTGGAAAAATCGAAGCGGCAATAGATGGGGACTTCAGACTTGTAGAAGATCTGTGGGGATGTGGTCTGCTGGGAGGGACTTGGGAACAACTTTGGCAAGTATCATTAGGCTCTTTGTTCCTTACAGTTAAGCCAGCATGGTTAAGGAGGACTCATCTTTTTTCAATCCACAGGGCCTACCTCACTCCCCAAGGCTATCAAAGATGACGAAAGGACTCCCTGTAAAAATGTAAGAAATGCGTTTTTGAGAGAGCATCAGGCATACACATGTTCCAGGAATGTCCAGCTATCCTTGATTTCTGGCTTAAAGGTGGTGAAAACATCTTGAACATTCTTAGGTACCAAGTCAGGGTAAGCCTCACTATGATAATCTTTGGAATTTCTAATGAAGTTACAGGCCCAACAAGAGCATTCCTTTTTTATGCCATACTGTTAGCAAGAAGGGAAATCTGTTGAAGATGGGTGGAATATTTGCCTTCCCAACACTCTGAATGGTGACTGTTATTTCGGACTCGATGCAAGCGGAAGAAAGCCCTTTGGCACTTTTGCGTTGAGATGGTTAAATACAGAGGCAGATGAAAATCGATCAGGGCTCCCTTGATAAAAAATTGCCCTATACCTCTTTGAATCACTCTGGACTGCGATGGGCTTCCTACTCTCTCCCACCCTTAAATGCCATTCTAGCAGTCGCTGGTGTATACCGGACCAAATTTGAGAGTGACCCTACCCGCTTGGGATTGTACCGCTCCAGTGCGCAGATGTACATGCACCGGAGAGAAATCTCATACCTGCTCCTAGGGCATTGATTGAGCACAGGCGCCTGGATTGGTTAATGGTGAATGAGTACAATAAAACAAAAAAGAATCTTATATTAATTCCGGATTAGGTTCTACTCTGGGTGGAGCTGATGAAGGGAATTAATAGAAGGTCTCATATAAATATGAGATGCGCTAGTGAGTAAAGTAACCACTTACCAGCTTTAATGAGGACCACGCTTGTGGCCTGTTGAAGCCCTTTAAGAAAGCAGTGCTCTGAGGCTGCAATTAAAACTTAGGGAGTAGCAACACATGTAAAAGGGGGAGAGGGGGTTTCCTGGATGGTTACAAGAAGAGGCAAGGCAGTACTAAAAAGAAATTACTAATTCTATTGACCAATGAAAAGCCACCATTTACAAACGACAGGGACAGAAGCCTATTAAAAAGATAGGTGGAAAGTTTACTTTTTTTGGTATTTGCAGTGGAGATATTATAATTGCATAGCACTCTTGCCAATTGTATAAAAAAGGCAAACACATGGTCATTTTCAATACCAACAGCTCTAACTTTAACAAATGCGAGACCTATGGCATTGGAAATCTTGCATTTTTTGGAGTTGGAGTTATATGCATTAGAAAAACCTTTACCAAGTCATGTTGCAGGGTGCAGTAACATAAGTGGCCAAAAGAGGTCCCATGAGCCCTCTTTTGGCCACATATACTACTGCACCCTGCAAAGTTGGAGTTATTGGCATTATCAATTTCAATGTTTTTTACCTAGCCATGTTACAGGGTGCAGTACCATATGTGGCCAAAAGAGGTCTCTAAAGACCTCTTTTGGCCACATATGGCCCTGCTCGCTTGTAGAAGATATGGTAAGTCCATCCTACCCATAATGCATTGCATGCAAGTCAGTATCACAAGTACATTCAACTTGATATGTCCATATATAAAATTAGTAGCTTTGAAATGTGACAAAAGAATTATTATATTAATTCCGGATTAGGTTGTACTCTGTGTGGAGATGATGAAGGGAAATTTATAGACGGTCTCCTGAGTGAAGTAACCACTGCCAGCCTAGGTTAGGACCAAGTGTGTGTCCTGCCTAAAGCCTTTTAAGAAAATAGTGCCTAGAGGCTGTAATTAAGATCTAGGGAGTAAACACATGTAACAGGGGGTGTCCTCATGGGAGGTTACAAGAAGAGACAGGGTGGTACTAAAGAGGAACTACTAAGGCTATTGACCAATGACAATCCAACATTTATAAAGGACAGGGACAGGAGCCAATTAAAAAAGATGGGGGAAGTGGGAGGAGCTTTATGCACATATCCTGAATACAGCATGTCTCGAAGAGACAGCGCAAGCGCTGCCTAGCCGAGACCTACAAATGTGACCCTGTGCTTACTTAAAAATGAACTCGAGGCTTGAGGACTACTTTGAAGGTGTCTGGGAGCTACTAGCAAGTCACAATCAACTAGGTCGAGACACCTGGACAATATGAACATAGCTGCAGACCAGCCACCAGTATCCTGGCTGTGCAGGTTTTAACTGCAAATGTGACCTGTCAAAATAACCCATTTTGACAGACTATACCTTCCTTTTAAATATTATGTCACCCCTTATTAGGACTTACTGTCCATAAGTCAAGCTCCATCGTATTTCAAGTAGGACATGTAGAGGTTTAATGTTAAACATGCCCTTACAGTGACTGGCCCCTCAAAGCCATTTTCACTGTAGCAAGGCTGACTGCTCCATAGGAAAATGCTGGGAGGCAAAAATAAATAATACTACTGTATCTCTGATATGAGTCTAGCTAGAAAAATAATACAAATATGTTTAATAGTTGAAAAAGTGCAATTCAATTGTGAAGTTGGATTTTTCAAACAAATTGAGGAAAATAACCTTTAAAAAGTTACCTTTGCCGTGCCTGAAGACCCCGGGTGCTAAATATGCATTTTGCACACCCACTACAGCTATCCAGTAATTAACATCCAACTGGGAATGACTGAGGTGTGAGCCTGTGCCTAGAAGCAAGAGATGATCCATCTGAAGTTGACAGAATATGCAGAGTAGAGCTGGAAGAATCCTTTTTGACATTAAAGTGTCAAGCCCTTCTTCAAAGTCAAATTCTACTGGACAGGTCTGCTGGAGTTTTTCGTTTGACACTTGGGAACGTCAACAAGGCCTCCCCATCACGGGCAAATATTAGCCAACACTTGGGCAGGGCGCTTCTTTTGTCCTCCCAATCAGTCAGGCTTCAATCACAGTGGGTCTCTTTTTGACATTAGTGTCAAAGCCTATTTAACATAACGTGTATTTGTAAAGAGCACGTTCACCCAAGGGTATCTTGGCCCTAAAAAACAGATGTGTATTGTTACCCAACTCAATGGTACTTATTTTATCGAACTGGGATTTGAACCTGTGACCATAAGTTCGAACAAAGCCCCCTACAGTGGACGCATTAGTCCACAAAGTCACCAGATCCGGTATTTTTGACAGGTCCACTTGGTTTACATATCACATTTTGGGTGCACTTCTAAGAGCAAAGGAAGGCTGCCAAAACAATTCTTGTGTATCCCATGTCTGGTTGCTGAAAATTCAGCTTTGTTCATCCAGGCTTCTATTTCCGAGGTTGTTGTGGGTACAAGAATTGCCTCAAACTGGATTTTAATGTTAGATGTGGGAGGACACTAGGATTATCGTGTTACCCTGCGAACAAATACCCCCAGCCCACAGAGCCCAAGTTGAGGTTGGCCGAACACTTTGCTCATCTAGTGAATCCCCAAAGTGAGTAGGATGAGCCTTTACTACATTGGTTAGGGTGTCCCCAGTGGTTAGTCCTACCCACTAGTTTGTGCCAGTCTTAAATGTGGAATCTTCAGGCACACACTTCAGAACACTCCTGAACCTAAGAAAGATCAGAAGAGGGCTGAACCTGCTGAGACCTTAGAGGAGTCCAGAAGAGTGAACCTGCTCTCCCTCTTGTACCCAGGACTAAAAACAGTGACTCCAATGGTCGTAAGGTTGGCCCCCTGTTAAAGCTACAATGATACAACAAGCTACAAGAGACCGTTTACCACCACTGTCCAGCAGACCAGTGGCAACAAGAGCTAGACTGGACCCTCCTGCTGGAGTCTGTCTGACACACTTTGTGTCGCTAAGTGCCTCCCCCTGACTTTCTGGGGGGCTTTAGAAGTTTACTCCTGTGGTGGATTGGTACTTAAAGGACTAAAGTCAGAAGGAAAAATCTTTGCCATGGACGAGCCTGGTTAGTGTATAAGATACACACTCCATTGAGGTCAGTGTCAAATTGTGCCTATGTCCATATATACCACAACTATTGTCTTTCATAGCCACTTTGTACTTCTCGCTCTTTCTACTTAAAACTTTAAAAATGGATACTTTCGAGTCCCTTAATTGGATTTTTGCCATTGTGTTTATTCAACTTTATTCTATTTTTCCAATTTGTTTTAGGATTTTTATTGTTTTGTATTTTGACTATTACTGTTTTAGTACTGCATAAATACTTTACACGTTACCTCTAAGTTAAGCCTATCGGTTCTTTTCCATAGCTACAAGGGTCTGACCTCAGGCTTATTTATGGACTTTGGTGTTTCAACTTGACTAGGATTGAGATTGAGGATTGGTCATTAACCCCCTCAACTAATAACCCAACTTCCTACACCATACCATAGTACATTCAAAGTGTAAGGATAACCCAATCATTACGATGCAAGAAAAACTCAGGATGAGAATCATCACAAGGCAATGAAATCTCAGTTTCAGAAACCGCACGCAGCAAAGAAAACTTTGCAGAATCAGGATGAAGCAAAGTAACCGCAAAAAACAACTAAAGAGCAAAACACTTCCAGGGAATAGAAAATAGCACAGACCAATAAAAGAGTGACCAAATCCTGGCAGAGGGCTGCAGAAGAGGTACAGACTTTGCACAATACCTCAAGAGAGCACATAAAACATACACGGAATCACCGAAGCATTGCAAAAGTCAATAACATGATGAACAAATTCCGTGTTCACTTGCGAAAACAGCCTTTTCAACACAAAACCCTCAGGCAGAGAGAGTGGAAATAGCACCAGCACACTCACACCGGACAGCAGCCTAGGTTATGGAAACAGACAGCCTCGTCATTTCACAAAGAAAACAACATACCTCCTCGGTTGCTTTCATAGGGTGCAACACACAACATATTTAAGTCCAATGATTTTTGTAGCACTGGTTTCCTTGTATGGTGACAAATACTTCCCCGTCAGACAGGTGAGGGTTTGGCATCAGCATGTACTGGAGCTGGAACACATTTCTGGCTCAGTGTGCAGTGTAATTCGGGGAAATACTGAATCCTCGACGTAAATATACCTAGTGCCTTTACCTGGAAACCGTACAAAACCACTTCAGCTAAGAAACAACAAGTACCCAGCAGACTGGGTGCCAAAAGTTGATAGTTTATTTGCACATGTGAACCTCTGGCAGCAGGACATTGGCAATCTGACCTATGTAGAAGCCACATCTGTCTAAAATAGCTAGCTGAGTATATAAGCGTTGCCTCCTTGGGGGAGATCATCCTCCCTGAGCCCTCTATGGGTCCATCTAAAATAGAGGATTTGAGAAGAGTTCCTATCAGGAAAAAATAGCTATATTAGTAGGGGTGAGGGTCAAGGTTTGGACAGGATGTGCTCCTGGCAGTGAAGCAGAACCCCCCCCAACCCCCCATACCCTAAATTTCTCCCATCAGGGTTGGTGGTCATAACAGCAGTAACCTGCAGTGCACTACCCAGTTAGTGTCTGCACAGAAATCTGTGGTTTCGGTGGACTACCCTATCCTCCATGCATCATGGCTGGTGAGAATGGATTACAGCACAGATGGCTCCAAATGCCGGACCACTGATGGGTTGGATCCGGAGCCAGATTTTGGAGGGCCCAGTCCTAGTATGTGTCCCACAGATGGATAACTTTATTTCCTCCTGGGACCAATGCTGGGCTTGGCAGATTTGCCTCTCTGTCTGTATTAAAGCAGTACCAATATTTGCATATGGTTGTTGCAGCTACATAGCAGAACAGAGAGCAAAAACAATGTTGGATGAAAGTGAGCCCCAGAGTAATTATCAGAGGCTAATATGGACTATAATTTTTAGTTTTTGCCTTTCTGTCCCCCTCAGTTTCCAACTTCTCTTCACGTTCTGTCCTTTCACCTTAATCTCCCCACTTCATTGATTGGCTCTGCCAGCCCTCCTACCTCTACCTCAAATTAATTTCCCAAATGTCTCAACTCACCCATGCACATTCTTTGCCCCGTCCACACCCTGCGTCCTCACGCTTACTTACTTCTTATTCCATCGGACATCCGGCCTCCCTTTTGCTTTCTTATCACCGTCTCCCCACACAACCTACCACTCCCTCAGTATCCCCGATACCACCAGACTATCTCGCATCACATGCTTGACATTGCCTTGCTCACTCACTCTCCCTAAAGCCACCTGCTTCCTCTTGTAGTCTTCATCCTGACATGTCTGCACCTCTGCCTCCCCTGATTCTGACTTGCCTATCTTGCACATTACCTCTCCTGCGGTACACTGCGTCTTGGCTCTCACTATGCCTTCTCCTTGTTCACACCATCTTCTCCCATAGTGTTCTCTTGCATTACCCATATTTCCCTAAACCATGTATTTTGGCTTTATTACTGTTTTAGTACTGCATAAATACTTTACAGGTCACCTCTAAGTAAAGCAGGTCTGCTCTGTGCCATAGCTACCAGGGGCTGACTTTAGGCTTATTTATGGACTTTAGAGATTCACCTTGACAAGGATTGAGATAATTTATGGTTCTCTTGCACTACCTCTACTTCCCCCAACCATGCATTTTGACTTTATTACTAATTTAGTACTGCATAAATACTTTACACATTACCTCTAAGTTAAGCCTGTCTGCTCTTTGCCTTCCCTGACCCTGGTTTTACCTTGACTTATGTATTACTGACTTCCTCTTGCTCCGCTCAATCTTCTTTCAAACACATACTTTGTTCTCCTTGCCTCCTGTTACTTTGCTTCCCCCTTGCACCTGACAGTCTGCAATCCCTAAACATCCACTCACTAACTTTAATTCCCTTGCCACTCCTCTCAAGACTTGGTTATTAATTGCCTCGCCTTACAACCTGTGCTCCTTTTTTTTGGATAAGCCTACTAGACAGCGTATGAGCTGTCTGTTACAAGTCATGTTGTGGTATACAATGAACACAGAGAGGACTGCAGTCCACCCATTGTTTACTTTCCTTGTCCCTTTCATTTGCCTGTGTCTTATTCTTGTCCCACCTTTAAAACCTTGTTTTCCCTACCAGGGAGCATTGCCCCTTTACAATGTGTATGTTTGTCTGATGTCTGTGGTCAATGTTTGGGAACTACTTTTTTCTTTCTGAATGTGTTCTCGAGCTGTCTCCCTGGTGTACTTCTCATCCTCTCGTGCTGTTGCTTGTCCCCATCTGCATCTCCCCACACCTCCCTGTTGCACTCGCCCAATGTGCTTCTGTTGGTTTCATCCACCACTTCTCGTTCCATGCTCCCCTTCCTTCCTGTGTTTCTTCTGCGTCGCCCGTCCTCCCAGCGTTGCCTGTGTCCCTCCGCCCTCCCAGTGTTCCTTCCCCTCCCCTGCTTCCCATAAAAAACTTTTAAAAACACTCCTGCATGTATTATTTTTGAGTAACCAATACAACTCAGATCGGTAACTAAAATAAAATGTAAAAAAATTAATCTGCCTTATTTTGCAGCCACGTGTGGCTGCGTTAAAGATTCTTTTTTTTCAATTCTATTGTATGCACGCTGCACCATGGCCAAAAAACTATTGGGAAAGCCAAAAATTCACAAAAGCGAGACCTATAGGCTTTGCCATAGCTGGTTTCTCACCACTAACTACTTCTTTCATTATGCCCTTTCCCGTTATACTTTGCCTCACTTTTCATTTCATCTTCCTTGGTAACTGCCCATTCCATTGTCTTAAGCTAATGGGAATGCCCAAATGGAGAGGAAGCGGCATCTCAATTGAAATTCCCTTACCTGGGGAAGGCGTCAAAGCAGTAGGTTTTCCTTGTGTCTGGAAAGGCGACCCGTAAGCCGGACATAAGCGGTGAATGAAGTATGACGGCAGCACACTCGTGCCGTGAGGCGAGGTCTACTGTGGGCACCGTTCCGATACTCTGGCCATAGAGAATGATGTTTTCAGGGCTAACCCCATACCTGGAAAGAGTAAAGATAAGCAGCATTCAGTGCATTTGACATTACAATATAGGTGCTCAAGGGAGCCTGCAAGACCATCAGCAATATCCAGACATGCCAATCTTAACATAATGTGCACCATGTGATCATACACATTAGGGGGCTTGGCCATGGCAAGGGAGATGAACAAAGCGAGTGGGGCATTGGATGCCCTGCTCATCCTAAACCACCCCACCTGAATCCCTCTCGATAGCAAATACTCCTCATCTGGAGCCCTCTATGTTCTGGGGAGGTTTTAAATCAAGCACCTCTGAGCAAATTATTTACTCCTGTCTTAGAAACATATTCTACAAAGGGTTTCCAGCTCACCATGTGATAGTGCCTCTTCAATGGATCTCCAGCGTGATGAGGTGTGAAACTGTGTATCACAAGGCAGCACAGAGTTTGTGGCAGGCCGCAATATGCATGTATGGTCTACAGGCCCAAAGTAAAGATTCAAAGTAGTTAAATCACGCTGAACTATCAGAGCCATGTTATAAAGTGTTCTGACAGCGGCACTAGAGTTGAACACATACCATAACCATAAACATGCTCCTTGTGTCAATGGACACATCCTATTGACTAATTCTACTGAAGGCACAATGACGACAAAGAATATTTTCCTTTGTAGATCTGATCCTGTGCTGCAGATCTGACCTAAGGTATTACCCCTGAAGGCATAACAGCAAAGAGTATCCTTTATTAAACAACAGAACCAATACCCACAAAAGCATTCCAAACCATAGGTTCCTCGACCAGAGCTCTGCATTATTGCATCTCAGAGGTCTGGGGATTCACCAGCACCTACAGTGTACGTTTTAATGACATGCAGATTACTTAACCTTCCATCCTTGGGGTACAATTACAACTCGTAGTAAGCAGTTCGATGTATATTATATATAAAGCACACAAAATAAAAGGTCAAGGCACCCCAGACCTGCACTGGTTTTACTAATATTCTAGGTTGTATGAATAGGAGAGTGGTAGTGCGCGAACTGGGAACCTGACCTCCCTAGCTCCCCTGATATTTTGGAAAACCAAAATTAGTTTCTTTATTTTGATAGGTGATATTTTCATTTAATCGTTAAAAACATGATACATGATCATAGCCGGCGCGGCGTGTTTCGTCTCCACGAGACTTCTTCAAGGCTTTATTTATAATCCTTTGTTCGTATTTTCTGATGAGTCTTGCGCAAAGGAGTGCCCAATAGTTTAATTGGCGTATTCCTATCACGTGTGAGATCGTGCCTGCCACGGAGCAGAGATAAATATTCTCCAAAGTAGGGCGGTTTTAACTTTGACGTATTCCTCAATGATATCCTTCTGTCTCAATTAAGTGTGAGATGAACAAGAAGTTTGGTCCGATGTCCGAGTTCATGAAGTAACAGGCAAGAACAGTTCTTGCCTGTTACTATGATCATGTATCATGTTTTTAACGATTAAATGAAAATATCACCTATCAAATAAGGGTGGGCGTAGTTCGCGAAGTAGCGCTACGCGAAGCTACGCGAAGTGCACTTCGCACTACGCCAACTTCACGTAGCACTATGCGAGCTGCGTAATAGCATGTTCGCACTGTGCAAGATGCGTTTTCAATGATTGCACAGTGCGGACAAGCATCCGGCACTGTGCAAGCATTGAAAATGGCATCTTGCACAGTGCGAGCTGTAGTTTTCTGCTGCTCGAGTAGATTATTACTCGAGCGGCAGCTTTCTCAACGCGAACAGGTAGTTTCTCATTCAGAGCGGTCGCGAGCATGCGCAACCACTCACATTGAGAAACCTGACCTCCTCGCGTTGAGAATATCGCCGGTATGTCATTTTGCTTGCTCGCGGTCGCGAACATGACGTTCAGGACCGCGAACAAGCAAAAAATGACCGCTGCACTACGCTACGCTGCACTACGCATGTTCGCACTGTGCTACGTGCCGCTCGCGTAGTGCGAAGTTGCGAAAACTTCGCAAACTACGCAAGCGTAGCGTAGTGCTTCGCCCAGGGTTACTATCAAAATAAAGAAATAAGAAAAGTTTTTGACAAAACGAAGTCTTCAGCAAACTCACAAATGGGGGTGGGGTCGCACACTACTCACACACCGGCGGTGTCGCCCCTAAGGACTCTGGTCAATGTAGTAAAGTGTTCGCGATGCATCATCTTTCGATCTTCTGCTATCTTCGCTGTCTTCGCCATCCCTGGACACGTGTTTCGGGGTATCACCCCTCATCAGCAGGGATAGGCCGTGTACTGGGGTTGCCGATGGCTGCCAATATCTGCCAGGTATAGTACCACTCAGGCGCGGGATCCCAGGCTCGTCAGCCAACTGCTCACGGGAGCTTTAAAGTTACAAATGGGGGTGGGGTCGCACACTACTCACACACCGGCGGTGTCGCCCCTAAGGACTCTGGTCAATGTAGTAAAGTGTTCGCGATGCATCATCTTTCGATCTTCTGCTATCTTCGCTGTCTTCGCCATCCCTGGACACGTGTTTTGGGGTATCACCCCTCGTCAGCAGGGATAGGCCGTGTACTGGGGTTGCCGATGGCTGCCAATATCTGCCAGGTATAGTACCACTCAGGCGCGTAGGTGCGGGATCCCAGGCTCGTCAGCCAACTGCTCACGGGAGCTTTAAAGTTACAAATGGGGGTGGGGTCGCACACTACTCGCACACCGGCGGTGTCGCCCCTAAGGACTCTGGTCAATGTAGTAAAGTGTTCGCGATGCATCATCTTTCGATCTTCTGCTATCTTCGCTGTCTTCGCCATCCCTGGACACGTGTTTCGGGGTATCACCCCTCGTCAGCAGGGATAGGCCGTGTACTGGGGTTGCCGATGGCTGCCAATATCTGCCAGGTATAGTACCACTCAGGCGCGTAGGTGCGGGATCCCAGGCTCGTCAGCCAACTGCTCACGGGAGCTTTAAAGTTACAAATGGGGGTGGGGTCGCACACTACGCACACACCGGCGGTGTCGCCCCTAAGGACTCTGGTCAATGTAGTAAAGTGTTCGCGATGCATCATCTTTCGATCTTCTGCTATCTTCGCTGTCTTCGCTGTGTTTCGGGGTATTACCCCGAAACACGTGTCCAGGGATGGCGAAGACAGCGAAGATAGCAGAAGATCGAAAGATGATGCATCGCGAACACTTTACTACATTGACCAGAGTCCTTAGGGGCGACACCGCCGGTGTGTGAGTAGTGTGCGACCCCACCCCCATTTGTAACTTTAAAGCTCCCTTGAGCAGCGGGCTGACGAGCCTGGGATCCCGCACCTACGCGCCTGAGTGGTACTATACCTGGCAGATATTGGCAGCCATCGGCAACCCCAGTACACAGCCTATCCCTGCTGATGAGGGGTAATACCCCGAAACACGTGTCCAGGGATAGCGAAGATAGCAGAAGATCGAAAGATGATGCATCGCGAACACTTTACTACATTGACCAGAGTCCTTAGGGGCGACACCGCCGGTGTGTGAGTAGTGTGCGACCCCACCCCCATTTGTAACTTTAAAGCTCCCTTGAGCAGCGGGCTGACAAGACTGGGATCCCGCACCTACGTGCCTGAGTGGTACTATACCTGGCAGATATTGGTAGCCATCGGCAACCCCAGTACACGGCCTATCCCTGCTGATGAGGGGTAATACCCCGAAACACGTGTCCAGGGATGGCGAAGACAGCGAAGATAGCAGAAGATCGAAAGATGATGCATCGCAAACACTTTACTACATTGACCAGAGTCCTTAGGGGCGACACCGCCGGTGTGTGAGTAGTGTGCGACTCCACCCCCATTTGTAACTTTAAAGCTCCCTTGAGCAGCGGGCTGACGAGCCTGGGATCCCGCACCTACGCGCCTGAGTGGTACTATACCTGGCAGATATTGGCAGCCATCGGCAACCCCAGTACACGGCCTATCCCTGCTGAGGAGGGGTAATACCCCGAAACACGTGTCCAGGGATGGCGAAGACAGCGAAGATAGCAGAAGATCGAAAGATGATGCATTGCGAACACTTTACTACATTGACCAGAGTCCTTAGGGGCGACACCGCCGGTGTGTGAGTAGTGTGCGACCCCACCCCCATTTGTACCTTCAGCAAACTCATTGGGCTCTAGGAGTATATTTCTATGTGCTTGATACTAGATTGCATTTTCAAAAATTGTACTACATTACCTTCTGATATTTTGAAACATATTGGTATGTGCTGAGCACTCTTTGTTTGTGGTATATTATATATAAATTAGATCAGACAGTCTTGCACAGAAGCAGTGATAGAACAGCACTCCAAAACACGGCAAAGTGTCTGACCAAATTATGAAACTCACTATGTCCCTAAAAATATGCTAAACTCCCTCTAATCTAGAACCAACTAGATGAGGAGGATGATGATAATTCTATGGTCGAGAAAGCAAGAGATGTTTAGAAGAAGCATTATATGTAATAAAAAAAAAAAATCAAGATTCACAATGAAGAAGACGCGCTAAAAAGAAGCAATAAACAATCAAATGAATCAGGAGAAGACAAAGAAAAAGATCTGAAAATGGAGCAAGAAAAATCCATGTATGTCTAGATATATTAAGGTAAAGTGAGAGGAGAAGTAACAATCTGCTAAAAAACGAGCAGACAGCTGGCACCTAGAGATGTCAAGGTTTAGTTATGACCGAGAAAGCATGAGATTTAAAAAACAGGAAGCATGAAAATGACACCAGAAACATCAGGACGAAGCAAGAGCTACAGCGCCAAAGTAAGGGATGCCAACGTTAAGTAAGTAAGCAAGTGATATCAAGAAAATGTGAAACATCAAGGACAAGAGACCTGAAAACATGAAGTAAATAATACCGAAGTGATGTAAAACATTTCATGGTAAAGGAAGAAATATCAAAATGAAGGACGATGTTAGATTAAACCAGAAACCTCCAGATTAAACAAAGGAATGTCAGAACCAGAGCAATTCACCTGTATAAATCTCAGCTAAGCTTACCAGTGGAAGTAGTAGCCTAGCTTCCTGCTGCCCATGTTCACGCTCAAACTGTTAACATTAATTACAATGTTCTCTTAATTCACGCATTACAGGCTGATGATATTATAAAGTCTCTAAAGTCTCTTACAACGCGTAGCTCCCAAGTAGGGCGCTTTAGCAACAGGTAGGGGCCAGCAGGATAAAGTGAGATTATAACAACCAGGATTTCAGGTTCTAGCGACATTACAAAATCTTGGTCCTGGCAATGCGCGGGATTTTGGGGCACATCTGACGCAGATCTGGCCTCAAGTGACGGTGTTAATTTACTTTTAAGCTAAGTGTATGCCTTTTCCAGGCCTATGTTTTTCCTCTAAAAATGAGAAATTAAAATGACGCAGTTAGCCGCTGAAACAAGTATGCACTCTAAATTGGCTTAACATGTATTCAGATAAGCAATGATTAAAAACATATCGTGAAGTTCCTTGACAGAGAAGGGTGGGTAGGTAATTAGATGGTAGTTGGAAAGGCTTCAGCCATTTGTGAATGGTGGGTTTCCACGCAGGGCCTCATTTCCCGTGTGGTGGGTGATCCCAAGTCGGGATCTGGGTTGGCGGGGTAAATGGGCAGCGAGTGTAGAATGCATTTAAGGTTTTGTTAATCGTATTGTTAATGATTTGGTAAGAGAAAATAGGCCAGGGAATGTTGGAAGGGCAAAGCCCAATTTGTGGACATACGGAGATTTGCATATGTGTGAGTTTCCATCTAGGCTGAGGGATGAGGCTGGTGGGTAGGGTCGAATATTATGGATTAGTTAAAGGAGAGTTAATTAATGTGTAGAGGAGCTTAAGGAGTTAGGCGCATGAGGGCAACAGGAGCAGTTCTTTATGAGACTATGAATAATGGAGCCTTCCAGCTTGATCAGACCAAAGTGTGGAGTTGCCTAAGTCGCTAAGGCTAGGAGGGAGCTCATGGTAGGGTACCTCAGATACTAGGTTAAGTCCCTTCAAGAAGAAGTACAACAGCTAGGTTGTCGTGAGTACACTGTTATTACTTATTGTGTTATGTCTGTATGACTTCTGATCCTTGGCCCATGGCCCCTGTCCGGCAGTACATGATCTTTGCTTTTTTTCCCAAAACCGTGTATGAGGACATATTTCTAGATTTGAATGCTAGTGTGCCTATATCACATGCATGTTTACTATGGTTATTTATAACTGATATACAAAACTGTGTCCTTGAAAAGAGGCATACAAAATGAACGCAATAAACATACAAGTCCTCTAAACAAGTAGATTTCCAACACGATTTTCACACCACTAGTCTTGCTTGTCATGATCACGAGAGAACGTTCTCACACTTTTTTGTTGGTACGAGAACCAATTAAAAAATTGTGAAATGCTCTGTCCGTTGGCAGAGAAGACCGAACTATCATTTAGAGAGCCGAGACCCCATCTTCTCCAGATGCAGCTCAGCACAACCCATGGACTGTGCAAGCCTGGGTCATCCCGGCCTTGGTTCAGGTACGCATCGTCTATGCAACACTTCTTGATGAAGAAAAATATTAGTCACCAAAGAGTAGGAGGTATGATATGTAAGAGAAATATACGATTATATCTAATATTTGCCTACTTCATTATGTTAACTTTTCTTGTGTTGGCTTTTGAAAATATTTGTGCTTTTTGATATCATTTCGCTGGAGACTAGGTTGGTGTAGAAGGCAACTTATACTATACAAATACAATACTTTACAAATATATAGTTTGTGTGTGTACTAACTTGGGTTCGGGTTGACCTAACTTTCTTCTGATTGATGCATCTTTCTGCAAATTCTTTACTATAAGAATGACACCCAAAGCAATACCTCCATCGAAATCACGAACAGAGACTTGGCAAAGGGCCCATCTGTGCATGCCTAAGCTGTGAAGCAGAAATGTTTAGCAAAAATACGTTGGTAAACCATAAGGCTGCAACACAGATGTCAATACTGGAGTGACTCTGGATCCCCTGCAATACCAGAGAAAGCACGAAATGCATGACGCTGGGAAAGCAAGATTAAAAAGGCCATCAGATCTTTCAACTCGTGCCACAGTATACATTTGTTCCAGCAACCTCCACAAATGGATTTTTTAGTGGGTTTTCAGAGAGCTAAGATTACATCCCTAAATTCATCAGGAAGGCAAAAGAACTCAAGATAGCCTTGCTTAATCTTCACATGTGCAGCCACTGCATTTGAGGATTGAGGTGGAGGACCAAAGTGCTGGACAGGAAGATGGGCCAAATGCTGACTGGTAACAAATCTGCATTCAAGATCCTTCTTGCACAGTTTGGGGGGATTAGAATTAGCTGTGCTTGATCCCCTTGCAGTGTCCGCAGGACTTTCAACAGAAGGAGAACCAGTGGAACTTCGTATAGCAGGCCCGGAGACCAGATGACCCTGAAGGCATTCCTCTAGAAACCATTCAGAGGGAGGTGTATGGCACATAACAGAAGACACCTCCTCTAAGGGCAGTGGCAAATATATCCATTGAAGGAGAGCCCATTCTGGAGAGGACTTCCATAATTTTGGGATGTCGTCCCAGCTTGTGATCCTCCTGCAAGAGGTGACCGAGTGGCCACCCTCCCACAGAGGGAACCTAGTAGATGAGCCTCTACTGGGAAAAATAGTCACTGCCACACCCATTGCTACAGATCAATCTCCTTCCAAACAAAGGATCCACACCACTGTGCCTGTTGGACTGGGGCAGTGCTGTCTGACAGAACCTAAATGGAACGCTCAAGATAGAAGGGTAAAATGTGCACATGGTAAGGTCGACTATGTTCAGTTGCAACACATTTATTTATGTGCAGGTGCTGCCCTGACACGGACCAAAGTCCTCGCATCATATTGTTCCCAAGAGGGGAGGACCAGAGACGAGGCTTGCATGACTACGGTAATCTGCATCCACAGAGGGCTAAAAATAAGGACAGCCTCGAAGCTGGAGGCATCCATTCTCCAGTGCATATCCGGTAAACAGGTTGGAGCATCTGGTTTGAAAGGCTCCCTTGAAATTGGAAGCATGGACATCGCAGGCATCAGTGGAGGGACCTCGTTTACTGTCTGGCGTTTTTAACAAAAGGATTTATGAGGCTGAGTGAATACAAGACCTGTTAAACCAGGGAGTTGTTCTTAGTCAGACATCTCATAATTATCTTCTAAATACCTTTGATCCTCTGAGAAGGAAAATTCTTTATGTGGGTCATGTACAACACCGCACCAATTAAGGTCACCCTGCGCCACAGTTAGGTTGTAACCTAACGGGTTGATAGCATAACTCGAGGTATAGCGAAGCGTCATCATGCAATGAAGATGTAAATTGGCCCGCGAGAGAAACTCTGCTTTCACTGGCCAATTTTACAAGTGTCAAAATACATGGACTCCCAATCGTCATAAAGAAGCTGCCACAAATGTGAGCACATTCGGGAAAAAAGGCGGGGTGGATGCCAGCCTAAACAGCAAGTGATAGTGCTATGCTCCCACGGTGAAGCTCAAATATCAGCTGTGGTCAAGGAGACTGGGAAGATCGAAGCAGCCATCCTGGAGGTATAGGGATGCCAACCAATCCTTTGCACTCAGGGCCAGACATTTTGTTCTGCTAAATGTACCAGGATGTGTTTCAGACATCAGTACTTCCTGGTCAACAAAAAGTAATGCACGTATAAAGAATCCTGTGCATATTTCTTCAAGTGCACCACCTCTGCCCCTTTGGAGAGCAAGACATGGACCTTCCCCTCCAAAACAGAGGTCTGTGTCAGACAGCATGCCTTAGTAGGAGGAGGATAGTCAGAAGGGAAGGAAAGAATGGGTAGAATATAGCCATGCGGATGAGCAAGTTGACCCAGGGATCCTTTGTGAACATCTCCTAATTTTAGGCTGATGAGACATTCCCACCCACTCAAGGATGGTGGCATAGGGGGGTAGGAGTGAGAGAGGTTTTCAGGCAGCTGATCTACGAGCAAATTGTGTGAAAGCAAGTGTTCTGGGTCACCAAAAACAGGCCTGTCGCTGTCGTGATCTGTTGCAGTGAATTACATTTCCAAGCACATGCGCCTGCCAAGCTTAATACTCTGAACTCACAAGGACTATGTTCATTTCAGGAAAGGAAAGCCTGCCAGTGCACCTGGAACGTTGGCGCCTCTTCGCAAAAGGCTTCACCTCTCTGGAGCATGCACTACACAAAGGCGCCTGAACGCAAATTCAGTACCTACATGTCACATCAATCCACAAAAACTCTCACGGTGTCAGGAAATGTTAGTGGCCATTTTGAAGATATTGAATATAAATTCCATGTGGTACAGATCCTCCTTGCTGGGCAATCAAGATACTTCGTTGCTGCCGGCAAGACTTTGCTACCAGGCCCTGTGACAACCCTTCAGATTGTTTTCATTTTAAAAGTGCTACTAGAATTCAAAGTCGAATAAAGAGACATAGTCTAAGGAATTGAGTCATAATTTGGAAATAAATTTAAATGAAATGTAAAATACGGTTTTAGAGACAACCATGAAGGAGTAGAAAACTCACATTTTGTGGTGCTTATTTTGTATTCTAAGCCAAGTGAGAAGAAAAAAAGGATCCTCATCACCTTAAAAGACTATTGATATTTCACGATGCATATTCTGTACTTAAAGTAGTGATATATGCTGAGGAAAGTGACTCTTTGGTAACAGTGTGAACTTGATCATCCTGATGAATATTTGTTTATATCACAGTTTAAGTAACAACCTTGAGTGTATAGCAAAACGAAAGAGCATGTAGTACAAAAAAAAGATCATTTCGAAGGCGCAAGTGAGGTTTATTAAAAACTCTAGAAATACCAATTGCATACATAATTGTTATGCCTTTGTTTAGAGAATGTCAGAAATCCACCAATATCCCCTAGTATCTGAGGAACAGAGATATCCAGAAGGCATTTCATTTGCGATATCAAATATTCAATGATTTAAACAGAGTTAAGGTATTAAAGATGTTATTCTTTCATTTACATATTCACTATGACCCAGTATGTCAGCACCCAGAAGAGTGACACGTTTTTTTCCCTTTCCTACATCCCTTTCCCCAGATCTACTGCTAACCAATATATTTCGATTATGCATGGTGGATACAGGCTTGCCCGAAGAGGGCATCCCTCAGGCACCCACGTGAGCAGTAACATTGCTTTACTGAAAGGTGGCAGAGCCTCAGTGGTTGAACCGCCGAAGTTGCGAGATTTTGGTCGACATTTTAGTTTTTGGCTCCTCAGAGGCAAGGTAAACTCTAGTGTGAGTCCAGTCTTACATATCACTGTGATGAAAGAATACACTTCATCTACAAGAGTGCCAGGAGGTAAAACATGTCCCCTTTGTGTGAAGTATTCAACTCCCTGGCATTCTGCACATCAAGATAAAGGGCAGAATCAGAATTATAAGGAGGAAGTAAGCTGTTTGGCTCCAGGTCATAATCTTCTGCATGGCCATAATCCTCACCAGGCATGGCAAAGGACCCGAATAACGTCTCCATTCCAAATGAATCTCGAGACGCTAGGGAGGCGGTGCGGTTAAGGGCTGGTCATTACAACACCTTCTCTAACCTTCTCTTTCGGCACTCATATTACTACGGAGGATATTGAGGGCGGCGCCATCAATGCTTTAGTGTGCATTGCCCACAACAGCTTTGGTGGACGCGTCAAGGGAAGCACCAGAAGAGCAGAGGATGGCATCATGGGTCAATATTTCTTTTTTGGCACTGAAGCCGGGGGAGTGTCATGGAATCTCAGAGTCTGTGCTGCTGGTATCGCCAAACATGTAGGCTAGGGTCTATCCATGAGTAGTGGCCAACAGGATACAGAAGCTTTCATAAACAAGTTCAACCTGGCCAGACGCAGACGGAAGGCCTTGGTCTACACGGTGTCAGCAGAAGGGAATTCCTGCCAAATCTTTTTCAGTGTCACAGAATGGCATTGTCAATTTGAATGGTCTTCGAAACAGGAACGTTTCCTCAAGGGAAAAGAGAACTTCTCTTTCCTATGACAATTTATGTGTTTTCTGTGGAAAGATCCATTGGGAGAGCGCTACCTGTCGAGAGACTTATCTGGAGTAGAAGGGAAACACTTTGGCCTGTCAAGGCTGGCCTTTGGCAAAAAAGCTAGCCTTCCCACTCTCTGATGGCATTTAGGTGTATCGGAGAACATGAGTCACAGGCTACTAAGTTGTGATCACAGCCAAGACACTACATGCATATGACAAGTTGATCTGACCAAAACAGCTCATCCTCTTGCAGCACTTATGGGAGAACTCGGACCCTGATATTTTCAGAGGAAACATTAGACACAGTCATTGTCAAACACTGTGGAATTTTTGTCAGTGAGGCCCCAAGATTACTGAAATTTTGTGCTAATAAGAAAAACAGGCATGCAGATGCTTTGTTTCACCTGGCTAGAGGCAATTGCACCTGTAATGCTTGTGTTATGTTGTTCTTGGTTTGTGACGCTGCTGGTGGATGTAAGTGAATGGGGTAACGTATGGAACTGCCCATATCATAGGCAGTTCACTACAAGGTCATGAGTTGCTGTAAAATGTCACAACTCACCAGGGACAGTAAAGTCAAAATCGAGCAATATTATTGCGACTTATTCTACAAGCTACCTGGAGAGCTGAAATATGTGAGCAAAATAGCCGAGTGGGTTATGGGCCTGCAGCAGTGAGGAATGTAACCCTTAATGTCCAAATCCCGCAGATGGAGGAAACTTACATTAAACCCAGTGTTGGACAACTGTAACAACAGTTAGTGTAGCACATTGATTCTGAATATTTAAGCGTTAAGTAGTCAGTCAGTCAAGACAAACTATTTCGACAAAATAGCCATAAAAGCACAGTTCAATAATAAAACATCAGTTAAAAACCACATCCAATATTGTACATATCAAATTAACCCAATTAAATAAAAAATATTGCCAAGACAAAAGGTTAAACACAGTCTTAATTATAACTTACATCTCATCCTAATATGAAAACTTGCTTTTATAAAATTAAATTACTGCAAAGCAAATTTTGAGGCATCCTAGGGACTGCAAAAAGATTATCCCTTCCTTATGCTGTCTCACCTTAACCTTTTGCAGTAACTGCACCATAAAATGGAGCGTTGTCTCTTGATATAAGGAGCGATACAAAGTTGAACTATCGGTGCTTTGAATAGAGAGGTTGTCGCACCCACACAGAGGTAAAAACAGATTCCATCCCACCCGCAGAAGGGGGGGTGAATTTAAAGGGCATAGTCTAAAAAGAATAAGCCAATGTCGATACGTCAGGTTTGTAATCCACCCCAAATACGGCTCGATTCTACGAGTTGGTGAAACATCTGCATTGTTTACAATTGTTCGCTTGACCATAGACAACTCTAAGCGTGTATTCGAGCACTGCTCCAAAAACAATTCTTTGACACGCAACTTGTGGTTGGAGCCAATAGTATGTGGGAATCTGTAAAGATCTGACAGGCCCATGCTATCAAAGTTGCACCTCAGGTACTTATACCATTGAATTTTAGTCCACCCCATCTAATACCATACAGTCAGACATACAAATTCTTGCCAGACTATTGTCTGGGGATGACCATAGTTGTCCCCACAATAGTAGGGGGGCAAGGCCAATCAGATCTTCCAGATGGCATCCCAAGTTCCTAGTGGCAGATAAGAGTGGCTGTAACTCGTAAGACTGACAATAGTGTGTGCAAAAATTGCTTTTCTGCACTTTGTAAGATTTCCGCTTTGTTATACCCCCAAAGGCCACCACCAAAGATACCCACTAAAATAATAATAATAATAATAATAATAATATGAAACTTGTAATGCGCTCAGCTTACCCGGGGGCATCCCGGCGCAACAGACCAAAAGGAGAGACTCAGCTAATCACTACCGGGGAAACAAGTGGGTCTTAAGCAGCTTCCTAAATGGTAGGATCTGGGGTTCTGAGCGAATCTTGAGGGGCAGAGAGTTCCAAAGAGAGGCCACCTGCACAGAGAAACGCCTACCCCCAGACCGGGCTCTTCTTACTCTCGCTGACTGCAAAAGGTGTTTTTGATCAGAGCGCAACAGACGTGGGGGTTTGTAAGGACGGGCCATATTGGCAAGAATGGGAGGACCTTTACCATATAAGATTTTGTGAGCTGTACAAAGCGCTTTAAATTTCACCCGCTCCTTCACGGGGAGCCAGTGGAGCGCTTTAAGGGCCGGAGCAGCAGACTGCCTTCTGGGAACATCCATAAGGACTCTCGCAGCTGCATTTTGCACCTGTTGGAGGGTTTTAAAGGTAGCTTCAGGGGCACCGAGAAACAACGCATTCCCATAATCGAGCCTAGATAGAATTAGGCCGCGTATCAACAGCTTCCTTGCTGGACCGGGAAGCAGAGGTAACACCTTTCGGGCTGATCTCAGCAAACCAAAGCAAACCCCTGCGGTCTTCTTAGCATGAGTCCTGAAGGACAGATCATCTTCCAACCATATTCCCAAGGATTTGATCTCCTTCTTGGGGGATGGTGGGTCACCAAGAGACCGGGGCCAACAGCTCGCAATGATGGAGGGACTGGAATTACCCAGGAGCATCAGCTCGGTTTTACCTCCATTAAGCTTTAGAGCGGAGATGGACATCCAGCGATAAACATTGGCGAGGCAGTCATGTAATACCTCAGGGTGTGCCGCCAACTGCGCGAGGCCCACCACCAGCTGAGTATCATCAGCATAGCTGATGATCTTCACCCCTGAAGGGGCGACCACTCTTTCAAGTGGAGTCATATATGTGTTAAATAAGGTAGGGCTCAGCGATGAGCCCTGCGGGACTCCACATTGAAGAGGGATTAGGGCAGATTGCTCTGACCCTTCCCAGACTTGGTAGAAACGGTCCGCAAGGAAAGAACCCAGCCATTTCAAAGCCGTCCCCGAGACACCTGCCTCTGACAGCCGTTGGAGGAGCACCTGATGACTCACGGTGTCAAAGGCAGCACTCAAGTCCAGGAGGATCACTGCCACTGACCCTCCTGTATCTAGAGTGCTCCTTGCCTCCTCCACTACTGCCAGCAAGGCAGTGTCTGTTCCATGGCCGGGGCGGAAACCAGTCTGGGAGTCTCCTAGCAGGTGGTTAGATTCAAGATGGTGAGAGAGCTGACGGTTGACCAGCTTCTCAGCAATTTTTGAAAAACCAGGAAGAAGTGAAATTGGCCTGAAGTTGGTCAAATCAGAAGGATCCAATCCTGTTTTTTTCAATAAGGCTTTCACCACAGCCTTTTTCCATCTCTGTGGCACTATGCCCTGAGCAAGTGAAAGGTTTATGAGATCGGTCAAAGGAGTTGACAGGATGTTAACCACGAGCTTAAGGTGTTTTATCGGGACTGGGTCACTCGGAGAGCCACTCTTCATCTCCAACAGGACCTTTGTAACCTCCTCTTCCGAGAAGGGGCCAAAAGATGTTAGCCCAGTCGGGCGATTTATGGAACTAATAACTGGTTCCTGAGTTAGAGGGATAGTGGGTAAGGAGGATAATATTTTCTCTATTTTAGAGTGAAAGAATCTGGCCAGATCCTCACATTGTTCTTTAGGATTATCGTGTAGCACTGGAGGGGTCGGGGCTTTCAGAAGTTCTTTAAATATTTTGAACGATTTTCCTGAAGAATTACTTGCCCTCGCGATCCTATCGCTAAAGAAAATCTTTTTAGCGTCCTTCAGTGCACTTTTATATTTCCTCAACTCTCTCTTGTAATTGGCCCGACTTTCCTCCGTCTGCTCTCTCCTCCAAGCACGTTCAAGCCTTTTACAAGAGGTTCTGATACACCTAAGTTCAGGGGTATACCAGAGGGCAGAGCCAATTCTTCTCTCCCTGACAAGCCTCCTTTTATTCGGGATCAGCAAGTCCAGAGAGTTAGTTAGCCATTCGCCCAAGAGCTGATCAGCGATGTTGGGGTCATCCACAGGGTAGGGACAAGTTCTAGCTAGCTCTTCCGCCCACCTGTCTACCGGAAGCTTCGACCAGAGTCGCTCCACAGTATGTTGCCTAGGTGTAGGGTCTCTCTGGTTCCCCAGCCGCCAGCTAAACGGGATGAAATGGTGATCGGTCCAAGGGAGAGCCAACATCTGGAGGGCCTGCAGGTTCGCCGAATTTGCGAAGACCGCATCCAGCTGATGACCTCTATTATGAGTGGCTCCCATATTAACAAGATGTAGGTCAAGCGCACCAAGCGAGCTTATAAGACCCCTTGCCACCACATCATTGGGGTCGTCAAAATGAAAGTTGAAGTCCCCAAGAGTGAGAAAGTTGGTCGAGGCCGCAGCCAGTGGAATAACAGCTTCCATAAAGGAATCCACGAAATTCCCTAGCGTAGCGGGAGGCCGATACACAAAGAGGCCAGAGATAGAGACAGTCGAAGAAATGCAAAGGGTGAAGTGACAGCTTTCAGCGTTGTTGATGTCGCAGTCTGCTGCTTTGCATACAAATGTGTCTCTATAAACAATGGCCACTCCACCCCCTCTCCCATCCGGCCTATCAAGGTGAAACATAAGGTATCCCGGGGGAAGAGCGTTGACAATGTCGGGGTCGGAACTTGTATTCAGCCACGTTTCCGTAAGGAATAAGACATCCAAACTATGATCCAAAAGAAGGAGGTGGATTTCCGTGGAATGACAAGGAAGTGATCTGCAATTAAGCAGAGCCATAGTAAAAGAGTCAGGGTCCTTGACAGTGTTATGTGGGCGACAGCCAAGACAAGGTTCAAATACAGCACCCTCAGCCCAATAGTAGCAACAACTGGGATGTCTAGGCATGCGTAAAGCGAGCAATGAGTCCCGTGAATACCTATGGGAAGAGATCCGTGTGTTAGGAGAGTTAAGCAGAGTGGTATACCCTGGGCCCGTCTGGGCCCGGACGGGCACAGACGGGCTTGACTCTGGCGAAACTCCGGCGACAGTCCGGCGATGACGCTGCGTGATGACGCTGCGCGTCAGCATGGCTGACTTTATGTTCGCCGAGCGTGTGCACACTAGAGCGCTAACCGCGCCGCCTGCAATGTCCCCCCTCCCAATATGGCCACCAATCGAGACAGTGGACAGGAACCCGCTAAAACGCGGTGAGTATTCCAGAAATTATAGTGGGAGTAAGGTGGCAGCAGTGTGGGTCTGCGAGTGGCCCTAATTAAAAACGAGGGAAAACGAAGAAATAAGAATCAAAATAAATGGAAAAAACGGGAGTTTTAAAAGCGCATTAAATCCTACAGCCAACAGCAAGAACAGAGCTCTCCTAGCGCTTGCAGTCTTAGGTGTTAAGGGCGCTCACCTGTCACTTGCCTGCCTTTATGCTCGCCGAGCGCGTGCACACTAGAGCGCTAACCGCGCCGCCTGCAATGTCCCCCCTCCCAATATGGCCACCAATCGAGACAGTGGACAGGAACCCGCTAAAACGCGGCAAGTATTCCAGAAATTATAGTGGGAGTAAGGTGGCAGCAGTGTGGGTCTGCGAGTGGCCCTAATTAAAAACGAGCGAGAACGAAGAAATAAGAATCAAAATAAATGGAAAAAACAGGAGTTTTAAAAGCGCATTAAATCCTACAGCCAACAGCAAGAATAGAGCTCTCCTAGCGCTTGCAGTCTTAGGTGTTAAATGCACTTGCTCTTAAAAAGGTTCATATTTCAGGGATAGATTTATTTTATAACTTAAGGGCGAATCTAAGAATGGCCCCAATGTTTTTGTTAAAAATCTGACATCTAAGTGTTAAAAGCGGAATTCAGCTTAAAAACTGGTAAAAAAGAATCCCAAGATAATTAAAATCTTTTACTTTTGACAAAATGGAAACCCCCATGAAATAAGGCTTTGACTTCATGTTGGGGCAGCCTCATTTCATAATATGCGACTTGGAAAAATGTACTTTAAGATCCAGATCCCCCTTGTGCACTAAAAACAGTTCTAAAAGGATGTGGAGGCTATTAGCAGTACGTGCAATTAGAACTTCGTTGTCCGCATAAAATAATATGGGAATAGATGTTTGTCCCATACAGGGTACATCCTGTTACAAATACCATTTATAAAAAGTAAAAAAAGAAAAGGAGCCAGAATGCACCCCTGCCTAACACCCCTTGTTGATCTTATTAGAGGGGAGGATTTGCCAGAGGGACTAAAGAGGGCCCCCAACTGTACGATCCTGATGCAGGTGCATGATGAGAGTCAAGACATCTGGTTTCACTCCCATTTTGCCCATGTGTCCCTACAGTTTAGAATAGTTCACGAGGTCACCTGTGCTTGATGTCTATAAAAGCAAGGTGCAAAGAGCCTTTTTTTGCCTCAACATACTTCCCCGTTTATATACAAAACAGGCTCTTTTTATATTTTGATATCTTTCCCAACTTATAATGGATCAATCAAAGGAGGCAGGAGACACGGCGGATCTCTAACCAGAAATTGCCCCATCAGTGGCGGGCACACATTGAATCCAGTGTTCAACCTCAATGCACTAGTATAGAATATTTTGCCTGACAGATGATATTTTGTATTTGAATTTTTTTGTAATTGTTGACAGCAGTGGTGGGAGTCAGTAAGAACAGTACATCGTGGAAATGTCCACATTCATGTTAACTTCTATCCAAAGGCAAGAAAGTATTAAGTATTATTATATGCGACTTTATGGTATGATAAGGAGAATAAAAATACTGTTGACTATATGGCTACCTCTCAGGTGTCTATGTGCACTATCGCCAACCGCCTTTCTTACACGGAAAAACGCACGGCCTGGAGTACTGCCCATGGCATTTATGTTGTTTATGTCAGAGAGTTCTTAACAATAACATAGAAAGCAATATTTGTAAGATTTTTTTATACCGCTGTCAAAAGAAAGTGATTATTACAGTAAGCGTATCCAGAGGCCTTAATACAAGTCACGTTGTGTTTTGTATGGTTCATTATTGTAAATGACTGAGAACATCATTTCAAAGTTAACTGCAAATGGCTTACACCAAGACCAGATAGTCAAACTTAAAGAAACAGAGTAAGTAATTTACTACAATATATTGGCTTGCAGCATGCATGTCTCCCACATGTCCTCAGTGCATATTCATAGGTGGCCCTTGACGTGTGAATGCACAACCTTGTGTGCTTATACACCGACTGTGGCTGTCTATTCTCTTCCTGGTCTATATTATTGGCCGATTGTGCTGGTGACACAGAACCCTTTTCTGCTTTAAGGCACCTAGTTAATAGGTTGTTTCAGTAATAAATGCAATGGTAATTGTTTCATCAAACTGGAAGGACAAAAGGTAGGGTGTTGTAAATAAAGATGGATCCTTTGTAAGTTATATGATGAAAGTTTATTTAAGGAGATCGCACTTAAGTTACAGGTTTAAGGTAACACCTGATGAAGCAGGGTTTTGTGGAAAAAAACCTGCTTGGATCAAACTTCTCACTGTGTGGATTATTAACAAAAGTGGTGTGAAAAATTAACAGAGAAAAATTAATAATGGGAAAATGTGAAAACTGTGCTAATATGCTGGAAAGAGACCAATATTTCCAGGGTATCTAGTAGATCGCAAATGAAAATGATTAATGCAAAAATAATAGCCAGAGAAAATAATGATAGAAGCAATGAGTTTTAAAAAGAGAAATTTTCTTTTCATGAACTGTTTGAAAATATGTACATAATGTGTAGTGAAGTGCAAGCATTAATAGAGCATTAATAATGAAATGTTGTTATGACCTGATAACTATTTGTGTATTGGTTTTCCTAGAGAAAAGGCACACTTTACTGTTCTGTAGAGAAGGCCTCAAGAGCGTTTTGTTTTAGTTTGCTTTCTCAAAACGTAGACTGCAAAGAAATTTATTTTGTCCTTCGATTGCTCCGGACGATGGCCATGGTTATCTGGAGGAAGTAATGAATGTTATAAATGGAATTTCCTTGAAAAACTGAGAAAGTGTTCTTTAGGATAATCGTGCTGAAAGGTTTGCTACAAAGTAATCAAGAGACATGTGCAAGCTGCGGAAGAGTTTACCGGACTTTCCTCTGGTGAAGGACGATGACAATGGTTTTCTCAAGACAAATGAACTGTTGAACGTTAGGTGTGCTGGAAGTGGAGTAATCAGACTCCTCTTGAACCTGGACCAATTAGATTAATGAACTCTTTAGTTTTGATACATGTGAGGCTGGATCTTTAGTGAATTAGGGTGTAACTACTAGTGTTAGAATTATGTAGGGGGGAAAGGCCGACTTTGCGAGAGGAGAGGGCCGTGCTGCTGTTTGCCTTTCTTAACTGGCTGGCTGACATTCAGCTGAGCCTGACGCTTTAACTATGCTCCTCATATCCTTGTGAGGGTGCCCAGTTTCCCTTCCGGCCAGAGGATAGCTCTTCTAACTATTAGCATTTCTGTGCTATAGTTATTTCTAGGTTTGTATGATTATTCTGAATTTGCATTGACATTATTTGCAAATGCTCTTTTGTCTTTACAACTATCCGCTCACTCATGGTTCGTTGAGAGATGTTATCATGAATTATTGAATTGTTGTTTCTCTTGTGTGATGATCTATGATTCGAGCTGTTTTGCACTTGATGAACATTCATATTCTTTAAAATAGATAAAAACAAATTGATAAGTAATTAGAGTGTCATTATTAATGTACATTTGATTATAGTGTTTATAGATTATTGTCGATCTTTAGGTCCTCATAAGTTTAGGAATCCGTCTTATCAAAAGTCAATCCCTTACAACTCAAAAAAGGTCCATCGGAGAGAGAGGATCAAATGATTATGAAAATAGGCAATATATTTTAGATTTAGACTGCGAAAGGGACTGGTAGATGTTAAATTGGTTACTGATGGTAAATATAGGCAAATAACACCACCACCCCCTTCTGCTGGATCAGTTTTTAGTAGCAGACTGAATGGTTAGATTGATTAAATTGGCAATGGATTAAGATGGAATTGATTATTGTGATTAATATTATTGTGATGTATTTTCGTTATATGTGTGGTCCGCCTTTTGACCTTAATGCAAGTTGAGTAACATGTCCTAAGATCCCAGGATATTTAGCCTAGGGGCATCTCTTGATGTGGCATACACTAAGCAGTATAGCGGTGTCTGCTGTTGATGCGGTACTGAACAATAGTTGGTTGTTAGTATTGCACATGGAACTTTGAAGTTAGTATAGTGAGGATTTATAAGGGTACCTTTAGAAAGCGCAGCTGAAGAAGTCTCGAAAATTTTCACTTGAGTGAGAGTAGAATAACGCTGGTCGAGATTCTGCTGCAAGCAAAAGAATTCTTGGAGTGATTGTTGAATCGATTTTTCTTTTAGTGCAGCAGAGAAGCTGGCTTGTTTATATGTTCTAATTTTGTTTGTCTCATAAGAAAAACTCTTCAAGTTACTGACTATATTTTTTCTAAAGGGAGGTTCAGTCGCAAGAGTTATACTGACATCACAGAGTGCCGCGCCGGCACTGGTCAGCTAGTGTGAAATCGTCACGAAAAAGTGTTGAACTGCTATTGGTTTGTTGGTGTGAGTCGCGCTGATATTGGTCAGTGTGAGCGAATAGCGTTTGTGGAAATACAAACTACGTTTTCTCAGTTTTTGCTTGGGTTTTAGTGTTGGCGAACAAAACAAAATGAAGTTATTGAAATTGTTGAAAATTTTGTTTAGAAAGGATGAGCCTAAACCTATTAGAGAGGGAATTCCTGTACCGCCTGAGGGTACGCCTGCTTCTTTAATGTCCTTAGAAAGAGGATATCACATATAAATAGTTGGAAAATTTGAAGAAATATACAGAAGGAGATGGGAATATGGTACCTTTAACATGAAGATTTTAGAAAACCTGAGACATCAAATGAATGAATTGAGACCTAACCTTAGACCTATGCAATATGAAGCGCTTGAGGAATGGGAACATGAGGCTTACAAAAGAGACAGAGACAGGTCTCAGAATAAATACAGAAATAAAGTGAGTAGATACTCAGAGGCAAAGTGGGATACTCAGATGAAGAAGAGGAGGAGAGATGTGATCGCAATAGGTGAAAGATTATATCCAGTTGTTTTAGTGGAGAATCAGGAAGGAGGAAAGTGTAAAGAGAAAAAAATATATTTTGTGGAAACATGTCCAGATCCAAATGAGCTTGATGACAAGTTATTGGACGAATTATTGTTAAATAGACCACCACCATATCAGGAAGAACAAGAAAGAATTCCCCAAGTGCTCCATAATTCAAGTGGAAGTTCCTCAGTTTTCACAAAGGAGACACAAACGTAGTGAGCCAGGTGAAAGATGATTTAATAAAAAAGGTTTCTCAATTGAATTTGAATGCAGATGCTTTGTCAGTCCCCATGACTATTGGTCCCATAGTTCCATTGTATAGTGAGGGCCAGAGTATTTCATAAGTGCATGCATTGACAGTGCCTGTTAATAATAGGACTAGTGGTAGTGAGAGTGAGACAGGATCCTTGATTGACATTTCAGAAAAGTTAGTGGAAACCCCAAAGCGTAACGTGCAAATAGAACCGAGGAGATTAGTGCAGAATGTGAGAGAAGTGACAGTGACACCTACATCAGGAGGTTCAATTGGACCATCTCCAGAGGAATTGGATGAATGGATTAGGGGGATGGTGTCTAATAAAGTCAATACGAGCATGGATGTGGGTAGATTAAAAGAGGATTTGGAAAAAATTATATTGGGTCGATCAGTCCTGAAAGGTTGAGTAAATATCCGGAGGAAGAGTTATTATTTTTATGTAAAAATATTACAATGAGAGCAAAGAGTCTTCAAGAGAGATTTTCTAAAATAGCACAAACCTATGGTGTTGACATAGAAAAATCAAAGGTTTTACAAAAAAAACATACAGATTGGATTTTAGTGACAAGGATTTGGAGAGTTTGAATGCTTCAGGAAAGCGATTGTAAATCAAAGAGTTGATAAATACATTGAGACGATGGGGTGAATTGGAACAATAGAAAGGCAGATGGGCTAAAGAGAAGTAAGAAATGGTTGCAAATCAAGGTGCTTCATCAATGACCAGGGAAGTGGATCAAGAAAGGAGGTGGCTTACACAACTGATAGCTAGCTAGAGCTGATTGCTGCAAGGAATCCATTACAGGCAACAATGTTAAATAGCTAGAGTACAGGACAGCAGATGGGCAGAATGAGGGTCTGCATGGTGAAAAAGGAAGCATTAAACCTATAAGTATCCCACCTAGTATGTTGGGTGTGATCAATTCTAGAAGAGAGTGTCATGCTTCTTCATCGGGTTCACCCCGACTCCTACCAGTATGGCACAGGGTCATAGGACCCTTAAATACTAAAATCCCACATCTACTATACATTTGTAAGCTTCCCCGACTACTCCACCAATAAAGGGATACCTTGGAGAAGTGGAAGGATTTTTAATCTCTAGTTAAGCCCCCTGGTCTTTTCTCTGTAAGATCTCCCTGGAAGATGGTTGAGCCCAACCTGACCTTTAGGAGTCAGAGTGAACCTGATGATGAAGCATGACATTATTAGAGTGTATGAGGGTTATTTAAAGGAAAGGATGCTTTTCCTTCCCGCACTGAATACCGAAGAGCCGATGTGGAGACCACAACCCCTCCCCCACTCCTTCTCTCTCTTCTAGAATTGATCACACATGACATGCTAGGTCAGATAATTATAGCTTTGATGTTTAATTAATAAATGTGGACGTATCCCTCGAATCCCTTTCAATTGAGTAAGGAACTCTCTACCCTCTAGATCTGTAAAGGCCCCCCTGCTCAGATCGAAATGGTATACAAGAAAAAGGAAGCATGTCACATGTTCACCGGAACAGAAGCATGTAAGTGCATACTGAGCATGCAAAGTACAAATGTGCATTATGCATTATACTGAGTGTGTATTGCAATATTTTCATTCCACAGTCAGTATAAATGCAAGGTATGTGTTGCTAGGTGAACAGAAAAATGTGTGCTGTGGTGACGTACTGTACTGCAAGCCATGGTGATAGGTGTTCTTTGGAGCTATGTAGTGTGAGGTTGCAAGATGGACAGTAGTCCTTAGTGAAGCTGTGCTGGCAAAGTGTAGGTTTGAGTCATGTAGTTGTAGGTCCTTGTAGTCAAGCCATGTTCGGTGAAAGTGCACAATGATACTTTATGAGGTGCGACTAGTAAAGCAGTGCTGTACAGGGGGTGTGGTTTAACATGTGGTGCCACGTATTTATGCAGATGCTTTGCTCTGCTGGCGTGTATTCTTTAAGAAACGGAGTATCAGGTGCTCATAATTGCTTTGCGAGGGTGCCCATTAACGCTCGTGTCTCCCGTGAAATGGTGCTGGATATTGTTTAACTGGTAGGCTTCTCCAATGAGCAGCTCGTGAGCTACTGGTAGCTCTCCATCCACCTGTGAGTAGCTCTCATGTGTGCAACCCACCCATTAAATTTGAAGCTTTTGTTTGGTGGAGTTCATATTTGCTTACCAAAATTGAAAAGTATGCATTTGATTATGAAAATGTGTGTATTTTCGGAGCCCATCATTTCCAAAGTATATTTAAAGCTGATATTTGAATGATAAATCATGCAGCCCTGGGAGTCTTATTACTACTACTATCACCTTGGTGCCATGGGACATTGCAGCTGTGGCTGTTATGTATTACCCTTGTAGAGGTATTGCGAATGGACAATGCTTTTTTTACATTACTGCTGGTAATCTTGCACAGAGGTGATCAAGGCTGGTAATGCATAGGGTGGACACTAATGCAACTTTGTCTGATATGTACAACACTAATAATATTAGCAGCCGCGGCCCGTGCAAGTAAGAGCGGTGCTGCGGGGGGGGGGGGGGGGGGGGGGGGGCTCGGAGAATTTGGCAGACTACTTCGAGGGAAAATTAAATAAATAATTAATTTTCCCCCACTACCTGGCCTCACCGTTCTTACCTGCACAGGCCGCGGCTGAATATTAGTAGCTCAGGAGGATTTTCATTGAAACTAAGTAGCTCTTGTTAGTGGAACGGTTGGAGACCCCTGTGCCTGGTGCAAACAATCTTAGCTCTGTGTTTAATAAGAGTCTACTCTGGAGTGCTCTGAGAGATTGCACAGTAATACTCGTGCCACTGGGTGCCAACACTGATGCGGAACTGGAGATGACGTAACGTGTGGTGCTAGGAGTTGGACGCTTTGCTCTGCGCGCGTGTCGCACCAGGTGCTTATACTGAAGCAATAACCCTCGTCCCAGTGGGTGCTAATAGCAGAACGAGCTGCGGATGGCAAATGGGTGCTTGGTGTTCGTACTGCGGCCCTGCTACGTGAGTGAGCTCGTGCGGCTCAATGTGCTACTCGGTGCGACCAGTGAAGCAACGATGCAGAAACGGCCTATAATAAAGTGGTCACGTGGCGGTAGTCAGAAGCGCCGAGTGCTGAAAAACAGCCCGTCCCAACTTGGCCGCAGTACAAGTCTGGAAGCCCCGGTGGCGAGGAAGAATTTCCTCTTCCGACCACAACATAAATAATGCAGCATCCCCGCAGACTTCACGCGGATCATACCTCTGTGTAGACTTCAATGAATGTCCACACTGTGGAACCGGAGACAACCCCAAGGCACCACGCCGGACCTGACAACCGGCAACAAAGTTATACAGACTGTCTGATCTTGAGCACATGTTGCCCTGATTATCCCTCAGTGGAGCGCGAGCACCGATCCATCTCTGTCCTGTCCACTCCCCTTGACAAGGAAACCACCGTAATGCTTTCCATGGAGTCTGCACAGATATCCAAGTCAGCAGGCTCCCCCTGGAACACACAAAAAGGCAACCAGGATACTGTTTGCGTGCCCACCTCTGCAGGTGGAAAAATGAACACTGCCCAGTTTCCCTTCATAAAAACACAACATGCACAAAGACACCTTTCTGCCACTCTTGACGCTTCATCCTATTTTGAAGCCCTCTTCCTCTTACTCATAAATACCTTCAGAGGCACTGCAGACTCCCTTGAGCACAGCATGCTTTCCTCCACCACAAGAAGCATTGCAAACAAGTTTCCTTGGCACATTCCAGGCAAGAAGTAAATATTCCAGTGGCTCCTTCCCAAAACCCCATTGCCTTCAACACTTTTAAAATCACCCCTCTCTCACCGGTTCCACCAGTATCCATTCTCAAAAAAACACTTCCTCATGTGCCAGACTCACTCTTTTGAATTGCAAATGATCAAAACATTTCAACCACTCGTCCTCACGCACTCACCTCGACTATTCAACCAATGCATCTTTCTGGGTGTCTTTGTAGTGCTTCACAGCAGAAGCGAACCCCGTCTTACTGAAGAAGGCCTGCACGAACCCCTTCTATGCCTACAAAGGCCAGACTCTCTCATTTTTACCAACTTTCTTGAAAGTAGAGCTTTCAGCACTCACTGATCTCCAAACTCTTCAACCTCCTCCAGTCCGACGTCTACAAAATACCTACCAATGCCTATGCGGAAAAGCCAAATAAATACATAAAGCAAAACAAATAAACCTTCCCGCTTCTTTCACCTCTCTCCTTTTTCTTTCTTTCTTTCTTTACTATTTCCGTTTCATATCCTCGGCCGACCTTTACCCTTATCGGACTTATTTTCCCGAGCCCATCTTTCACCCACTCCCTCGGTTCATCCACTCTCTGCTTCTGACTTAGCGTCTTTGCCCCCTTCCCGTCTCCCAGCTCTCCTTTCACTCTTCTCACTCTATCCGGTCTCTCCTCTCTTCCACCTTGGCCGTTCCTTTCTCCCCTCTTCCCTTTGACGCGCTGCCTCCCTCCTTCTCCGTCCCTCATTGCCTGGGGCCAGGCCTCCTTTCACTATTTACACGGTATGTTTTATGACAGAGCCGGGGGTATATAAATAGACAGACAGAGCCCTCTCTGTGTCCTCCGCTGCAGGTATCATTACCCTAGCCTTGCTGGGAGCACCAGGCCAGCTGGAGAACTGTCCAGCCTGCAGCGGGAAGCATGCTCACCTCCTGGTTACAGACTGAATCTTTCAGATTCAAATACGCTCACGTTAATCTGCAGAGCTGTTGTACTTCTTCACTCTACCCTCGGGGTTGTACTTTCAGATTCTAGATTCGGAGAAACAGCATAGTTGGTAGTTCCCCAAAAAATCACCTGTCACCTGAAAACCATCTTCGCCCTACAGACCCTGACGACCATCATTTTCAAACATAGACAGGTGCCCATCTTCACCAACAAACCGAATACCAGCCTCAAGCGATCACAGGAACCACTCTCCTTCAGCCCAGAGTTTCAATTTAACAAGCATTTGCAATGCAACAGGTCTCGCATTTGCAACATTTAAAGCTATCGGTATTTTAAATGGCAATGTCTTTTATGTATTTGTTTTGAAAACCAACACAGATAAAATGTTTGTTATTTACAATGTCAGTAGCTGGGAGTGTGGCAAATACGAGACCTATCGCATTGAAAATTTGCAATGCACTAGGTGTTGCATTTATGAGAGCAGTATCTATTGGTATTGTAAATGATAATGCATTTAATGTATGTGTTTTAAAAAATATGTAATGTTATTGCTATGTTTTGCTTAATAAATGTTAAAGCTGTAGTAGGGTCTTGTCTTAAATTTATGTTGCAGGGTGGGGTATGTTTTTTGTATGGTTGGAGGGATGAATGTATTGTTTCGTTGTAGTTCTGGATTTCTATAGTGCCCCTGTTATTATAAGTAAGTAACAGGCACGGAGGTGGTGGTGGTATTGAGCGGTGCTTTTTGTGGTGGTGGTATTAGAAGTGGTGTATTGGTGGTAATGGTGGTGTTGGTACTGGTGGCAGTGGTATTGGTGGGGTGGTATTGGTGGTGGTGGTATGTGTGATGGTAGTACTGGTAATGTTAATACTGGTATCTGTAGTATTGGTGGTGGTGGTACTGATGGTAGTACTGGTGATAGTACTGATGGTGGTAGTGGTAGTGTTTGTACTGGTGTTGGTGGTAATGGTTGTGGTACTGCTGGTGTCTGCTTACCTGGTTCTCTAGCTCCACAGCAGCCCTGCTGACCTGGTTCTCTGGCTCTACAGCAGCTCTGCTGACCTGGTTCTCTGGGTCCACAGGTGCTCAGCTGACCTGGTTCTCTGGGTCTAGAGCGCCTCTGCTGACCTGGTTCTCTGGGTCTAGAGCGCCTCTGCTGACCTGGTTCTCTGGGTCTACAGGTGCTCTGCTTACCTGGTTCTCTAGCTCCACAGCAGCCCTGCTGACCTGGTTCTCTGGCTCTACAGGTGCTCTGCTGACCTGGTTCTCTGGGTCTACAGGTGCTCAGCTGACCTGGTTCACTGGCTCTAAAGCAGCTCTGCTGACCTGGTTCTCTGGCTCTACAGCAGCTCTGCTGACCTGGTTCTCTGGCTCTACAGCAGCCCTGCTGACCTGGTTCTCTGGCTCTACAGGTGCTCTGCTGACCTGGTTCTCTGGGTCTACAGGTGCTCAGCTGACCTGGTTCACTGGCTCTAAAGCAGCTCTGCTGACCTGGTTCTCTGCCTCTAAAGCAGCTCTGCTGACCTGGTTCTCTGGCTCTAATGCAGCTCTGCTGACCTGGTTCTCTGGCTCTACAGCAGCCCTGCTGACCTGGTTCTCTGGCTCTACAGGTGCTCTGCTGACCTGGTTCTCTGGGTCTACAGGTGCTCAGCTGACCTGGTTCACTGGCTCTAAAGCAGCTCTGCTGACCTGGTTCTCTGCCTCTAAAGCAGCTCTGCTGACCTGGTTCTCTGGCTCTAATGCAGCTCTGCTGACCTGGTTCTCTGGCTCTACAGCAGCTCTGCTGACCTGGTTCCCTGGCTCTACGGCAGCTCTGTTGACCTGCTTCTCTGGCTCTACAGCAGCTCTGCTGACCTGGTTCTCTGGCTCTACAGCAGCTCTGCTGACCTGGTTCTCTGGCTCTACAGCAGCTCTGCTGACCTGGTTCTCTGGCTCTACAGCAGCTCTGCTGACCTGGTTCTCTGGCTCTACAGCAGCTCTGCTGATCTAGTTCTCTGGCTCTACAGCAGCTCTGCTGACCTGGTTCTCATCGAGTGCGAGTGTTTTTATCTTAATGCACTTTATGGGATTGCGTCTTCATCGCGTCACTACTGCAGATGACGCCAGTCATTTACTACTATGTCGGCACCGCTGCATGCCCCCAGTCGAAAGACTGTGCTGTTATTAAATACATTATTGGTTTTCTGCCGTAACTTACACTGGATTACATACGTAAACAATCTGTTATCTACAACTCCCAGAATGCGGAAGGGGCTTAAATAAAAACCCTGGGGCACAGCGCTGTTGCTAGCATGGTGTTATTGCTAACAGGATAAAGAATTGTTACTTTTCTTTCATTAGGTGGACTTGGAGCAGAATCGCCTCGAGGAGCTTGCCAGAATCAGTACGTGCTTTTTGGTGTTGGTGAAAGGATTGCCAACTACTCACACTGCCCCCGGGCCACACTCGTCCACAGAGCACACAACAGGCCAAGAGATAAACTTCAGCATTCTGAGGCCCCATTCAAACCTAGGCCTCTCTGCAAATGCTGCCACCACTCGTCATGGGGGTGGGAGGAGGTGGCGGTCGGAAATTATAAGGACCTTGGTGACCATTAAAAGGTCTGCAGGAGAAAAAAGAATAGAACGGACGGACTCTGCATGATAAGGGGAGCATAGGAGCGAACAGCAATGGAAGAAGCCATGCAGGATGCCAGAGAGTGGGGTGGAGGTAGAGTAGCGAGGGGAGGGTGTGAATCCCCTGTGCTCCCTGTGAACCCCTGCGCCTGTGAGCTCCGTGCCTGGCCAGAGTACTAAACAAAGTACTAAAACACGCCCCCACTGATAAGAAAGTTAGTTACGACAGCCGTAAACCAGGCCATCGTCTGTAGGGGCTGTCCGAAAAGCAGACTGGGTGGTAACCAAAAACCCTGGCTAACAATCGGAAGCCAGGGTTTTACTTAAATTATGACGCTACCCAGTGAAAACCATGGGCGAGGCTTAAAGTCCTTTTGAGAAATGTCTTCTATCCCAATATCGCTCGCAGGCGAGGAGCGCATGCGCGCTCCAAGGTCCACAAGACCTAAAAAAACGAACTGCATTCTGGGAGTGTTGCCCTGTGTCAGTGTTGAAAAGGCAATCAGACACACAGACTCTTGGCTGCATGGAATCACCTCTTAACCGAAACATAGGGAACAGCAGAAATAAATAACTAGTGCCACAGAAACCACAAGCCGCCAACATTGCCACCACCCCACGGTCAGAATCCGCGAAATCCATCAACCTACACAAACCATCCTTGTCAATCCAAACCAATCATCAGAACCTCATGACAGATCACTCTATATCAGAGGTCTTCAAACTGGGGGGCGCGCCCCCCTGGGGGGGCGTGAATGTGTTCCCAGGGGGGCGCCAATGACTGCGTCCTTGACTCTATGATTAAATTAGGTGCCAATGACTTTCGGAGAATCCGACTGAGGAGCAACATAAACATTTCAAGTCATCAAGAAGGAAGGGTTTCAATTCTGGGAAGGACAGACGGGAGGATTACTCTGTCTTTCTTCACGTTCATGAGAACAGCTGTCATTTCCAAGGTCATTTATTTAACTGTAAAATTATAGTTCTCAAGAACACAACGATATTTAATTACAATAAAATATATAGTCCGCCAGTCATGACAATCAGTCCCATACATTATCCTCAGTCTACTCTTCATTTTCCTCTTGCTTCATGCGAACAAGCTCTGTCCTCTCCTTTCACTGACCACGCCTCAGCTCCAAACCTAATAAGGAGACCGCAAACTTATGTTATCCAGCTCAATAGTAACCTCGTTATATATCAGCACATCATGCCCTTTATCACTTGCTGTCAGCAGTGCACCCGAAACAGTTTGGCTTTTCCTTATTATTTTAGATACTTTCCATGTTTTCAAATCCTCTACGTCCTGCCCCAGAGTCTTTGAGACCACGTGGGATACACAACTTTCATCATTACCGTGACGCTGCTTTGGTTGGTCTAGAAAAGATGTACCAGCAGTGGGCGAGAGGAGCATCTTACTTTTGTGCAATTGGGTTATGTCTTTGCACTCTACTGTGCCTTTTCCACGCGAGTCTGTGTTTGTTAATTGTTTGCATGCTAAGCTATAACTGTGATGTGTATCATCTGTTATGTGAAACCTAGCAGAGCTATGAAACTAATTGTTATTTTTCCGCTTTTCTTAAATGTCTATAAACACAAGTTAAAAAAAATCAATACATCATATCAATAATAGTTTCATTGAGTATAATGATACGAATTCAGTTACGTCAATAGCCTTTACTCTGAAAAAACAAACTCTTAATTATATCATTCACAGGAAGGGAGAATCTTCATTGCAAGGTTGTTGGGTAGGATAATCCTCACCTCAATGTCTTTAATAGAACTGAAACTTTCCCTCTTGATAGGAAATGTTAGGATAGGAAAACTGGAGGTATGTCTATGCATGTTTAAAGCTTAGTTACCACCAAGGAGACTTGGCAGCAATTTGTGCGCCAACGCAGAGTGAAAGGACAGGAATGCACCATATTTCATAAATAAGCTGCATTCCTGCCCTTTGACATTGGCGTAGGGCAGCACAGCAAGAAGACTTGCGACGCTGCCCTACGCGAAAGCCTCATAAATGAGGCACATTGTTTTTAGCCACCCCTTTGACCACCCCCCCAAGCTCACTGACCTTTGGTTTGCTAAACATTGTTTAATTTTTTTTTTTTATAGAACTTGGTCCTCCTCATCATTGCCACCTATACAGCGGCGGCCGGCTCAGGTAAGTGCGTTGAGGCGGGATGGGCAGGGAAGTCGATAGACTACGGACTAGGTATAATTAAATAAATAAATAATACCTAGTTAGTCGCCTTCCCCCTCTACGCCCACCGCGCTTACCTGAGCTGGCCACCGCTGGATAGTTGGCAATGATGAAGAGGACCAAGTTCTATACATTTTTTTCCAGAGGGGGTCCTTAAGCCTAAAAAAGTTTGACGGGGGTCTCGGCAGCAAAAAGTTTGAAGGCCTCTGCCCTATGGCAAGGCCTGCCCCATTGCTCTGCCCCTTTCTGAGGCTGGTGAACATGCCCTATGAAGCAGGGATTGTTTCACAATATTTGATGTCAGAGACCCGTATTCCTGGGGAATACGCCTGAGCCCAAGACATGTTTATGGCAGGTATAGAGTATGTTGCTCAGCACTCCTGTTTAATCATGTGGTAGGGAGACCCCAGTAAAAAACATGTTTTGGTCACCCACATGAAGTTTTAATATAGGTCTCCTAGTGTAACGAATGGAGTACATAAATGTTGTCATAAGTGACATAACCTCACCCAAACTAGGGAACCCATACCTAGGAGACTGTACAACCAGTGGACATTAGTACTCTTGAATGCTTCCCAGTGCAAGATATGGAACCCACTGATAAAGCATACCAAATTAGGTAAATGAGCATTCATCATCCTCTATGAGTACATGAATGTACAGTAATTCTAGAATAGGTTTGGCTATTTCTTGCAGGAGTTTTGCACTTCCTGTATGTTTAGAACTGTGTACGAAAAATGGTAAAAGTTCCTTCTTTAACGCCTCACACTCACTCTTTAGTGCGTTAGTTACCGGTGTTGTACCTATCCTGTATGTGTGAGAGAATTGTGTAATGTTCTTTCTGCTGCTGACACCTGTCCTTTACATATTATTTGTGTTCGGGAAGGTTGTGTTCCGACTGTTCATGTTGTACCTTTATTGTATTGTAAAGCTCGGTAGAACACTTTACACTTGTAATAAGGAAAAAAAGATCCACATTGTCAATGCTTGTTTCAAAGCATAATGTGAGTAAAGTGTGAGGGTAGTTTACTTTTGGTTTTACGAGTAAAATAAGCAGTTTTTGAAATGGAGCAAGTGACTTTGCAATATTTTTAAAGATAGCTGCCATAGCTTAAATTCGACTCCAAGGTATTGAAGCCTTTACGCGAGCATCACTTACATCATACAAGGTCACAATAATAGAATTATTTTCGGCACAAAGCGATTAAGTGATTGCCCAGAATCACAGGATGTTGAACCAACGCCGAGACTCACACCTGCTTCCCCTATTCCAAAGTCTGCAGCTCGGACCATAACACCGCATCCTCTCCCTGCCTCACAAAGAAGTGCTGCATAGGCTGCAGATGGTGCCCCGTGAGGGCCGCTGGTGGTGTTCCCCTTACCTCGGTTATAAGCAGGGCTTTAAGTGGGCCGGGTCTCCCCGGGTCTGAGCACCCGCAGTTTTTTAGGTCTCGGCTTAGAGACGCGTGAAGCGCGTTCTCGGCAGAGAACTATAGCAATCGTTTCAGCCGACAAAGGGAGACAAGAGCTGGCCACGCGCCCAGCATCGTGAATGGGAGAGGGAACGACAAGAGATGGTTGCGCGCGTGAGATGTGCACGCTCACGGGGACGGCGTCTTCGCTCCCACCGTGCTTTTACTTTCCCCGCCGCCATGAAGATCCTCAGCCCCCAGAGCAGCACCAGCGGTAAGCGTGCTTCGGGGCTTCAGTTTGTTTGTTTTTTGTGTATTTTCTTTGCTCTTGTATGTGAACCTGCTGCTCGCAGTTTCTTCCGTTTGAAATAACAGCAGTAACTGCGTCAGTGAGAACCTGCTGCTCGCAGTTTCTTCCGTTTGAAATAACAGCAGTAACTGCGTCCGTGAGCGGTATGAAGCACCTTCTTTGCGCTATTCTGGACATGTATAATGTGCCCAGGCTCACAGGGTGTTCAGCCACGCCAGGATTCTGAGTTCACTCCCCTGCTCCAAAGGCTGCAGGTCCGAGCCTCGGGCCCCCTGGTAGAACCGCTCTGGTCTTCGTGACAACCGCGCGTTCCTACACACCATTTACACTTGCACCCTCTTCAAATGTCCCTTCTGCCCCCATTCTGATACTCGGTGCGTCGCCAAAGGTGGTAACTCACGCACTGTTTTACATATCACAAATACTTCACAGGTAACAGCCACCACATGCCTCCCAACATGTGCTTCTGGTCCTTTGGGCGAGTCTTGCAATGTCCCTTTGTTAGGGCGACATTAGCGCCCTAAAGCAAAGTGTTCTCTCCTTTTCGCCACATGCAGGCACTTTTAACACCGACCTATCACACCAGAAATGTCTTCTTATCAACGGCGCCATCGACACTTTAAACACAAGTTTAAAGATGCCCTCTGACCTTTCCTTTTACTCCCTGAACCCCTCACACACCCTTTGATCCTCAGCAGAACCCTCGCACCTACTTCAGACACCAGGGAACCCCCTCACACCGTCTCTGTCTTACACAAGCCAACTGCGCTACTTTTCTTATTCAAATACGGGCCCCTGTTTAGCTCTTCCAGGCGCTTGATTTTTAGCACTTGCAAACATTCACGGCCAGAGCAGGATTTCATTGGTCCTTTGATCCGTAGGGCAAAAACCCCTTCGTTTGGTTTAAAATGTGCGCCTAGCACCTCTGTGTAAATACACTCTTGCCAGACATTTTCCAGGTGCGCTATCTTTTTTCTTTTCTTTACTAACTCCTATTTATTTCTTTATCAAATAATAGGTTTCCATTAAGAAGCCATAAAAGCAAGCCAGCAGCATCCATACTAGTATCTACATTACTCCGCAATATTATTAAAACACCTTAAATATACAATTACCAGTTTATTTAAAATTAGCCATGCTATTTAATAAAATGCTACGCTAACATTGTTTTTACAACATATTTGCCTGCTTGTATTCCTGAACTCAAAAACATCTATTCTACCTTCCTAGGACCGTTAATCAAACCAGACAATTCGCTTTTCCAAGCTCCTTTTATCTGCAATTTACGATTTTCACAGGCTATTTAAATGACACATGTTCACGTGTTTTATTAGTCCTAAAAGATAAGATAGCTATCTTCTGTTCCTGCTCCTCTACTTAAACTCAGGAAGAAAAGCATTTCCAAACTTCCTTCCCATTCCAAACGGAGCTGCTGCTATACATTGTAGGAGCCCGACGCATCGCTATCTACTGCGCTCTTCTGCTTAAACTCAGGAAGAAAAGCATTTCCAAACTTCCTTCCCATTCCAAACGGAGCTGCTGCTATACATTGTAGGAGCCCGACGCATCGCTATCTACTGCGCTCCTCTGCTTAAACTCAGGAAGAAAAGCATTTCCAAACTTCCTTCCCATTCCAAACGGAGCTGTTGCTATACATTGTAGGAGCCCGACGCATCGCTATCTACTGCGCCTTAGGAGTCTCAAGGCAAGAGCGGCATGTCCTGTGCCCTGCCCCAGCACAGTCTGTTTGTGTGTATGTGATGTGAGAGTGTGTTCGTATGGGTGTGTGTGAGAGCACGAGACAGTATGTGTCTGTGTGCATACCCAGAGGCGCACACTGCAACAGTGCACGCGCCTCTCCTTTTATTTAAAAGGATTCCCAGCTCGAGGCGCACACACACACACACACACACACACCCACACACATACAACCACACACACACACAGCCACAACTACACATAAAACCACACACACAACCACACCGTCAGTGCACACTTTCACCAGGCACAGACACCATCAGTTGTCAGTGCACGCTTTCACCGGGCACAAACACCACCAGCCGTCAGTGCACGCTTTCACCAGGCACACACACCACCAGCCGTCAGTGCACGCTTCCGCCAGGCACACACACACCACCAGCCAGCAGTGCACACTTCCACCAGGCACACACACCACCAGCCATCAGTGCAGAATTTCTACAGGCACACACACTACCAGCCATCAGTGCACACATCAATTGTTAACGCATCCACAATTAACTATTGTAGCAATCGCAGTATGGCGCACTTTACTTTTAAACATATTCTTCTAAAGCGCAGCATGCCACCATTGCTACAAAAATAAATACTCATTTTTTTGGCCTACAATTTATAGACTTTTGTTGCAGTTGGTGTTGCAATATTTAGCAATGCCAATAGCTCAAACTTAATTAACCTGAGACCTATTGCATTGTAAATGCTTGTTTAAAGGTGCCTTGATACGGGTCTCTATTGGGCTTTGTTTTGTGCTCTGGGACAGGCCGTCAGGTTTTTTCCCCAGACTGCAGTGACAGCCGACACATGGACGCGCACATGCTCACACTGCTCGCTTTCTCACTAGTGGAGAAGTTACAGTTGTAGGGGAAGGGAAAACCTTTAAAGGGAGTAATTTTCCCTCTGCATTTCCCTTTTGAAACTCAGGACCAGCACCATTGTCGTGGTGTCACCAGGGCTTTAAGTGGAAGCTTTTTCAATATTGTATACAATCCATAGTTGCTGCTTATTTATCGTATGCAACTAACGGCCATTGACAAAGCCAATAGTCCTGACTTGTTGCAGGTATGATGTTACTTGTTGTATCATATATCTTAATTACACTGGCTACGCCCCTTTGAGATACCCTCACGTTTTTTCATCCCACTTAAAGCCCTGGTTATAGGGAAAAATAGTTTTATGTAACTATCTGAATTCATAGTCGACATCGTAGCAGGGCACCGCTCCGTGAACGGTACACATACTAGACATTGGCAATATCCAACTAAAAACACACACACACACACACACACACTTCGCTGTTAAATCTGAGTTACACAAAGTGCGCAGTTTTGACACATAAATAAGAGGTGGCAGCTGTACCCAACACAAAGGCACTTACTTTAATGACCACACAAGAATGGAGGGGAACAAGCTCTCCTATCAGGATATGATTATTTAAGATGGTGAATAAAGGCAGATTTCTACAGTAGACACTCAGCGCACTTTGGATATAATAAGGTAAACACATCTCAGTCTGAAGTGATCTCTCGCAAACAATCATAATAAATCATTCTCAGGTTTCGATACTTCACGGCTCTCAGGAGTTACAGTTTATTGTTCTAACAGAATAAGCAAATAAATGTGTCTTTTATTTGAGTACTATTTCAAAGTACGCAGAAACTGCGCTGTAATAAGATCTGTGTTTAGGCCAATCCCATCCACACTCTGGGTTTATTGCCACTAAAGAAGCAAGTTAGTGGGAAAGAGATTAACCAGAGACAGCCAGACTTTGGGACCCACAAAAGAAAGTTTTGAGATCCTCCCTGAATGGGACAGTGGAAAGTATGTCATGAATATCGTGCTATTTCTATCCTATACTTTGCCTGTGTTACATGTGCTAAACAGTTATGCAGAAGAGGGATACATCATTCCTATCGAGCACGGTTGGTTTATATAATTTTGATTGAAGAGTAATAATCAAGCCACTAAGGGTTTTTAGCCACATAGAGATTAGGTTATAAAAACTGAGCACAGAAAGTGAAGGGCACAGTGGAGTATTCACACCAGGCAACACTGGGATATGGTGGGTACACCATCTCTCCAAATCCAAATGAAGGCCACCAGAACAGGAGGCACTTCACCTTCATGGGATGAGTGATCCGTACAGCCAGCCTTGTGAGACGAGAATAACAGGCCGTGCAATCTCCTTGGACACAGAATCTCATTGTTCAAACAGATATGCAGGTCCGCACCATCTATGAAACTCAGAACAAGTTCTATTTTCTGTGCTTCGAAGGAGCAGAAAGAGAGTAGGATTGCTAGCTATTAATAACAGCAATCATGCTGAAGTGTTATCTATTATTCATGCTTCAGGTAACCCTTGCGGCTGCCATGTTATCGGTCATCATTGTGGTTACAAATCATATTGTTAACGCGAGTTTAGTTTTAAAATACATACTTAGAATGTATCCTTGGTGTTCTAGTGTATTCAGATCTTGCATCCACTGGGTGCACTCTCACTTGCGAGACATATTATATACAAGGGGCTTGGACTCCGACCGTTGTTTACCATACGTTGGCTTCATTGTCATTCTTATTTTCTGCCTCCTAATTGGGCAGCGCCTGCCGGATTCACTTGCTCTTCTTTCCTCGAGATCACGTAAATATTGATTGACTTTTTATTAGTGTCATATTCCTGCAGATAAATTGGGATTGAGTTTTGTTTTCCTTATTTCCCCGTTGTTGCTTGCCTGCTGCTTATTGCCACTGTTATCCGTGTTGCTTTTCCCATCCCCTGTTGTTCATGTTGCTCTTTGTTTTAGCCCTCCCACCCTGTGTCCATCTTCCTGCTACTACCTCCCCCTGGTGCAAGTGTTGCTTTTACCCCGCTTACCCCGTTATTTGTTTTGCCCTGTCCCCAGCCGTTATTTAAGTAAAAAAGGCATTGACGCAGCCGGCGTTGGCAGTATCATAGTGCTTTTTTTCTAACTTTACTTACAGTCAAGCTGCAAAGCCCCGGTGCTATACAACATGGCTAAAAGACACTACTAAAGCCAACAGGCTTCTTCATAGGTGCAATCTATTGGCTTGGCCAATGCTTGTTTGAATAAGTTATTCCCTAATGAAGGAGGGTTTGAGATTCCACTAATTGTTCCTGTCCCATTTCATGTAACTCATTGCTTCCAAAACACATCGAGCTCAGATATTATTTGGCGAGTTGTGTAATGGATGCAGAACAGTTTTTAGGTCTCGCCTACGCAGTGCGCATGCACTGCATAGGAGACCTTTAGCCGTCGTGCACCTCATTTTCCAAGCGCATACTCGTGCTTGTGGCGGCATACGCCTTGCGGGAGTGCGCAGAGGGGCGCCACAAGCACGAGTATGTGCTTGGAAAAAGAGGAGACTGCTCTCTCCAGCGCGCACTACTTGCGGGTGCATCCCTCCGCCTCTCTCTCCCGCTGCAGCGCAATGTTTTTACACCTCGAATGTTGTCCACTCCAGTGGCGACCTTGGCGAACACCTGGCTCGAAATTTGGACAGGCCGCCAAGGCAGTCTAACTTTGTTGCGTTCCATTTTGTGCTCTCACAAGGTTCCCTTTTCTGTCCGCATTTTTTCTTTTCTTCTTCCTTTCATCTCTCTTCAAACTTGATTTTCGCTTTTTGTTTCACTCTCTGTCCCTTCTCTTTGTCTCTGACCCTTTTGTCCTTGCCTTTTTCTGGTTTCTCCCTCTGACCCATTTATCGATATTCTAACCGCTTATTTCTCGGTCTTTCCTTTCGTAACCCTTCCCTCTCGATCCACTTCTTTTTATTTTCTCTTGTGCCCTGCCCAGAGTTCACATTTCTCTCTTATCCTCTTTCTCTCACCCTCCCTCTCGTCCCTTCTCTGCACCTCCTTCACTCATTCCCCTACTCTTTATACTTTCTCACCTCTCTCGCGCACCTATTCTTACACACTTTTTTTTTCTAGCCCTCTCTTCCTCTCTCTCGTCGGAATGCGCCCCCCACTCCCCCAACACTGCTCTCTCTGTCTTTTCCCTTACTTTCGTAATGTCTTATTTTCAGGGATAATGGGGTTTCAACGGCAGCCGCAGCAATACGGTTTCTCTTCATACTTCATCTAGTGAGGGTCTTGCTGTTTTGTGTCTTCAGCGACATCCAGAGGTCCTAGAGTAGTATTCGTGTACTGAAAGCAAGATTTGTGGCCATATGCATAATAGCTTTAATGTTGACACTGATTGGTTAATGGTCGGCGTTTGGGATAGGCATTAGGGAGCGCAATATAGGTATCAATTTGACACAGACCATTTGTAATACTAGCCTAGCCTAAGTGATAGTGTTGCCAATCTATAGGGCAGCAAAGCACTGGCTCTGCTCTTCTGGGTGTCTTTTAACCACATGAATGCTACAGCAATTCATCCTCTGTGCTGCAGATCCTAGATTCCCATTGTTCATGACGAGCTGAGCTCGTCATGAGCACACAAGCAGTGTACTGCATGACGAGCTGAGCTCGTCATGAGCTTGGAAGGGGTTAAGGACCCTTTGTACAGCATGCTTTTAGTACACAGAGATTGTTTTGCCGTTTCATTACAACCTCCTACCACAACATGCTTGAAAGAGTGGGGCTTGCAAAACTGGTGGATTACGGGTCTCTTCACATTTTTATAAAGCGCTGCATGCCACAAGCATTTCCTCACAGCACTATTTCTACTTCTGCATGCCACAAGCATTTCCTCACAGCACTGTTTCTACTTGAACATGGTCCTCGTAACAGTCCCTGCACTTATGGGTCTTTGTCCTTTTATTGCTACGGTTACTTAAAAAGTGGCACCCATCCCAATAACTGTGATTTAAAACCATGAAAGGCCCCACTCTGTCATGGCCTACCCTACACCAAAATCAAGAGACAATTGCCAACTGATAACAAGGCTGCCTGCAGTGACAGAGGCTTTTTGGTGCATACAAATAACCTGCACACAGTAAGCGTTAAAAACCAAGGCTTGCGGTTTAGCCTATGTGTGCACGTTTTGTTCAGCCAGCTTCCGATTGCGGTACAAAAGGGGGTGGTGATGGACTGAGCATCTGAACCAATCAAACACTCACACCCAGTCAAAAGATCTGGGTTTGATCCATCACCATTCTTTAGCCCACTCTGCCACCCCAGTTCAGACATGGCTATATGCAAATCAGTCTGACCCTGTGACTCATGGGAACAGTCCAGCCCGAACTGCCAAGCCATGCCTTCCCTGGACCGGAAACAAGCTTCCGAGGACCGGTTTCTGGCATTACAGCAGTCTTCAGCCCGGCTTGCTTGAATCCAGTGGCAAAGTGAGCAAGGGACTCACGTCTGAGCATACCCTGCCACACTTATGGCGGCCAAAAGCGGTACAAAAGGGGGTGGTGATGGACAGAGCATCTGAACCAATCAAACACTCACACCCAGTCAAAAGATCTGGGTTTGATCCATCACCGTTCTTTAGCCCACTCTGCCACCCCAGTTCAGACATGGCTATATGCAAATCAGTCTGACCCTGTGCCTCATGGGAACAGTCCAGCCCTCACTGTCAAGCCATGCCTTCCCTGGACCGGAAACAAGCTTACGAGGACCGGTTTCTGGCATTATGCCGTCTTCAGCCCGGCTTGCTTGAATCCAGTGGCAAAGTGAGCAAGGGACTCACGTCTGAGCATACCCTGCCACACTTATGGCGGCCAAAAGCGGTACAAAAGGGGGCAGCAGTTGATGTTGGTTGTTGTTTAAATATATCATTATTATTTCCTAGTGCCCTCAAGTAACCCAGATGCACCTTTCTTTCAGACACAAATGCCTATTTTCATTGTTCATATTGCAGCACAAGTCTGAAATCCTTTCATTTTCCAGCTCTGAAAATAACGTTATCCTCCCGAGGACGCTGCTCTGCGAGAGCTGCAGTATCTACTCTACCCCCACATACTACCAGATGGAGTTCAGATGTTCATACAATATTTGAAAGTAGACTTTCCTCTAGGTGGTTATAGTCTGCAACTACAGTGGTTATTGCTCAGAGTTTAGTTCTTGCTTGCCTCTAGTTTGTTTTCCAATGTTTATTTTAGCTTCTCATCCTATGTTTGTTTCAAAGGGCAACATTTAGAGTACAATTCAGTTAAAGGCAGCTTATATTTTTATACTCTTATCAGTTTTCCGTTTCTTTGGCTTCAACTAGTTGCTCTACAACATACATTAAACACATTGGCAAAGCCAATAGCTCTAGCCAAACACTTATAATGTCCCAAAGGCAAGACCTACTGGCTATGCCAATGCTTGTTCTGATTCGGGTTGGCACATTGACTAAGTCTTTAGTGCACGGGGGCTGGAATGCCAACATTTGGAAAATGTATCAACGTTCGCACTTAGCTGAAGGAGGAGAAAGTTCCAAATTTTGTGAAGCTTGCATCAAAATCTTTTGTGGGCACACCATTGTGACGCTGTCACATCCCTGTGTCTTATTTTTTATTAACACTTGTATAGCAAACAATCTGCCATTAGTAAATCAAAGAAAATGTATGCGTAGTACAAATGTCACGATATCAAATTTAATTTTGGCAAAAAAAACTGCCATTTTAACAGCTCGATTTCTTATAAACTGAGGAACACTGATTTTTTTTAAATGTTTGCGCAATAACAACTATTTTTATATCCACATCTGTACAGTACATTGTGTCTCAGCCTGGGCATCAAGGCTCCGATCAGAGAGGACAAGGGTGACACCTGTTTGGGCCTGTTCGGACCGGTTAGGGCCAAGGGCCAGAGATGCTGCTCATTTCCCAATCTACAATAAATTCCAAGACACAGCTACACATACAGCCATTAACACGAAAACAAAACAAACACGTACCAATCTCAACCAACAAACAAAATTACTTAACCTTTCGTCCACTCATCAAACTATATACGGATGTTCAAATCATTCCAACATACCCTGGCACCCCTCCAGTCACACATTCATCCATAAACCATAACTCTATACTACAACACAGGCAAATACACATTTTGCTTACACACCAATGAAACAAAACACACACAATCTCACAAAATCCAATCAGTTCAATACAGAACATTTTCACTACCCTCTTCTTTCTCCTAGCAGCCTAAAGCCATCTCTCAAAACATTTGTTCCACTCACACTACACACACACACTACTCTCAAACACTATACCACCTCCCTACAATTTAGCCAACTCATCAATCCCACACACACAAATCATACACCTCAAGTCAGAAACACAACAAATAATAATACCCCCAAAACAAACCCACACACATACAAAATTCACCTAAAGAAAATCTCACATTAAAAAACTCCCCACCATCCCATCATAACTACATACATCTAATTTTCTCTGAACACCAGTAAAATGAACACCACCTTTAAGCCATCTCTACCTTACACTCCATGTGCAAAAAATACACCCGTAACCCTATCAACAAGCAAATAAACACTGGCTCACACGTCCGTTGTTCAATTCAGAGCCATGCCACATGGCCCTTTTGCCCCACCACCACCCCTCAGCCATAAACCTTCAACATACAGAAAAAGAAAGTAACTCCAATACTCTCTTCACAACCTCGAATTCCCCTGCCTACTGCAAAACAAAACTACTTTTCACATGCAACTCCACTGCGTAACCTCCTAATTTCAGGCACTCACGCAACAACCCCCACACAATCAAACCACCCCAAAAATGTCTTCTAAGCCTGTCGGAGGATGATTTTGAAAAATAAACAATACTTTCTCAGTCCTCGTACAGTTAACACCACTAACCAGAGCACACCACCCAAACTTCAAAGGATATTACTCACCCTCCTGAAGCACAAACTCACACCACTTCCAACAAAATTCTTTGCACTACCTATTAAATGCTTGTTCCAGTTAAAAAAACAAGAACAATATATTTGACATAATGAAAAACACAAAGCCTGATCTACTTTTCATACCAATCATGGCTGGGTGAGGATATGGCACCAGTATTGCATGAAGCTCTTCCTCCAAGATATCAAACTATAACACAAAAATCGTATAGGCAAAAAAGGAGGCAACCTAGCCGCCATATTTAAAGAAACTAAAAATCTTACCAAAGCTGAGGAAGTTTCTTTACAAGATTGTGAGACCCTCCTTGTCAGATCCAACCCTTTCCCAACTTTGTCATGTTTCTTTCATGTTCTCTACACACCACTCTGTAGCAATGCAACAGTTCTAGATATATAGCTAGATACAATTTCAACATTTTTTACAATATAATCCAATTTATACACCCTAGGTGACCTCGACATATGGTCTCACAAACCTCAATATGCCATGCACCAGAAATATCCTCATTGGCCTAGGCACAAACAACCTACAACATATTAGATATCATTTTCACCAACCCCGACCTAGTCACGCTCCAATTACTCAAACAGCTGGTCAGATCACCACCTTGTTGCCTTCCAACACAAGACTCTAAAACTCACCCAGACTAAAATCCTCTTCCTCTCCACTAATATTGACCTTAGAACAAGCTAAATTTGAAGCAACTAGACAAACTGCTTACCTCAAGCACAGATCTGGCCACAATCAGTTCTGTACAAACACCCTATTAATGGCTCCAGAAAGGTTTTGATCTGCTAATTCCGCTGAAAACATCTACATATAACAAAAGAAAGCATGCCCCTTGGATTAATCCAAAGTTGAAACGGCTAAAAAACAAACAAATTGCTCAACTTCAGGGCGCGATGCTCAAAAAACTGTCAAGACAAGATATGCCTACACAGATACAACAGAATGTACAAATCTACAACAAAATGTACAAATCTACAAAGAGGCAAAAAAAACTATGCTATTCCAACCAAATCAATAATGCAAAGTGTGCTAATAAAGAATTCTATTAAAAAAAAACTAAAAGAATCCTGTAAGCCAAAATGCACGGAAGCAATGTACCACATTTCTCAAGATTTTTGAAACAAACTGGAAAATCAATACACGATTAAAGCAAACCTGTTGGATTTTCATATAAACAATAAAAAACAACGGCGGAGCTAGCCGATACACGAGATGGCTGCGTTGTGAACAAGCTCCTCGGGGAGGCCTGATTATTCATCCCAATCCTGCATGAAGCCGGGTGACTCCAACCAAAAAAAAACGCCTGAGAGCCCGACAACCGCCCCCGCCACACTCGACGGGAAGCTGAGCTTGCGGGTGTACGGAAAAATTGCAATTTTGGACTGCACGGCCGGTGAGGCCTGCAGCGGCCTAATAGACGCGAAGCACCGGCCTGCGGCACTGACGCAGACCGAGACGTCGTGCACGCAGGTCGGCCAGACTTGTACGACGAGGTCCGGGTGGCCGAGAACGGAGTGCCGGAGCACCGGGACAGGCGCGGAACAACTGCTGACCCCCCGCGCCCCCCCCGCATGATACTTGGTGAGAGCGCTTACGTTGCCGGAGCGCACAGTAAGGGCCCACACACCACGGGAGCCCACGGGTGTCAAAGCTGAAACGCTCCAGTGGCGGAAGAGCTAGGCCGTGATATCGTCGATATGGGCAAGCCGGACAGAAATCAACCTAAAATAACCTTTAAAGCTCAGAAAAAAATACCAGAACAGGCTGACACGGACCCGCGGGCACACCCGCCGACGGAATCGCAGTCCAGAGAACTCCAGGCAGACAATGTCCAATCAATGTTTTTGTCAATACAGACAACATTATCGAACATAGACGGAAAGATTGATACGCTCACTCACAGGGTGGACCGCATGTCTGAGAGACTGGACCGTCACACCGAGCGTATAGACATGGTGGAAAGGCGAATATCGGATGTCGAAGACACTAACAACCAACTGACAACTAAACAATCAGGAATGGACACACAACTGGTGGCACTGACAGCAAAAACCGAAGATTTGGAAGTCAGATCTCGTCGATCTAACATACGCATTATGGGAATTGCGGAAACGACGAACACAGGCCCGTTGGAGCAGTACGTGGAACAACTCCTGATAACGCTCCTGGGAAGAGACACGTTCTCTGAGGTTTTTCTTATAGAAAGGGCCCATAGATCCCTGGCCCCGAAACCCTCACTGGGAACTAGACCAAGACCCATAATAGCCAAAATATTGAATTACCGGGATAGGGACGCAGCACTGCGAAAAGCGAGAGAACTGAAAATGCTGCGCCACGAAGGAATGGACATAGCCCTATATCCGGATTTTACCCAAATGGTGCAGGAAGCAAGGAAAAAGTTCGGCGCGACAAAACAAAAGCTACGCGAGCTACAATTCCCCTATTCTATGCTGTACCCAGCACGACTGAAGATCACGGATGACGGTGTGTTCAAAATTTTCAATGAACCCAAAGATGTTATGAAATACCTACAACTGAGAAAGTCAAAAGGGGAGCGCAGGAGATCGCTGAGGGATCGCCTTCAAGAAAGAGACACCATGTCTGATGTAGAATAAACTCGCAAGGGGACATATGGTCACCTCCACAGTATCAGGGTGGGGCGGAGGACTTAAACGCAAGAGGCTGACCAGCTGAGACATGAGACATTGGCTGTAGCAGCGGTGGAAGAAGCAAAGTGCCAAATGAGACTTGCACGGGACACTAGGCAACGGGATGCAGTCCAGGCCACTAGCTAAGTCACAGTTAGAGGATAGACATATATGTTATTGTCAAATTGTTGTAATTGACATACTGAACACGAGTTGGTTTGCTTGGTTATGATGATGGTTGCTTTACTATACTGACATGCTGAAGAGTAGGGTTGAAGTTTCACAAGGGCAAATGCCACCTTATGTTTTCTAATAAGGCACCCCCCTAGAGTTCATCTCACGGTGGGGGTGTAGTCAAGGCAGCTCCTGCCCACATGTGTAAATCACAAATGTTATGGTTCCTGGGGGAAAGTTTGGTTGGGAGGGCTGGAACTCTGGCTTCGTCAAGGAGGAAGGGACGAAGTGGGTGGGGGGAGGGGAGTGGGGGTAAACTTAAAACTCACCGGACAGCGGAGGATGAATGCAGAATAGAACATTGGGATCGGAGAGGTCGGCGCGCCAGCCACCCGTACAGGATGAGATGGAAGACATGTAAACAACTATGGCACGTAACCTGACACAGACTAGGCCACTATCTCTCCTGACATGGAATGTGAGGGGTTTACAAGATCCACGAAAGATTAGGAAAGTGCTGGCATACCTAGATAGGCATACTATAGATGTGGCTTGCCTGCAGGAGACGCACCTATCCCCCCTCCGGGACTGTAGGATAGGGTACAAGTGGGCACAGATATGTGTGGCTTTGTCCTTCTCAAATTATGCAAGAGGGGTGCTCCTGCTGATTAGACGTAGGATCCCCTTCACTCTCATAGATACAGTCACTGACGGCCAGGGAAGGTACGTTATTGTGCGCGGCAATTTTGGAGGTACAGATGTTACCATAGTGTCCATTTACGGCCCAAATATAGACGATCCACACGTCTATGAATCCATATATGCCAAATTAAGAATTATACAACCGACAAATATAATATGGGGGGGTGACTTTAACACATGCCTAGACCCCGCTTTTGATAGATCAACGGGCTCTGACAGACATGGTAGGCGATCAGCCAGGACCGTGCGTGACGGAATGGACGAATGAATGCTAGTGGATGTGTGGCAGATGAGACACCCGGGTTCCAGGGAAGGCACATGTACCTCGCTGGCCCACAATACGTGGTCCAGACTGGATTTTTGGCTCACCACGCGGGAGGTCAGCACCTGGGTCAGAACAGTGGAGCATCTACCTAAAACGCTGTCTGATCACTCCCCGGTGAAGTTGGTCCTCGAAATACCCACGCACACACCGAGACAGTTTACGTGGCGCCTCCCACACTCTGCGCTGAAAGATCAAATATTCCACAGCGAACTGAAACAGGCTATTATAGATTTTTTCCAGACTAATGAGGGTTCGGTAGATAGCTCATGTACACTATGGGAGGCTTTTAAGGTCACCATAAGGGGACACTGCATCGGGAAATGGGATGGCATACTTAAAGACATTAGACAACAATTGACTATGGTGGAAAGAGACATTCAAAGACTAGAAACTGAGTATGCAGACACACCACGTTCCTCCATACAGGCCGACATTAGGCGCAAAATTGACACATATAACAAATTTGCGGACACAGAATTGAAATATCTCGCAAAACACCATCGGGCCAGGGCGTACGGAGAGGGAGGCAGGCCGGGGAGGGTGCTGTCGCAAAAGATCAAACTGATGCGCAACGACACGCAAATAACGCACATCAAAAATGAAAACGACAACACAGTGTATGATACTACCGCCATTCTGGAATGCTTCCGGAACTTTTACTCCACGCTATACACCACACGAATTACGAAATCAGGGCAGGAGATACACGACTATTTAGATGACATAGGACTGGCCTGGCTATTGGACACACATAGAACGTTCCTGCGGCATTCCCTAACAGAAGATGAATTTAAAGACGCAATAAATTCGCTCCCAAACAACAAGTCTCCAGGGCTGGACGGCCTGCCGGGCGAATTTTATAAAGGATTTAGGGATTTGCTACTCCCACACTTGGCCCATATGTATGAGGAGTCCTATGAGGAGGGGATCCTCCCAGAGAAGCTGCGGGAAGCATTACTGATAGCACTCCCTAAACCCGGTAAGGATCCTAGAAAATGTGAGGCCTACCGCCCTGTCTCCCTTATTAACATAGATGTGAAGATCCTCGCAAAAATAATAGCCACCAGGATACAGTTGCTTCTGGGATCCCTGGTACTTCCAGACCAGGCAGGCTTCATCCCCACCTGATCTACTTTACAAAACATATGTACAATATTCACAATGTACCAAAGTCTGGACCCAGATGTGCCGGCTGCAGCGGCGCTTCTCGATGCGGCGAAGGCTTTCGATTCAGTGGAGTGGGAGTTCATGTTCACGGTCCTGATTAGAATGGGGTTCCCGCCTTCTTTTTTAAAATGGATAGCTATGTTATATAACGAACCCAGCCCTAGAGTGGGCATTAATGGTAACACCTCCCAGAGTATAGCCATAAGCTGCGGCACCAGACAAGGGTGTCCGCTATCCCCAATATTATTCACGCTCATAGTTGAACCATTGGCCTGTAAAATCAGGCAAAAACACCCGGAAACAGCACTGCAGTTCTCCTAAGACCTATTGGAATTTCGCTATATGCGGACGATACGGTCCTATACACCAGACACCCGGACACAAATTTGAATCCACTGATAAGGGAATACATAAAGTATGAGCAATATGCCGGGTTAAGTATTAATTGGGATAAATCTGTGGCGATACCGCTGAAGGCGGAGGCCCCGCAGTCTACATTGGACTACCCTCTGACTTGGGACACGGAACCGATTAAATATTTAGGAATATGGGTACACCGGGATCCGGAGGTAGTGGTTAATAAAAATTATGGAGTGGCCCTGACCAAACTGGAGGAAACGGTAGAAAAATGGATTAAGCTGCCGCTGTCGTTAGCTGACAGAATCGCTTTGCAGAAAATGATAATCTTTCTTTTTTGAAAACACATTTTTATTGAATGCATAAGAAGCATATACGCTGTAATGCTCGGTCACCCAGAATCAATCACCATCATCATTAAACTCAGCACAGATGCAGTCATTTCTTTTGTTACAATATGGAAAGGAAACAAAATGCAACCAAATGTACATCGAACTGGTCCCCCCCATCCCCCACCACCCACAACTCCCACCCCGCCTATGCGCTGCTGCCTGCTCTGTTCAAGTAAAACTGCTTCAGTGCACAACTATCACATGCACTGATAAATTTACGGTTTTGCCAATATTGTCCGGCTAGATCCGATGCAGGTCCGTGGTGTCCCCAGGTGGCGGGTCTAGTTCCAGACCGCGATAGTCCGCCCACCTCTTCCAAACCTTATAATGCTTGCGCGGGCATCCCCTGGCCACAAAGACAGGCTGCTCCATCCCCATGCAGAAGTCCAAGCCCTTCTTCCATGCTGCTAGGGAGGGGGCCTGGGGCGCTTTCCACGAACGCGCAATGTCCCTCTTCGCCAATGTTAATCCCAGTAGGAGTAAATGGCGCTTGTACCTATTGCCCCCCACCCCAGCCATAACATGTAGCAGAGTCAGTTTAGGGTCCCTTTGGAGCACCCAGGCCAGGACTTCGTCCAAACACCGAAGCACCCCCGCCCAGAATCTCTGCAACGCCCTGCATTCCCACACTGTATGCAGCAATGTTCCAACCTCCGTCCCACACCTAAGGCAATCCGGAGACGCAATTAGACCCGCCCTCCACAAGCGCTGCCTAGTGTAATATGTGCGGTGTAGGTACCTAAATTGTATGAGTCGCAGGCGCGTGGATATTGCAGCTCCCCTAGGGCTCTCCAGTGCCTCCACCCAGTCCTCCTCATCCAGGGCCCTAACGTCTTGTTCCCATGCCGTTGTGAGGTGTTGCAGGTCAGTGGTGCAGTGTCGTACTACTGTTTGGTAGATTCGGGACAGTTTCTTGTCGGGTAGCTCCCCCATAAAAACTTTGGCCTCTATCGGGCTAAATTCGGGGAGGTCGTCCACCCCCACTATATATGGCATCAGAGCATGTCGGAATTGAAGATATTTATAGAACTGAGTTCGCGGCATCTCGAATTCTACTCACAGGTCGTCAAAGGACTTGAGCACGCCCCCCGACATAACGTCTCCTAAGGTAGGGATACTGATCGCATCCCATCCCCGAAAGCCCAGCAATGTGTCCAGCTGAGGTAGGCGGCCATTGCGCCACAGGTGGGTCTCCTGGGTGAGCATGTTCCACCAACCCATCCTACGGAGCTTCTGCCTCCAGACCCAAAAAACCACCTGTGTGATGGATGGTAGAGATTTCCTGACCGGCGCCGAGTATAGTAGTGTGTGGACGGACGCTGTGCCCATCAAAGCCCTCTCTACCGCGTAGGTGGGGTCGTTCCTGTCCGCATACCACCAGTCGTTCAAAACCAATAGATGGGATGCCTGGTAATAGGATAGTACATCTGAAGTGGCCAGGCCCCCAGTGTGGGTCAACCGGAAGCAGGTCCGCAGGGCCACTCGTGCCGTGCCCCCCTCTCACAGGAACTAAGGCGCCGGAACCAGCTCTGCGCAAGCAGGACTTGGTGATTCTGTAATTGGTAGATCAAACGTGGGAGTGCCACCATCTTGAAGATGGCCGACCGACCGTGAATGGAAAGCGGCATTTTGGACCAAATCTTAATGTCATCTCGGGTGCGCTCCCACACCGGGGTAATGTTGCGCTCCATACCAGCGGTCGCGTCCTCGGACAGGAACACCCCCAAATATTTCACACCGTCCGTGGCTATCTGGAGCTCTCCCGCCCAGTTCCCCACAGGCTGCGGGCCGCCTAGGACTCACAGTGTGGATTTCCGAGGATTCATATATAATCCAGATGTTTCACCGAAAATTTGCAGGATTCGCAGGAGCCTTGGCCCCGAGCGCTCCAGGTCCGTGAGAAAAAATAACATCATCGGCGTACAGCGCTATTCTATCCGTCACACCAACTGCCCACTGGAATCCCCTGAGCTGTGCGTCTATCCGCACCCACGCCGCAAGGGGCTCCATAGCAAGGGCGAACAGGTATGGAGAGAGGGGGCTTCCCTGCCTTGTCCCAGGCTCAAGCCGAAAGGAGCGGGAGATCACCCCCCCCCACTCGCACCGCAGCTGTGAGGTCCGCATACAGGAGTCGCACATACTCCAGAAATCGAGGGCCCAGGTTGAGACGCCCCAGCAGAGCGAACAAATGCGTCCAGCTCAGGGAATCGAATGCCCTATCCATATCCGCTAAGAACAGTGCCGCCTGTTCCCCCAGCCTTCGCCACGCCGACACCGCGACCTGCGCCCGTCGTATATTATGACGGGTGGCCTGCTGTGGCATGAAACCGGCCTGGTCCGGATGCACCAGGTCGGTGATATACGGCTTAAGTCGCTTAGCGAGGGCCTTAGCCAGTATCTTGGCCTCCGTATTGAGCAGAGATATCAGGCGGTAGGACGCGTGACTCTCAGGGGGTCGCCCCGGCTTCAAAAACACCACCACCTCCGCATGTCGCCAGTCCGGTGGTATGGTCCCTGCCTCCCATGCTTCTTCTATGACCGGGCGGAAATGTGGGCCCAGCTGGGTCATAAAGCGACGAAAGAACTCACTAGGGAACCCATTTGGCCCCGGAGCTTTCCCCGGGTTCAGTTCACCCAGCGCTGTGGCTAGCTCCTTGTCTGTCAGGGGGCGGTCTAAAATCTCACGTGCCTCATCTGAGACGGCCCTAGGTGGAAGGTCATCAAGAAATCGTTGCACGACCTCCGCTTCCAAACATTCCTGTGACGCGTAGAGGGCCTCATAACATGTAGCAAAGCTTTCAGACATCACCGCCGGTTCCATAAGAGGCTCCCCATCCAGTCCTACTATCCGGGGCGGGGGTTGGGCGTGCATGACGCCCTGGCACAGACGATGCAGCATCTTGCTGGACTTATCGCCCCATTGATATATACGACTACGCGTAGCCAGCAATGCCTGCCTGGCCTCGTCCATAAGCACTGCAGAGTATTGTCGCTGTGGCAGAGCCAGCTGTCTCCTGGCCGGCCTCCTCTCTGCCCTTGCGTTCTAGCGCCTCTATATCAGCCTCTCGCCGCACTAGGTCCCTACGCCTCTCCTTTCTCGCTGCAGCGCACCATGAGATGTCAACGCTGCGCAGCGTGGGCTTCATCGCCTCCCAGAGCGTCGCGGGGGGAGTCCACCGTGCCCACATTCGCAGACAGGAAAGGGGCAAGTTCACAGGTCATATGGGCCCGGTAGGACTCCTGCATCAGCTGCCATGGTGACAAACGCCACCGGAAGGGCTGCCGAGCACAACCCGTATCAAGTATAACGTAGACCGGCGAATGGTCAGACAGTGCCCTTGGCAGGATTTCGGCAGACAGTATCCTATTCGCTTTTCCCTGTGGAACGAAAATGTAATCAAGCCTAGAAAAGGAGTCTCGCGCTGCTGAAAAATAGGTGTACTCCCTGCGCCATGTTTATGTCTCCATGTGTCCACCCAATCTAGACCTGTGACCAGGGCCCGCAACCGAGAGGTATGGTTCTCCCCTCCCGCCACGCCACGATCGCCAACCGCGCTGCGCCAGCTATCACATGTGACATCCACCACATCGTTCCAATCCCCTCCCACTACGGACAGGGCATCTGGCATGTCCACCCACAAGGAAAGCAACTTCTCGACCAGGGGCCATTGGAGCGGAGGCGGGACATACACGCTACCAATAAGGACTGGGTCTCCTCTAATCTCTCCATGTACAAAAACAAATCTGCCTTGTGAGTCAGTCCACGTACGCTTATGGGTAAAGGGGACCCTACGGTGTATAAGGACCGCTACCCCCCGTGATCCTCTCGTGAACCCTGAGTGATATGCGTGTGTGAACCAATTTCTCTGAAGGCACAGCGCCTTGGTGCCGAGCAGGTGTGTTTCCTGCAGGAGGAGTATGTCCGTCCCCCTCCTCTTGGCGCACGTAAACACAGCCCCCCGTTTCACTTTGTCTAGCATCCCCCGCACATTCCAGCACATGATCCGTGTCCCACCCGGGCATAACCGCACTCCCTCACCATCAAAAACCATTTATGGTGTACAATGTATCGCATACCAGCCCTGTGCCGGCAGCCCTGGCAAACCTGAAAACAGTCAGCAAGCAGTAGGTTCAGCGCAAACCCTCTCCCCTCCCCTCGAAACCAACCCCCAACTACTCCCTGCCCACCCACCACCCCGCACCTCCCAAACGTGGAAGCACCTGTCGTGGTTGGAGCATGATCCTGGCCCCAACTGGGAGCCAAGTACCACCCCCTCCAACTGAACCCCTCACAGCGGCCCATATGGAACTAGGCCGTTGCTCCCTCCCAACCAAACCATTTGGGACGCCAGCCTTGACAGCAATGCGACTGGTCCCTTATGATAAAGCATTCAAGCAAATTACAAGTCAGGTCTCTCAAATGTCAAGGCACATCCTCCTGGACTTCCGGCGCCTCCTCATCTTGGCGCGTGGTTGATCTAGATTTCGATCTGCGGCCTGAGCGCGATCAGCTCCTGCGCCTACGCCGACCCTCCTGGCCTCCCCCGGCCGAATTACTCGCAGAGGAGTCGGACTCCCCGCCCTTCGCCGTGTTGGGCCTAATTTTCACAGTCTCGTCTGTCCATTGGAAGACCTCCTCCGGGGTATCGAAGAAGAAGGTGCGGGACTGAAATATCACCCGCAACCTCACAGGATAGAGCAAAGCGTATTGCAGCTGCAGACCCCTGAGGCGGGCCTTAGCCGCAGTGAAGGATTGGCGTTGTTGTTGCACTTGTGTGGTGTAGTCCGGAAATATCAGGATATTGGCATTGTCGTATGTTAGCTTGCCCTTTAGCCGTGCCTGTTTCAGCACCGTGTCCCTGTCGGCATAGTTCAGAAGTTTAGCGATCATGGGGCGCGGGCGCGCGCCAGCTGGTGGTTTTTGCGTCAATGCCCGGTGGGCCCTCTCGATCACAAAGCAGCGGGATAGGACATCAGGTGGAATCCAGCTCTTTAGCCATTGTGTCAAGAAGCTCTCTGCGTTACCTTTCTCACAATCCTCCGGGAAGCCAATAAACCTTAGGTTACTACGCCGCGCGCGTCCCTCCGCCTCCTCCGCTCTCTGGACTAGGCCCTTCTGGGTCCTCTCAAGGACCAGGACTCTCTTCTTCAGGGAGGAAACGTCATCCTCTACCTCTGTTATGCGTGTCTCTGTGCCCGCAATGCGCTCCACAGCATTCCGCAGATCCTGTCGGAAAAGCATAACATCCGAGCCCACCGCCCCAATCTTGGGGTCCTGGACGTCCCGGGATTGTGTGATCGCCGCCATGAGTACTGCATTGTCCGGCACCTGCGCCGGTGCTCCCTTTGCGCCGGCTGCCTCCGTGAATTTATCAATTGGCCCCTGGTTGCTCTGGCCACCGCCGCCTCTCGTCATAGTGTTCGCGGTATGTGGCGCAATCCCGCCACGGCGCCCCAGGTTCAAATATGGCCGCCAACCGTCCGACTCCCGTCCCAGAGATGACCGGGGGGGAAAGATGTATGGGGCCCCCCACAAGTGACTCCAACGGCGTCGAGCGGGCCCCCGCTGCACCTTCCAGCACACACCCCACCGCGACACTGGTCTCAAGCTCAGTCCAGGCTCAGCGCCACAAACAGCGTCACACCGGGGCCCAACAAGACCCTCGAGTAAGTGCCCCCGGCCTCCCCGGCCCCACTCGCGGTAGCACTGACCTGGGGTAACGGTGGCGTCTCTTTTCTGCCCAGGCGCGCCCCTCGGTGGTCGGGCGCCATCGCCCCACGTCCGCCCAATGGCTCCACAGCTCCGTGCGTGTCCGGCGACTCCCAACCAGGGCATCGGCTGGACTCAACTCGGCAAGCACCTCCCGCCGTCGTACCACAGGATAATCAGCCCGTGGGAGCACCAGGCCCCCCCGGGGGGGGTGCGACGGGTCAGCTCCGCCCGCGCTCCCGGCACAACCGCTCCGATACTTCGGGCCACGCCAAAATTGAGGCCCCGGCTGTGTAGGCCGCACCGGAGCACTCCGATCACGGGCGACGCCCGGGGCGCTGGAAGCAGCCCCCACACCTCCACTCGCCGTCAGGGGAGGACCCCGGGGACAGGCACCGATCCGGATCGTCTGGACCTGTTTACACGGACCAGGGAAGGATATTTCCTCAGGATGTCCACAAGGCTGGTCGGAGCTCGCGCTCTACACGACCGCCATGCTCGCTGGCTAAGCCACGCCCCCCAGAAAATGATAATCTTACCCAAATTCCTACACCTGTTCTGGAACATTCCGGTGTGGCTCACGAGTGCGTTTTTCGGTAAGCTACGCACGGTGCTACAGCGTCTAACGTGGGCAGGGAAACAACCGAGGGTTGGCTGGAAAACGCTCACAAAACCCTACCATCAGGGAGGTTTCGCAGCCCCCGACCTACAACTATACTATTACTGCGCACAAGCACAACACGCGCATTATTGGTTACAACCACATGCACATATACCACATATAGCGGTGGAAACAGAGAGCATCCGTCCGAAAAAGCTGACACAATTTCTTGCAGACACGGTGAGCTATTATGCAAATGATACGATTCAACCAGTAAAATGCACATCACGGGCATGGCACGCACTGGCGTTACGGGCACATAAACTCCCACTTTATGCGCCGGCAATCCCACTGGCGAATCACCCAAAACTGTTGGTGACATGTGAACAAAAGAAGAGTAGAGAATTAGGAGACATGGGCCTCCGGACGATGGATGCGGTGTTTCCACATAACACGTTTATATCCCTACAAAGCCCAGAGTTGAGCGCCCAAAAAAGTCATTAAAAATGTTTGCCTATCATAGGTTGAGAGCTGCGATCAAAGACCTATACGACACGTTCCCATGTGAACCACCAACTTTGCAGGCACTACAAGTTTTATTAACGGCGCCAACGTGATCAAGATTAGTCTCCAGACTTTACACAGCATCCCAACATGAGCAAACGGAGGGCGTTAATAGATCGCTACTCAGATGGGAAGAGCAAACAGGCATGACCATATCGGAAGACGACTGGGATTATAGCTGTGCACAGATAAGACTACTGACATCCAACTGTAACTTGCGCATCATACATTTAAAATTTTTGCACCAAACATACTATACACAAGTGAACCTGCATAAGTTTGGTCTTAGAGTCGACAATAGATGCCAGCGGTGTCTTTCGCCTCACGCCGATTTCCTACATATGTCGTGGGCTTGCCAGAACTACTGAGCTACTGGCAACAGGTGACGACCGCACTTACACACATGCTAGCCGACAACATCCCAAACTCCCCACTTGTGTGCCTACTGGGCATGCACAGGATTAAACAGGTTAGGAGACGGAAGCTGCTGGCAGTGGCGCTGCTGTTGGCCAAAAGACGTATTGCTATTAAGTGGGGAAGCAAAAGGCCGCCAAGATTCAAGGACTGGGTGTCGGATATGCTGTACTGTAAAGAAACAATGGGGACATACGAGGAGGACTTACCCCTGTCCTCCAGACCAAAATATTTCTGGACACCACTTGTAGATTACCTGCAATATCAACAAGACGAGACCTGGGAAAAACGGGGATAGTCGACTAGCCACAATGTTGGCCACGCACTTGAGGGCTGTTAGGTATTCAATGTTCCCCACGGAAAGATGTGCCACTGTTATGTTGTATGTTGTACAGTGCTTAGCTCATCTACTGAGCTAACACTCTAGATCTCTGTAATGTTCTTTGTTCTGGAATTCTCCGTTGCCCTGTTGGCAGTTGGAGCTCTGGCCAGGGGAGGATTGGGCTTACCTGTTCTGTGCTGCAATAAAGCTGTTCCTGCAACATCCAGTCTGTGGAGTTATACATCAAATCTACAACATTTGGCGACTTGGACTTAAAAGACATCTGGCCATAGCTTCCTGTTGAAGATTGCAGCTAATTAAGGAATTACAGAACGGCAGCACCGATTCCTCACGAACCCGCGTGGTAAGCAGACCGAGAGGAGCCTTCAGCGTATTGGCGTTAATTGCAGTGGAACCGATCGTGAATTTTGGGAGAATACGAGGTTTCCTCTATGTGCCGACGAAGGTGACGTCACACCCTCCAACGTCTTTCGTGACGAGATGTGGTGAGTCGCGCACACGCACTGCTGGAGCGCACGCTGAAGCGCACGACGTGACTGGGTGAGTTGCGCATCTCTTACGCGCACTACTGGACATTTTGTTGTCTTGGCCAATGGGGAAAGTTGGAATTATAGGAGAGTTGCACTATACCAAAGAAAGAATGACTGTTTTGATGGCGTAATACCTGGTAGTACTGAGGGATGCAATGGGTACTTGTTAACTTCTGATGGTAGCGCCTCTTTCGCTTCTCAACCAATTGTACGGGGGGAGGTGGGTAGTGGTGATGCTTCCACTTCCTTGAGTGCACAAGATAATTATTCAGTTGAAACTGCCTCTACTACAACTATTCCCACTACTTCTTCTTCTTCCTCATCAGAAGCTAGTTTGAGGTGTACTCGTTCTCGTCGTCCACCTACTTACTTGAATGATTATGTACATTGATTGTGTTTGATCTTTTGTATGATGTTGCTTCTTTCCTTGTTAAGGGGGGAAGATATGTTGTACAGTGCTTAGCTCATCTACTGAGCTAACACTCTAGATCTCTGTAATGTTCTTTGTTCTGGAATTCTCCGTTGCCCTGTTGGCAGTTGGAGCTCTGGCCAGGGGAGGATTGGGCTTACCTGTTCTGTGCTGCAATAAAGCTGTTCCTGCAACATCCAGTCTGTGGAGTTATACATCAAATCTACAACATTGTACTATAGGTTGGACGGGTGTGCCGGATGTCCTGATCTACTGTGTTTAGAAGTACAGTGTATAGAGAACAATGTTCAATGTTTGTAAAGAGTACAGACTGATATGCGTGACACAAGCACTTAATATGCATGATGTTGATGACCTGCGATGTACTTGTAATGTAACGAACTGTCAACTGCATACCGCTGGCATTTTTCTGCTGTTCTGGTATTAAAAAAATAAAAAATAAAAACAACACCCACAACCCATTTCTAATAAAGCCCACATGGGAAAAAAAATCACCCTCTGCACTGCTTTATAGAAATATCACCGACTACATTTCAGGATCTTGTCAAAGCAAGTAATCCTGCCCACCTCAAATCTTCAAAAACAAGTAACTTTGGACTTCAGAGTGCAGCTTTTGTTTTGGGAACTGTATGGGCTACACGAACATACATGGAGTTTTAGGTCTGGCTTTCGCCTAACTTTATGAGATGAACAAAAAAAAAGAGCTTTCATAGTATACTGAGTGATAGAAATAGGATCCACCCACAATTTGGTTCCCCTGAGGACAGGGTTTGAAAGAGACAAATGTGTGTCCTGCCTCTAAAAATGTTTGCTTATAATCCACTATTTGGCTTGTGGCTAAGATTATACTTGATATAACAGGAATGAGTTTGTTATGGTGACAAGACACTGATCATGGTTGTACGCCTGATCTGTTTATTATGGAATGTTACGAAAAATACACTAGGACTGATTTACTTAATCTGAAATGCATTTGCTAAAGTCAACAGGCGTTTAAGTGTGGATTGTTATTACTCTATGTTAAAGCATTCAGATAGATTTTTTGCTACATGGAAACTCACTGATCACTGTAGAAGGCACAGGTTTTGGTGTTGTTGACCTCAGGTAACAAACCGTGGATATAGAAGTTTGATCCATGAGAATCCTTGTTTGGCCCTCTTAGGAAAAAGCGAATTTTCCTTAGCCAACTGTAGTTTTGTATATTTATGTCTGTTTGTCCGATGGTTGCCTTGTGGAAATGCTTACAGTCAAAACAGTAGGTATAGATTGGTTATGATGATAAGCTGTAGGCCTGACTAGTGCACTCAAACGTTATGTCCGACGCCATAGGTCATCTGCTTATTATGTAAATTATGGGAAAGGCAGTTGGTCTAGCTGATTAATTGTGATAAGCATTTGCTAAAGTCAGTAGGCCTTCCACAGTTGGTTATCACATTATGTTACAATCTACAGATTGGTATATTGTTACATCTAATCTCACAGATTACCATAGTAGGTAAGGGTTTTGGCACTAGCTACCCACTCGTTCAAACCCTGAGGGTTTTCACGTTGATGCTTCTTTTAGGCACTATTTAGAGGAGTTGTATATTATTTTACAAGCTGTATTTTTTGCAGATTTGTAATTTTATTGCTGTATGGATGATGGTTGCCAGATAATGTGAAACTTGAATAGGTTAGAATTGCGAAAGATGTAAAGCCAATTGGAAAGCTACTAAAAGCTCGAGGCAGAAGTCTGGCTCTGGCTCAGCTCAAGGTCCTCTTGCACCCTCAAGCTCAAAATGAGCAGAGCTTTCATGTGGCTTCTGCCCGTCACCTACGCTCTACCCTAATGTACCAAGATTTGAAGAAAACCCATTAACCTCTAATTTCAACAAGAGAGCAAAAGAGATGTACATCTAGTGGCTGAATGGCACAATGTGAAATGAGAAAACCTAAGATGATTCCGACTTCCCCACTTAACCTATTTGTGTGATTCTAAGCAAATGTTTTACTTCACTGTGCTTCCTTTTTAGGACGCGCCTGAGCCAGCGCATGCGCTGCCCGGAGAGACATTTTGTAAAGGGCTTTTAAAAGTGCCACCACCAGGCTTTTGGTGGCCTCAAGCTTGCATGCACACGCGCCGCTGCCATCTGTTGCACCATTTGCTTGTTCTTAACTTTTTCTTCAATCGCAGCACCGGCGCTTTATCTTTTAGTAAAGCGTCGGTGCCGCGATTGTATCAAAAATAAAGAAATAGATGTTTTTTCTATTTCTTTACTTTTGCTATAATCGCGGCACCCGCACTTTACTTTTAACATTAGGTAAACTGAATCAGTTTACTTAAGTTCAAAGACGCCAAGGGAGAACTACAATCATGTCAGTCAACATGACGTCGGACCGCCCACCCCCTTCAGGGACTGAAGGGGGTGGGCGGTCTGGCGTCATGTTGACTGACATGATTGTCAGACCAGTGGGTGGCAACAGGCAGCAGCACAACACAAGTGCGCATGAGTGGGGACGGAGGGCGAATATTTTGCCCGTGCCCAGTCATGCGCACTAGTGTTTTTAATTGTTTGCGCATGCCCATTAGGAGCCCTTCGGTCTCATAATGGGCAGGCGGCGGGCAAAAAATAACTGTGCTCTAAGCCAATCCTGGCGCTGCTGGTAGCGCCAGGATTGGATGAGAGGGGCTGCAGGTGCCAACGGACCTGGGGCGGCGCGGACCTGCTCAGGACCTCAGGTAGGATTTTTTAAATGTATTTTAACACCCCCCTTTCCCCCCACACTGCGCAAAATGCGCAAAATGACAACCATTGCGGGCTGAGTGCTACCTATCTTTCCTGTTAGGAGTCCTGATGAATAGTTTTATTTGTGTCTCTTAATGGGTAATAAAGAGTTCTATTTGATAGGAGCACTGCATAGCAAATAACTCCACGTGAGGCCGAGAAGCAGCGTTGTCCCCTCTACTTCTTCCCACTGTCTCCTTTTTGAAGTCTCAAGTTCCCCGTCCTGCCCTAGAGGCGGATGAGAAGATCTATCATGGCAGTGTTTGCATTTAACCAGCTCATTTGTGGTGTGTAATTCTACAGGAAATAGTCGATTATAGTGTCAACTAATCCGGATACTGCAAATTTAAATCTATTTATGTGATATGACAGTCATGCCAAGATATTTACATACCGTCGGAGCAAACCGCTTGTGATGTGGCGCCTCAAGTGAATATTAAAAGCAAAACCATTTCACACAATAATGCCAACGTTTTAGTTTTCACTGGTAAAATTATGTGCTTTGATGTGTGTGTTGTCATCGCAGTCACTGGATTGGTGACACAATCCCATGGTTCTTTGCTGTTGGTGGCTACGTGACATGTCTGCAGCGGTCAATCCTCAGATATGGGAGCAGTGAGAAAGCGTTCTTTGCCTAGAAAAGTAACCAGCCACAAGGCATATGTCGGGTGTCTTTTAATGTTACTGGCACAAGAACAACATGTATCTTCTCCGTGAAAGACCATAGTTCTGTCGGAATGAAAAAATAAATCAGGCATTTTATGTTACATTGATAACATTTCTGGGGCACTACCAACACACACCTGCAAATAGTGTTACAGCGGTCACAGGTGGAGTCGGTAATGAGGTGCATAAGGCAAGCATAGAGTGGATTTTGATGTAAGAGAAAAAAGTGCAATCGACATTGGTGTGTAAAGATAAGCATAGAGTGGCCATTAATGCACAACAGCAAAGTGTGAAGTGAGCATTGAAGTACATAAGGAAAGCACAAAGTGGACATTGATGAACAAGAGAAAAGTGTTCAGGGGATGTAAAGTACATAAGACAAGCATTGAGCAGACATTGAATTATAATTGCGAAGTGTACAGTGATGGACATTGTAGCACACAAGCCATTAAAATATTTCAGTGGTCTAGTGCGTCCATTTAACGATCCCAAGCGTACCATAGTCTCTGCATGTTCAAATCTCCACAGATTAACACAGCCTTTCGCCCTTCTGAAATTGATAAAATGAGAACCTCTATTTGGTTAATAGTTTCAAAGTCTGTTATGAAGTTCTCTGGTTATACTGAATAAGCAGCTAACTATGCAATTTTCATATGAAATCTCTTTATTGATGTCATAACTACACTTTAACAATTGCTTTATTAACTTTTTATCTTTCTCAAGTTTGTTTGAACATGCACCATTTCCCAACTCTATTTACCCGGGAGGGGAGTACCCACCTTCCAGAACCACCCTTATGATGAGCAGGCTTGTTCGCTCACTACAGGGCACTCATTCCGATAGTTTACGCCACACCACTTTCAAATGTCACCAGCCACCACTGAAACCTCACCGAATAAATTAATAGATGCACACAAGAAATGCACATTACGAATATACATTTTACACGGATTTCAGATTCGCATCTGTATGTGGATGTACATTCGGGTGATTTGCTGAGGTGCAATCAGTGGAGTCCCTCACCTCTCTCTCAGCGCCCCCCACGCTGCCTCCATGTCCGCATACAGGTTCTCCTCAGAAGGCCGGCCACTGCTGGCCCCGTAGCCAGAGTAGTCGTAGCTGAAGACGTTGCAGTTGATCCGGGATCCCAGGCCGATGTAGAAGCCACACATTTGGCCCAGGTCTACGGCGTTGCCGTGCGAGTAGAGCAAGGTGTAGCGGGCCCCGGGCGCGCAGCGCACCAGCAGCAGGCCCAGGCGGCTCCCTCGGGCCGTGCGCGCCCGGCTCACCTCCAGGGCGCCCAGCTCCTGGGCCGAGTAAGGCCAGTCCGCACGCGGGGAGAGCTCCAGGGAGCAGACCTCGCCCGGACCCTCCTCCTCACGCACCGTGTACGTGGGCTCAGGGGGCACGAAGGCGAGCTTGGCGGCGATCCGTTTGGGGCAGGGCGGGCAGCAGAAGAGCCAGCACAGCTCCCCCAGCGAGAAGCCGCTCATCCCGGAGGGGGAGGCAGGTGTGGGGGGCAAGCCAGGGGGTGTTGGGGCGGGAGAGCCTAGGGTTAGAAGGGCTAGCAGAGGATAGACCACAGCAAGGTGCTACTCATGCCAGAGGCGCTAGAGGGTGGGATGCAGAGGCGCTAGAGGGTGGGATGCAGAGGCTCTAGCGGGTGGGATACTAGAGGGTGTGATGCCAGAGGCGCTAGAGGGTGTGATGCCAGGGGCGCTAGAGGGTGGAATGCCAGGGGCGCTAGAGGGTGGAATGCCAGGGGCGCTAGAGTGTGTGATGCCGGGCATATGCTGTGTGGGGGGGGGGCCAGAGGGAAGGGAATTATACCTAGTGCGGCTTCTCTAGTAAGTAGCCACTCATCCAGGCGGGTGAACAGCTGGCTAAGCACTGATGCCAGACACGAGGAGGAGGGGCTGCACTAGGCGAGGTCGACAGGCGTCAACGACAGGTGTATCAGGCACCCAGGGTGGAGGGCAAGAGGTCAGGTGCATATGTAGATGGCCAGAAGTAGGACAAGCGTGGTATGTTCACCTCTGTAGGGGTGGGAATCAAACACCCTCCAGTGAGCGGGTGAAGGGCGCACGCATAACAAAGGGAAGCGACCACTGATGCCCCTCACAGGGTGGGTACCCAAGACACACTACACCAAGGAACACACACCAGACATCGGGCAGGGCTGACCCCACGGAAGCAGACAAGGGAGCACCCCGACACCGGTGCGAACTGGGGTCCCCAGCATCAACCAAAGGAGCAGGGGGTTCAGGACAATTACCTGGGGTATGGAGGGGGCGAGGACGCAGGACAAGTGCAAGGTTTATGAACGCACAGATACTGCCCAGGACAGATACAGGGGTCCAGAGAGGTGCACAGGTGACTAACGCCCGACAGCGGGATGGAGACCCTCGGGAGGGAGCGGTCAGGGCGGGGGCAGCGGTGGGGGCTTGTAGTGTTACCTCCGTCGGAGGATGCTCAGGGCATGAGCGGGCTGCTTTGTGCGGTGAGCACCCAGGGGTCGGGGAGACCGTAGCCGAGACCTGATAATGGGGTAGGGGCGGCTAGGGACCAGTGGCAACACTACAGACAAGGGTGCCGGCTGCACAGCGGGAGCCCCCGCTCACGGATGGGGCGCCGCTGTCAGGATGCGGCGGTACCTGGACAGACAGATGCCCATCATGTCGAGGTCAGCGGCGGCTACGGCCTAGCAACATATCCGGATCCAACAACAGAAACAAACAAGGAGAAGCGAGCGAGAGAAACACATAGCGCTGGAAAACAGAGCAGTGCTGCCCCCATCAGGGGAAGGCGGGACCGGCCATGGAGAGAGAGAGAGAGAGAGAGATGACAGCACAGGTCCCACGCTATGAGTGTCATTGCAGTGTTAGCAACGTGCTTACATTTTTGCGTTTGTATGCCTAGTATATCTATAGCATTTATCGCAAGCAGCTGGAAACCGACCCACAAGTGAGATCCCGAGTTCTACTTTTTATCGCATTCAGGTGCTGTTTTGCAGCATTCATATAACGTCTCCCTATGCCTTTGGTCCCCACCTCGAAGCTCATTTTCAGACCGTACCTTAAGTTCTCTTCACAATGAAAACAATAAAACTTCAAGCAACGGAAATGCAGTGAATTCAAACGGCTCCGTCTCAGGTGTGAGTAACTCAGCAGTCTTAATAGAATGATCAGCAATATTGTTGTTCAAGGGAATACCCGGAAAAAATGCCCCCCACTTTGAACCAAATGATGGCACCAGTGCTTTATGGAAAATTAAAAGTGCCGGTACTCACTAAGTTAGGGTGACCAAACGTCCCGGATTTGCCAGGAAGTCCCGTTTTTCCGGTAAATGTCCCGGTGTCCCGACACTTATTGCAAAAATGAACAAATGTCCCGGTTTTGAGAGAGGGTCGGGTGAGCACGAACAGTTACACTTTGCTGTGAAGGCTCACCTTCACACCGGCCCTCTCAAGACACCAGGGACAGAGAACTGTTCGAAAGTTTCTCTTACTTTGCTGCCTGACTTAATTCAGGCAACACAGCAGGGTTTAATGAAGGGCAAATCAACCCATGCAAAGCACATCACCGGACGCCAGAATCACAACGCTACCCTTTCAACACACCCCAGTTTTGCAGTGGAAGTCTTTCATTTTCATGCTACAGTAGAGTAGTGTGTGCATGTACCTTTGTAGCATGAAAACTAAAGACTTGCTCGGCCATGCTGGGGTGTGTTCCATATGGCTAGACTGAATACAAACATAGCTCGACCTCGGACCTGGGGATCTGGGTTCAAGTCTCGGTAACAACGCCAAAACATCCTGTGATTCTGGGCAATTCACTTAATCTCCCCCAGGGCACAAGTCGTAAAAAAAGAAGTGGGGGGACGCTGTCACCGGAAGTGACGTCACGACAGGAAGTGATGCCACGAAAGGTGCCGAGCTCCTCGTCCCAGACAGCCAAAGAGTGAAGTCCAGCTGTTTGGCAGGGTGGACGGCGTCCCCCCTGTAAAATAAGTGGGGGGACGCCGTCCACCAGCGTGGTACCCCGACTCGAGCCCTGATCTCCCCGTGCCTAACAAAAATTAATGTGTGTCCTCATGTAACGCAACTGGTGCTATGTAAAGCGCTCTGATACCCGGTTCGGGTCAAGTTCGCGCTGTATAAAACTCTGGGGGAAAAAAAGAAAAAAATATATATATGGGAAAATGAATTGACATAGAAATAGGACTAACTGTTGACCAGTGCCTATATTTAGTCCTTTTTAGGTCTCGCCTACATTGTTTGGCGAGATTATAGTAAGGCTTTCAAAAGTCTACCCAACCTGCGGATTAGGTACAGTGCATGTGAGCCAGGCGCGTCGCACATCGCACACCATTTGTCTGAGCCTCGGCATCAGACTTCAAAGGAAGCCGCTCCCCGCCACGCAATGCCGCTCCCCCGCCCCCACGACGCAATGCCGAGAGCTTGTTGTAGAGCATATGGCTTACTTTCGAGAGCTTGTTACACAATTGTACCGACTAAACATTTAGCCCCGAGTTTCTCTGAGTAAACACTACTGGTAAACAGTGGGTAGGAGGTGGCTCTCTGTTTTCAAGTTGTGCTGTCAGCAACTCGTTTGTCTGTGAGTCGCGTGAGCGTGCTTTAGAGAGCAATCACCGAAGCACAACTGTGTCCGATACTACCCTGAATCCAAAGGAAGTTGCTCCCCCGCCCCCACCACGCAATGCCGAGAGCTTGTTGTTAGTAATGCGCTTCCTTCCAGGGAAGGTGCTTTGCTTTTCCCACGGAAGGTACGAGGACTCTGTAATGTTTCCCGCCCATTTCCCCTGTACTGAGCAGTGCCCAGTCCGTCCAGACCAGCATTGCCCACCTGCGGAACCCACTGCTCGTTGCTGAGCACATCCTGGCCTTCAAAGATAAACAGGAAAGCCACAGCCCTCTCTCACCCTGGCTTACCCCATGAGGACAATCAATCACCACAGCGGGAAACGAGCTGTAACACAGCAGAACTGAACTGCATTTAGCATTCATGGTCCAACAGGTTCCGATATGTTTTTCGTCAACTGAACTCAAACACGTGCTTTCAAAGTCGCAGTCTTTGTTTGCCCAGTTTGTTTAGTGTCAGTTCAGAAAGCTGCTGTGCCCGTTACGTTACGGGTTGCTGGGCATCTTGAAACAGTTGGTTTCGACTAGATAGTACCAGACTACTTACTGTCCGAGGAAAGAATAATTTAGTAAAAGTCGCCTTCACTTTTGCTCCGCATCCAGTGAAGTGGATCTTACAGTTTCTTCTGCCTATTATGGCTGGCACAACCATCTCGTGGCCCCGTAAAATGATGTGTTTCATGTATGCGGGGTTGGTTCCAAAAGTTAAAAAAACAGTGTTTTTATTTTTTATTTTTTTAAATAATGTTGTGATCCTTGCTCTGACACTCGTTGAAAACTGCTTGCTGGCACTAAGAACTTAACAGCGAACATGGCGACGCAGCACAACCTTTAGTTTCCAGAGACTGAGTTTATTTAATTTGTACCTTAACAGAAGCAATGGCAAACTGGTCATTCCTCCCCCCACCCTGTTGACCTTATCCAAGACATTCCTTCCCCTGGACAGCCTCCTCCCCCTAACCCAGCCTCTCCCTCCTTTGCCCTGCCATCCGCCTAGTTGCTGCCTCTTCCATAGCTATCTAATTAGTGCCCCAGGCATGCTTTTGGCACCTTCTCACTCTAGTCAGTGTGTCTGTGTTTGTGCAAGGAATATCCAGCCCTGCCCCCGAGGCTCATTCCCCCCCTGAGGAACCGCCCACCGTAAATCCCTTCCCTCACTACGCGATCCCGACCCCTCCCCCAGCCTTCCTTCACTTCCATTGAACCCCCCGTAGCCCGGGATACAATCCCCCTCACTTTTGCCTCCTGCAACTTTTTCTTCATGTAATGCACCATTTGCTACCTCTTGTATTTTGTTGCTCACCATTGTCACTTTTGCCTCCTGTAACTTGATGTTTTGCTTTTGTAATTTGTTCACTTGTAATTGTCTCCTGTGTATCATTATTGTTCCTATTGCGAAGCGCTCTGACACCTTCGGGTAAAGTCCAAACTACATAAACACGCATAAATAAATAATTAAACAAATTAAATCTTACCACTCACATAACCAGCTCCCGCCCGCACTCTGGCATATTGCAGCGCATCTAGTAGGGTACCGTACAACACATAACATGCCATCCCACGCAATGAAGCTGGGCGCCCGTGGATCCCCCAGCTGACCCTCTCATCAGCCATGCCTAATAGCCGTCCTAGAACTAGACATGCTTCGCAACTGCCGCCCATCGCTTCCAGTCCCGGCCTGTCTCACCCAAAGGTGGCTATCCACAAGCCCGCTGTGCAATGCCGAACCGGTTTCCCAAGCGGCCTTTATTGCCATAATTGACAATCCCCACCCTCCACACCTGGCCACCCTCTCTCCGTACCTCCCCCGAGGGCACTTCTCCGCGCGGCACCCCTGGACCCATCCACGCATTCTCCACTGCAAACCCCCTTCCAAACAGTGCCCGCCCCCCGCCATGTCTCCCCAGCGCCCGCAGAACTAAAACCCCGTCCTGACCGGCCCCAGAAGGATGAAAGGCCCCTGCCTGCCGCCCACCCAAAACCTGCACAGGCCCCCTCCCGCAACCACTGCTCCTGCGCACTGCCGCCTCCCAACCGCGTCGGCAGCTACCCGATTAAGCCCTCCCCACCGCCACCCCCCACTGACCTGCCAGGCCACACCCTATGTTCCCGAGCCCCCCATCCGCAACCCTCCACTGGCCCACCAACCACTCGAAACCGGCCCCCCTTCCTGAGCGTCCTTCCCCGCGTCCAAGCCTTCCCTTATACCCACCCATCCAAAACTTCGCAGCCACCCTCCCTGTTATCGCTCTCAACCCCTCCGCCGCTATTTATGCTGCGCTAAGCACCCTGGTAGCCCTGATCCATCTTGCAAGACGCCGTCTGCACCATTCACTCTTTTACGAAAACCTTTGTCACCATCCACTGCGAGGCCCCCCGGTGGCATCCGGGGAGAAGCCGGGGGCCGATCCCCATTGCGCATTTTGCGATGCCAGACAGCTCTTACCCCTGGTCCCTGGTCCTTGCCCTTGTGCGGCCGAGACCCCTGCGCCTCCAACTGCACCGCGATCCGAGGTGTGCCCTCCCCGTGCGCCCGGACCAACCATGAGCCCTGCCGCTGCCCGCACATCCCTAAACCCCCCATCACCTCGACCACCCCCAATAACGCCATGCCTGACCCCCACGTCCAGCTCAAGCCCAGGCACTCCAAGCCCTCCGCCACACCTCCATCAACCACCCGCAAATAGGCATCGCCCCGCAACCACCTCCATCATCTTTAAACGGCCTAAGGCGCCATCTCCTAGCACTCCTGCATGGCCACGCCCGACCAACCTAGACAATCCCCACCCACCCAACTCTGCCTACCCGAGCTCCCGCAGACACCACGCCCGACCCAGCACTGTCCCTGATACCCCTGACCTCAGTCAGATGAAAGGCTGAGGGCACGAAACTGGGCTCCATCGCAACCTAGTACCGAAATGGCGTGACAGCACCCAAGGGCAACGTGAACGTGTGGGGAAAATGTGTGTGTGTGGGGGGGGTTAAGTGGGCATGAGGCACATTGCGAGACTTGCTTAGGCGCACTGCACCAGGGACTTCCAGGCACACTTTCAAGTGACAGGTGTTTAGTGTGGGCATTCAGGAGCCTGACACTACGTCAGTGCCTACCCAGGGCACAGGGTCACAGCCCCACACGTTCAGCAGGTGACAGCGGGGTTCCTCTCCCGGGGCTTTGCAGAGCTGTCCCTTCCTGCCTCTCTGTCCTCTGCTTCTCTTCTCGTCAATGCCTCCTGTCTTTGACCCCTGCTTCTCTTCTCTCTCTGCCCTGCAGATGGCGCCCCTCTGAGTGAGCTCGCTTGGTCCTCCTCCTTAGCCGTGGTGGCGGTTTCCTTCTCTGGCCTCTTCACCTTTTTTTTTTTAAGAGTTCCCCCACACATACAACACCACACACACACAACCCCACACACACACCACACACACACAACCCCACACACACAACACCCCACACACACAACCCCCCACACAACCCCACACACATACAACCCCCCACACACACAACCCCTCACACAACTACACACACACAACCACACACACAACCACATGCACAACCACTCAACCACACAACCACACACACAACCCCACAACCACACACACAACCCCAAACACAACACACACAACCACACACACAACCCCAAACACAACACACACAACCACAACCACACACACAACCATCTATCTATCTATCTATCTATCTATCTATCTATCTATCTATCTATCTATCTATCTATCTATCTATCTATCTATCTATCTATCTATCTATCGCACTCACTCTATCTCTCTATTTATCTATTGCCCTCATTCTATCTATCGCATCACCACAGCATCACTCAGCACCACCCCAGCATCACTCAGGGGCACCACAACATCACTATGCGCTACTACAGCATCACTGAACGCCACAGCATCACTCGTCGCCACCACAACATCAGTCAAGCCACCACAGCATCAATCTGTGCAACCATTCAACAACAACTGGTTCAAATATGTACTCTAAATGTTTCAAGCTTTATTATAAATGCCACAAAAAGATGTTAATATTTCACTTTTGTTCTTGCTTTTTCGTCACAATAAAATACACTGAACATAATCTTCACAAAGTTATTTACAAAAGTTTAAGCTATTGCCATTATAAATTACAATAACTTTTATTTAAGTATTAATTATTAAAAAAATTAAAAACCATTGTTATTTGTAATATCAATACAACACATATTGCATTACAAATGCTATAGGTGTCACATTTGCGAAAGTTATAACTATTGCCATTTTAAATGACAAAACTATTAATTTCACTATTTTCAAAACCAACACAACAATAAAAAAATTGACATTTACAATACCTATAGCTCAAAATTTCCTAATGCGAGACATATTGCATTGCAAATGCTTGTTCTATGTGTGTGTGTGTGTGTTTGGGGTGGAGGGGTGGATGCTAAGAAAACATTTCGGGTTGGGGGGGCTAATTCTTCCAACAACATGCAGAGTGGAGATGCAGGGGCTCTTACCAGGGGCAAAAAACAACAAAGCCTCAGTAATAAGCAAATGGTCTTTTAAAGACCTGTGAAGTTCTCCGGTGCGGCTGTGTCTGGGCCCGGGCTGAAACACACGAGGGGAGAGGGGGGGGGCGCTGAAGCCCTTTGAACCCAGCGCAGGAATACACAAAGACACAGGCTGTTGCCAGCCAGAGCGGAACATAAACACGCTCCATTTGAAAGTGTCATGTTCAGTTTTTGCGTTGCAGGTACCCGTACTTCAGGGCCTGAGCCCTGCTGCTTCTGAGAGTCCGGATACTCTCCTTGCCCGAAATTAAGTTCCGGTACTCAGGGACAGAAAACAGAGAAGTGCCGGTACTCACTACCGGTGAGTACCGGCCCATTTAAAGCACTGGATGGCACTAAATATGTGATTAAAGTGAGAATTCTCGACCATTTCTGTGCAGGCCTGTGGGAATTATTCCACCCTCTCCCGTGGAGAAAATAGTGCAAAAGAATGCTTTCAGAACGCAATTTTAAAATAATTTTGTCAAACAGCTTCTCGTTTACAAGCCTTTCCGTCCTTCTTCCCTGTATTCTTACAATTATGCTATCCTTTCTTCTATGGTTATTCTTCATTCATTTTTCCTTATTTCTCTCGGACTTTTATTTATACTGTCTATCTTTTTACCTTTCATTCCTTCTTAACATCATGCTTTCTTTTCTACTTTATAGGAGGAATCTGATGGTCAATATCTCAAAGACCAAATATATGGTCTTTAATGCAAACACCACCAATTTCCCCCACCCCACTCTGGATGGAAGACCACTAGAGAGAGTCTCTGTTTTCGACTGCTTTTCTTTTTACCTTTCATTCCTTCTTAACATCATGCTTTCTTTTCTACTTTTTAGGAGGAATCTGGTGGTCAATATCTCAAAGACCAAATATATGGTCTTTAATGCAAACACCACCAATTGCCCCCACCCCACTCTGGATGGAAAACCACTAGAGAGAGTCTGTGTTTTCGACTACTTGGGACTCTCTCTAAATGATAAAATGGGGTGGTCCTCTCAAAACATCAAGGCCAACCTAAAATTGACCCAGGCCACTGGAGGAATCTTAAAACCTTACAAAACCTCAACCTCAAAAGTCATAAGCCCCCCGCAGAAATTTATAAAATACAAGCCAGGGGATCAGCTATATATGGGGCAGAATTGTGGGGGCATCGCCCGGTGAGAGCACTCACAGTTACTGAGAATAATTTTATGAGGCAGATCTTAGGTTTACCTAAGAATACACCTATTACCCCGCTTAGAATGGACTTGGGTATTAGTCAAGTAGCAGATTTAATCGCTTCGCGCCCACTGTTATATTGGCGATGCCTCTGGAGCACTCCAGAATTGGCACACTATAGGGACGATTTAAAAGCTGTGCTGTCCATCATGGGGGCAGGTAAAATCCCTTGGTTGGCATTTGTAAGGGATATGGCAAGATCATTGGGGATGGGAGATCTTTGGTCTAAACCTGAAACTTGCATGCCCTGCAATAAAAAAAAAACTTTAGCATCTGCCTTGAAGGACTACGGTCTGGCACGTATTGTGCAGACAGTTGATGTCTCTTGTTTAACCTATGAATTCTTGGACCATAAGTACCAATATTAATTCGAACAAGTGATCGATATCATGCAACTGGTACTACTTAAAAAGTTGTAACTACAATTTAGGTACGGGACCCTCCCACTCAATGCACGCGCAAACAAGTGGGAAGGCGGGGCAGGCCGCCCTTGCCCTGGGTGTTCAGTGGAGGAAGAAACTGTTATACATGTGGTATTCGTCTGTCCAGCCTATAGGAGCCCCAGAACAAGATGGGTGATCCAATTTTGTAAAAACATGGGTATCAGTAATTATAGAGAAATCTTCAGAATTCTAAAATCAGATACTGACCCGATTACTGTTGCTGTAATATCGAAATTTCTATTTGCAATGTGGACCAAGAGAAGGTATCTGCTAGCTGCGAGTTCTGCAAATTTGTGATCCTTATGTAGACTTTTAATTAAGGCAACGTGCCAACAAATAGGGCTTTATCTCCAGTTTCCTTAAATTCCTTCCTAATGTACTCTGCCAGTGGGTAATTGGAGAACGGACTTCCTTATCTTATGTTTAGCTATACACTATCTACTGGTTGGGCCTTTTATGCTTGCAATGTTTTTATAATATTCTTTTAATTGGATTTTAATACTCATATATTAACTTATATTTTTAAGATACATTTTCTTATAAGCTTTTCCCAGACTGCCGCTATTAATGGCCTTTCTGCCCAATTGGAAATATTGTATCTTTATAGTGTTTATATCTCTGCACTTGTGAATTGGACTCTTCGTTGTTTTATTTTTAGGGCTCGGGCCTAAGCCCCCACGAAGTGGAGGCGGAGCTTCCGAGCTCTTATGCGTTCAAAAAAAGAAAGAATTCAGAAAGGGCTCCGGCTGGCACATTCCTTAGTTTTTGATGGCATCTGCCTAGTGATTCGTCTTCGCTGTGCTGTCTATTTAGTAGCGTTGACGTGATAGGCTGTATGTAATGTACGCGTGCCCGATTTGGCATATTCTGTGCGCGAACGAGCACGGCAGAGTGATTAATCTTAATTAGGAGCTGTCAGAGTGCCCGTGTAATGCAATCCAGATGGTGCAAGCGCGTTCACCATTGCATTTATCATGCGCGCGTTTATTTCGCGCACGGCAGTCCATTCATTTGGTGGTGTGTGTGTTTGTATTTGCACGTGAGTCTGTGTCTACCTGTGAGTGTATTAAGACGCGTGTGTGTGTTTGCCGGTTTATGGAATCCGCCCCCGGCCCTTCCGGCATTGATTGCAGCGGAGAGCGCAGAGGCCCGGTGCCCGGGCGGGGCTGCCCCGGTCTCAACCTCCTTCCAGAGAGATTCTTGCGGGGAGGGAGGGAAGTGCTTGCCTTCAGTGTAGAGCCGCACATGGGAGGAGAGAACCTGTGCATACTCAAGCCGTGCTCCCGCCTTCCAGCTCACCCCCAGCCTGGAGCCGGTGAACTGCCTACCCTCTGCGTGTTACAGTTTTGAAGCGCTTCGAGGCCGTCTGTGGAACCCACGTGCTTGTGGGATTGTGCGGTGTTTGGGTGGATTGCCTGCTGCGTTCAGGACCGGACGGCGAGGGGGCTCCTGGTACTGTCTGTAGCCCAGAGAGAGAGAAGCGGGTCGTGAGCACGCCGCCACAGTAAAGGTAAACTGCGTAGTATGGGGGGAAGCTGGGAACTTTCACGGTGGTGACGAGTTCAGCCAAGCTTTAATTTATTTAATCCCAGAAGGCATTCGAATCTCATTGTCGTGTGCGTCAACTTTTTACTGGGATTTCAAGTGCAGTGTATGCACTTCCGAGACTGTGTGTAATTGTTTAACTAAGGCATATGCGTGGACTTTGGATGTTCTGAGACGGTTTGACGCTGCAGTGGTGTATTTCAGCTAAGGCGTTTGTGTTGTAGTCTTCTGCAGGGGGGTAGCATTGTTTCAGGGTCTATGTGACAAAGTTATCAGTGTTCTGTATTCGAGTACTAGCCAGCCAGATCAGCGGGTAGTTCCATTACCCCAGCAGAGATATTACCTTCTTGGGAGAGGTGGGTCCTGTTCGTAGAGCCCCGTGCAGCTTGCCAGTCCCCCCCTCTCCCATAGAGTGTCTCCTGCCTTGCCACGTCTCCATTTGCAGAAGAAAGCAGTGTTGCGCACTTTAGCCACTAAGCATTCTTAATTCGGGTACACTCTGTCACTCCTTCTCCCAGCCCTCCACGATTTGGTCTTTCAGATGCCAGCAGTCACTCAACGCAAATAACGATGGGGTGGGGGGGATCTCCTTGGTACTCAAAGCCCCTCTTCCAGCTCCCCTCTCACGGGTGGCAACTTAACCAAGCCGTGCTTTGAACCAACGACTCGCTGCATTCTGGAGTTATTTCGCTTTCGAAGACTTCTTTGACTCCCAACATTGTAAGCAGTGCATTAAAAATCACTGGATGTAGAGTGCAGCTAGCCAAAACTTAAGACTTGTTTAAGTAAGGTGTCTCACGTGACAGGAGACTTCTGTTCAGACATGGGCACTGACAACTCACCCTTGTTTATGAGGGAATGTCTCCGGTTGCTGGCCCCTTGTACCACCCATGCTCTTATTTTAAAATTATTATTTTTGGGATATGTGCTGGATGACTAAACTTTTATAAGGGCCCAAATGCGAGACCTACTGGCTATGTCAATGCTTGTTGGAGTTTCTCTTCACGTCGCTGGTAGTCGGTATCAGGACTTTTTCTAGGACAGAGGTGAGTTCATAAACCAGTGCTGTTTTGGCAGTGGGATAGGGTGAGAGGTCGCACACTATATATTTGGACAGTTATTAGAAATTACAGTCATATACCATATTAAGTATCTATGCAATGCCATGTCGTTACCTATGCATTTTGTCATGATGGTCTTGTTGTATTTGTTGTTTTGCCGTGCTTAATTAGCTGTTGTCTACGGTAGTGAGTATTGCACCCCATGATTCGTGCATACGTTTTATGCAGTATGGGGTGAGTATTTCATTGTGTCTGTGTAGTTTCCCAAAGCGTGGAAGTCTGTCATGTTTGGGTCTGATGTGTGACCAAGTATGCAGTAGGGGGACTGTGTTAGTTCCTTTGTCCTGCAATATGTACAGTAGTGGGAGAGACTAACTACCCATATGTGCAGTAGTGGGAGAGCGTAACTGTAAGTTATGCAGTAGTGATGTCCTGCAAGGTATGCAGTAGTGGGAGTGTGTTATTCTTTTTTCCTGCAAATTGTGCAGTAGTGGGTGAGCATCACTTCCTTTGTCCTGCAAGGTATGCAGTAGTGGGAGTGCGTTAGTTACTTTGTCCTGCAAGGTGTGATCCGTATGAATAATTTATGTGATGTGTTCCTTCTTTACAGTTTAAGGAGTGGACATATTTATATAATGTATCCTGCGACATATCTCAGGTGTTAGAGTAGTGAGTAGAGTAGTGAGTGCAGAGTAGTGAGTAGTGAGTGCAGAGTAGTGAGTAGTGAGTGCAGAGTAGTGAGTAGTGAGTAGAGTAGTCAGTAGTGAGTAGAGTAGTGAGTAGAGTAGTGAGGTGAGTAGAGTAGTGAGTAAAGTAGTGAGTGCAGAGTAGTGAGTAGAGAAGTGAGTAGTGAGTAGAGTAGTGAGTAGAAAGTAGTGAGTAGAGTAGTGAGTAGAAAGTAGTGAGTAGAGTAGTGAGTAGTGAGTAGAGTAGTGAGTGGAGAGTAGTGAGTAGTGAGTAGAGTAGTGAGCAGAGTAGTGAGTAGTGAGTGCAGAGTAGTGAGTAGTGAGTGCAGAGTAGTGAGTAGTGAGTAGAGTAGTGAGTAGTGAGTAGAAAGTAGTGAGTAGAGTAGTGAGTAGTGAGTAGAGTAGTGAGTGGAGAGTAGTGAGTAGTGAGTAGTGAGCAGAGTAGTGAGTAGTGAGTGCAGAGTAGTGAGTAGTGAGTAGAGTAGTGAGTAGAGTAGTGAGTAGAGTAGTGAGTAGTGAGTAGAGTAGTGAGTAGAGTAGTGAGTAGAGTAGTGAGTAGAGTAGTGAGTAGTGAGTAGAGTAGTGAGTAGAAAGTAGAGTAGTGAGTAGAGTAGTGAGTGGAGAGTAGTGAGTAGTGAGTAGAGTAGTGAGTGCAGAGTAGTGAGTAGTGAGTGCAGAGTAGTGAGTAGTGAGTGCAGAGTAGTGAGTAGTGAGTGCAGAGTAGTGAGTAGTGAGTAGAGTAGTGAGTAGTGAGTAGAGTAGCGAGTAGAGTAGTGAGTAGAGTATTGAGTAGAGTAGTGAGTAGTGAGTAGAGTAGTGAGTAGTGAGTGCAGAGTAGTGAGTAGTGAGTAGAGTAGTGAGTAGAGTAGTGAGTAAAGTAGTGAGTGCAGAGTAGTGAGTAGAGAAGTGAGTAGTGAGTAGAGAAGTGAGTAGTGAGTAGAGTAGTGAGTAGTAAGTAGAGTAGTGAGTAGTGAGTAGAGTAGTGAGTAGTGAGTAGAGTAGTGAGTAGAAAGTAGAGTAGTGAGTAGTGAGTGGAGAGTAGTGAGTAGTGAGTAGAGTAGTGAGTGCAGAGTAGTGAGTAGTGAGTGCAGAGTAGTGAGTAGTGAGTAGAGTAGTGAGTAGTGAGTGGAGTAGTGAGTGGAGAGTAGTGAGTAGTGAGTAGAGTAGTGAGTGCAGAGTAGTGAGTAGAGTAGTGAGTAGTGACTGCAGAGTAGTGAGTAGTGAGTAGAGTAGTGAGTAGAGTAGTGAGTAGTGAGTGCAGAGTAGTGAGTAGAGTAGTGAGTAGTGAGTGCAGAGTAGTGAGTAGAGTAGTGAGTAGAGTAGAGTAGTGAGTAGGACATCACAGGCAGCAGCTGTGCAAGCTTCTTACACTCACAAGGAGACCACAGGCAGCTGAGGTGCAATCTTCTCCCACTCACAAGAACGACATCACAGGCAGCAGCAGTGCAATCTTCTTACACTCACAAGGAGACAACAGGCAGCAGAGGTGCAAGCTTCTCACACTCACAAGAAGGACATCACAGGCAGTAACGGTGCAATATTCTCACACTCACAAGGAGATCACTGGCAGTACACACCACATGAACACACTCCATAACACATAGCAACAATACATTGGCATTTACAATGCCATTAGCTCAAACTCAAATACATCCGAGCCCGATTGCATTTCTAATGCTTGTTTATTTTTTGGGATTGTAAAAACTGTATTTTTCTCAATGCACTTTCCTGGCCATATCGGCCGAAATAAAGTTATTATGAATGAATGAGTATTCCTTCTTTCATTCTTTCCAGCTTGCTTTCCTTCTGTCCGTTATTCTTTCCTTCCATCTCGCCTTTTTGCAACTTTTTTGCCCTGCTTTAATTATCCTTTGCTTCTCTCCCTCTTTGCTTCTTTTTTCTCTTTCCTGTTCATTCCTTTTATTTCTTACTTATCGTCTTCCTGCACCTCCTCCCCTTCTTTTCATTATGCCTTTCTTTCTTTAATCCTTTCTTTCTTTCTCTTTCTCTTCCTCTTTTTTCCTTTCATTGCCCTCTCTTCATTGTTCCTCTGTCTCTCATTCCCCCCTTTCAGATTTCTTTTTGAATATATCCTTTAGTTTTTCTGATTTCCTTCCCTCCTTCTATTTTTTTATGGTTTCTTGTTACTTCCTCCTTGCTACCCTTCTTTTTTCTTACTTTCTTTCCCTCTATTTTTATCTTCCTTTCACCCTTCCTTCTCCTTTTCTTTTTAATTTCTTCCTTTCCACTGTCCTTTATTTCCTTTCTTAGTCTGTGCTGTCTACAGCAGTGCTTCCTTTCTGACAATTTTTTTTCTTTGCAATCTTTATTTTTCTTGTTTTTCTTCTCCCTTCTCTCTAATATAGAGTATTAGCCTCTTAATTATTTTTTATGTACTTGCCATTGTTTCCTTTTTTTCTGTACCCTTTTGACTGGCCCCTCAGCTTTGCTAAGTATCTTCTTTCCTTTTATTATTTATTACCCTACGCTTTTATCTTCTGACCTGTATATCACAGATAAAAGACACACAAAAAAACAAGTTATTCGGTGTAGTAGGGGCCTCCCTATGCTGCTGTTGTTGTTCCATGTTGCCCAGTGGGACCAAACCCTGTTGTGATATTGTTTCAGATACCCTGTGACACTGAGTGGTTCACAGTGACTGATTTGTGAACCAGATCTTGGAAAAGAATTTGGAGACACTGAAGTTGCTGTGCAATACAGCCTATTTCAATATATCTTCGACCTATTGGTGGATTCGAGAACACAAGAAGTGTGCAGCTACTTTTGCCCTGCTGAAACATTTGGCTGAGAACGGAGATAAAGTGTCCCTGAGCGAATTGCAATATTGTCAGAAATAAACCCTGTATCTAGGACATCATATTAAGAAAGGAGCAAGGAAGGTGTCTCAAGAGAGAATGTCCACTATTTTGAAAATGAACTCTGCTATTATGCAGAGAAGTCAGGATATTTCTGGGAACGGTGGGCTACTGTTGTCAGTTGATACTCCACTTTTCTGTAGAGGCAAAGCCTTTACAAGGGCTTTCACACAAAGTGGGGTCTGATCCTCTACCTTGGGACAACAAAAACATGAACGTCTTCCTCGAGCTGCGAAAAAGTCTCTGCAGCGCCGTAGCTCTAGGAATGCCAGATTAGAGTAAAGAGTTCATTGAATATTGCAGTAAGAGAGAAGGTTGTGCTCTCTCAGTGCTCACACAAACCGATGGTGATTCAAAAAGTCTGGTGACCTATTTTTCAACCACTCTTGATCAGTAGCCGCAGGGTGGCCGGGTTGCCTAAAGACGGTGGCCACAGTTGGTATCAGCATTCAGAAATGTGAAGGAATTGTAATGGGATATTCTATCACAGTTATGGTGCCCAACTCTGGAAATCCTGTTAACCAGTTCTAGAACTCAGCACATGACAAATAGCTGCTTGACTCGCTATGAGAAAGGCATCTCTGCTGCTGAGAATGTAACATTCAAAATATGTTCATGTCTCAATCCTGCTACACATTTAGCATTTCCAGATGCTGAAAATGATGGGGAGGGATTTGGACTTTTGTTGTATTTGGGTAATATTGTTTGTGATTAATGTTTGTGGGTTATCTTTGTATAGTGTACTTGTCATGCTCTCAGTAAGAGTTCTTGAACTTAGAGCTGTGATGAGACGTTGTTTTGCTCCAAGCAGTGAGTTGTTATAATACGTTGTACTGCGCTTTATAAATAAATCTTATTCCTGAAAACCTTTTGATTTAATCTTTTTTACAACAAGTGGCAATGGTTTGGAGAGACACTTGTGGCGCTTCGCAGAACACATGCCGAGCTCTCATTGGGAACCTACTAAAAACCAACACAATTTCTACAGGAAGCTGCTTCTGGTGTTGTGGATTCAGAAGAAAGACTTTCACTCCTGAAGCTATCATTTTGTTGGTATCATTGGATCACAGTGAAAACAACTATTCTACGGTGAGATATTTCTATTTTGACTGTATGACGTAATTGTGAAGTTGCTGGCTGGTGTGCATCAGTTGATTTTTTGTGCTTTGTTGGACCTGGGCACCCTTTTGGCTTAGTTATCTTCCTGCGCTGTAGTGATGCAGCAACATCATCCCGCCACGTCCAACATCCACAGCATCACACAACGTGACATACATCAGCTCCACCTCCTGATGTTAAAAAGGCAATGAACTAAAGCTGAGTTTTAAAATTGCACCTGGTGAGGCATTGAAGCACTATGGTATAATTGGAGTAGTACAGCACATGCTTATACACATTTTCAGTCAAAGTAGGCTTTAATTTCAAATTTATCTCCATATTTTTGACAACACTATTGTTATTAGTGAGCAACATGTAATTTGAGCCACCAGTCAAATTTCTACAGCATAAAGGTGATTCTTTGAACACGGTGGAAGGAAGAATTCATGACTTACATGAAAGAGATTGAAGGAGACACCATGCCTCCAGAAAGGAAAAAGATCATATTATTGCACTGTATAGAATCAGAAGGACAATCCGTTTTTAGGATGTTGCCGCAATTCGTACCTCTAGAAGGCCAAGGAGATTTTTTCGTTTTTCAAGAAGCATTGTTGAGAACTGAAAAACAGACTTAAGCTAACTTCGAGTATAGCTTTTTGAATCGATTTATGTTTTATACCAGAGCCCAACAAAAAGAAACAACTTTTGATTAATTTCTTACGACATTATGAGGACTTTCCATGGATTGTAATTTTAGGAAAATGTCAGATGAAATGACTAGAGATCAAATTATTGTACATTTCAAAAGCAAAAAAATCCAAGAGTAACTTTGGATAATGGGGGATCCTAAACTACAAGACGTTATAACTACTTCTAAAGCACTGAAACAATATGAGCGGTTGATATTGTCTATACATGAGACTAGTAGGAAAAGAGGGGCCCCTTTAGACCAAAGGAATAGGGCACTATACAGTAAATAAAAGACATTGGGCCTCATTTATGAGGCTGTGCGTCACTTTTACTCCACCGGTGCGTCACTTTTTGTGACGCACCAGTGGCGTAAAAAATGCGTCTTGTTGCGCCATATTTACAAAGTGACGCATCTAGGTAGATGCGTCGCTTTGTAAACCCCTGCACCACATTATACCTGCGCCAGGTATAATGTATGCAAGGGGGGCGTATTGACGCAAGAAAGGGTCATAGAAGTGATGCACTGAAGTCTATGCGATTTCACTGCGCCACTTCTAGGACTCAAATGCATCAAAATCTTACGCCTGCCTCACAGCAGGCATAAGACTGACGCAAGCCCTTTCACATGGGGCTCGCCCCATGTGAAAGGACACATTGCTGGAGTTGCGTCACTTTTGTGACACACCCCAGCAATGCGTCACTTTTGCGCCTACAGATACGTCAGAAATACTGACGTATATGCAACTCCTTGCACAATGATGCGTCATACTGTAAATATGACGCATCATTGGTGTCGCAAGGAGGGCGCAGTGAAAAGTGGCGCATCGCTGTTTACATGCAGCGATGCGTCACTTTTCATAAATGAGGCCCAATATCCTTTAGACTAGGCTAACTTATCCAGACATCATTCCATCCATACATCATATTCAAAACTAACTCCTCACCATTACCACTCACTAGTCCAACCTTAGGAAGATAAAGCCATATATAATCAGCAGATACAGAAAACAAAAAGGGCTAGTACAAATCTACAAATTGATTTATTCATAGTACAGATCATAGGTAAAATAGGATAGAAAATTGATTGACATGATCTCTTACAGTGTTCATAAGCAGCAGTCCTTTATGCAATACAATAACATGAAATAATACAAATCAAAACTAAAAAAAGGGGCGAGAGTAACTAACACAGACAAATACAATATGTCATTTGAGATTTACACATCCGTGATATAACAATGTCTAGAGCGTGGAACTGTTATTTTGTAGTTTCTACTCATTTACAACTGACCGTGTTCACGGATTGTGTAGTTAACTTGGCGTTGACGCGTTTCGATGGGTAAATGATATCTCCATCTTTCTCAAGACCAAACACTTGAGACTCTTACATTAAAAACGTGTAGATGATTGATTAAAAGCCTATTTTAGGTGAGGAAAGCCACTAGCTGTGGAGATGGAAATGATGGCTAGTGTAACAGAATTTAAAAAAAAGGACAATGTAAAGGGCATGATGAAGAGAAATTAAGCAAATATGATGATAGTGAGGATCTACTGCAGATTGTGAAAAGGTTTGGTGTAGAGGGATGGCCTGGAAAGAAGATCGTGCAGATGGACGTTTCACCATATTTGAAAGAAGTACAAGTTTTGGAAGTAGAAGGTAATTTGCTTTGCAAAGGTGGAAAGTACATCCCACCCAAAGGGGTCCATGATGTAATTTTATTATTGACACATGAAGGACATCAAGGCATATCTTCTATGAAGAGACTTTTTCTTACAATTTTTGGTGGCCAGGTCTTTATAGAATTGCAGACGGGGTTGTAAGAGAATGTGAACTGTGTGCTTATAGTGAGAAGATGTTAAAAACTGTACCTGTTTCCCTTCAACCTGTGGCCTGGCCAGAATGTCCATAGCAAAAAGGTAAGGTTTGATATTTCACGACGGCACTATTCCTTACTTCATGAGGCTCTTTTTGCATTGTTTTTGGCGGATTACCATTCTAAATGGCTGGAAGTGAAATTCGTCCCACATGCGACTACTAGTGCTATCATTGAATTCTTCAAGGAGACTTTTGCAAGGGAAGGTTACCATAAAGTATTGGTCACTGATAGTGGTACACAGCACAAATCTTTTGAAGCCTAACCTTAACTTTAGCAATATTTGTCATGTCACCATAGCTTTATATAAACCCCAAGGGAATGGTCAAGTTGAAAGGTTCAACAGGGTATTCAAGTAGAGTGGGCACATGGTTTTGGAGGAGATTGGAAAGTTAAGATGAGAGCAAAATTATGGTTGCATCGCATTACTCCCCAAACTACCAGGCAGATCAGCCCGTTTAGGTTGTTGAAAGGGAGAGATCCAAATTGTACCCGCGGTGGTTCAATAAGAAGGTAGTGAAAAATGAAAAGAGTTTGGATTTAAGAGATGTTGGTCCGATAATAAAAAGTAAGCAAGAGAAGGTCAATGAAGCATATGGTACTAAGTGGAAGGTTGGAATATCTTTGTCTGATACAATAGTATTTTACGATCCAAGTACTATCATTAAATGAGAAACAGTACTTTGGAGGATGCGTTTCCCCGCTCACTTCCCCGCTCGTGTGATCCGTGAGGCCCTGTAAGCTTCACCATATTTTACCCCAGTAGCCCTTAGTGCCGGTATCTGGGCTTCTTATGGCAAGCTATCATTATCAAGTACCAACCCAGGACATTCTTAGTATCAGCATCTGCATTATACCCTACTCTCCACTTTTACGTATTCTCCAGTCTTCTTTTTCATCGAGACCTCGACCAGGCTTGGTACCCTTTTAACAACAGGAAGTAGCCCCCATGTGGTGTTTCCTTTATCCACCAGTATTATACCTGTGGGGATTGGGAAGCCTTGCATCTCCAGCAGTATTCCTCTGATTCATGGCCTTATGAATTTGAGTCTCCGTGCATTATCTATAGTATACCGCCTTCTGGCTGCCTTTACTAAATCTTATTGTCTTGAACGAAATGTTACAAAGACCCCTCCCCATCGTCCCAGATAAATTGTTAATGATTTAATGACGGAACTTGGATCGTAAAATACTATTGTATCAGTTGCGCCCTGACGAAGGAACTGGTGGACAAGGTTCCACTCCGAAACACGCATCAGCGCTGTCCTTAGTCTCACAATCATTTTGTGTATTCAATATATGATTATTGTGTATGTATAATATTTATGCAATGGCTTTGTGTCTTTTGTAAGTTAGTGTGTTATTTCCATTTGTTGTGCTGGGTTGTGTATGGTATGACTGGAGGTTGTTTGATGTGTGGTGTTACATTGTATTACATCTTTGCCGTTCTGAAATCGTGCATTATTCACATGCTGGGGTCTCCCTGTTCTTGAATTAGAATGATTGTCGCTTGTATATAATGTATGTACGTATATTTTTTAATAATATGATATCTTTTGATACAACAAGAATAATAAAAATAACTTTATAAATAATTGACCTGTGGGATAATGATTCTGTGTTTTCATTTAGGATCTATGAGCTACTTATTAATTAATGGTTAGGGAGAGGTTTTTGTGCTTGTCTCTGGTTTTTCCCTGCTCTCCTCTCCCTCTATCCAGTATCTCAGGGACCCTCTTCAGTGTCTTGTATTATGTACCAAACCAAGGCCTAACATCAAAGATGACTCTATTGAAAAGCCTGATTCTGTATTGTTTGTGGATAGCTCTTGCTTAGGAGATGAAGGAAGTAACCCGAGAAAAGCTAAACGAATTTTGGGGTTTATAGGTGTACCGGGTGAGAAATAAATTAATTCTAATTAAGTAATAATTAGTTGGTAATTAATATTATTTATTTAATTGATAATTATGGTAAGTGTGTATTTTTTATTATTATTTTTTTTACGTGTGGGTTGTGGGGTTTAAAGGAGTACAGGGTGGGAATTAAATTAATTCTAAGTAATTCATTTTTCGTTTTTAATTAATAATAATTATTTAATTAATAATTATTTATGTTCATTGTTCAATGACATTTTTTTACATACATTTTAGGTGTGGGTTGTGGGTTGTGGGTTTTGTAGGGAATAGGTTGGGAAGTAAATTAATTTTAATTGTAATTAGTTTTTTAATTGATATTAATTATTAAATTGATAATTATGTTGTGTGTAATTTATTTTTAATTATGTAATAATTAATGATAATTAGTATTATTGATACATATTTATGATAGTGTAAATAATTTGTGTTTTTAAAGTTACTTTTTAGGTGTGGTTTGTGAGGTGTATAAAGGTAAAGGGTGAGAAGGAACCAAAAGAAAAGTATTTAATTAATACTGTTTTATTAATTATTATTTTTTAATTAATTTTGTTTTATTTAAATGGAATTTTTATTTTATTTTAATTATAATATATATGTAGGTATTTATATGTATTTAACACTGTATAATGAATTTATTTTATTTAATTTTGACTATAAAATATATATGTATTTGTTTACATATTTATATTTATATTCACTTACTATGCTTTTGCAATTATTTTATTGTGCTGAAGAGAATTGTTTTGTTTATAACATGGGTACTCACAAGCTTTCTGTCGGGGGCCAAAATGTGGTTTGTGGCCGAGGGCCGCACCGGTAGGGGTGGGGTCTGTGGGGGGCAGGGCTAGATTAAAAAAATCAAACTCAGTTCAGAACATTTGACAATGCTGTATTTCAAAAGCAGATGTAACTATAGAGAGCACATTTTGATAATACATTTTTATTAGCAGACAATAGCAATCTTAAGAGACATTGCATAGATTCATACACACTTTGACCCCAATTCCATCACAGTCTCTCTCTCTCTGTCAGTCACTCTCTCTCTCTCTCTCAGTCAGTTTCTCTCTCTCCCAGTCAGTCAGTCTCTCTTTCTGATTCGGTCTCTCTCTCTGAGTCAGTCTCTCTTAGTTAGTCAGTCTCTCACAATGCGTCAATCTCTCAGCCAGTCAGTCAGTCAGTCTCTCTCTCTCTCTCTGTCAGTCAGTCAGTGTCTCTCTCTCTCTCTGTCAGTCTCTCTCTCAGTCAGTCAGTCTCTCTCTAAGTCAGTCTCTCAGTTATTCAGTCTCTCAGTCTGTCAGTCTCTCTCTCTCAGTCTGTCAGTCTCTCTCTCTCTCTCTCAGTCAGTAAGACAGTCAGTCTCTCGCCTGGTCAGTCATTCTCTCTCTCGCTGTCAGTCGGTCTCTCTGTCAGCCAGTATCTATTTCTCTCAGTGAGTCAGTGTCTCTCTCTGTTAGTCTCTCTCTCAGTCAGTCAGTCTCTCTCAGTCGGTCTCTCTTTGCCAGGCAGTCAGTCTCTCTCTGTCAGTCTCTGTCAGTCAATCTCTCTTTCTCAGTCAGCCTCTCTCTCTGTCAGTCTCTCGCTCTCTGTCATGCTCTCTCTCTCTCTCTCTCTCTGTCAGTCTCTCTGTCAGTCTCTCTCTCTCAGTCATTCTCTCTCTGGCAGTCTTTCTCTCTCAGTCAGTCTCTCTCTCTCAGTCAGTCTTTCTCTGTCAGTCTCTCTCTCTCTCTCTCTCTCTCTCTCAGTCAGTCTCTCTCTCAATCAGTCAGTCTCTCAGTCAGTCAGTCTCTCTCTCTGTCAGGTAGTCTCTCTCTCAGTCAGTCAGTCTATCTCTCTCTCTGTCAGTCTCTCTCTCAGTCAATCACTCTCTAAGTCAGTCAGTCTCTCAGTCAGTCAGTCAGTCAGTCTCTCTCTAAGTCAGTCAGTCTATCAGTCTCTCTCTCCCTCTCTGTCAGGTAGTCTCTCTCAGGTAGTCTCTCTCTCAGTCTGTCAGTCTCTCTCTCTGGCAGTCTCTCGCTCAGTCAGTCAGTCAGTCTCTCTCTCAGTCTGTCAGTCTCTCTCTCAGTCAGCCAGTCTCTCTCCTGGTCAGTGAGTCTCTCTCTCTCTCTTAGTCAGTCAGTCTCTCTCAGTCAGTCTCTCTCTGTCAGGCAATCAGTCTCTCTCTGTCAGTCAGTCTCTCTCTCTCAGTCAGTCTCTCTCTCTCTCTCTCTCTGTCATGCTCTCTCTCTCTCTCTCAGTCAGTCTGTCTCTCTCTCTGTCAGTCTCTCTCTCTCTCTCTCTCTCTCTCTCTATCTATCTATCTATCTCAGTCAGTCTCTCTCTCAGTCAGTTTCTCTCTCCCAGTCAGTCAGTCTCTCTGTCTGTCAGTCTCTCTCTCCCAGTCAGTCAGTCTCTCTCTCTCTCTGTCAGTCTCTCTCCCAGTCAGTCACTCTCTCTCTCTCTATCTGTCTCTCTCTCTCAGTCAGTCAGTCTCTCTCTGTTATGTTATGCATTTTGTAAAGCGCATGGCTGTCCCAGCGAAGGGACGTCCCAGCGCTAGAGAACCGGAGAGAAAAGAAATTAGAAGAATAAGCTACTGAAATAACCACGTCTTTCCTGCCTTTCTGAACACCAAGCGATTGGGGATGCTCCTAATAGCGAGAGGCATCGAGTTCCATAAAATGGGAGCTAACACCTTGAAAGAACGGCCTCCGGCTCTGGCTCTACGGAAACGCGGCACCCGCATCAGGTGCAAATCCGCAGAGCGCAGGGCATGGAAGGGAACATAGTGGTGAAGAATCTGCGGGCCAGAGCTAGTCAAAACTTTATGAATAACACACAGTGCTTTGAACCTGACTCTTTGCTCCAAACCAGTGGAGTCGGCGCCTCACCCCTGAGACTGAGCTATACTTAGGAAGTGCAAATAAAATGCAGGCTGACGCAGTCATGGTGCGTTGGAGCTTATTGTTTGCAGATTTGTTAGCCCCTAACAAAAGTCTGTTACAATAATCCAGCCTAGCCATGATTGTGGCTTGCACAACAACCAGGCCTGGATCAGATCGCAGCTCCAAATAGGGGCCTCCTGCGCAGTTCCAGGGGCGGCTGGTAACATTTGAAAGTGGTGAGGCGTAAGACAATTGTTGTACTTCACTGCATAGCAAGCGAGCCTCAACCACCTACGAGGAATTTTTGACGCCCCTATGAAGGAGCCGCCACTGCAAACATGGATTTTGCATGAATTCCTCTTTCTGTCAGCTGTTCATTTTATTTAGTTTATAGCATAAATTGTATTCTAGGGTTGTGTTTGTAAAACTGACATTTGTCAGAATGTGTAATATTCTCGCTTTGGTGGTGATCCCAGGCAACACCCTACCCAGGGCACTGCATTATTAACCCAAACCACTGGAATGTCAACACATGGCACCACAAATCCAACCCCATCACTACACACTACCGCCCCTTAGAGGACATTTATTTTTCACTGCCTCACTACGGTCCACCCCACCAATACTTCCACACCACTGCATCACCACTCACTGAGAGTACAACATCACCGGGACCATGTTCCATCTCTGAGCCGCACTACCACCCAACAACAATGCAAAACCATCTTAGAACCACACTACTGCACTGCAACCACCAGTGCGCAATCACCTTTATAGCACGACCATCCATCATTCTCACACTACACCACACTGTTCCGCACTATGACCCCAACCCTAGATCAGCTTCGCTAGTATAGCAAAATCACATCCAGCACCACCTGTGAGATGACCCTAGACAAAATAGAACTCTACCGGCTGCAACAGGGGTCATACACTTGAAAAGGGTTTTTTCAGGTGTATTTCAGTAATTTCATGATTGCAACTAGATGAAGCTCCAAGGCATATTAGGATATGGTAAAAGCTCACAAACTACTTCTTAAATCTTCATAGAGAGACATTTTTGTCAACATACAATACATCCAACGCTACTGAAGTTGATGATATCATATAATGTGATATGCATGAAAAGGGACCCTGAAAGGGTAAATCATTGAATCTAATTATAGAACTATTATCCCTGAGGTAGCCCCGGGTGCCGTGAGTTTTCGCCATGTCCTGTCGCTGGCTACCTGTCAATCTTGGAGAGCTGGAGTGAGGTGTAGGAGGCTGCCTGTGTACGAGGCAGGAGGGCGGGTCAGGACGTCACCATGTGACCCGGCGTTATCAGACTCAAACCTCTGATGACTCTGTGGCGTCGTTCCATATGCAGCTAACAGATACTCTGAGCATGCTGCCTTTAACTGTGCATGCACAGTGTGTCTGTTTGCTTTCATTTTCTCCATAGTGGTAGAAACTGAGCTTCAAAGATTGGCCAGGTCTTCTTAAATACTTGACACAAGAGCCAGGCATCTGACTCGAGTTCTCAGTGGCTCACCCACCTCTCCTGAGGCGGGCGGGAGTTAGTAGTGGCACAGATACAATAGATATACAAAGAATGGCTACACGACTTAATGTGAAACAAGAGGACCTGCAATCAATTCCGGCTATCCAGCTCGCAAATGATGTGATCTTCGGCAAATATTTTTTTTTACGGAGCATATGTGATACAAGAGGGCCTTCAAAAACGTGTGCTCTGTACAAAAACCGTGTACTTGCTTTGATAGAATAGAATATTTCTCCATCTGTATTAATAAGTCGTGGCTCGCGGGGGAAGGTCGCGCAGGGGTGGGTGCCAGGGAAATGAATAGTAAAACTTACCTTACAGCCGTTCCGCGCCACCTCAACTCCCCTGGCTTGGCGCCTTCACCAATGGCCCTGGAGTGGACTGGCAGCTTCTCTCAGCCAATCCTGGCGCTGCCGAAGCGCCAGGATTGGCTTAGGGCATGGCTACTTTTCGCCCGCCACACGCCCATTAGGAGACTGAGATTCTCCTAATGGGCATGCGCAAACAAGTGGAAACACAAGTGCGCATGACTGGGCACGGGGTAAAAATTCGACCTCCGTCTCCATTCATGCGCACTTGTGGTGCTGCCTGCTGCCCCTGGTGACAATCATGTCAGTCAACATGACGCCAGACCGCCCACCCCCTTCAGACTCTGAAGGGGGTGGGTGGTCCGACGTCATGCTGACTGACATGATTGTCAGTTCTCCCTCGGCGTTTTTGAACTTAAGTAAACTAATTCAGTTTACTTAAGTTCAAAGACACCGAGGGAGCTGCGGGTGGTGGGGCTTCGCCCACACGCCCCAATTGACGCACCGCGCCTGCGCAGCTCGCATTGAGTGGTGCTGGGCCCCACATCGTCTATCACTTTGGCGAGGTCTGCTGGTGATGCCCTCGGAGGGGCACCACTCCTCGTCTAAGATCAGGGGGGTCCCCAAACACCTTATACTTCGCCACCACTGTGCTCCAGCATCTTGAAGGGCCCCATTCAATCCACTACAGGCTGCAGTGGCCTGAGGCACCTGCCAGAATTCAGAGCCCTTCCCCGCAGGACTCAGTAGGGGTTGAGCCAGATTCCACAGGTGTGCTGGCTGCCCAATTGCCCTCCTAATATAAGGCGCTTAACTGTCCTCAGAAGGCAGCCGCGTGCATCACCTGGCCCATCACCACCAGGCCCTCAGCTGGGCACAGTCGGACACAGCCGCCCAGAATCAAAGGCCGCATCTGCAACCCCACCGGCACTCATCTCCTTGCAGCGCGGTGGGTAGTCCATGGCCTGAACCTCACCTAAGTCAGATGGGCACGGCATGTCTCTGCTTTCCCGTGGGCTTCACAGATCTCAGCAGCCTGGATCCGAGGGCTGTGGCCCCGTTCACCAGCAGGCAGGATTCTCACCACTGCATTAGCCACCGCGGTTTCCCTGCACTTCCTCAGGCTCCGTTGTTGTAGTTAGGTGAAAATGTCAGTTAAAACATACCATTTTAAATTCACTGAAGTTCATATGTTATAGTTATCTCAAGCAACTATAACTCGTGCCCTAAAGTAACTATAACTCATGCCCAAACCATGCACTGCTAATTACCTCCCATATTACATCACTCATCATATGCTCTATCACATCATTCATAAGATGACTGCAACTTCTGAAATGGCAACATTTATAACAACACTTTGGATGGTGGCGGTGTGAGTTATAGTTCCTTTAAGTTACTTGAGATAACTATAACTGGTGAATTTCAGTGGTTAAAACGGGTTGTATGTCAGCACAACGCGGGCTATTACCACGCGTGCCATTACAACGCTGTTTTTACAACGCAAGTCGTTACAACGACTTGCGCTGTAAGCGCTGAATAGTGGAATAGTTTAATTTTCTATTCCAACTCCAGCCCACGTTACAGTAGGGAAGATGTTGGAATAGAAAATTAAACTATTCCTTGTCCAACAGCGCCCTCCAGCGCAAGTTGTTGAAACGACTTGCGTTGTAAAAGCAGCGTAGTAATGGCAGCGTGTGGTAATGCCCGCGTTGTAAAGGCTGTTCCCCGTTAAAACGATATGCTATTACATCCATTCAACCTTTTTTTTTTTTTATAGAGTAAGTAGCTGTCAGCGAAGGTGTTTGACCACGGAATACGGAAGCTAAATGAGAACCTTCTGCACAAAATATTCTGAAGCCCTCCTGCATCTCCCCAGAATGTAATGTGTGGAGACTCGTGGGATGCTCCAGGAGATCATTTATGGCCCCCTGAGACTCATTCTGGACCCTCATGAGATTTTTCTGGACCCCCAGATATTCAATAATCTGGCCCAGCTCTACTTATGGTGTTGCCATTGGTGACCACACCCTGAGCATCTGTCCCCAGAGTACGTCCTGCTCCATTACTTTCCAAACCACCCTGTGACCTTGAGTGGGTAGCCACAGGTGTAGTTTGTCATTGCTGTACAGCATATGTTATGTCTGTGGTTGGCACAGGTGCCAAGACAGGGGATGCAACATCTGTTAGGAGCATAGGGTCACAGAGGGATTGTAGGTAATGTGTACTGGATATAGTAGATCTGGTGTGGAGAGGGAGAGGGAAAGCATATGGTACTGGCCACACAAACATGATGGGCCAAGCTTATCTTCAAGATCATCCATATTGGTAGTAGTGCTGCTCGCACTGAAACCTTGTGATTGTACAGTGAACAATAAAGTTGTGACTGACATCCGAGATCTTGCTGATTCACCTTAAATAAATATAGATAAGATCCAAGAAAGAAGTGGCTCCGACAGATGGACCAGCAAAAAAACAAAAATATATTTTCACATCAACATTTCGGCTTCCGCCTTCCTCAGGTAGTACAAGATTGTTTGCTCAATGACTACACATACACAGCTGACACTGCTGGATTTTCAAAAAGTATCATGAACATTTCAATTGAAATGTGGAATCAATACATTCCTGAGATCTCATGAGATACGCAGATATATATATATATATATATATATATATATATATATATATATATATATATATACATATATATATATATATATATATATATATATATATATATATATATATATATATATATAGCTCTGACAAAGGTAATAACTCCATGTTACAGAAAAATAAAAAAGGATTGCTATCTGCAGGTTAAGGATGATTTCCATAAAAAAACTCATTATGATGGCAAGACCAAGGCCTTATTAACACGGATATATAGAGATTTTTAAATGTAGACCACCCTAAACTTCAAATTTTTTATCCGATTCCCACAGTCCACAAAGAAGCCACAATACCTCCAGGTAGACCCATCATAGCCGCTCAGGAAAGTTTATTTGAAAATACCTCTAAGTACATAGTTGAATTTTAAAGACCTTTGGTATTGAGGTTACATTCATATATCAAGCACTCTACAGGTTTCTTAAAAAGTGGGTTGGACATAGATTGAGAGTCAGACATGCTATTGATGACATTGGATATCTCTGCCTTATACATCAGCAAACAACGCAAGGATGGCATACAAGCTGTTAGACACTTTTACGTGTGAGATCCATAACATTCTATGAGAGTACAGAAATGCTCATAAAACTGATTAAGTGGTTCCTGACAAGAAATATTTTTCTTTTCAACAATGACCTGTTTGAGTGACAACAAGGGACTGCGATGGAAACCTGCTTTTACTCCCAGCTATGTGAATTTGCATATGTGTTGGTGGAAGGAGCAGGTGCTCGGTAGACCAGAGACGAGACAATGGATGCAACACATATTATTGTGGGTCCGCTACATTGACAATATTTTCATTATTTGGAGAGGCACCAGAAAACTAGCTGAGAGTTTTGTGGAAGTAATTAATGATAATGAATTGAATTTGAAAAACACTAGTAATATGAGTGCCAAGACTACTGATTTTTAGATTCAAGACTCCTTAAATAATAAGGCAAACTTACTACCACACTATACTGGAAGCCTAGTGCAGGTAAGAGTGTGTTGCATGCCTGTAGTTTTCCTTCAACTCCATTGAAAACTGAAATACCATATGGAGAACCTTTGAGAATCAGGAGATCATGTAGTACAGAAGAAGAGTACAAGCGTAATGTGACAGATTTGGTAACTAGATTCAAAATGAGAGGTTTTACAGAGCAGATATTATTTGAAACAGTAAGCCAGAGTGACCAACTTGTAAAGAGATGATCTTCCCTTCAAACCAAATAAGAGGGACAATATAAAAAAGTGACAGTATGCAGATTCATTACTGATTATCATAGACAGCATGCCCAAATAAGATCTATAGTAAGGAACACTGGCATCCGCCAGGAGTGATCTAGTGATAGGAACATTAATCTCTAGGAGACCTTTGATAACCTTTAGAATAGCACATTCCATGAGAGACACTTTGGTGAAGAGCAATATTGTGAGGGAAAAGAAAGATTCTAGATGGCTAAAACCATGAGAAGGCGTCTACCAATGCAGCAGATGTAAGGCGTGGTGTGAAAGAGATCACTACCCCATTCAATAAAGTGTTTAAAATGAGGAAACATCTTACCTGCATAAGTAAATTTGTGCTGAAAATGTTATAATGTCCCTGTTCTAAGATCTATAGAAGAAGAACTATTTTTCGAGCCCACAAAAGAATCCTCCAACATCTTAGAGCCATCAAAAATAAGGATACCAGCTATCCGGTCTGACATGCAAGGAAGAGCAGTAGAGGCACTCCAGTACCATTTGATTGATAGTATTCCCATGAATATGAGGGGGGAGACAGAGAGAAACAGCTACGTAGATTGGAATCTCACTACATTCTTTTGTGGTTTGCAAAGAACAAAGGGGCATATTATCAAGGATAGGCGATACATTATCGCCGCTTTTATCGGCAGGAAACTGCCGATAAAGCGGCGATTATGGCCTTGATAAAATGCTCTATGAATTCCAATCGAAGCCCATGTTAGATGTGTTCACATCTAACATGGGCTTCGATTGGAATTCATAGAGCATATTATCAAGGCCATTATCGCCGCTTTATCGGCAGTTTCCTGCCGATAAAAGCGGCGATAATGTATCGCCTGTCCTTGATAATATGCCCCAAAGAGCTTTAAATTGTAAGGAAGAACTGTATACACATTTATAATTGATTTTCACAGCCAGACTTGTTTAGCTAGTATGTTTTGATCTGTAGTGTTTACTTTTTTTTAATGTTTTCCTGTGATACTGAGTATCAACCCATATATATTTGTCCAAGGTCTACAGACAACATCATGGATGTTGGATTTGATGAACTGCTTATATTCAAGACTTGCTTAAGACAAGAGTGAGTCTGTATGTGGATCTATGTGAACATTACATTTCCATTTGTATAAATTATATGGTAGAGTATTGATCTGAATAAATAATATAACAAGTCTTTGCCCATTGGGCCAGGATGTCTCCTATAATTAATTATATTTTGCGCTGAATCGATATTATTCATATGAGTTTCATTGCAGGTTTGAAGTGTCTTATACAATTATGTAAATTGTCCACTGGGTCTGAATGTCTATTCTGCTAGCGCAATTGATTTAAGAAGCATGGTATATTAGGCTTTTCTTATCTGGCTCATGGTTATTATATGGAACAGTGCAATAAACAACTAGTGCTCAACCCTAATTATCTCATCCACTGTCACAGTTAACTCGTTTCAGAGAGTTTAGGATAGCTTCTTCCAGACATTTGCCAAAATAGCGAAGAAGTATATCTGCTGCTGGTGGGGGTTCATGTTGTGAGTGGTAAATGGTTTGTGTGGTTAGATGAGTGTCTTTTGTAGTACGAGCTACAGTTGTTGTTGAGTAGATTTTGATCACATGTGTGTTGACAGACGTGTCTGTCAAAGTTGACGCATGGTTCCATGGTCAGAAACATTGTCAGCAGTTGGAAACAGTGTCTGCCATTCCTCATGAGGGTCCCTTCATACTACTATGACAGAGAACATCTCTAAATATGGCAGGTAGATATCCACCACACCAACACTGACAGAGTGGATGTGGTCACTGAAGATTGAAGAAAGATGGACAGTCGACGGGCCATCCTACATTATGTATAAAATGCCGGACCATCAGGTCAGATCCTGAATACAGAGGACTGCCAGCATGATGGACGGATTTGATCCGTCATGACGGAGAAACAATGGTCCTTCAGCCAAGATCTAGACCAGGCCCTAAGTTTGTTATCCCCCATCCATAAGTGTGCTGTATTAATCATGTCTCTCTGCATGTCTCTGAGTATATGTGGATATTCCTACTTCCAGTCCTTGCTCAAAAATGTAGGAGTAATCAACTGATTAAATTTTTTTACTTTGGCACCATAGTATGGCAAATATGTCCTACGAAAATTCAAGACACTCATTTATATGTGTGTGTGTGTGTTTATATATATATAATTATAAATATATATATATTTATATATATATATATATATATATGTGTGTGTGTGTGTGTATATATATATATACATATATATATATATATATACGTATATATATATATATATATTTATATATATATATATGTGTGTATATATATATATATATATATGCATAAAAAAGCAGAGAACTCTGGGTAGTTCTCAAGTTTAGGTAGAAAGCAGCTCCAATATGGAGCACTCTCAACTCCAGCGACACTCTAAAGTTGCTCACCTCAAATGTCTGCTTTTCTATCAAAGTCTTTAAGCGTGGGATTAGCAGAGTGCCATTCATGCCGAGATAGAAAGGGACAAAGTCTTTTGCCATTTCCACAGCAAAGTCTTTAAGCATAGGACTAGCACAGTGCCATCCATGCCGAGCTTTAAAATGGCCAAAGCCGTTTACCACTCCAGGCACAGTATTACAGCTTTGGATTGGTAAAATACCACCCAAGCCAACATGAAATGAATAAAGGCAACCCCTGACACGTGTTTCACTCTCATTAGAGCTCTTCAGAGAGTTATAGTTTTGACCAGACACAAGGGAGCACCCAGTATAAGTCAAAGCAAAATCCTTTCAGGCACAGAGAGACGCATACATTATGCAAAAAAAAGCAGCAAACTCTGGGTAGTTCTCAAGTTTAGGTGGAAAGCAGCTCCAATTTGGAGCCCTCTCAACACCAGCGATACTCTAAATTTGCTCACCTCAAATGTCTGCTTTTCTATCAAAGTTTCGAGCGTAGGATTAGCACGGTGCCATTCACGCTGAGATAAAAAGGGCCAAAGTCTTTTTCCATTTCCACAGCAAAGCCATTAAGCATAGGATTAGCAATGGCCAAAGCCTTTTACCACTCCTGGCACAGTATTACAACTTTGGATTGGTAAAATACCATCCAAGCCAAACTGAAGTATGTATCTGATTGATATTTTCATTAGGTACTTTGGGGCTCATTGCGATATTGGTCGGAAAGCCTCCAATTGACACCTTCTCGGACTTGGGACTGACCGACATGTGGTCAGCGGTTCCTACAACCAAATTACGAAGCGACCGAACAATGTTTGGTCGGATTCTCATTGTTTCCTATGGGGGCTTGTGTTACAGCCGTAAACAAGCCGTAACACAAACTCCTATGGAGAAATGTGTGTGTGTGTAACACTCTGCACCCTGTTACAGGCACCGCATAATGCAGTGCAGTGCAGAGTGTTACAGGGTGCGCGGGGGCAAGGGGACCCTGGCAGGGGCCCCCAAAGTCACTTTCCAACAGTCTTTCCTTGTCGGCAAAGCCAACACGAAAAGGCTGTCAGAATCCGACATCATAATCCCCACGGCAGTTACGCCGTCCATAGGGGGTCACGGTGCGGTTCCGGCTGACAGGAATAATCAGAGAACCGGCGAGGACCGGCCGGTGTATGGTTTAACTGCGAACATCGTAATCGGTCAGTCCCGTAAACCGACCGAGTCCTTTTTTACCTTTCCAGAATCAGTGATGGCATAACGATTTTGTTTCCTTCAACTTGAGGGTAGGCCTGCATATACTGTATTGTAGAAAACTAAGGATAATGTAATCTTTAATGGCTGTACTCTCTGCTGCCACCATGGTCTTGGAGACAACCCAAAAATATGACTACTAAACCTGGGCAAGATTTTTAAGTGTATCAGTGAAATTTCTCAAAAGTTTTTTTAAGCAACGGTGCATCTCGATCAACAAAGTCTTTGAAGACTGGGAGACTAGTCTCACAAAAAATGTTTCTCTGAGTGACATTTATGCACTAAATCCGTTTTCTGCCAGTATCTTGCGAGATATAATTTACGCATATAATGCAAAATACCAGCAAACTACAATTCGCTTAGACAGCAAAATTTTGTGTATTTTCAAAAACATTAATGAGAAAAAATGTACCCAATCTCACCTACCCCTAATGAACCCCCCCACCACCACTTTGCAAGAGTTTGTATCAATTATTTGGAAATTCTGAATTTCCAGGTGAACTTTCCATGAAAGTGGGTAGGGAACCTTATCGTACCTGGTGTAAGAGTTGCAAGCCTGATTCACTGCCAGCCGCCAACAGGTGGTTAGTCAGGAAGAACACCGCAAAGATTTAAAGGGCTAAAATTATTTAAATCTTGACCCATCTGTCATCACTGTGGAACGCTTTGCTAAAGGTATATTGAGCCGCCAATCTTCCTTCCAAGTGTAGAAACATGTTTGTTCACTGTTTATGTGGGATTACCAGTGAACATTTTGTGCTTTTTTATTACTAACACATAATAAACGTGTTTGTGCTACCCACCGTTACCCAGGACTGTTTGTTAACACGTTTCGTTTTGTCTTGGCTGTAAATGGGACTTCTGTAAGCAGTCTTGAAGCACAACAGCATATTTCATAATTTAAAAAAGCCAAAACAAAACTTATGTATTACATGACGTTCTGTTTCAATTGAAGAGACAGAGCTGAAGTGCCAGAGGGGAACAAGTAAATACAGTTGCATCATACATTCAGCATGGCGCCATTCGTTCCATTTTAGAGATGCACGTTTTGTCTAGTGGAGGTAAACAAAGCTCTGTGTTCCCTTGACTCATGCTCCTTAGTCACACACCCATCTTAGAATGTGCTGCAATTGAATGCAAACATATTTTGGACTCCTCCATAATAGCCATGTTTAGACATTTTGCTTTGTAATGGCTTGCTGTGGAATGTGCATGAAATCTGACCAAGCATAGGTACTGCTAGGACTAGCCACCCTTTCCTTCCCTAATTTAACACTTTAGAGGCTCTTTGAAGCACCAGGTCCTTGCCATGCTCTCAGGACATCTACACAAACTGCATTTAAATGGAAATCAGTTACATAGTCTGCAGTTATCCTGACAATCTGTCGTGGAACCAGCTCTCCTGGACTCAAGCTGGACTAGGCTCCTCTACCCCTTCCCCAATACTGTGGTCCCTCGATTTTGTTTAGGTTATCACTTGCTGTTGAATTCGGTTGTAAGCATAGCTGTTGGTTTGTTGCACCAACAATCCCGAAGGGAAATAATTCCAATTTCATGTTTAGGTCTGCCACTAACCAAGGCCTCTTGTTTAAAAAAAAACAATAATCTTAAAACTGCATACAAACACGCATATATACATCCATAAATATATATATGAATACATATACATAACATACATAGAGAGGCTTACAGTCAGCCTTATTCCGCCGTTGGTCTGTTGTAGTGTTATCCACATTTTTTTCCACACACCACAGCATGAAACATGTGGCAATCGTCTGCCAACTGCATCCATTGATTGTCTTTAATGTGACAATTTGAATTGAAGTGTGGTAATTTGTCTGTGCACATGTGCACGACCGCCCAGAAACATAATACGGTTTGCTGCCAAGGCTGGTGGGCCAACGTCTTCTTTCTTTTTCACAGAAACATTATTTTTTAAATGCAATTTTTCTTGTTTTGTTTTGTGAGGGAATCTTGATTGGACACTGCTCTAGGTGACCATTTTCGAAAGGGGTTTCCCATTTTTTATGATTACAAATCTATTAAAAACCAATTCCAAATGGACAGCAGTTCACACACACGGGCACCTATCTTTGAACATTATTGCTATACATTATATCAAAAACCATTCTAACATGGCCGCCCATGCAGGTGCAACATAGGTGGCCATCTTGGAATGCTTTTGTTTTCCTTTATTATTGCTTTGCTGTTTCACCATGGCTGACATATTGCTTCCATAGTACAGTAAACTAATAATAAAGTATTGGAAAGGAAACAGCATTGGCTAAGTCAACAGCTTGTGGCCGATTCCTGTAAACTATTGTTCGCAATAAAAGTTTTATGTAGATCCCGCATACACATGTTAATACTCACAGAGTGGAAGTATTCTAAAACCCTTCCAATCAGTGAGTTCTGAAATCCTTAAAGTAGCTGGTTTCCTATATGAAGCACTCCCTTGCCAAGCCACAGAAGAATTGTCTACAGCATAACATGTAGTTTGAATGGATGGCTTGTGGTGATTTTCTTCTAGGCCGAAGCCATTGCAGATAATTTGGCCCCCATTGTGTTACATTTTATGATTAGCTGTGTCTCCTTCAGGGATTGGAAATTGCTGAAAAGGCCCTGGACATTTTGTTTGCTGTCAATGGAAAATGTTTAGGGAAGGCCAGACTTATGTGTTCCAAAACAAATTCATAATAAAAATGCACACATAACTGGCATACAAGGGCTTCCGGCCAGCCCTCTTTATCCAGTGCTCTGTTGAGATTACTCACTGCAGCATGCAGCATGGTGACATTGGGTCCGACCACTTCAGCATTTAGCTGTCTTACACTGTGATCAGCGCAATTTTCCTTCTCACATGTGCATAGCCACCCTGAATGGAGTGCCATTCGGGTCAATGTTTGGTGTACCTGGCCTGTGGCCCACTCCTTATTTTATTTCTATGTTTCATATTTGAAATTTTTTGCATATTGCATATGGGTTAAAAAATAAGAAGATGCACAGACCTGGTGGCTTTTTTAATGCCTGTGGTGATGTTGGGAAAAATCTGACAAGAACATGGCTAGGCATACATCCAAGGAGATTTGTTGGTCGGTCATACTAAGAGCAAAGTATGGGTCTAAATTCCCTGTATGAAGCAACTTAAAGCTTAACAGGCCTAAAATACTGCATGTGGAGAAGTGTGGCTCAGTGGTTAGAGGCGGCAGACCCGGAAGCTGAGATCGACCGTGGGCCAGGGTTCGATTCCCCGCCTCGGCGGGTCTCGGGCTCAAAAATTCCACGGACTTGACAATTCTCGCTCCGGTGCCTACTCGAATCACGGGGTCACACTCTGCAACTCTGGGCAATAGCTTGCTTAATCTCCACTACGGCCCCTCGCGGTGGGATGCCTGGCTTTCACCTTGTGGACACCCTGCCGGGGTTTCTCACAGGGGAATACCAGGACGGGTTCCCTAAGCAAGCGCCAGGATGCCCTTTGGGTGACAGGTTTGCGCTATATAAGTACACCTACATTTACATTTGAGGCAGGTGGGGGCGACAAAAAGTGTTTGACGTTGACCCTCGAGGAATAGATCCATGCAATGTTTCGTGGGTAATAGCTATATAAATGTGCCTTAGTGCTATTTATGTTCTGATTACTTACGAGTCTTTAGGATGGAAAAGGTCCCCACCATTGCTCTGGAGGGTGTGTGCCCATGCTTCGAGTTCCTCAGAGGAATTTCACTTCAATACACACAACAATCATGTATGTGCGCTGGTGGCTTTAAGTGAGACAGAGTGTGATCCAGAGCTGGGGTCTGTGGTATAGAGATGCAAACCACACGCACCATCTTTTATTGAGCGTATTTTCGGCGCACTGTGTAGTAGAAGACAGATAGTTGAAGTAGCTGCAACATCCTCCCCACCCGGTAGCATGCAAATGACCACACCACACACAGAGTTCTGTAGTGCACATCTTTATTCTTCAGAGTCATTAACTTTATTAACCACACCCAAACAATTATGTCAGTCTTTTACAGAGTCCATCAGGGACCAGAAGGATCGCACTATACATATTTACAAGACACAACAGTAACAATAGATTATACTCACAGGACAGAATTTGTAACTGTGCTTGCCGCAGGGTGAGTTGTATACCGGCTACTACCTTGTTTTTAAATTCATCGGTCTGTTCCCTGCAACCAGGTCCTTCACTCCTTTCATGTGGGTCATGGGTACATTAGTTCTGAGCCATGGAGGTCTAGGTGCACAATACTGAGAGCATACACTTACCATATAGCGCACATGAATTCACAACAGAAGAATGCTCGTTTGCCAAACATGGTTGAGAGTATAATAAACAATGTGTAATAGATTCGGTCGGAATTCAGGGATATGAGGTCACATGTCCTCAATGTTTTTTCATCTTAAATCTGTAACTTGCAAGTCAACCATTATTTACTATCTGAAATAAACCTTTGTAATATCATGAATAAAATGGCCTGCATGCGAGCAGGAATTTGAGAAAGTTGAGAAAGCCTGAGTAGGACTGAGGTGCAGTCCTTGTGTGTGCTGAAGGTCTTCCTCCCTGTTGTGACAGTTAGTAAATACTGTCTTTGCATTGCCCAGAGAGTCCATATGGTTATTCTATTTTGGAGCGTCCAAAGTCACCCAGCAACCGTTGGCAAGCCAGATAGGAGATCCCTTTTTACCCCCACCTGACTGCTGACACCGGAAGACCACCTAACCCCCGCTGCAGAGACCAGTGCGCCCATGGTGATGAGGTAAGCAGACACTGTGTTTCAACTGAAATTCTGCCTTTGCATGGGGGTTGAGGAGGATTCAGGGATTGCTGTCTCTTTAAAGGTGAGGACAGACTGAATCACTATCTTTGTTTGTGTTTTAACACTTTGAACACGGGAGGAATCGCCCCGCGGTGTGGGAAAATTCCACGCATGCGCAGATCGGACGGCTTCCGGACGTCCGACACACACACCCACAATGACATTGGACGGCCGGGTGCCGAATGACGCATGCAAAGGGTTAAACGTGTCTTTCTTGGCAATGCAAAACACAGGTGTAGATATGTTGTAAATTTAACATACTATGTTAAAGGAGACCTGAGGGTACCACATGAAAGATTGTGGATTGTTTACTTGTGAAGCACAAAAAGTTAAGGCGCCCACATGACTAGTTAACCTGTGATACTCAACGAGGAGCTAGAAGGGGTCAGTTTGGGTAATTTGAAATTGGAAGTTGCCAATTTGTGTTCCATTTGACACTGAGAGACAGTTGAAAGGCTGGTGACTCTAAATGTTACCTTCAGTTAAAATTTGAACACTCAAATAATTGGTCCTGGACCGAACGTCCAGAGAGTCATTCCATGGTTTCTAAGACCCATGGTTTGAAAGGAATCTCCTGTGGGGCGTGGAGGGAAGTGTTCAGGGGTTGCTAGTTGCATTTACCGAAAAGTGAATACAGATGTGATTATCACCCTACAATAGAAGTTTTTTGTATATTATTTGGCTGAAGATGACGTCGTGCCTTCTTGAGTGTTTTTTGGTGTAATATTGTATACTATGCAAATTATTTTTTGAATATACATTGCATAAACAAAAAGTTTGTATTGTAATGTGCCCTGTATAATTAGTGAAACAAAACGTTAAAAGTTGCATGTATATCGCAAAAGCAATAAGGTAGAAAACTAGACAAAATGTTCCTATTTTTAAGATTTGTGCAAGCCTATTAGAAACAAAGTATTATCTCATCAGACAGGAACAGAGGTTAAAGTAATACAATATTAAATATGCCTACTAATGGAGTCTGCCTTAGAGCATATGCAGAAGGGGTTTCCAAATTGTAATAAGAAATTACAAAAGTATTGGCATGCACATGTTGCTCCATACATCCAAAGTGAACATCGAAGAGCTAAATTGCAGAAAAGAGAAGCCTCTGTAGCATTGTGAGAATCTTTTGTGAAAAGGTAAAAGACTCGTCAAGAGAAGATAACTCAAGTACCCCATCTGTTCCCCCACCCCAATACGATCTTATGAACCCCTCTCCTACGGTTCCAAGGGGCAGATTTACAAGAAACTGACGCATCTCTACAGATGCATCAGTTTCCCTGTGCCTCCAAGTGAAACCCTTGCACCACCATGGATGTGCTGTATTTGCATTCCGTCCATCATTTGTTTGCGTAGCACTTTTCCCCCTAAGTGGGATGGGTATGCCCAGACGTGGGTCCCTTACTCACTTTACCACTGGATTCAAGCTAGCCTGGCTGATGAAGGGTAATACCCAGAAACCGGTACCAGTATGCTTGTTTCCGGTCCAGGGTGGACCTGGCTTGGCAGTTCGGTCTGGACTGTTCCCATGAGGCACAGGGTCAAGACGGATTTGCATATGGCTGGGTCTAAACTGGTGTGACATGGTGAGCAAAAAAACAATGGATTTAACCCAGATCTCTTAACTGGGGGTGAATGTATGATTTATTCAGCATTCCGTCCATTTGTCTGCATAGCACTTTTCACCCTAAGTGGGATGGGTATGCCCAGACGTGGGTCTCTTGCTCACTTTACGACTGAATTCAAGCTAGCCTGGCTGATGAAGGGTAATACCCAGAAACTGGTCCCAGGATGCTTGTTTTCGGTCCAGGAGGACCTGGCTTGGCAGTTCGGTCTGGACTGTTCCCATGGGGCACATGGTCAAGACTGATTTGCATATGGCTGGATCTAAACTGGGGTGGCATGGTGAGCAAAAGAGCGATGGATTTAACCCAGATCTCTTGACTTGGGGTGAATGTATGATTTATTCAGCATTCCGTCCATCATTTGTTTGCGGAGTATTTACATTACGGCGCACCATGGCGCAAGGATTAACAGATGTGTCAGAAATTCTGACACATCTGTTGGCGCAAAGGTCACGCATTGATGGAGTCGTGTCGCAAGTACAACGTAACTCCAGCAATGCAAGTGGAGGCCTGTTCCCAATACACTGCATCACTCCTTATGCCTGTTCCAAGCAGGTGTAGGGTTTTGACACAGTGGCGTCCTAGAAGTGGCGCAGTGACATCTTGTAGATTTCACTGCGTCACTTTTATGAGGTTTTCCTGCGTGGGAACGCCCACCCTACATACATTATACCTGATGTAGATATAATGTGGCGCAGGGCTTTTCAAGGTGACACATCTCCTTAGATGCATCACATGGGCTACAACATGGTGCATTGATTATGCCACCGCTGCATCACAAAAAGTGACGCAAGGACGGTGCAAAACTGTCGCAAGGGTATCTACCCACTGGTGCAACTACAAGAAGCTACAGTGGGATTTGAGAACCCTGAGATTGGAACATATCCACACTCCCCGAAAACCACCCCTAAGGTCCCCCCACGACTAACAGGGCCACAACATGCAAGCACACCAAGGTAGCAAACACGGGTAAGAGACGGACAATTTTCATACCAACTATAAGCGCAGTTCGTACTGCATCTAGATCCAGCCTCTTCCCAGCAGGACAAAAGCAAAGAACAGGGATAGCAATGTTTAATCACAAATATTGTCAGCAACGTTTTATTTGCTACATAAAAAGGATACCACAGGAAGGATAATTAGAGTGAATGGATGATGCAGGTTGGAATGAGTATGTGCATAGGACTGTAGGCATGACACAGCTACCAGTATCTCAAGGAAGAGAACAGGAACATAGAAGAACTGAAGATAGTTCATCCCTGTGGTGAAAAGAGAAAGGGAGTGTGGTAATCTCACCAGGAAGTGTATGGGACTAGCTATCATGCAGTGAGAATAGGAGAGACACAGGTGAGGTGAGGAGAGGGGGATACTATGATGACTTGCCAGAACGAATTCAGAGAGGTTTTGGGAGGCTAACGGTTCAGATAGAATCTATACACAAGCGTGTAGAGAGCATAGGGGAACTGCTTCAAACCCCAGAAGCAAGTCACCCCACTTGGACTACACAAGGGGTACATGGAGACTGCCTAACCTGCTGACAGGAGGGGAATAGAGCACAATGTGATTTCTAGAAGTAGGAAACCTTGAGCAGCACAACTTGAGAGATTGCAATTTCAAGTTACCCATGGCCAGTCAGACTCCAGAACGGGATCCAAGAAGGTTAGGGGATGATTGATACTCTACAACTAACCAGCACAGCAAATAAGTGTTCAATCAATTTTGTGCAGCGTAGATCTAACGCCCAGTGAGCTCATCGATGAGGGAGAGAAAAGCTGGTACAGTGTTGTGCAATATGTAGATAATCTAGCAGAGGTGTGCAGTCTAGTCTAGCTTCTAGTAGAACAAAGGGGCCCTCGTGTCTATCTCCTGGGCTACCACCTGTAGGAGAATACTCACTCGTATCCAGATTAGGGTGCCTCGAGAGTATAGTGAATAGCTGGTGGAGTTTACTTGACCTCCCCAGTATTGCTGGAGACAGTCAGCAGCTGGGTGTGTAATGTGAGATTCTTGCAGGAGTGCTATGTCAACCAGTCTGCGTTTAACATAGGAGTGTATTTAATAGCAGCGGGCAGGTGAATACATGCCTTTAATATTCCAGGAGATGATCTGAAACGTGCAGAGTTGGGGCATCATGAGAGGGCAACCCCCATATATTCTTCTCATGGGGGTGCCGGAGCCAAAGGACTCATCCAGGCTAAAGGATATCAGGGATGAGAAGGCAATGGGTGTGGGTAGAAGATGTTGATAACCACAAACAGTAATATACAAAACACCAACAGACTGTCAACAACTGAAAGTACTATGGACAACAGACCCTTAGGTCATCGTCCAAACTTCAAAGTAATCATTCAAACACAAGGGCCGTGTGTGCTAGGTAGCAGTGCAAATCCAAAATTGGACCGGGCTTGCAGAGAGGAATGATGTAGTGGTCACCGAGCTAGGAGGTGTGAGGGCGAACAGAAGAGCCACTGTTCAGGCTTTTCTTAGAGAATCAGTTATCAGGTATTACTGGGGTCTGCAGCCAGGCGGTGCGCCAGACCAGCTGGGGAAGCTAGGGCCAAGGATGTCCCCACCTTCCTCCAACAGCCTCAGGGGAGAGGTGGCAGACTTGTCTGAAGGAGTTAAATAGTGTCATCCACAGTCTTTGGCAGGGGGCTGAGGGCCTGTGGGGTCAAGGACGAGGAGTAGTTATCATCTAAAGTCTCCCCTACAGAGGTATCAGAGGGCTCCAGTCAGGAGCCGTGAAACACCGCAACTGTATCCAGGGCAGAGCACTGGCTATCTAGGACCTGCGTTGGCGACATGGCTGGCATCCCCTACTACTGCAGTTGACCCCTCCCGGGCCGTCGCACCCGGGGCGACCATAGGGGCTGCCTCAGTACCCACCAGCAACCACAAAGGCATCCTGCGCCTCCACCCCTCTCCAAATATCCGCCGAGTCTTTTGATTATCTATGGTTTTGATGTTCGCCAGAAAGAGTAGAGCGTAGCACAGGCCCAGTTGGCATAGTCATCAGTTCACTCCCAGGAAAGATCCTTTCTCATCTGGGTGTTGTCCGAAAAGATGAGAACTCGGTGGTTGTCCCTGACGATGGGGTCCGGTTGTCTAGCTCTTCACAGGATAGCTTCCTGATCCTTATAGTGAAGTATCCTAGCCACCATGGATCAGGGCCTCACCCCCAGTGGAGTTTGCCATGCGGGCACTTTATGGGCTCACTCCACTGAGAAGTATGGGGTCAGTTCCTCTTCTGAAAGCAGTTTGTGGATTCAGACCTCCAGGAATTCATCTGCTTGTTGACCCTCAGCACCCACCACTCTAGTGTTATTGTGGCGGGAGCAACCTTCCACGTCCTTTGCCCAGTCCTCCAAGAACTTGACCCCCTCACTGCGATCAGCAACCTGGGCCTGAAGGTAAGGCATCTGTGGTGCGAGGACAGTAAGGGCCATCTCTGACTGACTGACTTGGTCATAGTGATCATCACGCAAGAGAGTCAGGTTCGCTGCCACTGAATCAATCTTGGCCTGAAGGGAGATCTGGGAGGTTTCGATTGCCAGGAGGATAGCATCCTGTTTGGCGGATTCCTTTGTTCGAGGTGTAGGCTCTGTAGAAGTAAGAGAAGGTTGGTCTGGTTTCAGTGATCTGGTGCACCCCATCTCATTGACGAACACGATGATCCAGATGCCCTGTTGCCAAGGGGAGGAGGGGGCAGACAGCGATGTGTCTCCCGTTGCAGCCACCAACACCCAAAAAGGCATAAACGTCGCAGAGTATGAGCAGTCCGCCAGTCCTGGATCAGATCGCAGCTCCAAATACGGGCCTCCTACGCAGTTCACATTGAGTAGTGCTGGGCCCCAAATCATCTATCACTTCGGCGAGGTCTGCTGTTGACGCCCTCAAAGGGACACCACTCCTCGTCTAAGGTCAGGGGGGTCACAAATACCTTCCGCTTCCCCACCACTGTGCTCCAGCATCTTGGAGGGCCCCCCTCAACCCACTACAGGCTGCAGTGGCCTGAGGCACCTGCCAGAATTCCGAGCCACTCCCCTCAGGACTCAGTAGGGGTTGGGCCAGATTCCACAGGTGTGCCGGCTGCCCAATTGCCCTACTGACAAAAGGAGCTTCACTGTCCTCAGGAGGCAGCCCCGGGCATCACCTGGCCCATCACCACCAGGCCCTCAGCTGGGTGCAGCCGGGGACAGGTGCCCAGAATCAAAGGCCGCATCCGCAACCCCACCGGCACTCATCTCCTTGCAGCGCAGTGGGTCGTCCATGGTCTGAACCTCACCTAGGTCAGATGGGTATGGCATGTCTCTGCTTTCCTGTGGGCTTCACAGATCTCAGCAGCCTGGATCCGAGGGTTCTGGCCCCGTTCATCAGCAGGCAAGATTCTCACCACTGCAACAGCCACTGCGGTTTCCCTGCACTCCCTCAGGCTCCGTTGTTGTAGTTAGGTGTAAAAATGTCAGTTAAAAGATACCATTTTAAATTCACTGAAGTTCATCTGTTGCAGTTATCTCTAGCAACTAAAACTCGTGCCCTAAAGTAACTAAAACTCATGCCCAAACCATGCACTGCTAATTACCTCCCATATTACATCACTCATGACATGCTCTATCACATCATTCATAAGTTCACTGCAACTTCTGAAATGGCAACATTGATGACAACACTTTGGATGGCGCCGGTGTGAGTTATAGTTCCTTCAATTCACTTGATTTAACTATAACTGGTGAAATTCAGTGGTTAAAATAATATGCTATGACATCCATTCAACCTTATTTTTTTAGAGTAAGTAGCTGTCAGCAGAAGGTGCTTGACCACAGAAAGTGGAAGCTAAATGAGACACTTTTGCAGAAAATATTCTGAAGCCCTACTACATCTCCCCAATGTGTGAAGACTCGTGTGAGGCTCAAGGAGATCAGTTATGGCCCCCGGAGACTCATTCTGGGCCCTCATGAGATTTTTCTGGTCCCCCAGATATTAAATAATCTGGCCCAGCTCTATTTATGGTGTTGCTATTGGTGACCAAACCCTGAGCCTCTGTCCCCAGAGTAGGTCCTGCTCCATTACTTTCCAAACAACCCTGTGACCTTGAGTGGGTAACCACAGGTATAGTGTGTCATTGCTGTACAGCAAATGTTATTTCTGTGGTTGGCACAGGTGCCAAGACAGGGGAGGCAACATATGTTAGGAGCATAGGGTCACAGGGGGATTGTGGGTAATGTGTACTGGATATAGTAGACCTAGTGTCGAGAGAGTGAGGGAAAAGCCACACAAGCCTGATGGGCCAAGCTAATCTTCAAGATCATCCATATTGGCAGTAGTGCTGCTCCCACTGAAAGCTTGTGATCGTACAGTGAACAATGAAGCTGTGGCTGACAACCGAGATCCTGCAGATTCACCTTAAATAAATATAGATAAGGTCCAAGAAAGAAGTGGCTCCGACAGATAGACTAACCAAAAAACAAAAATATATTTTCACAACAACATTTCTGCTTCCGCCTTCCTCAGGTAGTACAAGATTGTTTGCTCAATGACTACACAGCTGACACTGCTGGATTTGTAAAAATTATCATGAAGATTTCAATTGAAATGTGGAATCAATACATTCCTGAGCTCTCATGAGATATATATATATATATATATATATATATATATATACATATATATATATATATATATATATATATGCACACACACATATATATATATATATATACATATATATATATATATATATATATATATATATATATATATATATGTATATATATATATATATATATATGCATATATATAGCTCCGACAAAGGTAATAACTACATGTTACAGAAAAATTAAAAAGGATGGCAAGACCAAGGTCTTATTAAAACTGATATATACAGATTTTTAAATGTAGACCACCCTAAACGTCTAATTTTATATCTGATTCCCACATTCCACAAGGAAGCCACGGTACCTCCAGGTAAACAAATCATAGCCGCTCAGGAAAGTTTATTTGAAAATACCTCTAAGTACAAAGATGAATTTTAAATACCTTTGGTATTGGGCTTACATTCATATATCAAGCACTCTGCAGATTTCTTAAAAAGAGGGTTGGACATAGATTGAGAGTCAGACATGCTATTGTTATGTTATGTTATGTTATTTATACTTTTATATAGCGCAACGGATACTCAAAAAGAGTGTCCCGGCGCTTTGGGTAAGGGGAACTAATTCGGCGTAACATAACACAATTAAAAAGAAAGCACAACACACACAAAACCAGAGAGGGACTGCTAGGGAGGCCTACTGGGTAAACAACCAAGTTTTAAGACCTCTCCTAAAATCCAAAAGAGTAGTAGCTCCCCGAAGTAAAAGTGGGAGCGAGTTCCACATCTGTGGGGCCAGCAGACTGAAAGAGCGGCCGCCCAAGCGAGCTCGCTTGACACGAGGGACAGCCGCCAGAAGCAAAGATTCAGACCGCAGAGAGCGGCCCGGCTGGTAAAAGACCAATCTCTTTTGGAGATGCTTTGCTCCCACTGCGTGGAGTGCCTTATAGGCCAATATCATGGCTTTAAAAGCGATCCGTTTACGGATCGGTAACCAGTGCAGAGTCCGCATTAGCCCCGAGGCGCTAGTGCGTCTGTTCAGACCAAAAATGGCCCTTGCCGCCGCGTTCTGCGCAACTTGAAGCCGCTGCAGCAGGTACTCTGGTAGGCCCAGGTAAAGAATGTTGGCATAATCCAACCTGGAGCCTATCAGGGCCTGCACTGTCAGCCTCCTATGCTCCTCCGACAAGAGCGGCAGGAACCTCCGCAGCATTTTTAGAAGACCGAAGCAGGTGCCGGTCACCCCAAAGACCTGGGCTTTCATCGACAGATATTGATGATGTTGGATGTTGATCAGCAAACAACACAAGGATGACATACAAGCTGTTAGACACTTTTTACGTGTTAGATCCATAAAATTCTATGAGAGTACAGAAATGGTCATACAAATGATTAAGTGGTGCCTGACAAGAAATATTTTTCTTTTCAACAATGACCTGTTTGAGTAGTAACAAGGGACTGCGATAGAAACCTGCTTCTACTCCTAGCTATGTGAATTTGCATATGGGTTGGTGGAAGGAGCAGGTGCTCAGTAGACCAGAGATGAGACAGTGGGTGCAACACATATTATTGTGCGTCCACTACTTTGACAAAATTTTCATTATTTGGATAGGCACCAGTGAACTAGCTGAGAGTTTTGTGGAAGTAATTAATGATAATGAATTGAACTTGAAAAACACTAGTAATAAGAGTGCCAAGACTACTGAGTTTTTAGATTCAAGACTCATTAAAGAACAAGACAAACTTACTATCACACTATACTGGAAGCCTAGTTCAGGTAAAAGTGTGTTGCATGCCTGTAGTTTTCCTTCAACTCCATGGAACGCTGAAATACCATAGGGAGAACCTTTAAGAATCAGGAGATCATGTAGTACAGGAGAAGAGTACAAGCGTAATGTGACAGATTTGGTAAGTAGACTGAAAATGAGAGGTTTTACAGAAGAGATTTTATTTGAAGCAGTAAGCAGAGTGACCAAGATGTAAAGAGATAATATTCTCTTCAAACCAAATAAGAGGGAGAATATAAAAAAGACACAGTATCCAGATTCATTACTGATTATCATAGACAGCATGCCCAAATAAGATCTATCGTAAGGAACACTGGCATCCCCTCAGGAGTGATCCAGTGATAGGAACATTAATCTCTAGGAGACCCTTGATAACCTTTAGAAGAGCACATTCAATGAGAGACACTTTGGTGAAGAGCAATATTGTGAGGGAAAAGAAAGATTCCAGATGGCTAACACCATGGGAAGGCTTCTAACAATGCAGCAGACGTAAGGCGTGGTGTGAAAGCGAAAGAGATCACTACCAAATTCAATAAAGTGTTTAAAATGAGGAAACATCTTACCTGCAAAAGTGAATTTGTGAAAATGTTATAATGCCCCTCTTCTAAGATCTATAGAAGAAGCACTATTTTTCAAGCCCACAAAATAATCCTCCAACATCTTAGAGCCATCAAAAATAAGGATACCAGCTATCCGGTCTGAGATGCAAGGAAGAGCAGTAGAGGCATTCCAGTACAGTGTGATTGATAGTATTCCTATGAATATGAGGGGGGGAGACAGAGAGAAACAGCTACGTAGATTAGAATCTTGCTACATTCTTTTGTGGATTGCAAAGAACAAAGAGCTTTAAATTGTAAGGAAGAACTGTATACACATTTATAATTGACTAGCTTACCCGTCGCGCGTTGCTGCGATCTCCGAAGAAAGGAAATTCAAGGAAACTCGTCATGATAACATTCAATTTACATTGTGTCATTTTTATTGAAACTTATTCATTTTAATATGGAAAACATTCCAAAGAGTCGTTTTAATGTATTTATTCGAGTGCTTGTGGAAACACAATTTTTTGTTTTTCCGTCTGGTGCGTACATCAGTATTCGAAAGATTATGAGGTCCCTGGGGGGCCAATATTTAAAAAAATGTTATGCCAGAAACCTTCGCGGGAGTGTACTCAAAAACTTCCCAAAGTTTCCTGCCGATCGGATGAATGGTGTTTTAATTCTATTTATTTATTCGAATACTTGTGGATACACGATTTTTTGTTTTTCCGTCTTGTGCGTACATTAGTATTCGAAAGAATATGTCGGCCCTGGGGGGGGGGGCGATATTTTAAAAAAAATGATGGCAGAAACCTTTGCGGAAGTGTACTCAATCAATCAATCAATCAAAAGCATTTGTATAGCGCGCTACTCACCCGGAGGGTCTCAAGGCGCTTGGGGAGGGGGGTCCGCTACTGCTCGAACAGCCAGGTCTTGAGCTGCTTCCTGAAGGCGAGGTGGTCCTGGGTCAGGCGGAGGTGGGTCGGGAGGGAGTTCCAGGTCTTGGCGGCGAGGTAGGAGAAGGACCTTCCCCCTGTGGTGACTCGCGGATGCGGGGGACGGCGGCGAGAGCGTGGCCGGTCGATCGGAGCTAGCGTTTGGGAGCGTAGAAATTGAGGCGGCTGTTGAGGTATCCTGGTCCTTGGTTGTGCAGGGCTTTGTGTGCGTGGGTGAGGAGACGGAAGGTGATTCTCTTGTTGACCGGGAGCCAGTGCAGGTCTCGCAGGTGTCCGGAGATGTGGTTGCGACGGGGGATGTCCAGGATGAGCCTTGCTGAGGCGTTCTGGATCCGCTGGAGTCTCTTCTGGAGTTTGGCGTTGGTTCCGGCGTAGAGGGCGTTGCCGTAGTCCAGTCGGCTGGTGACGAGGGCCTGGGTGACCGTCTTCCTGGTCTCGGTGGGGATCCACCGGAAGATCTTGCGTAGCATGCGTAGGATGTTGAAGCACGACGAGGAGACGGCGTTGACTTGTCTGGTCATGGAGAGGGATGAGTCCAGGATGAAGCCCAGGTTGCGTGCGTGGTCTGTTGGTTTGGGTGCGCTGCCCAGGGCGGGGGGCCACCAGGAGTCGTCCCAGGCGGAGGGTGAGGATCCCAGGATGAGGACTTCCGTCTTGTCCGAGTTCAGTTTCAGGCGGCTGTTCTTCATCCATTCGGCTACCTCCTTCATCCCTTCGTGTACTCAACAACTTCCCAAAGTTTAATGGCGATCGGATGAATGGTGTTTTAATTCTATTTATTTATTGGAGTGCTTGTGGATACACGATTTGTTGTTTTTCCGTCTGGTGCATACATCAGTATTCAAAAGATTATGAGGGCCCTCGGGGGCCGATATTAAAAAAAGTTTATGGCAGAAACCTTCGCGGGAGTGTACTCATCAACTTTCCAAAGTTTCATGGCGATCGGATGAATGGTGTTTTAATTCTATTTATTTTTTCGAGTGCTTGTGGATACACCATTTTTTGTTTTTCCGTCTGGTGCATACATCAGTATTGGAAAGATTATGAGGGCCCTGGGGGTCCGATATTTAAAATATTTTTATGCCAGAAACCTTCCCGGGAGTGTACTCAACAACTTCTCAAAGTTTCATTGCGATCGGATGAATGGTGTAGTAATGCATATGCCAGAAACCTTCGCGGGAGTGTACTCAACAACTTCCCAAAGTTTCATGGTGATCAGATGAATGGTGTAGTAATGCATAAAGGACAGACAGACAGACAGGCATACATTCGTTTTTATATATATAGATTTTCACAGCCAGACTTGTTTAGCTAGTAAGTTTTGATCTGTAGTGTTTATTTTTTTTTATGTTTTCCTGTGATACTGAGTATCAACGCATATATATTTTTCTAAGGTCTACAGACAACATCATGATAACATTCAATATACATTGTGTCATTTTTATTGAAACGTATTCATTTTAATATCGAAAACATTTCAAAGAGTCGTTTTAATGGCGATCGGATGTATGGTGTTTTAATTCTATTTATTTATTGGAGTGCTTGTGGATACACGATTCGTTGTTTTTCCGTCTGGTGCATACATCAGTAGTATTCAAAAGATTATGAGGGCCCTCAGGGGCAGATATTTAATTTTTTTTTACGGCAGAAACCTTCGCGGGAGTGTACTCATCAACTTCCCAAAGTTTCATGGCGATCGGATGAATGGTGTTTTAATTCTATTTATTTTTTCGAGTGCTTGTGGATACACAATTTTTTGTTTTTCCGTCTAGTGCATACATCAGTATTCGAAAGATTATGAGGGCCCTGGGGGTCAGATATTTAAAATATTTTTATGCCAGAAACCTTCGCGGGAGTGTACTCAACAACTTCCCAAAGTTTCATGGCGATCGGATGAATGGTGTAGTAATGCATATGCGAGAAACCTTCGCGGGAGTGTACTCAACAACTTCCCAAAGTTTCATGGCAATCGGATGAATGGTGTAGTAATGCATATGCCAGAAACCTTCGCGGGAGTGTACTCAACAACTTCCCAAAGTTTCAAACCGTGATCAGGGACTTGTATAGTCCAAAACGCGTAGGTGGGAAAAACCTACAGGAGAATAAAACAAAGTATAATTGAAGTGGTGTGCGGCGTCTTTTTGAATGAAGAAAACTTGCTGTAGTGATTTTTAGCGAGGCTGTCCCGATCCTCGCTGCCAGCGGCAGCTAAAGGACGCTCCCCCAGCTTGGGACATTTGCTCGTGAGATATATATATATTGGTTGGTTGTTGTTGGTGGATATAATTTCGAACTCTTGAACCGCCGCCGATGAGTCTTTCTGGTCGACATGAACATCGCAAGCTATTCAAACTTGTGGTAGTCAGTTAATAATTGATACCAACTGGGAAAACATCTTACAAAATCCGGCGGCTGAGGCGAGGGACATACGGCCTGTTGGCGTGGCGATACCAACATCAGAGTCACCCAATTGGCCCGGTATCGTCCAATGGCTAAAGAGGACAGAACATAACAGTCCAATCATTTACAGCGTAATATGGACAAGCATTACAGCATTGAGGAGGCCATGAACGCCGAAACGCGTCTGCTGTTAAGAAATTAAGCCAAAATGATCCTGTGAGTGCTCCAAAAATGTGTTTTGAAGTTGCTGTGTAGCAAAAATGAGGTCCACCCTCATTATGGAGACAGCACCCGCCCTGTGTTCGAAGTTTGAGGTGGGAGTGGTGTTGGTGGATATAATTTCGAACTCTTGAACCGCCGCCGATGAGTCTTTCTGGTCGACATGAACATCGCAAGCTATTCAAACTTGTTAGTCAGTTAATAATTGATACCAACTGGGAAAACATCTTACAAAATCCGGCGGCTGAGGCGAGGGACATACGGCCTGTTGGCGTGGCGATACCAACATCAAAGTCACCCAATTGGCCCGGTATCGTCCAATGGCTAAAGAGGACAGAACATAACAGTCCAATCATTTACAGCGTAATATGGACAAGCATTACAGCATTGAGGAGGCGATGAACGCCGAAACGCGTCTGCTGTTAAGAAATTAAGCCAAAATGATCCTGCGAGTGCTCCAAAAATGTGTTTTGAAGTTGCTGTGTAGCAAAAATGAGGTCCCACCCTCATTATGGAGACAGCACCCGCCCTGTGTTCGAAGTTTGAGGTGGGAGTGGTGTTGGTGGAGATATATATATATATATATATATATATATTTCTCTCTGTGTTTCCTTCCCAGTTGAAGAACACACGCAGGCTGCTTCTGAATGCAAAAGTGATTTTATTTAAGGCACAAAATCTGGTAGCTGCCTACTGACGCGTTTCGCCACTAAGGCTTGGTCACGGTAAAAATCATTTCGTGCTTGGTGCTATTTACATACAAGTTGGTTTACATAGAAACAGGACTGACCCGCACAATCAGCGCGATGACTTTGGCAGACATATTGTAGTGGTCAAATACATATAAACTGTACAAGCTACACATTCAATATATTGATAAATATCAGTATTGCTGCTGGAAACATTACTACAAAAGGACCATGTCTATGATTTTTTTATATACTTCATTCGCTCCATATCTCGCCCCAGTGGGCTTATGTACAGTTAGTAAAGTCTAGCCCAAGTGGGCAATCTTCTCACGAGCAACACTCAATCCTTTTCACTAGTTTAAAGACTCGATATTGTCCCAAGATGTTTCTAGGGGTCCTATATTCCTGTACAAACAAACAAGAAAATAACAATAAGTCTATGTGATAATTAAAACAGTACTTATATTTACAAATTCATAAAAACTAAATCTACTCTTATTCAAAGAAGTTCCGGACCTTATCTGTTTTTCTGTCTCTTTCTCACCCAAGATGGACTGCTAGTTCTTCATTACAGTTCATACCAATTGGCTGTGATGTTTCGAAATCAATATTATACCTTGATTCTAATGTCCTCAATTGTTGCAGTCTATCTCCCCCTCTCACAGATTGATTGACTGCATCTAACACCACATATGCTAGCAGGTTGTCATTTTGGTCATGATGTATTTTAAAGTGGCGAGCAACAGGATACTGTTCATTATTGTTTCTGATTGCTTCTGAGTTCTGAGTTTGTTTTAAAACTCACTCACCCTTCCTGACACACGATTGCAGTGTGCAGGCACCCCTCCTTGCAGCAAAACGAGCACTGGGAAGGGCGAAATCGCCGATCTTCCGCAACCACCATTCCTCTCGCCCTGACTGGGACACGCCCACTCCGAGGCCACGCCCCTCTGCAAATGTTATAAAAGGCGCGCTGATTCGCAAGTGCGCAGATAACTTTTGAAACCTCCTGAGGCAAAGCCGGGAGTAGTCAGATAGATTGAGCATTTTTCACTGTTTTTAACTGTAAAATTTTGTTTGTTTTAAAACTCACTCACCCTTCCTGACACACGATTGCAGTGTGCAGGCACCCCTCCTTGCAGCAAAACGAGCGCTGGGAAGGGCGAAATCGCCGATCTTCCGCAACCGCCATTCCCCTCGCCCTGACTGGGACACGCCCACTCCGAGGCCACGCCCCTCTGCAAATGTTATAAAAGGCGCGCTGATTCGCAAGTGCGCAGATAACGTTTGAAACCTCCTGAGGCACAGCCGGGAGTAGTCAGATAGATTGAGCATTTTTCACTGTTTTTAACTGTAAAATGTTGTTTGTTTTAAAACTCACTCACCCTTCCTGACACACGATTGCAGTGTGCAGGCACCCCTCCTTGCAGCAAAACGAGCGCTGGGAAGGGCGAAATCGCCGATCTTCCGCAACCACCATTCCCCTCGCCCTGACTGGGACACGCCCACTCCGAGGCCACGCCCCTCTGCAAATGTTATAAAAGGCGCGCTGATTCGCAAGTGCGCAGATAACTTTTGAAACCTCCTGAGGCACAGCCGGGAGTAGTCAGATAGATTGAGCATTTTTCACTGTTTTTAACTGTAAAACTTTGTTTGTTTTAAAACTCACTCACCCTTCCTGACACACGATTGCAGTGTGCAGGCACCCCTCCTTGCAGCAAAACGAGCGCTGGGAAGGGCGAAATCGCTGATCTTCCGCAACCGCCATTCCCCTCGCCCTGACTGGGACACGCCCACTCCGAGGCCACGCCCCCCTCCCATCGTCCCCTCACTACAAAAATGTGCATGTACCGGAAGCGCCCCAGCCAAGATCCTGGAAAAGCTGGTACACTCTCAGTTGGCGAATTACATCGAAGCCAATGGGCTTATTCTTGACTCCCAGCACGGCTTCAGGTCGGGCCACAGCACGGAGTCAGCCCTTATAGAAATGGCTGACTCGGTGAGGTGGACGCTTGACCGGGGGTCGAGGGCGGTGTTAGTGCTGCTAAATCTCTCAGCAGCATTTGACACCGTCTATCATAAGATCTTGCTGAGAAGGCTGGAGGACTTAGGTCTGGGCGGCACCGTGTTGAAATGGCTTTCATCTTATCTTTCCGACCGCACTCAGCAGGTCTTGACCCCTCCCTATACTTCCTCTGCCAGACCACTTAAATGGGGAGTCCCACAGGGTTCCTCCCTAAGCCCACTTTTGTTTAATGTTTATTTCACCCCCCTGGCCAAGCTGATTGCTCAGACTGGGATTAAATCCACTTCCTATGCTGACGACATTCAGCTACTCTTTACCTTCGATACCCCCTCCGCTTCTGCCTTCGACCCGCTGAAATCCTGCCTTAGGGACATCTCTAGCTGGGTGGATGCTAACTCCCTCCAACTCAATGCAGGAAAAACGGAGATCTTGTTTTTCAACTCACCATCTCCTCTAGATTCTAGTCTGGGGCAGCTGTGCACTTTATAAAATACACAAATAAATAAATAAATAAAATAAATTGCTCTTTTGTGTTCTAAAATACTGATCTTAGCCCTATGTATCGTACTACCGATATATAGTTTTCGACACGGGCAGATGAGACAATCAACACAAAATTCTGTATTGATCGTGAACATTCTCGTACTATTTGGTACCTTGATCCTCGTACAGTTTTTGCTTCCTTTACCATCTTTACATTTCATACGGCACTCAAAACCTCCTGAGCCCGTATTCTTCCTTCTACACATTGATGATATTGCATTTATACTCAGTTCGTCCTTTAATGATTTACCTTTCCTGAGGGAGGTATATCCAATGGGAGGTGGATATTCAGGTTAAGTCCCCATTAGCGTTAATGCCTGAATATCGCTGGATTTTGCTGGATTTCCCGCGATATTCACGCATTGAGCCGCTATCGCCGGATATTTTATCGCTTTAGAGATAAACGTTGCTAATAGCACGTTATCCCGGTGATAGGCGTGCTAAAAAACATGCGCTAAGCGCATTTAGAGATAATTATCGCTATTTGTTGCTAATATGCCCCGGAGTTCGTGCATAATAGGTCAATGTTGCAATGCGTTAGCGAGTACCTTCCTCCTTTTTTACCTTTCCAGAATCCGTGATGACATAACGATTTTGTTTCCTTCAACTTGAGGGTAGGCCTGCATATACTGTATAGTAGAAAACTAAAGGATAATTTAATCTTTAATGGCTCTACTCTCTGCTGCCACCATGGTCTTGTAGACAACCCAAAAATATGACTACTAAGCCTGCGCAAGATTTTTAAGTATATCAGTGAAAATTAAGTCTTTGAAGACAGGGAGACTAGTCTCACAAAAAATGTTTCTCTGAGTGACATTTATGCACTAAATCCGTTTTCTGCCAGTATCTTGCGAGATTTAATTTACGCATATAATGCAAAATAGCAGCAAACTACAATTCGCTTAGACAGCAAAATTTTGTGTAATTTCAAAAACATTAATGAGAAAAAATTTACCCAATCTCACCTACCCCTAATGAACCCCCCACCACCACTTTGCAAGAGTTTGTATCAATTCATTTGGAAATTCTGAATTTCCAGGTGAACTTTCCATGAAAGTGGGTAGGGAACCTTATCGTACCTGGTGTAAGAGTTGAAAGCCTGATTCACTGCCAGCCGCCAACAGGTGGTTAGTCAGGAAGAACACTGCAAAGATTTAAAGGGCTAAAATTATTTAAATCTTGACCCATCTGTCATCACTGTGGAACGCTTTGCTAAAGGTATATTGAGCCGCCAATCTTCTTTCCAAGCGTAGAAACATGTTTGATCACTGTTTATGTGGGATTACCAGTGAACATTTTGTGCTTTTTTATTGCTAACACTTAATGAAAGTTTTTGTGCTACCCACTGTTACCCAGGACTGTTTGTTAACACTTTTTGTTTTGTCTTGGATGTAAATGGGACTTCTGTAAGCACTCTTGAAGCACAACAGCATATTTCATAATTTAAAAAAGCCAAAACAAAACTTATGTATTACATGACGTTCTGTTTCAATTGAAGAGGCAGAGCTGAAGTGCCAGAGGGGAACAAGTAAATACAGTTGCATCATACATTCAGCATGGCGCCATTCGTTCCATTTTAGAGATGCACGTTTTGTCTACTGGAGGTAAAGAAAGCTCTGTGTTCCCTTGACTCATGCGCCTTAGTCACACACCCGTCTTAGAATGTGCTGCAATTGAATGCAAACATATGTTGGACTCCTCCATAATAGCCATGTTTAGACATTTTGCTTTGTAATGACTTGCTGTAGAATGTGCATGAAATCTGACCAAGCATAGGTACTGCTAGGACTGTCCACCTTTTCCTTCTCCCATTTAAGTTCAAGTGAAGATTTATTGAAGAATTAAAATTGTTGTGAAAACAATACTTCGTACATACAGTTATTTATCAATTCATAAAGGCATGAAAGAATACTTGAGAATGCTGTTAATATACAAAAAACCATCAAGGCAATAAAAGTGTAACGTAGAAGATGAGATGAAAAGCTTCATAGGTTCATAAATATTGCAAATAGCAGTACATGTCCACAATACATCATCATTAAAGGAGTGCAATAGGGATTAACAAAATAATCAGAATTATATACAAGTAAACAGTAGAAAGTCAGGGAGGCTTGGTAACTTAGCACCGGAATGGGGGAAAAGTCATTCTCAGCTAAGACTCATTGATCTGTTACTGGCTGTAGCGTTTCAACAGATTTCAAAACATTTGAAAGACTCTTCCAAATTGTCCTATCTAGCATGGTGGTATGCGGTATGCCATAATCACCGCTTAGATACAGCTCTAGACACCCTATCTCTCTAGCTACGAAAAGACTAAACCTCTGGTCCCCCCTCACACACTTTCCTTCTCCCATTTAACACTTTTGAGACTATTTGGATCCACTTGCTGCCATAAGAGTGTACAATGTTGGTCCACAAGCACAGGTCCTTGCCAGGCTCTCAGGATATCTACACATACTGCATTTAAATGGGAATCAGTTACATAGTCTGCAGTTATCCTGAAAATCTGTCGTGGATCCAGCTCTCTGGGACTCAAGCTGGACTCGGCTCCTCTACCCTTTCCCCAATACTGTGGTCCCTCGATTTTGTTTGGGTTATCACTTGCTGTTGAATTTGGTTGTAAGCAGAGCTGTTGGTGCACCAACAATCCTGAAGGGAAACAATCCTAATTTCATTTTTAGGTCAGACACTAACCAAGGCCTCTTGTTTAAAAAAAAAAACAATAATCTTAAAACTGCATAATCTTAAAACTGCATACACACGCATACGTACATATATATATATATATATATATATATATATATATATATATATATATATATATATATATATAAATACATATAGACAAAATACATAGAGAGGCTTACAGTCAGCCTTATTCCGCCGTTGGTCTGTTGTAGTGTTATCCACATTTTTTTCCACCCACCACAACATGAAACATGTCGCAATCGTCAGCCAACTGCATCCATTGATTCTCTTTAATGTGACAATTTGGATTGAAATGTGGTATTTTGTCTGTGCACGACCGCCCAAAAACATAATACTGTTTGCTGCCAGGGCTGGTGGGCCAACGTCTTCTTTCTTTTTCAGAGAAACATTATATCTAAAATGCAATTTTTCTTGTTTAGTTTTGTGAGGGAATCTTGATTGGACACTGCTCTGGGTAACCATTTTCGAAAGGGGTTTCCTATTTTTTATGATTACAAATCTATTAAAAACCAATCCCAAATGGACAGCAGTGCACAAGCATGGGCACCTATGTTTGAACATTATTTTTTTTATTTTATTTTATAAAGTTTTATATAGCGCAAACAAGATCCCGAAGGATATCAGCGCGCTTTATAAAAGGAAGGACATAAATGCAGTAACAACATCAAGAATAAAGCATTGGCTAAGTCAACAGCTTGTGGCCAATTGATGTAAACTATTGTTCGCAATAAAAGTTTTATGTAGATCCCGCATACACATGTTAATACTCATAGGGTGGAAGTATTCTAAAACCCTTCCAATCCGTGAGTACTGAAATCCTTAAAGCCGCTGGTTTCCTAAATGAAGCATGCCTTTGCCAAGCCACAGAAGAATTGTCTACAGCATAACATGTAGTTTGATGGGATGGCTTGTGGTGATTTTCTTCTAGGCCCAAGCCATTGCAGAGAATTTGGCTCCCGTTTTGTTACATTTTATGATTAGCTGTGTCTCCTTCAGGGATTGGAAACTGATGAAAAGGCCCTGGACATTTTGTTTGCTGTCAATGGAAATAAATGTTTAGGGAAGGCCAGCCTTATGTGTTCCAAAACAAATTCATAATAAAAATGCACACAGAACTGGCATACAAGGGCTTCCAGCCAGCCCTCTTTATCCAGGGCTCTGTTGAGATTACTCACTGCAGCATGCAGCATGGTGACATTGGGTCCGACCACTTCAACATTTAGCTGTCTTACACTGTGATCAGTGCCATTTTCCTTCTCACATGTGCATAGCCACCTTGAATAGAGTGCCATTCGGTTACATGTTTGGTGTACCTGGTCTGTGGACCACTCCTTATTTTATTTTCATGTTTCAAATTTTAAATTTTGTGCATATTGCATATGGTTTAAAAAATAAGAAAATGCAGACCTGTTGGCTTTCTCAATACATGTGGTGATGTTGGGAAAAATCTGACAAGTACATGGCTAGGCATATATCCAAGGAGATTTGTTGGTTGGTCATATTAAGAGCAAAGTATGGGCCTAAATTCCCTGTATGAAGCACCTTAAAGCTTAACAGGCCTAAAATACTGCATTGGTGGTAGGTGGGGATGACAAAAAGTGTCTTGACTTTGACCCTCGAGGAATAGATCCATGCAATATTTCGTGGATAATAGCTATATAAATGTGCCTTAGTGCTATTTATGTTCTGATTACTTACGAGTTTTTTGGATGGAAAAGGTCCCCCCCATTGCTCTGGAGGGTATGTACCCCTGCTTCGAGTTCCTCAGAGGGATGTCACTTCAGTACTCACAGGACAGAATTTTTAACTGTGCTTGCCGCAGGGTGAATTGTATACCAGCTACTACCTTGTTTTTAAATTCATCGTTCTGTTCCCTGCAACCAGGTCCTTCACTCCTTTCATGTGGGTCATGGGTAAATTAGTTCTGAGCCATGGAGGTCTAGGTGCACAATACTGGGAGCATATAATTCACTTAAATTACATTTTTCTTAAAGCGCACCTGCATTCACACCAGAAGAATGCTCGTTTGCCAAACATGGTTGAGAGTATAATAAACAATGTGTAATGGATTTGGTCGGAATTCGGGATATGAGGTCACATGTCTTCAATGTTTTTCCATCTTAAATCTGTAACTTGCAAGTCAACCATTATTTACTATCTGAAATAAACCTTTGTAATATCATGCATTAAAAGGCCTGCCTGTGAGCAGGAATTTGAGAAAGTTGAGAAAGCCTGAGTAGGACTGAGGTGCAGCCCTTGTGTGTGCTGAAGGTCTTTCTCCCTGTTGTGACAGTTAGTAAATACTGTCTTTGCATTGCCAAGAAGAGTCCGTATGGTTATTCCATTTTGGAGCGTCCAAAGTCACCCTGCAACAGTCAGCAAGCTGGATAGGAGATCCCTTTTTACCCCCACCTGACTGCTGGCACCGGAAGACAACCTAACCCCCGCTGCAGAGACCAGTGCGCCCTTGGTGATGAGGTAAGCAGACACTGTGTTTCAACTGAAATTCTGCCTTTGCATGGGGGTTGAGGAGGATTCAGGGATTGCTGTCTCTTTAAAGGTGAGGACAGACTGAATCACTATCTTTGTTTGTGTTTTAACCCTTTGAACACCGGAGGAATTGCCCCGCGGTGTGGGAAAATTCCATGCATGCGCAAATCGGACGCACACGCCCACATTGATGTTGGAGCGCCGGGGGCCCTACGACGCATGCAAAGGGTTAAACGTGTCTTTCTTGGCAATGCTAAACACAGGTGTAGATATGTTGTAAATATAACATACTATGTTAAAGGAGACCTTAGGGTACCACATAAAAGATTGTGGATTGTTTACATGTGAAGCACAAAACGTTAAGGCGCCCACATGACTAGTTAGCCTTGAATACTCAACGATGAGCTAGAAGGGGTCAGTTTTAGTAATTTGAAATTGGAAGGTGCCAATTTGTGTTCCATTTGACACTGAGAGATAGTTGAAAGGCTGGTGACTCTAAATGTTACCTTCAGTTAAAATCTGAACACTCAAATAACGGGTCCTGGACCGAACGTACAGAAAGTCACTCCATGGTCTTTAGACCCATGATTTGAAAGGAATCTCCTGTGGGGTGTGGAGGAAAGTGGCCAGGGGTTGCTAGTTGCATTTACCGAAAAGTAGAATACAGATGTGATTATCACCTTAGAATAGAAGTTTTTTGTATATTATTTGGCTGAAGATGACGGCGTGCCTGCTTGAGTGTCTTTTTGTGTAATATTGTATACTATGCAAATTATTGTTTGACTGTACATTGCATAAACAAATAGTTTGTATTGTATGTGCCCTGTATAATTAGTGAAACAAAATGTTAAAAGTTGCATGTATATCGCAAAAGCGAGAAGGTAGAAAACTAGACATAATGTTCCTATTTTTAAGATTTGTGCAAGCCTATTAGAAACAAAGAATGTTTTTCTCATCAGACAGGAACAGAGGTTAAAGTAATAAAATATTAAATATGCCTACTAATGGAGTCTATCTTAGAGCATATGCAGAAGGGGTTTCCAAATAGTAATACGAAATTACAAAAGTATTGGCTGGAGTGGGTTAAAAACACCCAAAAGCATACATTTCCCCAGCCAAAAGAAGGAACCTTCAATCATAATAAAATTGAACATGTTGTTACATACATCCACAGTAAACATAGAGGAGCTAAATTGCAGAAAATAGAAGCCTCTGTAGCATTGTGGAGAATCTTTTGTGAAAAGGCAAAAGACTCCTCAAGAGAAAATACCTCGAGTACTCCATCCTTTACCCCACCCCAGTACGATCTTATGAACCCCTCTCCCACGGTACCAAGGTGCAGATTTACAAGAAACTGACGCATCTCTACAGATGCATCAGTTTCGCTGTGCCTCCATGCGAAACCCTTGCGCCACCATGGATGTGCTGTATTTGCATTCCGTCCATCATTTGTTTGCGTAGCACTTTTCACCCTAAGTGGGATGGGTATGCCCAGTCGAGGGTCCCTTGCTCACTTTGCCACATGATTCAAGCTAGCCTGGCTGATGAAGGATAATACCCAGAAACCGGTTCCAGGATGCTTGTTTCCGGTCCAGGGAGGACCTGGCTTGGCTATTCGGTCTGGCTGCTCCCATGAGGCACAGGGTCAAGACTGATTTGCATATGGCTGGGTCTAAACTGGGGTGGCATGGTGAGCAAAAGAACAATGGATTTAACCCAGATCTCTTGACTGGGGGTGAATGTATGATGTATTCAGCATTCCATCCATCATTTGTTTGCATAGCATTTTTCACCCTAAGTCCCTAAGTGGGATGGGTATGCCCAGACGTGGGTCCCTTGCTCACTTTGCCACTGGATTCAAACTAGCCTGGCTGATGAAGGGTAATTCCCAGAAACCGGTCCCAGGATGCTTGTTTCCGGTCCAGGGTGGACCTTGCTTGGCAGTTCGGTCTGGACTGTTCCCATTAGGCACAGGGTCAAGACTGATTTGCATATGGCTGGATCTAAACTGGTGTGGCATGGTGAGCAAAAGATCAATGGATTTAACCCAGATCTCTTGACTGGGGGTGAATGTATCATTTATTCAGCATTCCGTCCATTTGTTTGCGTAGCACTTTTCACCCTAAGTGGGATGGGTATGCCCAGACGTGGGTCCCTTGATCACTTTGCCACTGGATTCAAGCTAGCGTGGCTGATGAAGGGTAATGCCCAGAAACCGGTCCCAGGATGCTTGTTTCCAGTCCAGGGAGGACCTGGCTTTGCAGTTCGGTCTGGACTGTTCCCATGAGGCACATGGCCAAGACTAATTTGCATATGGCTGGGTCTAAACTGGAGTGGCATGGTGAGCAAAAGAGCAATGGATTTAACCCAGATCTCTTGACTTGGGGTGAATGTATGATTTATTCAGCATTCTGTCCATAATTTGTTTGCTTAGTATGTACATTACGGCTCACCATTGCACAAGGATTAACAGATGTGTCAGAAATTCTGACGCATTTGTTGGCGCAAAGGTCACGCATTGCTGGAGTCGTGTCACAAGTATGACGAAACTCCAGTAATGCAAGTGGCCTGTTCCCAATACACTGGGTCACTCCTTATGCCTGTTCCAAGCAGGCGTAGGGTTTTGACACAGTGGCGTCCTAGAAGTAGCGCAGTGACATCTTGTAGATTTCACTGCGTCACTTCTGTGAGGTTTTCCTGCGTGGGAACGCCCACCCTGCATACATTATACCTGACACAGATATAATGTGACGCAGGGCTTTACAAGGTGACGCATCTCCCTAGATGCATCACATGGGCCACAACGTGGTGCATTGATTATGCCGCCGCTGCATCACAAAAAGTGACGCAAGGACAGCGCAAAACTGTCGCAAGGCTATCTACCCACTGGTGCAGCTACAAGAAGCTACAGTGGGTTTTGAGAACCCTGAGATTGGAACATATCCACACTCCCCGAAAACCATCCCCAAGGTCACCCCATGACCAACAGGGCCACAACATGCAAGCACACCAAGGTAGCAAGCACAGGTAACGGCCAATTTTCATACCAACTATAAGCGCAGTCGTACTGCATCTAGATCCAGCCTCTTCCCAGCAGGACAAAAGCAAAGAATGGGGTACAGGGGATAGCAATGTTTAATCACAAATATTGTCATCAATGTTTCATCCATACTAATATTATAAAGAGAGAGCCCAAACCTTTGAGGCGGGTAATCTCAGTAACCACAGCACCAATCACAACACCCAATACAGCGTTGGAAAGGGAAGTTGCAGCAGAAGGACATAGGCTATGCAGACGGCCACCATATATATATTTTTATTTTTTGCAGAGTTTTATATAGTGCGAACTTGACCCGAACTGAATCAGGTATCAGAGCGCTTTACATAGCCCCAGTTACGTTACATGAGGACACACATTCACTTTTGTTAGGCACGGGGAGATTAAGTGATTTGCCCAAAATCACAGGATGTTTGGCGTCGTTACCAAGACTCCAACCCAGATCCCCAGGTCCGAGGTCGAGCGCCTTAGCCGTTAGGCCAACTCCTCTATACATTTAAAAGGTAAAAGAACCGTGCCAGCAAAGTAGTCCATTGTGGGCGTGTCTGCGTTGTGTTGTGGGCGTTGGCTGGGGGCGTGACACTAATTACACGCACCTGATAACATCAACCAGGGCTGCAGCCGGGCCTCAAGCGGGGGAACACACGCCTGCTAGCATCAAACAGGCCTGCATCTGGGCCTCAAGCGGGGGAACACGCAAATGAGCGTGTCTGCGGGGACAATTACTGCAGCCTCTCCTACTCGCTGTCACTCAACTCTCTCATTAAACGGATTTACCCACGGCTGATAACTCTCTCATTCAACGACATTACACGCGCCTGCTAACATCAAACAGGGCTGTAGCCGGGCTCAGGTGGCGGATCACTACACCAGTATCTCATTGAAGAGAACAGGAGGATAGAAGAACTGAAGATAGTTCATCCCTGTGGTGAAAAGAGAAAGGGAGTGTGGTACTCTCACCAGGAAGTGTGTAGGACTAGCTATCATGCAGTGAGAGTAGGAGAGACACAGGTGAGGAGAGAGAGGTATTATGATGACTTGCCAGAACAAACTCAGAGAAGTTTTGAGAGACTAACGAATCGGATAGAATCTATACACAAGCGTGTAGAGAGCATAGGGGAACTGCTTCAAACCCCAGAAGCATGTCACCCCACTTGAACTACACAAGGGGTACATGGAGACTGCCTAACCGCTGACACGAGGGGAAGAGAGCACAATGTGATTTCTAGAAGTAGGAAACATTGAGCAGCACAACTTAAGAGATTGCAATTTCTAGGTACCCATGGCCAGCCAGACTCCAGAACGGGATCCAAGAAGGTTAGGGGACGATTGATACTCCACAACTAACCAGCACAGCAAATGAGTGTGCAATCAATTTTGTGCAGCGTAGATCTAACTCCCAGTGAGCTCATCGATGAGGGAGAGAAAAGCTGGTACAGTGTTGTGCAATATGTAGATAATCTAATTGATTGGACTGAGTGGTTAGATTTACAAATGAGTCTATGGCCAGAAGAAGGATCCTTTGACCCCCATGATTTGACCAATGCTGAAGACTTCTTACTATATGGTGAGGGTGATCCAGACTGGGATAACCCCTACATGAGAAAATGTCTGCAAATATGGCAGCAATATCACAGACAACAGACTGTAGTATGGGATCAGCTAAGGAGCATGTAACCCTACAGGCCAGACATCGGATCTCTCATGACTCGGTCTAGGCAGCCAAATGATAATCGCGCACAATATATCAATAGGATGAAAGAAAAATGGACCCAGGAAGTAGGTCAGGGTTGGGAGGTGACAGGAGGTAATGCTGTACTATTTTATAATGTCGTTAAGAAAGGATTGCCTTCTGACGTGCAGGACAGCTTAGATAACATAGTAGCTCTAGAAGCCAAGCCCTGGACAGAAATACAAGCACACATATGGGCCAGATGTAGGTAGACTTTTACCGGTCGGTAACGGCCGAATTCGGTAAAACGAATTCGAGATGTAGGGGGCAAATAATTACAGAATCTGTAAATTTACCGATTGGTAAATTTACCGATTCTGTAAATTACCGAATCGGTGTTTTTACCGATTCGGTAATTTTGAGATGTAGGTGGGACTCTACTGAGTCCCACAAGCCTTACCGAATCGGTATTTTACCATCAAATACCGATTCCGGTGTGCATGCACATGTGTGCATGCACACCTGTGCCATATGACAGTCAGACCTGCCCTTAGGGCATGTATGCCTGCCACATGGCACCCGAACCTGTTTTGGGGGTGCTAGAGGGTGTCAAAGTGACACCCCCTGCACCCTTATGAAATTCGGTATTTACCGATTCGGTAAATACTGAATCGGTAATGCCCATTCATTCCTATGGGCTTCAAAGCCCATAGGAATGAATGGGCATTACCGGTCGGTATTTACCGAATCGGTAAATACCGATTTTTACCGATTCTGTAAAAAAACATCTGAATTTCCCTACATGTCCCCCCTTCATATTTACCGACTCTTAAATACCGAATCGGTAAAATTCGGTATTTAGGAGTCAGTAAATATTACTTACATACATCTAGCCCATAATCCATTTTTGCAAGAAAAAGCAGGAGAAAGAAAAAAACAAACAGGAAGTGCTGAGAAGGCAGTGGCCAAGTTAGCCCAGCAGAAGCTGGTGAAGAAAGGGGCAATGGAAGGTGCTGTACTGGCAGCAGCCACTCAGATGACTGCAATGTCTGTGGAATCAGTCTCAAGGACCACCCCACAACAGTACCCACAGCAGCAAAATGAGGTAAGGGCATATGGAAGTAGTAGAGGAGGAATAGGAAGAAGTAGGATAGGTCCTCTAAGAAGGAACCAGGCATGTTAATATTGGCAGGAGTTTGGACATTTTATTAAAGACTGCAAAACTAAATGATAGGATTAGCAAAATAGAAGAGTAGAAATATATAATCAACCAGGAAATACGACTGTACAGCCACAACCAAGTCCGCAAACCATATATGTGCCCAGACGCCATCATAAAATGCACAGCCACCAGCGATGCCTCAAGCACAGCAGGGACTTCCTTAGCAAAACTACAAGGCAGCCCCCATGGGGACTCCACTTCAAAGTGGACAGGGAGGCATAGTTGTGATTGGAGGAAATCCTTTCCAAATAAATTCTGTGGGAGGATACCTACAATGAGGGTACCCTCAGAGTATTTTTATGTGTCCAGTTGTGTCAGTAACACACAGGCCAGATGAGAAACCCACTGTGACAGTGGCCATCAATGACAACATGTATGCATTCTTCATACATACAGGAGCAACCACATCCTGTATTAGAGAGCGAGACCTTCCTGTCTCCTACAAATCAATGGACACACAGGGATTCTCTTGGATAGTTATAAGGGTTCCTTTTTACCTTTTCACCAAACCAGTGGAGATGGAAGCAGGAGGTAAGCACATTGATGCCTGTCTACTGTTCAATCCAGCTGTCCTAGCTAATTTGTTAGGAAAAGTTTTGATGGCCAAATTAAATATGACCATTTATTTCGAATCAGATGGTACCATGATTTGTTCCAACCCTGGAGTTCCACCTGCCAGAATCATGGCACTTACTAGATTCCTCCATGAGAGACCAGATTAGAGCACAACCCGCTGATTTGGAGGCATTCACTACAGCAATATATACCATTACAGCAGAGACATCTGAGTTACTGGCAAAAGAGATTGAAGTACCCAAAGAATTCCTTTTTTAACAACAAGGACAGGACTCTGGCTGTCAGATGCTGAATTAATATTACAGGTAGAAATAACACCAACGTTCTGATTGCCAGCGACCATAATCATGCCTTATGGGCATTTGTCATCTTCCTTGAGCCAGGATAGATAGATAGGGAGATACAGGATGACAAACTGTTTGACGATGATCCCAAGAAAACAGTTGTAGTTTTTCAAGAAGACATTGAGGACAGTGTTAGAAGTAAGAAAGCCCACACCAAGCAGAGCATTTGATTCATTTAAGGAAGCAGATGAGTCCCAAGTGCCAAACATCTGTGGGCTCGACGATGCAGCGAGCGAAAGATAAGTGGTTTTATTTTATTTTTTTATTTAATTTGACCTTATCCCGTTGTCTGTCTACTACCCCCACCCGGCCCTACCCCGGCCCCACCACTCTTATCTGTGCTAGCCATGCCTGGAAGAGACACTTCATCTCTTCTAACTACTCTTGCCCAGAGAAGATACAAAGTTCAGTACTGCCAAGAAGTCCAATACTTAGGACAAATGTTGTCAGTGTCTGGTCGACGTGTATACCTGAAAGGGCAGCCTCCATCTGCCAAATGACAGAACCAGAAAATGTCAAGTTAATGCAGAAGTTTCTAGCTCTCTGTAATTAAGTGAGACAGTGGGTTTTTGAATATAGCACGTTAATAGCACCCTTGTTTGCTGCTATCAAACAGGCAAGAGACCAAGAGGACAGGATAGCATGGACTCCAGAGATGAAGAAGACTTTTCAAAAGCTGAAAACTGAAATAACAAATGCTCCAGTCCTGGGAACTCCTGATTACACCAAAGAGTTGTATTTACTCTGCCATTGCAGGTGATGACAGCTTTCCTCACACAGAAGTATCCTCTAGGACACAAACTCATCGCATACGTTAGTTGACTGCTGAATTCAGTCATAAAGGGACTCTATCCCTGTGAACAGGCTCTAGCCACTGCAACCTTCGCAGTGCAAAAGATATACCCCATAGTTATAGGGGCATTTTGACTCTTTTCGCAGAACATGCAATATTTTTCAAAATTCAGTAGGTGGAGACCAGCTTGACCACTCAGAGAGTGTCAGGATATGAGGTGATCCTGTCACTACCTTCTTTGAAGGTTGTGAAGTGTCGTACAGTGAATTCTGCAACATTCTTTGCCTACCCAATATTGGAATCTGAGGGAGATGCGCTCAACTGTGTAGCATATAGTCCTAATGAATGGAGTCAAGCAACAGAGTATCCTATACCAGGTATTATTGTCTACTTCGTTGACAGATATTCTACCATTGATCAGGAGACAGGAATTAGACACAGGAGTGCAGCAGTAGTCAGAGCACAAGAGCACAATCGATTTCCTGGGTACACCATAGATAGAGGAGCAGCTGACATTTCCAGCACACGAATCCGCCCAAGCAGCAGAATTAACAGCACTAATAGCAGCACTTAAATTAGGAGCAGGAGAAGTCATTACCATATATTCAGTTGCAGCTTATGTAACGACCACTGTATACTCTAGTATCATGAGATGAAGCAGTAGAGGGTTTCTTAAATCAACGGTAGTCCTGTGATGCTTAGAAACCTCTTAGAGGCACTAATAGAGGCACTCGCATTACCACAGGCATTGGCGGTTGTGAAATGTACAGCACACAAGTGGACAGGATTTTGTGTCCCGGGGTAATGCACTAGTTGATCAGGCAGCTAAAGATGCAGCTAGGTGCATGACCCTAACTGTGGCATTATGCTCACAACTTGTCCCTGTTCTTTTGGTGGCTCAGACTGTCTCACCACCGGAGTCTTAATCTATGACTATTACAGACAACGCCACACCTCATTATACTGAAACAGCGAGGTTACACCTGAGAGAACTGCAGGAGGCTGCTCCCTTGCATGAAAAACATTTATGGGAAAATAGAGGATGCATCTAGTCAAGGGAGGACTTAGGGGCATATTTACAAGCCTGTATCACGACTGGAACATCACTTTTTATGACGTCATGTGGAGATAGAGGCTTCGCCTTATTCACAAGGCGGCGTTAAGCCACTTAGCGTGGCTTAACGCTCCCTTGTGAATAAGGCCTCCTTTCCTGCTACATTTAGCGTGAAATGGGTGTGCAATGGGTGTTGCGTGGGCGTTCCTCCGCAACACCCATTACTTTTGAAGCTGTCCCATATTTGCAAGGGTGGCGTAAATATGGGGCAGTGCCAAAATTAAGACGAGGGAAAACGAGGAGAAATGTTTTATTTCTCCTCGTTTTTGACGTTTCCATGATTGATGCATTGTGCAGCACACATAGAACCAGCAAAACACCATTGATTGGTTATGTGCAGGAAGGTGTCCCTTCCAGCACAGAAATAATCATTAAGCATAATGAAGTTACAAATTCTATGTGTGATGCATTCTGCAGCACACATAGAAATTACATATCACCATTTCTGATTTTTTTACGTGCAGGAAGGGACACCTTCCTGCACATAAAAACAATCTTTCCGTGCAGGCACCCTTGCACAATGGTGCAAGAGTGCCTGCGTTGGAGCTAGGTGGCTACATTTAGCACCAGCGCTATGTGGTGGTCTGCTCATTTTCCCGATGGATTGAAGCAGGACCTTGCATCCATTGTGATGCCAAATCAGCAGCTACATTCCTAATTCATGAAGTTATTCCACGATGGGGAATCCCAGAAGGGATAAGGTCGGACAATGGCACTCATTTTTCAAATACAATATTTGAGTATATGACAACACAGTTAGAAATAAGGCATACATTGTCCTCAGTGTACCCCCCCGCCCAAGAGTAAATGTGATTTGAGCACCTGAATGGCCTCTTGAGGAGTAAGATCAGTAAGTTAAGCGCTACACTGAACAAGAAATGGTTACACTGCTTGCCAATAGCATTGTTTTCCCTTAGGAATACACCCAGTCCAGACCTTCACTTGACACCCCATCAACTAGTGACAGGGAGGTCTATGAATATCCTATTCCCTGCCACTAGGAGTAAAATACAGAGAGAAAACTTGTCAGAAGTCTTGAATGATGAGATACACATGTATTTGTGTGAACTGATGAATTGCGCAAGATTTCTCTCCAAACAGGTAACCAAGGAAAAGAAGAAGCACGGCACCGCTGAGGTCGACCTCTCTGCTGGACACGTGGGGGATCAAGTGTTCATCAGGAATTTTGCCTGAAAATGGTGAGACAAATGCTTTGAGGGCCCCTACGCAGTTACAGTTACTACGGTCACCCCACCTGCCCTCAAGATGCATGGTAGGAAGCCCTGGTTTCATCGCAGCCACATGCGTCTCAACCCAGTCTCTCACCAAACATCATGATGCAGATGGAGCAAGAGGGGGTAGGAAGATTGTCTTCATGAAATCACCCCCTCCATCTCTGCATTTAGACTATTTTTGAAAGAACACAAACGATATGTATTTTTGTTTTTAGATTCCGTTTTTGTCTTTCAATTCTATCCTTTTTGCTCTTTGTTAGCCACGTACCCTCTAGTTCTAAAGTTTTGCATGTCCAAAGAGAACTCTCTAATGGCAATGTGACCCATAAAACCCATACTCAACTGTCAGATAATATGTGGTATCAGTATATATCAGACATAAGCTCAGAGAACACTGATGAGTTTTATTTTGTGTGCTCCGTAATTCTTCATGCTACTGGATCAGATAGACTGCACTCTGTGAAAGAAGTACCCCCTGATGCAGCTCAGTGTTTATTACATCTCTACTTGTGTAGGATAAAGTAGTGCATTTCCTAGTTAAAGCCACAAAATATGACGCATTACCAGAACTGCTATACATTCACGCAGATAGGCAGGATATCAGGGAAGAAATATCACGAATAAAAAAGGTAGGCGATTCCACCACTGTAGATGGGACCCAGATGGTCCTAGATTTTGGATGTCTGGGAGTAACACACCCGCCAAATGAGTGTAACAACTATTTTGTAAACCCCTTACACTCAGATTGTGTTTGAAGGCCAAGACTTAGAGGGCCTAATTCTGAGTAATACTCGCTTAGGCGCAGCCAAGGCGGTCCAGCCACCTCCTCACCGGCGGTCCGACTGCCCAATTACAACTTTGGCAGTTGGACCGCCATTGCACCACCTCAGCCATCAGGGAACCACTATTCCCTGGCGGTGGCATGCCGGTCAGGGCCTCAGTAATATGCTGGTGGTTCCTCTGTGGCACCACCATGCATATTATGACTTTTAGGACCGTCAGCGGTGTCATGGAGGTCTTTCCTCCATGAATAGTCTGGCGGTCCTGAAACAAAGGACGCCCCACAGGCCCTCTAATGCCCTTTTGCATGGGGATGTATGCAGGCGGGCACATCATGTGCCCCCCTGTGTGCATGCACCCCAGTTCCTGCAAGGCATTGACTTTACAGTTCTTGTTGTGCAAGAACTTTTTGGGGCATTTCTCTTGCAGTGCCCCTTTTCAGACGCACACAGGTTTAGCAGTGCGGGAGCGGGTCGCTGGCATGGTGGTCCACTCCCGCACCACCAAACTGGTAATCAGGCCCTTAGTCACAGAGTCAGTCTTTGCCTATGGCCAATGGCTTCCCAAAGTTGAATTTTCCTGCAGGTCTATGTCTTTATGGAATGGCAATTATGTCAGCCAGGATGCAATAACGAAATGTATACCTATCTGGGATGAAAACATTTCATGTTACTCTTGGGGGAATATCACTGTAAGTCCCCAGACTGTCATGAAACTAAATTCTGTTTCCTTATGTTTCAGGGGAAATGGCACTATTAGCGAGGGCCAGAATATTGGTTGTTGGACCACAGTTTTCCATGCCTACATGCAGGGGGGCACCTCCAGCCTCAAAGATTTTTACTGACAGTACAGAGAACTGCTGTATGCCCAGTTACCACCAAACAGAGGAGGAATTTGTTCCATTATCACCTTGCACGATCCAGTTTTGGTAATTCCCGGAATCCATATATCCGCTTTGTAAAAACACTCTCAGCCTGATTCATGTAGGCAATAGCGCTCGCAAAAGGGCCAGATTCTGAGAATCTGGCCCTTTGCGAGTGCGATTTTTGCATTTGGTATTCACAATCCCAAATGCAAAAATCGCTATTTAAGAATTCGCATATTTGCGAGGAATGGCATTTAAGGAATCTCTAATAGAGATTCCTCAAATGCTATTCATGACACATCAGGAAATTGCGATTTTGCACTTTTGGGGCCGCTATTTACCGAGAGGTCAGACCTGTCGGTAAATAGCAAAAACTCAGAAAAATGCTTTTAAAAGCATTTTTCTAAGTTGCATGTTGCACACACACATGTCCTTTGGACATGTGTGTGCGCAACACCTGCTCAAAAGTGCATTTTAGGGGTGCTACAGGGTGTCCTTTGGACACCCCTGGCACCCTTAAAATCGCTATCTGATTTGCGAGTAGCAAATTGCTACTCGCAAATGAGGGATACTCCCCATTCATTCCTATGAGCCTCTTGGCCCATAGGAATGAATGGGGAGTATTTGCGAGTAGCAAATTGCTACTCGCAAATAAAGAACATGTAGGAATCGCTATTTTATTAGCAATTCCTACATGAATGCCGTTTTGCGTGTCCTCAATAGCGAGTCGCTATGATTCGCTATTAGGGACACGCAAAGCGGCATCTACATGAATCAGGCTGTCTATGAGCTGTCCAACGGCCTTGCTACACCACATCTTCAGGAAAAGAACTGCAGAGTATTATGGTACAAACACTTGGAATGACGTCCCTCAAGAATATCGTCTGTTTAAAAATGCTCAATTGTTTTTCGGGAGCAAGCAACAGCTCGCTGAGTCCAAATCATGAGTAGGGAGCTTGTCAAGGTCATCAACACTACTAACTATGGTTTCAATGCCATAAAGGAAAAACTGATTACTTCAAGAATGATGGTACTGCAGCAGCGCTATGAACTTGATCTCATGACGGACATGCAAGGAGGGGTACACAAGAAAATAGGGACTGTTTACTGCACGTTTATTCCAGCAAACGATGCCGACAATGAAACTTTGTCATAGGCAATACAGACACTGCATAAAATGATAGATGATGGAGATGCCCCAAATAGTTGGTAAAGTGGGTGGGTTTTATCACTGCCATCCTCTATGTCAGCACTGTTAGGGGCTTTGTTGCCAATAATCTTGGTCTGATTGCAAATATATTTTGTGATGCAATTAATTCTAGCAAGTTGTAGGCGAGTGGGCGCCAAAGGCAGGAAGGATGTTTTCAGATAGGAGGACTGTACCTCCAAGTGCCAAGTCCAGACCAGGGTCTGAAGGAAGTAATTGAAATATAAACTAGAGGGGGAAATGTAGTAGGAAATATAAAAGATGAACACACTGCAAAAAATATAAAACACGAAAATATAGCGCAACAACAAGCCCAAGCAGAAACCCCATAGCTGTTCATAGTTAAGAACCAGTTCAGCCCAAGTCCCCCATTGACACGAGTGAGGTGAAAAGCTCCTTAAGGATACAATGGATTAAGAAACGTAAAAGGATTTTCAGTTAAAGGCTAACTCATGTTTAAAAGGCCTCAAAGAATTTATGATTCTTACCCCAGCCCAACAAATTGTGGCCTGATTAAACAATGGGAACAGACAATAAAATTAACTCGGAGCACAGAGATCTAAGGTGCCTGACTAGACAATGGGTGCAAGTTCTGAACACATGGACGTCATAGGCGCACAATACTGAGAGCATAAACTTCACTTAAATTACATTTACCTTAAAGTGCACCTGCATTCACAAAAAACATTCTCATTTACCAAGTATTGTTTAGAGTATAATAAACAATGTGTAATGGATTGGTTGCATGTTTTTATCATCATAAAGCTGCATGCAACTGCATGCTATAGGTTAGAACCTTATGTTTTTCCCCCAGTCATTCATTATCCTACGATGGCTAAAAAGTGTTAATTTGAGTAAGAATACATTCTTATTAGTAAAGCCAACCACTGTGGTATGTTTTAAATCCTGAGTTTGTGCTTCTCCAGACCAAACACTCCTAAAATATATTGCCTAATAGTATCAGTGACATGTGACACTACACACTATAATCCTCATTGTCTTGGGTAACATTTCCTATAGTTTGATTCATAAACATATGATTAATTGGCTCTGTTTAATGTGTGTGCGATGTAAAGTGGTCTGACAACTTACACTACCATTAGTAGCGCTATAAATCAAATTAAATGCATGTGAGAGAGGGGCTATGGAGAGATGAGAGGCACTGGTGGAGTGTACTAGTGAGGGGATTTGTGGAGAAGGAGGTTTTTGGTGGTCAATCAATCATGCCATTTGTATAGCGCACTACTCACCCGGGAGGGTCTCAAGGCGCTTGGGGGGAGGGGTATGCTACTGCTCGAACAGCCAGGTCTTGAGTTGTTTCCTGAAGGCGAGATGGTCCTGGGTCAGCCGAAGGTGGATGGGGAGGGAGTTCCAAGTCTTGTCAGCCAGGTAAGAGAAGGATCTTCCTCCGGCGGTGGCTCTTCGGATGCGTGGTACGGCTGCGAGGGCGAGGCTGGTGGACCGTAGCTGGCGGGTGGGCGTGTAGAAGGTCAGGCGGTCGTTAAGGGACTTGGGGCCCAGGTCATGGAGAGACTTGTGTGCGTGGGTGAGGAGCCGGAACGTGATCCTCTTGTCGACGGGGAGCCAGTGCAGGTTCCTCAGGTGGCTGGAGATGTGGCTGCGTCGGGGGACATCCAGGATGAGTCGGGCGGAGGCGTTCTGGATGCGCTGGAGTCTTTTCTGTAGCTTGGCTGTGGTTCCGGCGTAGAGGGCGTTTCCGTAGTCCAGTCGGCTGGTGACGAGTGCCTGGGTGACAGTCTTCCTGGTCTCGGTCGGGATCCAGCGGAAGATCTTGCGAAGCATACGCAGGGTGTTGAAGCACGATGAGGAGACGGCGGTAGTTGCCAACAAACATTGTCACACTGGGTGACACCAGCACTGCAGCCGGCTCTGCACAGGATGACATTATGTTACACCTGCTTTCAACTGTAGTAATTCCAACAAGGCCAGAAGACAAACAAAGCCTCCATGGGCATAGGCCGGAAATACCTTCCAAATGATTTACCTACAAGCGTCACACAAAGAATTATGTGCAATAGTATTTAAAGGAAAGAAGCCTGTGTGTTGAAGTTGTGTGATGCTCACTGGCGGCTCTCCTGAGGCAACACTGATGCACCTGTTCAGGACTGGGGGCTTTACAGTGGATTTGTGGACACTCCTACAAAAAAGTTCCATTTCTAGGCTATGGAGGGGCTCAGGAAAAGGGGTGTCAGCAAATTGCTTTTCCCTTTTCAGAATTTATTCAGACATGTTCAGCTGCTGCTGGCATTGTTCTGGTAAATAAAGGCTTTTAATCATGCCACTTTACCAAGGAGGGTTATCTTATTAGAAGTGAGGTGCTCACATATGTATTTGAAAGGCTATATCGACCCTTCCACCCACTGGATTGTTTAATCTGAGATTTCCTACAAGAAAAAAAGCAGCCTGGGCCGGTACTAAACTTTTTGAGACCTCGGGCAGAAAGAGGACGTGTGAGGTTCTTCTAATTTGCATACATTGTGACACCACATGAAATTAGATCATAGGAAGTGCCATATATGGACCATTAATCCTCTGGCATTATTGAAGCGACTTTGCAAAAATCAGCTTTTCTGGGGTGGATATCAATGAAACGATAACATCATAAAAATAACCATAATAAACCACATTCTTTTATTTTAAAGCTCTATTAAGCATTTCTTTATCCACATTCTGTAGGTGTCCTGGCTGGGCAGTGCAGAGAGCCACCAGAGATGGTGACCTTGTCATCAAAGTAGAAGGGTGCAGATTGTGATGGCTCTGTAGATGATGCAGCTGGTTTTGAAAGTGGTGAAATAGGCAAGGGAAGCCTGTGGAATTCCATCCCATTACAATAGGGAGATGTGGCAATATTTCTTCAGGCCCCACTTCGGTGTCCTGCAGCATGTAAAATGCCCTTAAGGGTGCCAGGGTGGATTAAAATTCAAAGATGGTGTCTCAGATAATAAGTGCAAGATAAAGTGTGTGGCACAGAAGTTTTGTGAGCAGAAAACATATGAAATCAAACAACACAGTTGAAAATAGCTTGACTTCTATTAAAGGCGCCACTCAAGTCACTGTAAAATTAAGCAATGGAATCTAGTGAGATACATCTGAGTTTTGATACATTTACCTTTTTGTTTGAAATATTTTAAAGCATGTTAGACCTAGGAAAAGAGCAGTACAATTAAAGCATTATTATTTATGGGTTCTCTTACAATGGTTAACATTCTGGTATTTTAGAGCCTAAACTCACGTTGTTCAATATCAAACTATCAGAATGCAATTTTATGAAGGCTAAAAGGTATAGTGGCATACGCACTGAGTCATGGCTACAAGGTCCCTATCAGACCCGTCCACATCCTTTAAAAAGTCTATACTAATTAGTATACAGTTAGGGCCCGATTATGGTGCGGTTAGGAAATCTTCCTGATTGAATCGGTTTGGAAGTGGTTTCCGACTGACTCGGATCGGGAGAGGCCGACCGACCAAGTATGAGCAATCCAGATGCTTCCAGATATGATTTGCTTGGACTCCCATTGACTTCTATGGGAGTCTATGTTCCTAACGGCATCATAATCTGCCCCTCGGTCGGGAAGACACGTTCCCAATCGGATTCGAAAGGAGCAAATGCCGTTAGGAGGCCTTCCTAACCGCATCGTAATCGGGCCCTAGGTGGAAATGCTTTCCTAACCGCATCGTAGTCGGGCCCTTAGTGGTTCCAGAGTTCATTTCCTGTGGTACTTTAGCATTATGTAGATCCACTTAACAGTTTCGAGATATATATCCTTTCTCCTGCATACAATGAATTTTCCCAATTTTGTTTTGTGGTTAACAAAAAGGATGTGTGGAATGCTAGAATTAATCTCAGCCAGTGGTAATTGCTCGAGCCGCATCCCAGGCCATTGTTTTTTCTGTCCACCATGCCAGCTCAAATTAGACACAGCCACACGCAAACCAGCTTTCGTCCTGCTCCAAAAGGAACAGCCCAGCCTAAAATGCCAAGAACACAATCAATACATGCCTGGTTGTATCTTATTTGGGATCCTTCAGTCGTGTGCAGCTTGGTTCCAGTGGCACAGTGAGCACTGGACCCACTTCTGGACATATCTGTCGAAATTAGGGTGTTGCTGTGAAGAATAAAAAAAGTGATGGATAGAATGCTTGAATCAAATGCATCCACAGGTAATTACTTGGGGACACATCCCAGTCCAGCTGTTTTTGCTCACTATGCTGCCTCAGATCAGACCCATTAAGAAATAATGGTGTGACCCTGTAACCCTCAGAACCTGGGAGGGTAATTAAACAAACAATAATGGTTCTGTTGGGAGGAAAAAGAAAAACTTCAACAAGGTATTTAAACCTATTGTGCAATTCGTGTGTCCCTGGTGGGGTACAAACGTACTCGTATTAATCATTAAACACAGATCCCTCATGTATGAGAAAGCAATTATTTACTGGAAAACTTTCTCACAGTTTTGTATACTTTTTTCATGATAATAGTACTGTCCAAACAATTAAAACAAAACATACAATGCTATACAACGTGAAGGGTGAAAAACTAACACCGATTATACAGAAACGATATTACAAAGAAATTACAATCATTAAAGACTGTCAACTGTCAATACAATAGTCTTTGTAGGCAAAATATATTCTTCGGGTCTTCATCAGGACTGGGAGAGGGGATGGACAGCCTGGGGATAAGGAAGACATGTGTCAGGGTATTCAAGGGGTCAATGAGGGATCTGAAGTGGTGTAGGGACACCAAAACTTGTGCTCACCTTAATTTCTTCTGTTGATATCCTTCCGGTGCCTGTCAGCCGACTAGGCACACTGGATGGGAGTGGCTCACAGTGTCTACAAATTATGTACATTATATCTTAGTATCTATATATAGCAGGCAGTGATCGGTAGGTATTAACTCTGAATCCTAACTCCTATCTGAAGTCTAACACTTTAGTGCATTTTTCTAAGTTGTATGTTACACACACACATGTCCTTTGGACATGTGTGTGCGCAACACCAGTGTACATTACCATTTCAGGGGTGCTACAGGGTGTCCTTTGGACACCCTGGCACCCTTGAAATCGCTTCCGTATTTGCGATTCGCTAATTGCTAATCGCAAATAAGGAATGACTCCCCATTCATTCTATGGGCCTTTAGGCCCATAGGAATGAATGCGAAAGCCATTCCTTATTTGCGATTAGCAATTAACGAATCGCAAATAAGGAAGCAGTAGAAATCGCACAAAATATTGCGATTTCTACATGCATCCCGTTTTGCGAGTCTTTACTAGCGATTCCTTAAAATTCGCTATTAAGAACTCGCAAAACAGGACTTTGATGAATCTGGGGGACAGTGAGTACAATGTCATATATATGTATTTAATTGCAAAATTGTGACAAATAAAGGGTGGAGCCTAAATTATGCTGCACCAATCCCCACTCTGATAGTGATGTTAGCCATCAAAATTACACATAAATCATACCTCATGACACCAGCTCAAAACCTTGGTGTTTTCAATATTTTACGCCTGGGATTTTTCAAGTGATTCATCTCATCATAAAATCTACACTGAATCTCCTCTAGTTCCACATCCTTTCTCTTTCTTTTTATTCCCCTTTCATGCTGCTCTTTCCTTTCTGCTTTTATACACTTTTACCCCTTAAATATTACAAACAAATGGCACAAATGGCAATGTTTTCCAGGGGTCTCAAAATGGAACCTAATATCCTGCTTCCTAAATTTCCAAAACACTTGCCTACCGCAGCAAACCCATTTCTAATCACCTGCCGAGCCCCTGAAGCTTCCAACTCCTCTAAGTCTCCCTTTAAGTCTGTAATGTTATTAATGTATTTCTTCACCTCCTCATTCTTATCAGGAATATAATTACAGCATTGCTCTTACAGCATTGCTCGGCTTTCAGAATCTTATGGACTCTGCCCTCCTTTGCGAAAGGATATCTAATGCATGGTGGTTCTGCATCACCATGGGTCAGATGGCTATCATTTCATTGTCCATGGCCAACAATGAATTTGCTGTACTGGTAGCTAAATTATCAATTAGAGTGGGTAGCTTTCTAATTTTAAGATTGTTCAAAACCACTCCAACAGAAGGAATAACTGCACCAAAATTATCTCCAAATATGTCAGAAGCACTGCTGCTTTGTTTAGTTCTAACTTGTGATCTCCACACTGGATCAATCAGATGTTCTACATGATAAATCTTCGGGAAAACTATAGCCAAGTAACATGTGCCACAGCACCCTTGAAGCAATCTAAAATATGAGTGCTCCCCACAAACATAGTAGACTCCAGGAATAACAGATTGCTCATCTCCCATAAATAAAAGCCAATTTCCTTCATATTCAAAAATGTGTTCACAACTGACTTTTTCACATCAACATAGTATGTACTACAGATTTACTTCTACGCACACATAGCTTTCTCTTATGTATCCAATTTAAAGTTAGTGCATGCATGACCCATAACTCTTGATGTTCTAGTTCTTCTACAGTCCACTTATTCTTCTACTTTTGATCCTTTCCTGTTCTCCATCTTGCATCCTCCCCCTTCTCCTGTCCTCCACCCAATCTAGAAATTTCGTTTCACTTTCAGTTAAGCAACAAGTCAAATGATGTCTGTGAGGATAAGCAGTATTTAACGTTCCAATGGGTTTAAAGAACCAACCAGTAGTATCCATCTCTTTAGCACTGAGGTGGCGATTCAAATGTTTAAGCATAAGAACTTCAGAAAGAACTAAATAAGTCGAGAAATAATACTGAAAGGAACTTTTTCCACATAAAAGGCTCAATAAAATGCTACAAGCAATGCCATACGTTAGAGGAATATGGTGATAAGTAATCCCTTCTGCAACTGAAGCAGGTAACTGCGTACATGCATAACATGCTTTAGCATCCATGGTATCATTATATTCATAAACCAACTTAAAATAAGCATTTGAGGAGAAATTTCCTCTTGATGCATATACATCTATTGCCGTAAAGTCAAATGTGTGCAAACTACTGTCAATATGAATCGTAGCTCTAGGAGTATTAGTTTAAGTTAAGTATATTTGGGATGCATAAGTGAGTATAATCCTAAAAACCAAACAATTAGTCCTACAACAATAGCTACTAATACATTAGCAAATATAAACATACGTGTATTATGATTACTGGTTTCTTTGACCTTATTGGAATCAGACCGTGGAGTAAAAAATAGCAGCAAACGTATTTCCTCTGTACATTTCGACTTGAGTAAATGGCAAAACCGAGCTTGTGGATCAATTATTTACAAAAGTCTTTGTGTAACTTTCCTAACCCTACTCCATCTTCTTCTAAAGGACACACGTATGCTCCTTCCGCAGCCTTAGGCCCACGGAATCTTCTTAATTCTTTTTAAACAAAGTTCATTTAATTGTCTTTAAAGAACAAAAAGATCAAAGTTCACTTCAAAGACCATGCCAGTTGCAGCTCGGGCAGGGCCGGCTTTAACACTGCTGGTGCCCTGTGCGACAATGTTTGTTGGCACCCCCCCAATGACCACCCCTGCTAAGGATTCCCTCACTAGCACCCTTTAACCGTGCACCTCAAGTCTCCGTAACCACTGTCTCTCAAATTCATTTAGCTTTATAGCACCACTCATATCAGTGTAAGGTGGCAGGGCACTTTACATCACACACACATTGCACAGAGACAATCATAGGTGTATAAATCAGTGTATAGGAAATGTTACATCAGACAGAACTACAAGGGGTAGTGTAGGAGTGACATTTCCACGATACTGGTAGGCAATTAAGTTTGAGTCCTTATTCTGGAAAAGCCCAATTCAGGATATAAAACATAACACCATTGTCAGAGGTTCTTTCTTCAATAATAAAAATAGTTTTCTACCCAAATGAACCCTTTTGGCAGGATTAGGATAGTGAAAGACTGGGAAAACACATGTAGCTGTAACATATGCAGATTGCATGTAGCTCTTCAATGACGGTTAATAAATAGCTCAATGTTCTATATAAGGATTTGGACGTATAAACTGTAGTAACAAAATGATCTCTCTTGCAGAAGCAGTAACTCACTGACCTATTTACATTATGTGCACTTTGTGATCTTCAATGGTACTTATTCTTGGCAGCAGGCATTTTAATCCTGTGCTCTACCTTAAAATGAGTCAAAACTTCCACTAGACAAACCTCCAGTCTAGTTCAAGGAAGACGAATAATCACCGGAGTTATCTTGACATTTTAATTGATGCCAGGAACGCGGCAGCAGGTGTTTTAAAAATAATAATATACTCGCAGAAAATGACGACCCCACCCCAAGTCAGCGTCTGGTGCGATGGCACCGATCGCACCACCCTAGAGCCGGCCCTGAGCTCGGATCACCATTAATTCAATGGTAGAAGCAATTCAAAACGATGTTCAGTGACAAACTCAGACTCACTGGGTTTCAACTGGTATCTCACTGCTATTGTCCACACCACAAGATCTCCGAATGCTGTCATTTGCTACAAAGTATGTCCAATCAGGGGCTGATTACCTCTGGCAGCATACTCTGGCTCTTTTTGATCACCTGAGCGTAGATTATTTGTCTTCCCTGCCACTCAAATCAGATTTCCCAGTATCCACTGGGACAGTACGCGGTACGTGTTCTGCAGGCAGATTTGGTCTCGCCCCCTCTTGCCATCTTGGCTAGATGTCTCCACTAGGCCTTTCACCAGGGTCTGATTCTGGCTCAAGCAGCACCACAGGCCAAGACTCTCTTCCTGTCTCGACCCCAGATACCACACATCAAGAACACCCTCAGGCCGAGAGTGTGCTGCTACAGGTTCCCTGCCTGCCACTGAACTCTGGGGTTCTCTCAATTTTCTGTGGCTCGTTCAACCTCTTCCCACTGCCCTTCAGTTGCTGTCTGCACTTCTTGGAGATATACCATCACATTATCAAGTGGACACTCTAATCTACCAGTGTGGGCAGCAAGTATCCAATTGGGGAGGCCCCCACATTTAACAGCAATTTGTCACAAGGATCACCTGGAAAGGACCCCTCCATCAAGGTTCCAAACACTTCTTCCAAATGTGTTTTTTCACCAATACCCAGTCCCCAGGGGAGAGGTCATGGCATGGCACTGCTCCCGATGCGGAGGGCCGGAAGCAGCTCCAATATGGTGGGATACAGAATGCGTGAAATCAATAAGGACTAGCCTATTTGTGAATTTACATAGACTCAAGACTGTAAGACAGGGTTCATGAAGCCCTCACCCACCAACCTGGTTGGTGGCATGCTTCATCATCGGGCCCAACCAGTGACACCGAGCGTATCCCGGGTGTGCTTCGACGCCTGAATACAGCGGAGCAGGTATGTTTCTGAGTGTGCAGTGTAGTGACGTGGAGGTGAACGTTTAAAAGCTATACAGGGATCCCAGTACCCAAGGGTAAATTATATTTTAATAACTGGGTCACTGTTAGCATTAAAAAAAAAGGCTGTTGGATGTTATAGGAGTGTTAATTAGGGTCTCCTACATCCAGGTGTGGCCTACATGTTTCAGCCAGGCCTTTATGATTAAAACCGGCTTTCCTCAGGACCAAAGTGTGTAGGTGCAAGTTACTTAATTTTAAGTGATTGTGTAATTTTAAAAATATGTAGCACTCGCTAAGGTGCTTTACATGTGTGAGGGGGATTCCCTCTTAGAGCATTAGTTGGCTTGTTGCCAAATTAGCCCCATGGAGTAGTCCGGCAGAGGAGTGGACCGAAACTTTCGGTTAGTGTCTGCGTTGAACCTCTTGTTGTCTCTGCGGCCTCCCCACCACATCAGCTAGTTCCTTGCAATAATAAAAAACACGTAATCTGTAATGTTTACAACTGAATTTGCAGGCACTGCATGCAGTCTCATTGCTCTGCCCTTGATGATTTCAAGTGGAGACAGTCCTGTCCTCCAATCAGAAATACTGAAAATACTCATTAACACAAGAAGCAAAGCATCAGCCCATTTCCGAGACATTAATGCACACACGTTGACCAACTTGGATTTCAAAATCTCATTCACAAGTTCTACAATGCCTAAAGCCTCAGGCCAATAACTGCAATATAGTCTTTTCTCCACTTGTAATACTGCACACAACATTTTCAGGACTTCATTATTAACATGAGTTCCTCGGTCTGACTCAAGCGACACAATCCTTCTGCCTGAGCATGTCCCTCTACAGGGGTGAGACTTGCCTTATTCATTGCCGATGATATAGAAGCTTCATATGGTGGAGCCACCTTATTCAGGACCGATAGAGTTCCTCCCGTCCAGCGGGGAATCATTCCAATTAATGCAGTTTCTCCATTGCACAACAGGATCTTCAATACCAATCACAATTTACTCTAACACAAAGTTATATGTCTGTATCTCAATTGTGCAGCCGATGGCACCTCACGACTGACACCATAAAACCTAGCAGACAAATTACAACACAATGTATTCTCATTTATCCCAGGATCTTGGGCTATGACCAACCCGATAACAACTTCTCAGCGTTTTACGCATTCACATCTACACAACAACTAAAACAGTATTGCATCACACCACACAATCTTAACAAAATATGACAAGCTTTACATGCAAAATTGTAACACGCAACCCTATTAATGCTCACTCCTCCGCCATTACAACTCTTTACGGAACCACTGGAACTCCATTGAACTCAGATATAGGCTTTAAGGGCGCGGACTGGGTTTGGGCCAGTCTAGGGTTCCTAAAGGGATACTCTAGCTCACTTTGCGCCAGTAACCAGCCATCCGAAGTGCTACCATCTGACAGTTTGCTGCTATTCCCATAATCTGCTTGATGGTGTAAAGGACAGATCCTCTCAGTGTGTTTCACGTAAAGCCTCTCTTCAATACCACTTGCGTGTACTATACCCGACTATACAATTACACCGTCAATCAGATTATGGGAATTATGTACATGTATAGTGGCACATTACATGGGTTTGCCTTATGAAAAGAATACAGTGAGAGATTCTATGGATACAGTACTTCTTCTTGCCCTGAAGAAGACCCCATGTTTTGGGATGAAACGCATTGGTGCTGTCCTTGCTCCTTTAGAGCAAAAAAAGAAAGAAAACTAAGAAAAGATGTGTCATGAAATGCCATCTTTTGGCACACATGATGAATTACAGTTGTATATGACTGTGCATTTATTTTTTATTTCAGGCCTAGTAGACAATGTATACTTTATTGACTTATAGTGTTCCTTCTGCTTGTTTTTGTAAACATCTCTTACAATTAAGTGCTGGAATTCAACTTTCATTAGGTGCATGGTGTGCTTTATACTGTACAGTGAAACGTGTCCCACTTTGGCAGGTAATACTGGTACAGTGGGTCATAAACGACTCTGAAACCATAACAAGTGTTTTATGGTGAATTTGGGTAGCACAGGCACTCGTTGTTCTGTGGTGTGGTGGTCTCCTAATAGCGGGACCTTTCTATAAATTGTTCTGATGCTAACATTAGCTAAGGTCATCTACAATCGAGGCATCCATCTCAACACCAATCTATCATGCAAAACACAAGTGACAAGTGTGTCCTGTATGTGCTTTGGCCAACTCAAGAGCTTGAAAAAACTATTAGTTTAAATCGACAGTCCCAATCTGGGTTTGATTACACTAAGGCCCTTCATTTAGCTACTGCGGAAACTCCTCTATCAATTTCAACTCATGCAAAATGCAGCTGCCTGGTTCATATTCAGCGTCTCAATACATGAAAGGATGCTACCATACCTAAGAAACTTACAGTGTCTCCCTATTTGATCTAAAGCTGCCTTCAAAGCCGATATGATCATACATAAAATGTTGCACCACCACTGCCTTACTTTTCTAATTTAGAAATTTCTACTTTATCAGCCCAAAAAAAAAAATAAGCTTCATCTACCAGTTCTTAACCATGCCACAAACTAGAATTGGGCACAGATCCTTCAAAACTGCAGCGACCAAATTATGGAGTTCTCTACCAGCTGCTATTTTCTCAGAACATTTCTAAATCAAAGTCAGGAAAGTCATCAAAACTTGGCTTTTTAACCGATAACTTCTATTTCTCTTGTTTCAGGGTAATAATATTCCCCTTCTTTAGCAAGATGCGTTGTGTAAGTGTGTTCTACAAATAAATATAGCATAACATAACATCTATTTATCTCCAGACATATGCATTTCACAAAGATCTGGGTGCAATGAAAGTAAGAAAGCAAGAGTAAAACTGAAGACCATATAGGCTACGTATATCAAGTAAGACTTGATAGTTCGCTAATTAATTTATGCTGTCATCTCAACCCAGTGAACAGTTTAATAAAGTGATGTATGAATGCTTGACCTAATCTTAGCCCATAGTGATTACTTGGGGCCACATTCCAGTCCGTCATTTTTTCCTCTTCCAGTCGAGTGCTGCTTGGTTCCAGTGGCATAGTGAGCACGTTACCCACATCTGGGAATACTCATTGCACTTAGGGAGTCTCAATGAAGAATATAAAAAAGACTGATGGATGGAATGTTTTACATAATCTCAGTCACTGATAATTACTCGGGCCACATCCCAGTCCATCATTTTGTTTGCCACATGCTTGGGACTATAAATTATGTATATCGCAATTTCAGTAATTCATTTCTAGTAAAAGCATTTAGATTGCCTTTACGAAAAAAGCAAACGGTTAGTCACTTCTTCACACAAACAAAGCAGATATTTGTTGAACTGACATGGCCTTGACGAATCTGAACACTCACTGTGCAGCATACTTCTGGGGGAATTTTATGCACAGGTGAATTGAAGTCTGGGATCATCAGTGCCAATTTTCAGGAAAGTTACTGAAAGAAATTATTTTTTCAGAAATAATCAAAGGCAACCTACGTCGCCTACCCTCATCCAGCACAGTGAGTCGAGGGGAGGGTTCCTTTGGGCCTCGCAGACTTTGACCATTGTTCGGAGCCCTTGATGACAAGAATTACTCCCAGGCCCCTCTGTCATTAACATCTAAAAGTGGAGCAGTGGCTCTACCCTCGCCCACGCTATCCCTAGGTTTCCATTCCCAGAACTGTAGCTAACTTTCCATTATTACTTTGCAAAACAGTTTGCTAGTTTTTTGGTTTCAGAAAGAAGACATTTATATGGGTGTAATCAAAATAGATAAATGTATTGTTGGCTCTTCATTCAGCCTATAACATCCTATGCTAAATCAGGCACCTCCTACCTTTAACAGAAAAAAACTGGCATAGTAGGGAAGTCACGAGTCTTGAAACAGACATCTCTGTGTGACTTAATTCATCTTCTCAACCAAATTAATATTGGGTAAATCATGCTGTTCCTGGCTTGTCTCATCTGCCATTAGCTCATGGGCTGATTGCTCATTGTCTCAATGTAGAGATTTCTGAAAACTTATTTCAGGTTGTTGCATTCTCTAAACACTGCTAGTCCCTCCTCCCACATACCATGTTAACAAATGCTGACTCCTCACACCTCTGCATAGCGGTTGTTCCCAGTGAGGGACATTCTGCTGGACTTTTTAGACATTAGGCATCTCACTCACTGCAGGATGCAGGACAAACATCTAAAATGAGGGACAGTCCTGAACCCTGCCACCCTACTTTGCTGGGCCTACCAGCACTGGATAATAGAAGCGAGGACAGAAGGAGAGGGGCTAGTGGCGTAGCAATGGTGCCATGCTCCCTGGACCATACAAATTAATTACTTGTAGACATTAAAATACAGCCATAATATGGGTACCTGGGACCTGGTGGCACTTCACTCATTACGCTATTGATAGCTACATCACTCAGACAGGCACCTTCCCCTGGGGTCCCAGCCATGATCCACAGCTGGAAGGCCATGTCTGCAAGGCCCAAGTAAGAATTGGCCTCTCTTGGGCTTTGCAGTGCTGGGCGCATATTATTAAAACAGGCGATAAAATTATTGCCGCTTTAGCGGCAGAAATCTGCCGCTAAAGCGGTGATAATTGGCTTGATAACATGCTCTATGGAATTCCAATTGAAGACCACGTTAAATGTGAAGGACATCAAACATGAGCTTCAATTGGAATTCCATAGAGCATTTTAGGAAGCCCATTATCGCCGCTTTAGCGGCAATTTTCTGCCGCTAAAACGGCGATACTTTTATCGCCTGTCTTGATAATATGCCCCCTGGTTCGTGGCAGCAAGGCCCAGGGGGGGAGGGGTTGAGAGACCCAGGGAAGGGGGACTAGTGTTGAAGCAATGGCACAAGCAAGATAATAGCCCTCCTATCGGGTCCACTAATTGGACTGCACTGATACAGACATAATTTGGGAGTATTGGACCCTAATGCCCCAGAGGCCTGCTAACTTTGTACTTGACTCATTGTTGAAATCTGCCCCACCGAAAGGTGCCCCTGTCCCGATCCTCACAGCCATGGCCCAGTGCTGTGATGCGCAGGGAAGAGGTCCTCGCCTAGGCCTCAACAGCACTGGACCATCTCTGCAAGGCCAATAGGAGAGGGGCCAGTGGTACTGTACTGCGAAGATGTCTTGGGCCTCAGTGCAAGCAAAGTTAATTGGAACCGTTCACTTGCTGGATAGTGAAATACAGCTAGAATTTGGGTGCATTGAGTCCCTCTCATCCCTGGGCCCCCGAGAAACTTCACCACCTACACTATTGGTAACTACACCCTTGATATGATCCCTGTTCCATGGGCCTCACAACTATGCTCCACTACAGCGAGGCTTACGCAAGGGTGCCCCCTCTCATGGACCTCAAAACACTTGATGATGGCTGGGAGGCCCATGAGATACAGGCAGTAGTAAACCAATGGTGCCATTGGCCTTGGTGCAAACAAAGTAAATGCCAATCCTTCACTAGCAGCACAGAAAAATGCAGCCATAAGTGTGGTGGCTTGGACACCCAATACCCCAGGGTCCAGGTGTCACTCCACCTGTTGCACTACATAAGGCTGTACCCCATGCACAGACCCATGATGGAGTGCTGTAAGGCCCTGGGGAGGGAAACCTTCTTCCCTAGGTCTTCCAGTCATGATCTTGTGCTGCGAGGCAGAAGGAAGGGAGGACTCTCCTCCTAAATCTCACCCCATGATCCAACACTGCGAGGCCCAGAGGTGGGAGCCCTCTCCCCTGGGCCTTAATGCTGTGGTCTAGTGCTGCAAGGCCCACTGCAGCTTTACCTGGCTCTTAAAAGTGCCAGGGTGGAAGGCCCCATTTATGGTCTAGCCCTGCTAGGCCCAGGTGAAGCAGATCTGTAGAGAGAGTGCTTAAGTCAGGAATGTATAAGTGGGCGAGAGAGTGAATTTGTGTGTTTTGACACCATTTTCACTTAGGTGATATTTGACCTGAGAATCCTGAATGTCCTGCTGCTGTCACTCGGACACCTTCCGTTTATGTTGATTCTTTGGTTTTCCATGTATTGAGAATTGCCCATCACCTAGGAGGTCACTGTTATATGGAGCAGCCCAGCCGCAGTCTAAGTAACTACACTATGCACACAGATCGAAACTCTTTGAAAAGGAGCTGAATGCTTGTGCACCAGGCACTGTACAATCCCAGCCTCGGTGCTGCACCTGTTCAAGATGTTGAGGTCGAGGCACTGGTAATGTAAATTGAAATGAGCCACCTGATGTTGCTTCTTCTGCTCTGAACACTTTCAGAGCACATTCTCAGCAATTTATGGATTCAAGGAAGACCAACTACACTATCATTTCTTGTTTGTTACTATAATGTGATTTGCTTCTGCACAGCGCTTGTACTTCAGAATGGGCCAACTCCACATTTAGCAAATGTTGACAGATAGATAATTGCAGTCCTCCACACACATGGAACTTCACCAGAAGAGAACCGGATAATAGTGCAGAGGTTGAGGCCACTCATGGACTGAACAACTATACCAATGCCTGGACTTAATTTGTAAAACAATGTGCTGGCACCCAATTTTTTTCTCTGAAGCTCAGTGTATGCACTGCCAAATGTTGGGGTTTCTGAAAAAGCATGGCTGTCTAGTTTTAATTCCATTGCATGTCCGTCTCAACCCCCACTTTAAAATCCCTGCCCCTTGATCTTACTCTTGTAGGTTTTTTTCATCCCTACTTTTTAGGTCTCACCTACGCAGCGTGCATGCGCTGCATAGGAAAAAGACCTTTAGTAATGGATTCACTTCTGCAGGCAAAAACGTGCATGCGGTGCATTGCTTTCAATGGCAACGCATGCACCTTTGGCGATTCCCTTGCGTGAGCGAGTTTTTAAAACCATCCGTTTGTGATTAACAGATGGTGCCTGCTCGCTCCCGCGAGGGAAACAGGCACAGGCCCCCTTCTTTCCCCTCCCCTGCCACTTTTTACTTTGAACGCGAGGCACACGCTGATGTTTTAAATGCATTTGCGTGGTCTGAGGCAGTAAAGAATGCACCCGCTTCCAAGGTATGAAAACATGCTCTATTTAAAACATCACAGAGCATGGGCTCCCGGCGGCGGGAGCATTACGCTTCAAATTTTAATCTCGGAACGCGCTTTGTTTCAGCGCTGTACCCGCTTCCAAGGTATGAAAACATGCTCCATTTAAAACATCACAGAGCATGGGCTCGCGGCGGCGGGAGCATTGCGCTTCAAATTTTAATCTTGGAACGTGCTTTATTCAGAGCTGCACCTGCTTCTAAGGTAAGAAAACATGCTCTATTTAAAACATCACTGAGCCTGGGCTAGCGGCGGTGGGAGCATTGCGCTTCAAATTTTTATCTCGGAACGCGCTTTGTGTCAGTGCTGCACCCGCTTCCAAGGTATGAAAACATGGTCTAAAACATCATGGAGCATTGGCTCACGGCGGGCGCTGCGCTTTGTATCAGCAGGAATACATGTACTATTTAAAAACAGCAAGGAGAGTGGGCTCCCGGCCACGGACCTCAGATAGGCTGAGTACTTTAGCCAAACTATTTTTTGTACTTTCTTTTGACCCGCATGCGTGCATTATTCAGTAACATGCAGTAATGAGTGACATTAAATCCTCTCCCTCGCAAGAGGCCATTGTGGTACGTTGGTGCAAGGTGTAATGCATGGAGTAATGACGTGCAGAGAACACACCGTGCTCTTTAGTCAGGGTCACAACTCTCTGTCCGCTCACTGAGCAGGCATGGCTCCAGGGTTCGGGAGGGCGATGAAGAAGCATGGAAGCGCCAAAAAGATGAACGGGGTTGTCCAGCATCTCCCAGGTGTCTGAGAGGCAGCTCTGGACATGCAAGATGGCCTAATAGTGGTAGGCTAGGCTGTAGTGCTGGTGGCACCACTGAGACAGTCTTTGTATTTTTTGGCTGCCCCTCATGATTTCCTTCTCCGTGAATTACCCCACTAGTCCACCCTTCAACTGTGCCCCTCGTCTCTCCATAGTCCCTCTTTGAAATGCATTTAATTTTTTAATAACGCTACTCATAGTTCACTAACACTTACAGCCTGATTCATCATTGGTCCGTTTTGCGAGTCCTTAATAGCGATTATTAAGGAATCGCTATTAAGGACTTGCAAAACGGGATTCATGTAGGAATCGCTAAATAAATTGCGATTCCTACACATTCCTTATTTGCGATTAGCAAATTGCTAATCGCAAATAAGGAATAACTCCCCATTCATTCCTATGGGCCTAAAGGCTCATAGGAATGAATGGGGAGTTATTCCTTATTTGCGATTAGCAATTTGCTAATCGCAAATAAGATAGCGATTTCAAGGGTGCCAGGGGTGTCCAAAGGACACCCTGTAGCACCCCTGAAATGTAATCTACATTGGTGTTGCGCACACACATGTGTGTGTGTAACATGCAACTTAGACAAATGCATTTAAATGCATTTTTCTAAGTTTTCGCTATTTACCACAAGGTTTGACCTCGCGGTAAATAGCGGCCCAAAATTACGATTTCGCAATTTTAAAATGGTTCGTGAATTGCATTTAAGGAATCTCAAATAGAGATTCCTTAAATGCAATTCCTCGCAAATATGCAAATTCTTTATTAGCGAATTTTGCATTTGGGATGATGAATCCCAAATGCAAATATTGCACTCGCAAAGGGTCAGATTCTCAGAATCTGGCCCTTTGCGAGCGCAATTAAGTTTGATGAATCAGGCTGTAAGTCCTGTGATCTGCATGGTACACATTCTTTGCGGCACGCACATCAACCCTCTGCGCTACTTTAGGAGTCAAACTGCCACTATACAAAACTCCAATCTATCCCCAACACAAACAATCACCAGAGTCATCTTGACATTTTTATAGTTGCCTGAAAACTGCTGTACACACAATGAACTATGCTGCTTGTGCTTTTAACCCATAAGGTATTTTTAAACACAGAGCCTCTTCACCGCACAAGGTGAGCACCAGGTGCAGCTGCACCTTTTGCACCAGCCTAAAGTCTCTACTGTCCGGGTTGTGCCTACTACTTTTTTTCTGTATTTCTGGTGTTTTGTACTCATGTAGTTTATCTCATCTGCTCTCTCTGCCTCACTGTCCTTTGACTGTCTGCTTCACACTCCTCGCTCACCACTTCATCCTGATCTCCTCACCCTCTGTTTCCTCTCATCTCAGCCTCTTCTCTCTCCACCTCACCTTTTTTCTCTGCCTTGCACACTTTCTATCCACCTCATGCTCCATTCTGCTAGCATTAGCCTCCTCTCTCTCTCTACCACAACCGCTTTCTCTCCCTCTTTATACCTCACCTTTCTCTCTCCACGTCACCTGTCTGTCACTCCACTCGCCCTACTCTCACTGCATCAACTTAATATTCCTCCTCTCAGCCTTTTATCTCCTCCTACCTCTTCTCTCTCACTCCCACCATTGTTGCGGGTCCTCCCCCTCAACTAACTCTCTGCCCCATCCTCCTTTGTCTTTCTGACCCACCCTTCTTGTTCTCTTCCCTATCTTTCTCGATATCTTCCATCTCTCTACCTCATCCTCCACCCGCTCCCCTTAACTCTCCTTCTCCTCTATCCACCTCATTCTCCTGGCTCAACCTCATCCTCCTCTCTCTTCCCCTCACTGTCAGCGTCACCTTCACTGCTGCTGCATATTGTCCCTTTTGTACTACCAATCTTCTCCAGTCTCTTAATCTTCCTTCTCTGGTCCTTCGCCCACCGCTGATCACTTGATCATCACCCTTCTTTCTGATCACCCTCCTTTCTCATCATACTCGTCCTTCAACAGGCTCATCCTTTGCCTTTACCCTTTCTCTGCTCATCTATGTAATATTTCACTAAGAATGTATTTCTTATAAATAAATATTTTGACTTGACTAGATTGTTTCTGCTATATGGTTTTTAGGAAGAAAGGTGTGATGAGAGCCTTGGGTGTGTCTCTTGATGTAATGGGAGTGTCACAGGTACCCTGCTATTCACACATGCATGAAAGATGCCACCATTCTGACTAGCCTCACACCTGTCCCAGGTCCTTGAAGTAGCCCAAGAGCATTGATGTTATTCATAACAGCTAAACAATTAATTGGAGAAAGGGAAGCTACAGATCCAGGTGAATCAATAAAACAAGCACTGGTACTGAGCTTTGGCAACGCTACTAGCGCCTCCCTAGAAGTGAAACAAGCATTGGCATAGCCAATAGGTCTCGTCTTTGGGAACTTATAATTGTTTAGCCATGCAACAATTGCACCAATGATATTGTGCTCCATAAGTAAATACTTATAACGTCCCAAAAGCGAGACCTATTGGCTATGCCAATGCTTGTTCCCTTTGTCACTGTTTTTCCACTCACACTGCCTTCTGCCTCAGTTTCTGAGCTCTCAACCAGGCCGGGTCATAATCATCCATCCACAACGTGGACTCCCTCAGAGACCTAGGCCCTCTCCACGAGTGAAGGACTGCAGAGGAGTTTGCACCGCCATCCACGCTGGACCCACTGATAGATTCGTGCAGGTGAAACCTGCAGAAAGCTCATAGTAGAAAAGGCCGCAAACAATGCAAGACAAGCATTAAAAACCTACTCTGCATGTTAAGACTCATGTTCCACTTGAAAATGAGGATTCGGTGGTACCTATGCGGTAAGTACGTCACCATGGGCCAGATGTAGGTAACTCATTTTTACCGACTCTAAAATACCGATTTTTACCGAATCGGTATTTTAGAAAAGGGAAATGAGATGTAGCTCAAAAATCGGTAAAAAATACCGATTCGGTAATTCACATGCAATCCTATGGGCCCGGAGGCCCATAGGAATGCATTGAATCTACCGATTCGGTATTTACCGATTCGGTAAATACCGAATCGGTAAATACCGAGTCGGGGATACAAAATATCAGGCAATTGAAGTATCAACCAATCACGTGCCTCCACCCCGCCCCTCAGCCAACCAACAGAGCAATACACCAATCCTTTGCATCCACCCCACCCCACAACCAGTAAGTGGCCACACCCATGCAGGTGCAGTGTACCTGATCACACAGGAGAGCAGTTACACAGAGACAGGCTGTTGTGAAGCAGAGCCCTGCAGGACAAACAAATGGATCCCCAAGACTCTCAGAGGGAAGGTGCAGAGAGGAAGAGGAAGATTAAGTTCAGCACTGGTGAACTTCAGGTGCTGGTGGATGAGGTCGTCAAGCACTACCCAAAAATCTTTGGAAAGCAGTCACTGCAGGTACCAGAGGCTGTCAAGAGGAACGCCTGGCTGGGGATCCAGACCAAAGTAAACGCAATAGGAGTGACCACCAGGGAAGTGGACGATCTCAAGAAGAGATGGTACGATCTAAGGATCATTACTAAGAAAAAACTGGCAGCAAGAAGTAAGGAGGCCAATGCTACAGGTGGAGGGAAGAACAGGGCACCTGCTCTCACGGACCTGGAAGAGCTTGTGGAGTCCACACTGGAGCCAGAGTGCGTTGTGGGGATTGGTGATGCAGACAGCTCAGCCCGAGCTGCAGCTAACAAAGGTAAGGGACATGTCCATCATCCCACACCCCCTGCCTGTGTCCCTCCCCCAATGTGGCTATGTGTTGAGGAAATCCAGTACTGACTTCAGTATTCACCTGCAATGCATTATGGGAGTGGTCGTCATAAGAATACCCATATGAGCAGTCAACATGGAATGATGTCAGGCATGCCACACAATACAATCAGAGACATGGGAGGAGCAGGAAATAGTGATATAATAATGTGATTTAATAGTGAATTACACGGTGAAAGCACCACTAAGACACTGTCCATATCTGTCCACAGGGGAGACATCACGCAAGTCACTGCAGGTGAGGGAGAAGACACATCCCCAAAGGGATAGGAGTGAGCAAGAAGGCAGGGCCCAGCACTGCAAGACCTACAGCACCCTGCACACAAGCAGCTGGCACACCAGAGGCAGACGACACCATGCAACTTGAAGCATCTCCAGTGCTCCTTGACTCACCACAACAAGAGTCACAACAACCAAACACACCAGCAGACACAGAGGTGTCAGACATCTGCAGGCCCATGAGGCATGACGGTCCCCCGCAAAGGATCCCACAAACATCCTCCGATGAGGAAAGGGAGTGTGAGGAGTCAATACAGTCAATGGCAGGAAATGCACCAGGTCATACATCCACTCCTGTCAGCCGATCCGGAGGAACAAGACGTTGTAGGGTCCGGGAGTCAAGCGTCAGTGGCCGTGATGAGGATGTCTTCTGAGGCCTTGACACCACAATGGTCAAGGTGCAGCGCCTGCAGGCAAAAGGTATTAGTGCAGTGCACAGACAAATGCGCCTTTTGAACACAAATTTCACTGACATGAACAAGGGAATAGAATCAATGGCAGACAGTATGAGGGACATGGCCGATGGAGTCAGGGACATGTCTCAGTGTGTGATGACACTCTGTGAGGAACCACGTGAGGACCGTGCACAAAGGCACAGGGAGAGCCATCGAACGCACCAGCAGACAAGCGGCATGCACCATCTTGCAACTGCGACTTCACTGATGTGTCGCCGTTCAGTTGCGATGCAGGAGAGGCTGGTGCACTGCTGTACTGATCTCACACGGGGGATGGGGAGAGTCACTACAGCAATGGAAGTGCTGCTGACAAACCAGTCAGCCACCACAGGAACAGAAGGTGTCGGGGACACAGATACCACTAGTAGCAGGTGCAGCACCCCTGTCCCTGAAGTAAGGAGGAGTAGCAGACGCCAGAGTGCCGGCGCTGGCACAGCAGACTTGGAACTAAGCCAACCTCAGGCATCACGCGGGGCTGTTCATGGGCGCAAGCAGTGAGTCTGCCATATTCAGATGGACATGTGAGCGTGGGTAACCCCCGCCCACCCAGTAGTGCTAGGCACACTAGTATGTGTCATTTGTGGCTTATGTCATTTCAACGTAGTGCAAAATAAACTACGTGCATTGAAGTACAACACGTGCTTTGTCTCTATACGTACTCAGAAGTAGTTGTGTGTGATTTCTGCCTGTCTCTGTCTTCCGTCTGTGGGTGTTGGTACTCCTACTGTGTTGGCTGCTGGTAGTGCCTGCTCATCGTCATGGTCTTCATAGTCCTCCAATTCAACCTCTGTGCGCCTCTTAGTTGCGAGGTTGTGCAACATTGCACAGGTTGCAATGATCTTACAGCATGTTACAGGTGAGTACTGCCGTGCCCCCCCACTTTTGTGGAGGCAGCGGAACCGGCTCTTCAGGAGCCCAAAGGTGCACTCAATGATGTTCCGAGTGGATTTATGTGCCACATTGTAACGTCTCTAGCTGGGGGTTGTGGGGTTGAGGTAGGGTGTCAGGACGAAGGAACGGAGTGCATATGCATTATCCCCTAATGTGAAAGAAAAAAATACATTACTCAGAGGCACAGATTGACATATGTCTGCTTCATCTATCAAGGGAGTGTCACCCATTTATTTACCTAGCAGGTATCCTTCCCCGAATTCACCCGCTGTCAGGCGGGTATAGATCCCACTGTTTTGGAATATGTATGAGTCGTGGGTGCTTCCTGGGTATCTGGCCACTATATCGGTGATAATGTACTTGGCATCACAGATTGCTTGTACATTAATTGTGTGTGATGACTTCCTGTTCCTGTATATGTGCTCAGTGGCAGCTGGGGGACAAATGGGGATGTGGGTCCCATCAATGCAGCCAATTACGTGTGGGAAATTTGCCATGAGGTAAAAGTCAGTCTTGGTCCTGAGCAAGTCCGCATCAGTGTCTGGGAAGTGGATGTAATGCTCCATTCTTTGCATCATGGCATCCAGGAACTTTCTGAAAAAACGCAACAGGCAGCTCTGGGACACCCCACCTACCACAGCAACAACACTCTGGTAGCTCCCAGATGCAAGGAGGTGTATGCTACAGAGCACCTGGACATGGGGTGGGATGGCGTGGGCCCTTGGTCTTGGGTGGTCCAGGAGTGGGTGCAGGTCCCTGATCAGGTCCATGATGGTTTGGGGGTGCAGTCTGTATCTTTGCAGTATCTCTGGCTCTGTCAATTGGAAGAGTGTAATCCTCTGCCTGTTGACCTGCTCCTCCCTTCTCCATTCACTCTCACCTGCTGCCCGTAGCCTTAGCCGTCTTGCTATGACGTAGAAAGCCGCCATTCTGGTTCCAGTGTTGCATTTTGGGGCCCTTTTGTTATAGGCTGCCCCTGATTACCACCTGCTTTCAATCCATGTTAAATACCGATTCATAAATACCAAATTTTGGTGAAATTCGGTAATTTATGGCTCACCTACATCTCGATGGTGTTGTTTTTTCCATTTCTTAATTTCCGAATCGGTAATTTTACCGATTCGGAACATTTACCGACTCTGTATATTTTCCGAATCGGTAATTTTACCGATTCGGTAATATTACCGATTCGGATTATTTACCGAGCCGGTAATCTACCGATTCGGTATTTTTTCCGAATCTGTAAATTTTGGGCGAGCTACATCTCAATGTCCAAATACCGGTCGGTAATGGCTGAAATTACCGATTTTCGGCCGTTACCGACCGGTATTTGGCTACCTACATCTGGCCCCTTGTGTGGTAAATACCCCACCCTATCCGCCCAAGTTGTAATGAAAGTCTTGGACGAGACTCAGTTAACTGAGCATCCTGCTCGAAAAAACTACAAATGTGTGTAGGGCATGCAATGAAGCAAGAGGTTCTGCTTCCTGACACTGATTATCTAAAGGGTTTTACTATCACTGAGGAGAAACCTGTCATGTTAAGATCATGAATGTAGGAGCCCAGTAAGGAATCGACTCAAAGTCGGTTCTTAAATCCTGCGAGGCGGGCTCTGGCAGAACCTGCCCCACTTAAAGCCCCGGTTAATACCCCCTGTTCCTCTGCAAGGGCAGTGTCATCTCTCTCACACAGACAGATGGAAGTGCTGACGGCAGATTATTTGGATAATGCCGCTGAACCGGGCACCTCGCTGCAGGTGTTTGGACTATTTGAACTTTGACCCTAGGGAGAGAGGGCAGGGGAGGTGAAAGGCCGGGGATGGTGGGAGGGCACATCACACAGATGCCACTCTAGGCCCAGGCGCGTGCGGGCGGCTCCATTTGATGAAAGAAAACTGTTATCGTGAATGTCTGGAATGCGAGGAGGGAGCGGAGGTCAGGCGGATGGAAGGGAGGTGAGCGACCCACAGGGAAGGGATATTACAGAAAGGGAAGGGAGGAGGATATGGATAAAGAGAAGGGAAGTGACGGTGACATGAGGTTACACCCTGCTGCAGAGCACTAACCCAAAACACCTCATGCTGCGCCGACAAATGTAAAAGAAACCTGGCCCCAAAATGTACAACAGGACCGATCCCATCTAAAGGAGAGTGTGAGACTTCCGCAGATACACAAAAATCTTTTAACTGAGCAAAGGATAAAAAATTGCAATGTGTTTAGATTTTATGTATAGTGCATGCAGACATAGGTGCATAACATGCAGGAACAGATGCACACATGCATGCAGAACAAAAGGCTTAAGGCACGCATTTTCAAACAATCCAACACACACAGAGGTCCCATCGTACATAGACCAACAGACGAAAAAGCATCAATGCGCACTGACAACACAAAAGCATCAGTGTACACAGCTCAACAAGCATCAGTGCACACAGGCAGACCAACCATCATATCCAGCCCTGTGCAGCAAAAAGCACAGACTGATGTGCATCTACAAAGCACAGGGTGATCAGGAGCACCCTTTGGCATGTAAAAGTATATAAAGGCAGCACGTGGTATTGTGCACCAAGGGGTACAGGGTGATGTGCGAAAGGAGGGCAAAGGCTACTGTGCACCATTTATGCATGTGTTTGGCACGGAGTCCTGGGAAAGCCATACCCCAGAACACTGGTGTTCAAGCAACATTAAAAAAACACAGTATGTCTCCTGGGTCATTTAATCTATGACCCCAGGAGAGCTTACCATGTGTTTTTAAAGCGCTGCAGCTGTATGCTCTTCAGATGGAGTGCACAGACCTGTTGTGGTTGGTTCTATGGTTGCACTTTCTGGACAGAAAAATGTAAAAAAAGACACAAAGACATGTTTAATGTTTTTTTTAAATAATGCTTTATTGTAAATATTGCCCGCTTGGCAATGGACATCTTATTTTATGTTTAAAAAATCCACATACACTTACTGAAAAAACACAGGTTAAAGTGACGGTATAGTTAGGAATTGTAATAATATCGTACTTTACATTAAAAAAAAACCTTAGCTAATCACTGAGAAAAACAAAGGTTAAAGGGACATCATAGTTAGGTGAAAATGTCAGTTAAAACATACCATTTTAAACAAACAAAACCACTGAAATTCACCAGTTATAGTTATCTCAAGTATCTATAACCATTGCTATGCACTGATAATTGCCTAACATGTTCTATGACATAATTGATAATTTCACTGCAGCATCTTAAATTACATCACTGAAAACAACATTGTACATGGCGAGGGCACGAGTTATTGTTATTTTAGGACACGGGCTATAGACATAATATAAGGGCCATCATTTTTAAATGGTAATTAACAGGTTTGGGGGTTTTCCAAAGTAAATATAAGTCTTATTATGTATAAATGATCAAAAAGAGGTTTTTGGGGGTTTACTACAAACCAACGATATGTGTTATTGTTTTGAAATGGTAAAAAAGGAGATGGAGGTTTACCCTAATCCCCTAAAAAGCAAATATCAGGGTTATCATTTTTAAATGGTAGAACTTGAGGGATGAGGGGTTTAGCTCTCCAAAAGCAAATCTAAGGATTATCATTGTATTAATAAAGAATATTCATTAATAGTATTTAATTTAATTTCTCATAAAAAGATCAGTCAGTAGACCAAGGCACTATTTTTTTATTTTTAAAAATATTATTATTAATGTAAATAATTACTTGTTTAGGAAGGAGATACTGGCGGACTATGGAACCGAGGTGGGGAGAATTTTAGATCTAGGTAACAATGAAATTTATAATTAACTGATTTTAAAAAAATAACTAAATAAATAGCCAATAATTAATAAGAGAGATATAACCTTTTGTAGTATTTATTTTAAAATAATTCAGATTAAAATTTCATATTTTATGGCTTTTAACAGTGATAATTTTAAAAAAAATAACATGTAATTTTTTCTAGAACTGGGCAGTTACAGGTTAAGGGGCACAAGGTTGAGACATTTTTATATTTTGAGTCCAAATGTAACACAAAACTAATGTTGTTTTTTTAATGCTTAAAAAAGATTCTGAAAGTTATAACGCAAGTATTTATTTCTAAATATTAGTATATGTTATTAAGAACATATTGTTATACTTTAACTTTGATTAAAAACTATTAAAAAAATAAGCTGCCATGTTTTTAGGAGCTTTGATGCCAAGGGTTAAGTGACCTAGGGTGAGGAGTATTTAATATATTTTGTAAAATATTAAAATATAATTAATATGTGTTTTTTAACTCAATATTAACAGATAGATATAATTATTTGTAGACTTTTTTAAATAATACTTCAACTTTTAAAAGTAATATTTAAATGTTGAACTTTATTTAATTTTGACAAATAATGATTAATCTAACTAAACAATTACATGCAATTATTTTTTTAAGAGCAGGATGATAGTGGTTACTGCCCCAGAGTGGGGAGTATTTTCTAATTGGGTTAACATATTTATGTTTATTGTCATTAACATTACTGCAATTCCGGAGGCCCCGGCGCACACCCATACTTTAGTCACTACGTTGGCAATGGCGGGGGGGGCGGAAGTTCGTGACTCACCTCTACAGGGCTTTGCGGAAGGATAAAAGGTTACGGCCCTTGGCGATACAGGATAAATGGCAGCATGCGTGTCCACAGGAGATCACTCCCCGTGAATGGGAAAAGATATATGAAAGTGTGCGGAAGGTGTTAGTGAGCAACCGCTTTAAACAAATTCAATAAAATATTATACACATAGCCTACCTCTCCCCTAGACGTCTCCAGATCATTGACAATACCAGGGATTCCCATTGCCCGAGATGCTGCAGTCCCCTGGCGGACGTCGTGGATATGATGTGGATGTGCCCCATCCTCCAATCATACTGGGTGTCGGTTCTGGAGGTTTTGGCGAGGGTGTGACCCGCGCCCTTGCCTCCTGGGCTTAATCCCCCGAGACCCTAAACGGACGGTGAGCGACCATTGTGCCTTCCTAGGCCAGGCCGCCCCCACGCTCCTTCTGCTGCTCGTTCCCGCCTCCTGTGACCTTCAGGCGCTGCCTCCTGCATTTCTTCCGCTGCAGACGACCCAGCCGCCGCTGAGCCGCCCGCACTCGCGTCCCCGCTTTCCCGCCGCTGCCTTCCCTGCGGCCCCGCCCCCGCCAGCCGATTGGACAACCCGCTCCCGCCTCCCAGAGGACCCTCCCGCCCGGCTCCCTTCTTATGATGCCTCCCCGCACGCGCAGCGGTCACGCGCAGCGGTCACACACAGCGGACGCGCCGATTGTGCACCGAAGGCGCGCCAAAGGCAAGCCCGTCTACGCCCGTCCGCACCTGGCCCGCGCCCAGCGCCAGGACCCCTGGCCCCCGATGATGCCAGCCCACACGACGGACCTACGACGACGCCACTCTCAACGCACTCAATGCCGGCCGGAACCACGCCTGCTACCGAGCCATCCCGAGACGCACCCACGGACCCTTCACCTGCTGTACCTGCAAGTTCACCTGCCTCCGAACCTGCCCCACACTCGCCAAGCCAAGCACCAGCAGCAACCACCTCAAGTGCATCCTGATCAACACCCGCTCCGTCCACAGACACGCCGTGGAACTCTGGAACCTCCTCGACGCTACATCACCGGACGTCGCCTTCCTCACGGAAACCTGGATGAACGCCTCCTCTGCACCCGACATCGCCATCGCCATCGCCATCCCGGACGGGTACAAGATCATCAGGAGGGACCGCGTCAACCAGACCGGAGGGGGCATCGCCATCGTCCACAGGAACACCATCCGCATCACGACCGACTCCAACGACACCTTTGCCGCAGCCGAGCACCTCCACTTCCAGATACACACCGACCCAAAGACGACCCTCAGAGGCACCCTCGTCTACAGACCTCCGGGACCACGCACACAATTCAGCGAAGACATCACAGACTTCATCAGCCCACCCGCCCTCCCCTCCGCTGACTACATCCTCCTTGGAGACCTCAACTTTCACCTGGAGAACAACAAGGACCACAACACCGCCGCCCTGCTGGACAACCTCGCCAACGTCGGACTCAAGCAACTGGTCAACACCCCCACTCACTACGCCGGCCACACGCTTGATCCAGTCTTCTCATCCAGCAAGCACATCACCTTCAGCCACTCCACCGGACTCCACTGGACCGACCACAGCTGCGTCCACTTCAGCTTCAGAAGAACCACGACCCACCACCACCCGCTTCAGATCGCCCACAGAAGCTGGAGTAAGATCACCACCGAGCAGCTCACCACCTCTCTCAGCCAGAACCCACCTGCCAGCGCAACGGACCCCAACGAAGCAGCTCGGAACTTCACACAGTGGCTGACCGCCTGCGCGGACGACCTCGCACCACTGAAGAACCCTCCCAGCAGACCCAGAAGCAAGAAGGCATCCTGGTTCACCGACGAACTCAAGGACTCCAAGAAGACCTGCCGCACCCTTGAGAAAGCCTGGCTCCTCGACCGGACCACCGACAACATGACCGCCCTCAAACATGCTACCCGCAAGCACCACCAGCTTATCCGCACCACCAAGAAGAAATCCCTGAAGGAACGACTGGACAACAATACCCACGACAGCAAGGAACTCTTCAGCATCGTCAAGGAGTTCTCCAACCCCAGCACTGGCACCAACGACATCACTCCGTCACAAGACCTCTGCGTCTCCCTCGCCTCGTTCTTCCACCGCAAGATCGCCGACATCCACAACAGCTTCGGCGCACCATCCACGCACCCAACCGTAGAACCAACACCCCCCACCGCCACCCTCCGCACCTGGACCACGGTGACCACCGAAGACACAGCCCGCATGATGAACACCATCCACTCCGGATCTCCGACCGACCCCTGCCCCCACCACGTCTTCAACAAGGCCGACTCCACCATCGCACCCCAACTCCGGAACATCATCAACGCCTCCTTCAACACCGCCACCTTCCCGGAGAGCTGGAAGCACGCCGAGCTCAGCGCCCTCCTGAAGAAACCAACAGCAGACCCCACCGACCTCGAAAACTTCCGCCCCATCTCGCTCCTCCCTTTTCCTGTAAAGTCATCAAGAAGATCGTCAACAGACAGCTGGCCGCCTTCCTCGAGACGAACGGATCCCTCGACCCCTCGCAGTCCGGCTTCAGAGCCAACCACAGCACCGAGACCGCCCTCATCGCAGCCACCGACGACATCCGGACCCTGCTCGACAAGGGGGAAACAGTAGCCCTCATCCTCCTGGACCTCTCCGCTGTGTTCGAAACTGTCTGCCACCGCACCCTAGTCCAGCGCCTCAGCAATATCGGTATCCAAGAGAAGGCACTGGAGTGGATCATCTCGTTCCTCGCCGGAAGAACTCAAAGAGTCCGCCTCCCCCCATTTCGCTCCGAGGCCACCAAAGTCATCTGCGGCGTTCCGCAAGGATCTTCACTCAGCCCCACCCTGTTCAACGTCTACTTGAGACCTCTTGCAGCCATCGCACGCCAGCACGACCTCAACATCATCTCCTACGCCGAAGACACCCAGCTGATCCTCTCCCTCACCAGGGACCCCGACACCGCCAGAACCTGCTTACACGAAGGAATGAAAGACGTCGCCGAGTGGATGAAGGACAGCCGCCTGAAACTGAACTCGGACAAGACGGAAGTCCTCATCCTGGGATCTTCGCCCTCCGCCTGGGACGACTCCTGGTGGCCCCCAGCCCTGGGCACTGCACCCAAGCCAACCAACCACGCACGCAACCTGGGCTTCATCCTGGACTCCTCCCTCTCGATGACCAGACAAGTCAACGCCGTCTCCTCATCGTGCTTCAACACCCTGCGCATGCTTCGCAAGATCTTCCGCTGGATCCCGACCGAGACCAGGAAGACAGTCACCCAGGCACTCGTCACCAGCCGACTGGACTACGGAAACGCCCTCTACGCCGGAACCACAGCCAAGCTACAGAAAAGACTCCAGCGTATCCAGAACGCCTCCGCCCGACTCATCCTGGATGTCCCCCGACGCAGCCACATCTCCAGCCACCTGAGGAACCTGCACTGGCTTCCCGTCGACAAGAGGATCACTTTCCGGCTCCTCACCCATGCACACAAGTCTCTCCACGACCTGGGCCCCAAGTACCTCAACGACCGCATGACCTTCTACACGCCCACCCGCCAGCTACGGTCCACCAGCCTCGCCCTCGCAGCCGTACCACGCATCCGAAGAGCCACCGCCGGAGGAAGATCCTTCTCTTACCTGGCTGCCAAGACATGGAACTCCCTCCCCATCCACCTCCGGCTGACCCAGGACCATCTCGCCTTCAGGAGACAACTCACGACCTGGCTGTTCGAGCAGTAGCATACCCCTTCCCCTAAGCGCCTTGAGACCCTCCCGGGTGAGTAGTGCGCTATACAAAAGGCTTGATTGATTGATTGATTGATTGATTGATTGATTCCTAATGCTAGGCCTGGTTACAGCTCGACGTCGTATTGCAATTCACTGGCTGTCCCCACAGGGCCTGATGCTGCAGAAATGGAGGGCGGATTTGAGGGAATGGGCACTGGCAGAAGAAGAGCACATGAGGCATACAAGGAGGGATGGGAAGCTACCTGAGGTCCTACAGGCTAGGGGGGTAATGTTTCAGGAGATGGTGGGACAAGATGCCCCCTTGACGCAAAACAGTTCGGAATCGGTAAACACGGGACAGGGGGAGGCCCAGACTCAGGATGACGTGACACACGTTGACCCACCATAGGGAGCAGGTGGCACAGACCCTATTCCTAATTTTTTCTGGACCCGGCAGCGGGGGAGGGGGAGGGAGGGGGGGAGTTTGGGGAAAGGATAGGGGTTGAGGGAGTGGGGAGAGGGGAGAGGGTAGTTCCTATATAGCTCAGTAAGGTTTTAAAGGACAATGTAACTACAATAGAGGCAGACAAAGTGCCCTTCACCATCCTCGCTACTGTTATGCAGCCGGCCGATTGCTGGAATTGGTATGAGGATTTTCATGAATAGGGCGAATATGTTGTATGTTTGTACCTTACTTGATTTAATGTGCTGGAGATGTAATTTGAAAAACATGACAAATAAAGTTTTGAATAAAAGCAAAACATTACTGCAAATGTAAGTTAATTAACAATCAAATATACATGTAAGACTAGACCTATTGTAAGTATTATTTATAAAATATTTGTTTTTTTAAACATTTATATTTGCATTTTTATTAATTTATACATATAGGTTGAGTCACATAATACATAATAATTTTTTTAAATGCTTAAAATCATAATTAAAACACACATAGATGTAAAACAATATTGAACCAATATAATAAAAAAGGTTTATTTAAAAAAGTCTAACTTTTATTGTAAGACAAGATTAATAATTAAAAAATCAAAACATTCGATTGATAAATTTGACAACACTTTCTCACACTTTCCCATTCATTTCTATGTAAATATTGTTCTTTTATTTTATTTTTATTTTATTTGAAAAGTTTTATATAGCGCTGGCTAATTCAGGCATTTTTTTTACATATTTGTTGCATTTGCTTTTATTTATTTGGTGAAGCATTGTGGTCAAGGTCAGATGGATGCTTCTGCGTCAGACAGGAAATTAAAAAATGTATGTTAAACAAATTTAAACCTTTACTGTAGGGGATGAATAAAGGAGGATATTTATGTAAAGTATTGCTGAATTTTCATTGTTTTGTATGTATATAAAAAAAAATTCTTGCCGGACATTTTGCTTACCAGATTTAGATTTGGATTTTTTTCCTTTTGTGTTTTTTGGGTGGTGGTTTGGGGACAAATGTGTGTGATTTTATTTTAACCTTCTACTTTCTTGTGCAAATTATTCTTTTGTGAACAATTTTCTCGGATATTGTTGAATTATTTTTTTTTAATTATGGAGTTGTCTAAATGCCAATTTCAAGTAAAATACGTTCCCTACAATTATTTACTACTTTTATTGGGAGAGATTATTTTTTTAACATGGGTTCATCATGGAATTCTGGATTGCTGATTTCCTGGAGCGTTTTTTTAATTTTTTTAAATGTTTTTCAGGTTTTTATAGGTTACTTATATGGATTGCTACTGTATGGATTACCGAAGAGTGATAGTAGTAGGATGCTTACATCTACGCAAGCATCATATATATATATATATATATATATATATATATATATATATATATATATATATATATATATATATGTATATATATATATATATATATATATATATATATATATATATATATATATATATATATATATATATCCTGCAGGCAGGCACCAGTTAAATGGCCCAGCTTCGATGTGCAGACGTCTTGCAATATTACTCACCAATTGGTGATTCACTGTGTTGCCTCAACGCATTCTATTCCTTATTCTTATTTATGTGATTTTGCTTATGCTTTTGTGTCATTTTCCCGCCACCATTTCTAAACCTGTGTAGGGGCCCCAGCCTTTTCAGTTGTGGTAGGCTTTAATATTTGAATTTAAATATAAAATGTTATATATATATATATATATCTTTTAAGTCCTTTGTGAAATATGCAGAAGGTTTAAATGTCAGTTTTACCTTTTAAAGTCCCTCACGGTTGTTGACCTTTTGGGTTTAATGATTCCTTTTGTTGCTTTAAAACTATTAATCTGTATCTATGTTTGCACAGTATGTTCTTGTTCTTTGTTCCCATTTATTAGATTTTGATGTGTATTTCATTTTGCCATTGATGTTTTCATTTTGGTTTCTCTCTTTTATAGTATTGTCTTACAATGTATGTTTCTTAAGAAATAAGAAATTTTATGTAATTGATTCAAGCAAACGCTTAATATTATTGCAAATCTGCTGATTCAGATTTAGGTAGTATACATGCATATGAGGTTTGATATTGTTTTGTATTTGTCTTATTGTGTCTTGTGTTGTTTGTTGATGTGTTATTATATAATTCGTTTTCAGTCCTGATGAAGTTCCAATTGTTTATGGGACAAAGCTCGTTGGCTGGACAGTGTGTGTAAACCAAGAAAAGATGGTGGAAAAATAAAGAATTTGTTCTAATATGACTGAATGGACATCTTTACCTGGTGCACCTCCATCTGCTTTGCTCACTATGGATGTCAGACCTCCCAAATGATCTCTGGTCAATTCTGGCTGCTGATTTATATGGGCCATTGGACACTGGTTGGTACCTTCTGGTCACAGTTGATTAATATTCTTGCTTCCCTCTAGTGCGTCAAGTACCATCGATATTGTTAAATCATGGCATACCTGGAGATACACCAGCAGAAAATAAAGCCACTATGGCCACAAGCGAATGGCATAGCAGGATTATAGAGAAAGCTATTCACAGGGCCAAGTTGATGCAAATATCACCTGGCAAAGCACTTTGCTAAATGCTCCGAGACCATAAGAACACACCGCACAGCTCCATGGGGCGATGCCCATCGGAACCAGTACTGGGAAGAAATAGCAGAATGCGGCTGCCTCAGTTGGAAAACAAAGCCTTGCAAGACCAAAATGATGACCAGGAGACCAAGGTGAAAATAAAAAGGCTGGCAGACACGACACGTCATGCGACTCCTGCCAGGCTCAAGATGGATGATGTAGTGCTCGTGCGTCAGACATTCCCTTCCTGAGTCAGCCACTAACGATTATAGGAATCAAATGGACAATGATCACAGGATCGGCAGGGCCCTACTCCATCATCAGGAACAGCTCTCACTTCAAGGAGTTTCTGATGTTGGAAAATGATGACGAAGTAAGGAGCGAAGATACCTGCATGCCGCTTCTGAGCGATGCCACTACAGGGCCGGAAGGATGGGCTCTACCCGCTGGTGTTGGGCCACATCAAGATGAGAATGAGGAAGATGGACCAATTAGTTGGCACCTCAAGAATCGTGAGATCCCACGCCCCGTGTGAGGGATTCGGAAGCCCACAAGATTGAATGACGAAATATGACTAATTGAAGGAACATGATGGGATTTTCTTTCTCCCTTTCTCTCTCCCTCTATCCTTTCGGTTTAATTTGTTGTTTATTTTATTTTTTTGTTAACAAAGATGGGAGGTGTCACAGGGATGGACTGCAACAGGACACTAGGACCCTACACATAAGGTGCTGGGCACTGAACACTGGTTCTGGTCAGCAGGGAAGACGCTGGAGGTAGAGGGTCACCCATTTTTACTTACAATGCAGGATTTGTGAGGGAAGACATGGGGCAAAGGGCTCCTGCGCAGTGTGTTCCAACTCTGTCCCCCTGACAAGAATAAAGCACTCTTACTACTACCTGCCTGGCCCTGAGTGTACCTTGGGCTGTGGGGGCCACACGGGCCAACACTTATGATGATCAATGGCGTTGAATGAAGTTGAGAGATCGATCAATACAAACAGGCAGGAATCTTTTTCATTGATGATATGTTAGATGATGTCAAGTACCTTCAAAAATTAAGTTTACATGTTAAACCCGACTGATACATTTGGTGGAGTTGGCTGTCATTGGTAAATCTGGTTAATTACTTGTTAATGTGGCAATCAATAGCTCTGCCAGAGCCATGGTAGGCTAGTTACCAGCCTGCAGTTGCATAATTGCTCATGCCCAGGTTACATTTTGTAGACTGGAGGTGATCTGCTCTGTTTTTAAAGTGCTGGGCAGTAGTGCAGAAACAATTTTTACAACAGGTGTGCTGCCATAAATGCTACATCACTGAAATCATTGGGATTCTCAAAAATCTAAGCATCACCCAAAGAACAAGTGTCGCAAATGAGACACGCCCATTCACTAGGAGAGTGGTATGGGTATAGTGCGTTACTGGTGTTGCATTTTGGAGCACACTGTCACAAATATTTTATTAAAGCATGGCATGTTAGCACACTGTCATTTGCAGACAGGACATTTTTGATTGACATGCCAACAACATTTGCACAGACAGACACAAACGCACAAATGAAAATGTGTGGAAATTAGGTTTCAACAAATATTTGTCTTTTGCGCATCAGCAAGTAAAATGTTTTGATCCTATTAAAATCTTTATTTCCATCACACTCCACAATTAGAAAAAAACGCTTAATGTGTGTTTTCCTAACTGCTTATTTATTATTAAATATTCCTAAATTCATTTATAGGTATGTATATTTTCTTGTGTGTTAGAAGAAAACAACATCCTACAGCCTTTCCTTGCATATCAGCAAAATTATTACATAGTTCACTTTACACTAAGAAAAAGAAAAGTAAACACCATTCTCCGTGTTAAAAGAATAGCATTTAGCTAAGTGGGCGTGTAACTCTATGACCTTGTTGTTCCCCCACATTTGTGGTGTTCTCGTTATTTATTTAACTTATATCATATAGAAATATGAACAGAAAACATAATTTCATATTCATTTTAGAGGATGGTTTCGTAAAACATCAATAGCACTCATCCAATGCCACATCCGGTTATGGGAGGAGGAAAAGAAGGTAAGGTAGATAAAGAAAGCAAGAGGGACACGCCGAAGGGGAGAGAGAAAGATAATTCGTCCAAATGATTTATTTCACCCACAGTGCACCCCTCCAACAGACTGGCGCCAACATAGAAGGCTCAACCTATCTCATTGAAGTGCATCCAAATCTTCCAGTAGACAGGATTAGAAGACATTTTTCAGCGAACCCCCTCCTCTGGAAGGCCCGTCTCTGAATTTTCCTTTTAAGACCCCTTTCCTGCATGGGGAAGCCTGGGGGCTGAGAGATGGGCATCACATGACCTTAGATAACAGCACGAATGGCGCCTTCTTCACGTCATTATGCAGCTATTCTGGCAGCCTAAGACATCTAATTTAGGCTAAGGCCTGAGGCACGGGAGATTCCTCATAAACACAAGGGAAGCATCCAGGGATGTCACGTGGGGTTACTTTTACCCACCCTGGACATACACAGGATATGGACTTAAAGTCTTAGCTTCCTTCATGAAACCTGCCAGCCTTGTAAATTCATCAAATCTACCATAATAGAATCCTTTAAAATAAGAGGAGTGCAGGTTTGGGAGGATTGCCAATTAATAATCCCGGTGGGATACTCGACTCCAGGTGTGGCTTTGGGTGTACTACTAGAATCTCGAGTTTTTAATATCGATCTGCAAAAATATAGACCTCAGAATATTGATCACCACTATATTGTTACGATAATATTTATAGGGAAGTATAGATTTGATATTTTTACCACCACATCTACATAATCTACATACTTTCAATATATGTATATCTAAAGTAGCTGAGGGTTTAAGTAAACACATATTGATAGGTAAAGATTTACTATTTCCTCCACATTATAGTATCTTAAATATATCTATCTAATCTATCGTCAAGGTATGTAGATGTGGAGCTAAGAACAATCAAACTATACTTACCTATATATGCTTACTTTGATGATATATAAGGCTGAGTTTGGAAGGCAAATATGATGAACATGAAAGAGGCCCTCTAATGAAGAGGGTCCATAGCCCCACTTCTCTAATAATAGACAACAATGATTTCTGCTTGGATTTTGAGACATATTGTGACATCATTCTTCGGTAGGCCATTTTATGTTATAGTACACTCCCGGGCAGGATGAAAGTTTTTTTTTTTTTTTAAACTCTTTATTGGTGACTGTATGGAGAAAAAACCTTACATCAGGACATATATATATCACAGTCTGTTTTTCCCCCGTTTTTCTTTCCTTGTATTATCGGCTATAGACTCTCGTCATACAATATAGATTACAGTCTCTTAACAAATTCACATGTGAGGCAATAATAGGGGTGAAATACCAGTATCAACAATCGTCAGTTTACGCACTGACGGCATGTTACATAGAACGCCTCATACAGGAGCAATATTATTCTCAAAACAGTAAACTCCCACCCTCAACGCCCCCCCCCCTCCCTCTAAACCACCCACTCCTGGTCGCGTCAGACTCAGCTAGATGATTCCCTGAAGGAAAGCATTAATGAGCGTCAAACTGCAGTGATAGGATATGATAGTCATATACACCTTCTTGCGAAGGGGGGCAACCCCCCGGCCACCTTCCTTCTCTCTGTACAGGCTATTGCGACCCATCTGCATGAGGGGCAATGGCATTGATTCCCTCCAATTCCACCACCATCGCGTCCCATTCCAGCGCTATGGGTTGTTTCCTATGACCTCTCTCTTCCTCCTTCCGTAAGTCCGCACCCTCAGCCCGACCCCACTGCACTAGATCCGACTGCCACGTATTCACCCTAGGGGGCCTCGGGGATTTCCATCTCATTGTTCTACATCTAATCGCCAGAATCATGGCCAGGTTCAGGAATTTTAATTTAACCTTCAAGGATTTAGTTCTTCTACGCTTTCCCACTAAACAACACAAGAGTTCCAGCGGAACAGGTAATTGTGTGACAGTATGCAGTATATGACACAGTTCAGCCCAATAGCTCAACAATCGCGGGCAGGACCATAACATGTGAATGAAATCAGCGTCTTCGCATTGGCATCGGGGGCAGCAATGTGGGGCATCTGGGAACATACGGTGTATTCGCCTGGGCGTTAGGTATGCTCTGTGGAGCACCATTACCTGAATAAATCAAAATTTAGCGTTACGTGATACCCGTTTCGGGTGCTGTAATATAGTCTGCCAGGTTTTGTCTGTTATTTCTAAACCAGAGTCTCGAGCCCAGGTCTCTCTAAGTGTCCTAAGCAGAATTGCAGCATGTTCCCTGATCCCCGTGTAGAGCCAGTGTACAAGATGTTCCCCCTCCCCCATGTAATACATCAAATAGACCAGTTCATGTTGTGTAGGTTTCAATCGTAAAGGTGCCCACGTGTTCTTGATATAATGTGTTACCATGGCGTGTAATAGGTATAATCTGGAAGGAGATCCTGTGTTCTGCATGAAGGAGTCGTGATCTAGTATCGTCTCGTCACCAAAAAAGGCTTCCATTTCTTCCAGCCCGTGGTCCGTCCAAGTCCGCAACGCAGTTCGTGTAAGACAACCTTGCGGTGTCGGAATACCTAACAATGGGATGTTTGTCGCGTATGGAGGTACTGTGGACGTATATGACAGTGCTTTCTTCCAGCATGTCAATGCTGTGTGTAATAGGGGAGAACAGTGCGGGGGAATCCGGGCTTTCGGCAAAAACGGTGAGTGGAGTTCCCCACGGTCCAATTGGTCTTTCGTAAAGGCAATCTCCTGCAAGTATTTGCCCGCAATCCAATATGACAGGCACTGTAGCTGGCTGGCATAATAGTAGCCTCTGAAATCCGGCACTCCAAGTCCCCCCAGAGTGGTTCCCAATTGGAGTTTACGCAGACTAATGCGCCTCCGGCCAGTGCCCCAGATAAGGGTGATCAATAGGGTGTTAAGAGAAGTAACAAGCATTTGCAATGCAATAGGTCTCGCATTAGGAAAGTTTGAGCTATTGGTCTTGTAAATGACAATTATTTTATTTATATGTGCTGGTTTTGAAATTAGCTAAATTAATAGCTTTGTCAGTTACAATGTCAATAGTTATAACTTTCGCAAATGTGACACCTATAGCATTTGTAATGCAACATGTTTTGTATTTACGTGACTTAGATGTATTGATATTACACATAACAATGGCTTTTAATTTGTTTAAATAATTAATACTTAAATAAAAGTGATTGTAATTTATAATGGCAATAGCTTAAACTTTTGTAAATAACTTTTGTGAAGATTATGTTCAATGTATTTTATTTTGACGAAAATCCAAGAACAGAAGTGAATTATTAACATCAGCGTTGAAGTTACTCGTCGAGATATACTTACAGGTACTAGAATAAACAAATAATTTGCACACATGAATGTGTTTCTGTATACATCCGAGACAAAAATATAGAAATATAGGTTTGCACATCCTAGAAAAAAATAAAAATGTAGAAGTACAGATGTGCTTTCAAGTGTTTATACACCAATGTGTATCGCATCCATGTACAAGAACATGTATGCAGAAGATCTGTATGAGTTATTGTGTACACTGGTATATGTGGGATATTTACATATATTAAACACACATTGTAACTCACACGCGCAAAGTAATATGTATTTTGGAAGATGTTTACTTATCTCACGTGCTGGAATAGTTAGGTTGGTGTGTGGTTGTGTACAACTGTGCACCCCGGTGTCTCTGTGGCACTTTGCTTGGGTAAAGTAATAGACTCAAATGTGACCCCCCTATCATCACTGTTGAGCGGGGATCAGATGTCTCCCTGCGAGAAGCTACGCTGTGCACCTGTCGAGCTCCCAGAGAGTTCACCTGGTCTTCGAGGCACGGGGCGCGTGCAGCCTCCCCACGGTGGGAGCTTCGAGCTCGGTACCACACGCGTGCCACTCGCGCGCCCTGTCAGTAGTAGTGTAAGGCGGCCGGCACGTGTCTATGCTGGCGCAAGGGCTCCGGCACACATGCTGACAGAGCTATACTTATACCCAGGAAGGCCTTCTTAGTATTAACTATACAGTGCCCGACTGCCTGCATAAAGAAATGGATTATGCAATCCAGGTGATGCGGCGGAGATACCAGGGGAGTCGCGACAAAAGAGCCAGGTGAGTGGGGGGGGCGGCATGCGTGTGTGTGCGCGTGTGTATGCAGTGTGTGTCTGTGTGCGCATGCGTGAGTGTGGCTGTGGCTGTGTACGCGCCCGAGGCTGATGTACTGTGAATCTGACACAGGGATGTGCACGGCGCCGGGCTGGCCGCGTGCGCCCACGAAGTGAAATCGCCGCCTGCACATCCCCTGTCTCAGATTCCCAGGAGACGGGCAACATTAGTTGTCGAGCTGGACGCAATGCTTCGCATGCTTTCTCCGGCTCGACCTAAAAATGTGCTGGGGAAGAATTACAGGTATATTCACAAAATAATATAGCAGGCGGGGAAGCATTATCATTTTTGAAATAGCAACTTTGCCCATGATAGACAATGACAGTGAAGTCCAGAAGCCCATACTGCCGCGGAGTCGCGTAATGGCACGTTTGATGTTCCCATCTATTTGATCCATGGGCTTCCTGTATACTTGTATGCCCAAATATTTAAAGGAAACAGGGGCTATCGGTATCAGATACGTTCCAAAGAGGATATGAGGGGATGGTATGCCTTCCGAAAAGAAGAACCCCACCGATTTTAAAGGATTGATCGCCAGGCCCAACACTGTGTCAAATTGCTGGAAAAGGTTGAAAATCTCCTTGTGATCGGCTTCTAGGTCCCGGAAGTACAACATAATATCATCCGCGTAGATGGATATCAAATGGTGTGTCCCCCCTACTGGGATGCCCATCCTGTCGAAGGCGCCTCGTAGCGCCAGCGCCAGAGGTTCCAGTGCGAGTACAAATAAGAGCGGGGATAAAGGGCAACCCTGTCTGGTGCCCCTGTGCACTGTGTACCCTTCGGAGACATACCTTCCCGTACGCGCCCTGGCTGTGGGGTTAGTGTATAATAAGCGTATCCACCAGATGAGGGTGTCTGGAAAGCCGTAGCGTTTCAGTGCTTCGAACATGAAGGACCCGGACAGGGAGTCAAATGCCTGTTTCAAGTCAAGTGCTATACAGCCCGCCCGCGGTAAATCCGGCGGCGAGGCCGACATCAACGCATGTAACCTGCACGTGTTCAAGGAGGTACTACCCCCTGGAAGGAAACCGCATTGATCCTGATGTATGAGAGTATTGAGATGAGGCTGAATGCGCCCGGCCAGGGCTTTACTAAGGATCTTGTATTCTGTCGATAACAGGGAGAGAGGTCTGTAATTACCCATGTCTAGAGTATCCCTGTCGGGTTTAGGAATGGAAGCAACTAGTGCCTGCATGGTAGACTCCAGTAGGCGCCCCTTCTCGAACTCCACTGTATACACCCTCTCAAGAACCGGTACGAGGATATCCGAGTAAGTGGAATAGAATTCCACCGGTAACCCGTTCATACCGGGGGTCCTATTACGATTAAGGCTCTTGATCGCAGCGCATACCTCATGCTGCGCAACAGGAGCCTCGAGTGTCTTTTGTACATCCTCTGACAGTACAGGGAAGGGTAGATCATTCAGGAACTCAGCAATTTGCACTGAGTCCTCAAAGCCTACGGGCGCATAGAGTCCACTCAGATGAGCATGAAAGGCATGGTTAATCTCTACTTGTGTACAAACCAGGGTACCCGTCAGGTCACGTATTTGGGTTATAATCGGTGGGTCTGGCTGGTCACATACCAACCTGGCCAACAGTGCGCCGGACTTATCGGCTTCTGTATGTTGACGCCGGAGGTATTCCTTGTAATCGATCGTCCATAATGTTTCTAAAATCTCTGCATGATCAATATATCCCTTCTGTAGGTCGCCTTTTTTCCCTGGGTCAATACTAGCCTCCTGCTCCAGACCTTCAATCGGTCCTCTACCTCACGGAGTTTCTGATGGACTTCCTGCCTCACCCCACTAATTGCCTGTAACTGCACCCCTGATCACGACCTTTACGGCGTCCCAGACCACCAGGTTCGAAGAAGCAGAATCCCAATTAAGTCTAAAATAGTCAGTAAGAGCAACAGATAGAGATGCACGAAAGGGGGGATCTTCTAAAAGAGAAGGGTTACGTTTCCAGGTGGGGACCGGGGTCGGTACCCTGCCCCAGAGAAGCGTAACAGTTAAGGGCCTGTGGTCGGAGAATGTCTTTGCCAAATATTCTGATTTCTCTACTTTAGTAATGAGCGGCCTGGAGCACAGGAACTGGTCAATTCTGGTGTGTAAATTATGCAGAGGGGAATAAAACGAGTATTCCTTGTGAGTGGGATACAACTCCCGCCATGAATCTAATAACCTCCAACCCGCAACCCAGGAAGCAAAAAGGTCAGTCAATTTGGAAGCCCCAGCAGCCTGCAGGGGGGGATGTGATCTATCCATGTTCAGGTCTAAGACCGCATTCTAATCTCCGCCCAGCACCCAGGGTATCTCAACCCATTCTGATAATGCCAAAGCTTATTTGTGGAGAAACTGATCTTGGTCGTAATTCGGCGCGTATACACTTCCCAAGATTATTAATCTCCCATCTAGTGTACCTTTCAGTAAGATGTACCTGCCTTGGTCATCTACCTTTCTCTTCATCTCCACAAATGGTACCCCGTGACGGACCCATATGGTGGCGCCCCTGGAAAAAGCAGAGTATGTCGTGGAGTAGATCGTGCCTCTCCATTTCTTTCTCAATTTCTGCGACTCCGCGGCAGTAAAATGGGACTCCTGGAGGAATGCAATCTGTGTATGGTGTCTAAGGAGGAACGCATGGATTCGGTGACGCTTCTGAATTGCCCCAAGGCCTCGCACATTCCAGGAGAGAAATTGGTACACCCCTGTAATCTCAGCCATGTGTGTCACTTATCTCGTTTAAGAGTAACAGTTGCCCTGATGTAGTGTCTGCTGCATGTAGCGACCAGGAGTCCCCATACCCTGAACCCAAATAGAAAACCCAACTAAACTCGGCACAGCATCGAAACATTGCTGGGCCCAACAGTAAATTAACCAATGAATCAGTCCAAATCATGGTGCATACGCCAATGGGGGGGTGGCGGACCTTTAACACCAATGGGTCAATGTTCATGGCTAGCTCCGAGTGCTCAACGGCAGGCCATCCCGGGGAACCAGGATATATGACAACAAGTGGCAGGGTAGGGGGGAAAAAGGTAGCAGAATACATAAGTGGTCCCATGGAATGCCGGTCCCACCTTAACTCAACCTCGCCACCCTACCCTGAAAGAGCAGGTTCTAGGTATACATTTACCCCATAACCCAGTACAGACATCTAATTTCCAATGCAGTGTACTAAATGAATCACAATAATAAAACAACCTATGGCGGCTATTGCCTTGTAAAGGCTACCACTTGTGTTGTCATCATGAGTCCGTTTCAGATTGGCCCGCCAATGTTCTCAGTTATCCACAAGATCGTCAGCACTTCTGGGCGTGATAGTGGGGAAAAGAACGGCACTATGATCAGAATCAGATTGAATCGTACTGTCTCTGAATCAGTTCCGATCTTGTCCGTATCCTCGCGGAAAGCCCCCGCCGCCGCTAGTGCTCCAAGTTAATCCTGTTTCTGCTGCTTCCTTGACGGGCCCGAACGGCCATTCCTCCCACCGGATTCAAGGGACCCTCCCATAGCCTGACCGGATTCGTTCTCCAAGGCCCGTCCAGGGCGGCCCTGTGCAGGTTCTTGTCTATCTGCTAAATCCATCACCTCCAGCCATTCTTCTACATCTGAGGAGCTTTCAAAAAAGTGTGCTTTCTGCTCATAAATAACCTTCAGACGGGCAGGGAAGAGGAGAGCATATCTCAGACCAGCCTTCTGCAACCTTCTTTTCACCGGTTGATATGACGCGCGCTGCTACTGGACCATTGTGGTATAATCTGGGTAGAGGGAGACTCTGTGGTTTTCGAACTGAATTAGGAACTTCTCTCGAGCCTTCTCCAATAAAACATCACGGTCTCTGTAGCTAAGAATCTTCACGATCAGCGGTCGGGGTGGCCGGCCAGGTCGAGGCCGACCCGTCGGGATCCTATGTGCTCTTTCCACACAGAAGTACGGGGAGAGACCTTCAGTTGCCACCTGTTCTCGGAACCATTGTTCCATAAAGTCCGCTGCTCGATTCCCCTCACAGAGTTCCGGCAGTGCTATGACGCGTATATTATTGCGCCGGTTTCTCCCTTCTGCATCTTCAACCCGGTCCATCAGTGAGGTGACCTGCTTTTGGAGCTGTTGTATAGAGGAAGAGTGGTCCGCCACCGTTGGCGCGAGATCTGCAAGGCCCTGATCCTTAACCTTGTCCGCCAATTTACGATTTTAACTTCATTTAAACTTGCTATTTTGCACACGTACATTTCTACCTCTCGGCTCCCGCCTCGTTCCCCGCAGCTGTGTGCTGTTTGAGTGGAGGGCGTGGAGACCTGCACCAGAACGCGCAGGGCGGTTCCGGCACCACATGGGGCGGAGCTGATTGCAAGCTCCGCTTCCTATATATCTAATGTGTCAGAGAACGCGCAGCGGCGCGCCGAAGGCGCGCCTAAGGCAAGCCCGTCTGCGCCCGTCTGCTCCCGGCCCGCGCCCAGCGCCGGTCATTATGCCCAAATGGACTCATTGATACGCCGTAGCTGGTCCAGAGAAAGTCTCCTAGACCTTAGACCCCTATCAGTTGATAGCCACTTGAGGTACAACCCGACGCTAGCCCAGCAAAGCTACATTTGCCCTAATTGCCACTTCTCCCTGCAACCTGCGATACCCAATACTTGCAGGGTTACTAGAGAGAGCTGCAGTAGCACCCTTCCGCGTGAATTAAAGGCTTGTTTGATCAATTGCCGTTCCCTGCCTAAACACGCTAGTGACATCTGGCTCTCCCTCACAACGAATGCCTGGGACCTGATGTTCCTCACGGAAACTTGGACCAAAGAGTCCTCGCAGCCCGACATCGCCCTAGCTGTCCCTCCAAACTATCAATTTGCTGGGCTTAATAGATCTGGTTCAAAGACAGGAGGAGGAATAGCTATTATTCTCAGAGCCCACCAGACAATCTCTTCTAGGAAACTAGACAATTTGGGCCCCATTGAAGCTATGTATTTTTGCATTTCCGAGGCAGCTCTCCTCATCTGTGCAGGGGTACTTATCTACAACCCACCTAACACCCCCCCATCTATATTACTGAATTAATGTCGAGGTTAGCTGACCTCTCACTAAAACATTCGCACTTTACTGTCCTGGGGGATTTTAACCTACATGTAGATGACAGCAACTGTGCAAAGGCATGTTCCTTGGTAGAGACCATGGAGGGTATTAACCTTCTGCAGAAAGTTGTTGGCCCCACACACTCTGCTGGGCACACGTTAGACCTTATTTTCACCAACTTACCTGGCCTCTCCACTCTCACCCCTCTCCCTGTGACTTGGTCAGACCACTTTACTATCCATTTTAACCTAAAACTCGCCACTACTGTGACCCCAGTCTGTAGGTCGGAGAGGACGGGTAGAAAGTGGTTTAAAGTAACGCTTGAGGAGCTTGAGCCTGCTTTAGCCAAGCTCAAATGGCAACCCTCCGCGAATATAAATGAGGATGTTGCTAATTTAAATCAATACATCACCACGGCCATTGAAAATATTGCCCCCCTCACTACCCTTTCTTCAGCCAGAACCAAGCCCTCTGCTCCCTGGTTCTCCCAGCTGCTGCGGGAAGAAAAAAGTAAATGTAAAAAGCTTGAACGCCTCTGGCGTCGTACCTATGACCCAGGCGCCAAAATAACGTACAGAGGGGCACTAAAAAAAATTCCACAAACTCAAACAAACTGCCATGAGGGAATACTTTGCCAGTAAAATTAAATCTGCAGATAATAGTGCCAAGGCACTCTTCCAAGTAGTAAAAGACTTCACCAACCCTTCTGCCCTTCTGCACAAGACAGAGCCCTGTCAAGAACTCTGCGACAAATTATCCAATTTCTTTCATGAGAAAATTTCTCTCATCTATGCCTCCTTTAATACAGTGCATAACCCGGATACAGATGATACACCTCTCACCGATCTCAGCCCCAAGGATAAGAGGCTTAGGACGTTCCAATCCATCACCTTAGATTCTGCACTGAATAAACTCCATCTATGTAAATCAGGCTCACCCTTAGATCCTATGCCTGCTCAAGTTTTCTCCACAGTTGCTCTGGCGATTGTGCAACCTCTGCTGTCGATATGGAACTCCTCCCTTATATCAGGACAATTTCCGGACACTTGGAAGCAGGCAATTCTTATCCCCCTTTTAAAGAAACCCGACGCGGACCCTGCTGTTCTCAGTAACTACCGCCCGATATCCCTGTTACCAAAACCTGCCAAAATTTTGGAAAAAATAGTACAGGAACAACTATCGGACTATATTGAAAGCCATGACCTGTTACATGACTCGCAATCCGGCTTTAGGAACGGCTATAGCACGGAGACTGCACTTCTAGAGGTGGTGGAGACCGTGCGGGAGACTGTGGACAGGGGAGAGGTAGCCATGTTAGTGCTCCTCGACTTGTCTGCAGCCTTCGATACGGTCTCCCATGCCATCCTCCTGAATAGACTCCGTGAGATGGGGATTCGCGGCACCCCTCTGGCCTGGATTACTTCCTATCTTACAGGCCGCACACAACAAGTCTGGTGCCGCCCTTTCTGGTCCAAAGACAGGAAACCTCTTGGCTGCGGGGTGCCCCAAGGATCTGCTCTGAGCCCCCTCTTTTTTAACATTTATGTTGCACCCCTAGCAAAGGTAATTGAGTCTCTGGGGGTAAGAGTGATATCGTATGCTGACGACACTCAGCTTATTTTTTCTCTTAAAGATCACTCCCCCTCTGGTTTTGACAATTTCAGAATCTGTCTCTCCAATATCGTGGCTTGGATGACTTCAAACACGTTAAAACTTAATACGGACAAGACTGAGGTGTTATTTTTTAATCGGACGATCCCCTTATCCCCCTCCACCTGGTGGCCGGTGGAACTCAACCCACCACCTTCCCCGGTGAGGGTGGCCCGCAATCTTGGAGTTCAATTTGATAATGACTTATCTTTTAAAACCCAGATTCAGAAAGTCACCTCAGCATGCTTTGGGAAACTTCATATGATAAGAAAAATCTCCCCCTTTCTTCCCAAGGAAGCTTTGAAGACAGTGACACATGCCCTAATTACGTCACACTTAGATTACGCGAATAGTCTATATGTGGGACTACCTGCCTATCTGCAGATAGTGCAGAACGCCGCTGCCAGGCTAATTTGCAAAATCCCCTATCGACACTCAATCTCCCCCCACTTGAAGAAATTGCACTGGCTACCGATCACTCCTCGCGTTAAATTTAAGGCCCTGGTACTAGCTTTTAGAGCTCTCAATGGAAAAGGCCCTAAATACATGAGTCACAGACTAAAACCAGTCCACTCCGCTCTCAATCTCAGATCGAACCACCTTCACCTGCTGTCAACCCCCCAATTTCGTTATGCGAGAAAGGGTGGCAGAGCCTTCACAGTGGCAGTATCCAAGCTGTGGAACTCTCTGCCCATCAGTCTTAGGACTATTGACACTGAATCTCAGTTCAGGGGCAAATTGAAAACCTTTCTATTTTCAGGCCACTAAGTCCTGCCCCTCTGTCCTGCATTCCTCAGCGCCGGGACACCCCCGTCGGGGGTAGCTGTCCGCTCAATAAATGTCAATAATAATAATAATAATAATAATAATTTACCATGATCTGCCATTAAGAGGGACAAGTTGGTAGTCAGGGCCCCCAGCTGTTGCTCCATCACTGCCCTGAAATATCGTATTTCTTTCAAGATCAAATCCAACTTGTCCGTAGGTGGATCCCCAACATTGTCCGTTCCCGTAGCTCCAAGCAGGGTCCGGCATTCCCCGACCCCCGATCCAGTTCGCGCCGTCACCGTGTCTCCTGGGCCTTCCAGCCCCTTAGTCCCCTTCCGAACCATGACGTAACAAAAAGGGGAGGAAGGAGGGGGGGAGATAGAACCGCTGTGCACCTCCGGATGATGACAATGCCGACAACAACCACAGTCTCTAGGGTGGTCCTCACCAGGGCGGACAGTACTCAACAATCCCCACTGCGTCGCGCCTATGCAAGGGCGTCTAGGTTACAATAGGGCCGGGCAGATATGGATGAGCAAGCCCGGGATAATGAAGGAGAGCATCGGGGACGCAGTTCACAAGGGCTTCGGCAGGCCCGGTGGTGTCGCGTCCAGCAGAGCGCCGGCGATTCCAATCTACGTGGAAGGACTCCGAATGGACCGCCACTCATCGGGCGTTGTGAAAGTGGGGTTGCCCCACCGACCAACCGGCTGTCCCCAAACACACCAACCGTCACACAATATCCGGGGGGGGGTTAACCACCACCCTTAGGGGTACGCGGTGATGACCTCAAAGGCAATTCTCAGGCGCCCTCTGTAACGCGGCCTCCACCTACCAGAGCCAGTGTACTGTTCAGGGGATCCAGCCAGTCCGCTGCAGCATGCCGCCGGCTAATGGGCACTCCCCCAGCTTCAGGCAATATCCCAACTAGCAGGCACTCTCATGTCAGGCCCTGATGGACCGCACCGCAGACCGGGGAAAGCCCTTGTACAGTCCAAGGCTAGATTATAGGCCTCCGGCCACCACCATCATTCCGAAGAAAAAGGGGAGGGGGGCACCGGTCTGCACATCCGGAAGCAATGGGGTCAATTGCCAGGTGTACAACAATTCTCCTACCTCCCTATACAACAAACAGACTGGAAATCAATCAATCGTTGTTGAAGCGCAACTACTCTCAAGGCGCTGGGCGGAGGGTGTCTCATTGAGTGTAGGGGTTGTGCAAATAGTCAAGTCGTGAGGTACTTAGTGGACTGGGGGGTCATCCGAAGAGCCAGGTCTTGAGGTCCTTCCTGAGCTGGGACAGTGTGGGTGCTTGTCGGAGGTGGAGAGGGAGGTCGTTTCAGGCCTTGGCTGCGAGGTAGGAGAAGGACTTTCCTCCTGTTCTGGTCCTGTGGATGAGAGAGATGGTGGCAGTGAGAGTTCGGCTGATCAGAGGCGTCTTAGGGGTGTGCGGAAGGCTAGGCGGTTGTTCAGATATGTTGGCCTTGTATGCATGGGTGAGGAGTTTGAAGGTTATTCTTCTTTCAACTGGGAGCCATGGGAGATGGTGGAAGTGTTTGGTAATGTGGCTGCAGCGGGGGATGTCGAGAATCAGTCTGGCTAAGGCGTTCTGGATAGTGTGGAGTTTGCGATGGGGATTCTTATTGATTCCAGCGTAGTGCACGTTGACGTAGTCTAATCTGCTACTGATGAGCGCATGCGTGGCAGTTTTTCTGGATTCGGGTGGGATCGATTTGGAATTCTTTCGAAGCATGCGGAGGGTATTGAAGCAGGTCGTGCATACGGCGTTGATCTGGCGGTTCATTGTGAGCGATGAGTCTAGTATTATGCTGAGGTTTCGTGGGTGGTCCTTGGGATTACCTAGGGTGGGGGCCACCAAGAGTCGTCTTATGTGGAGGAGGTGGAGCCCAGGTGAGGACTTCCGTTTCTTCAGAATTGAGTTTCAGGCAGCCATTCTTCATCCAGGTGGTGATGGCTTTCATCCCTTCTTGGGGAGATGTGTTTGGTGATGTTGGGTTTGTTGGTGACAGAGAGGATGAGCTGGGTGTCATTGGTGTAGGTGATGATGTTGAGCCCGTGGATTCTGACGATGGTTACAAAGGATGCCTTGTAGATGTTGAAGAGTATGGGTCTGAGGGGTGAACCCTGGGGCACTCCACAGTTGGTCTCTGTCGGTTCCTAGAGGTAGGACGGGAGTCTGACTTGTTGGGTTCTGCCAGTGAGGAATGAGCATATCCAGTCGAGGGCCGTGTCGTGGATGCTGGCGTCTTGGAGTCCAGTGGCTAAGGTGCGGTGTGAGATGGTGTTGAAAGCAGCCAAGAAATCCAGGAGGATGAGAGCTGCCATATCGCGCCGGTCGAGGAGGGAGCATATGTCATTGGTGGTGGAGAGTATGGCGGTCTCTGTGCTGTGGTTGCTGCCGAATCCAGATTGGGAGCTGTCTAGGACGTTGTTCGCTTCAATGAAATTTGTTAGCTAGTGTTCTTTCCAGTTATCAGGGAAGGTGGAGGTCTCGAAGGAGCAGTTGATTGTCCAGCGTAGTTTGGGTACGAAGGCCGAGGCAGCTCTGTGAAAGATGTCAGGTGGGCAGGGATATGAGGGTGTTTCATAGTGAACACATCAGGGTGTCTTCTGTAGTGAGCGGGGTCCAGTTGAACAGGGTTTGTCGGGTGGCATTGCTATGACGGGGAGTGAGAGCGGTGAGGAGGTCATGGTTTTTTGATGTTGTCATAGATCATTTTGATTTTGATGTGGAAGAAGGTGCTGAATCTGTTGCAGAGGTCTTGGAAGGGTGCAACGTCTGTTGTTTCGCTGCAGGGTTTGGTGAATTCCTAATGATGGGGAAGAGTTCTTTGGAATTGAGAGCTTTGGTGAGGATTATGTCTTGGATAGATTTCTTCCTTGTTGATTTGATGAGCTGGTGGTGTGCGGTGATGGCTGCTCTGTAGGCGGCACGTGATTCCAGGGTTTTGTTTGATTTTATTTGATTTGTAATTTGTAAAGTGCAGCAAGCACCCTGAGGAATCAAGGCACTGAAGACCAGCCGCCTGGAAGGAAATAGAAAGAAAACTACCCCAGGTAGAAGCTAGACAGAAAAGAGCCATGTCTTAAGAGCCTTTCTGGATGGTAAAAGCAGCGGGATGGCCCTTAGGCAAGGGGAAGGGAATTCCAGAGTTTACTTGCGGCCACAGAGAATGCTCTATCACCCCATTTCCTCTTTTTAGTTCTTGGTACCACCAGTCGTAGTTGGAACAAAGATCGAAGGGGTCTGATGGGGGAATGCCAGCTGAACATAGTTTTTAATCTTGACGGGTAAGGTAGATAGAGTGACTTGTGCACCATGCAGAGTAACTTAAAGCTAATACATTTATTGATAGGGAACCAGTGCAGGGATTCTAAGATTGTTTTTTTGAAATGTCCAGAACAAGTCGCGCCATTGCATTCTGCCACACCTGGAGTTTATACTGCGTGTTCTTATTGGAGTCCAGGTATAGTGAGTTGCAATTGTTGAGTCTGGGCATTACCAAGGCAAGAGCTACCTGTATATGTGTTGGCGGTTGGATGAAAGGGAAGAATTTTTGAACATCCTTATGATCCAGGTACATGTGGAATCTGTATGATTCGTTTGGAAATTAAAGTTAAGTTCAGTGTCCATCAGAATTCCAAGATTCTTAACCTTCTTGCCCGGGACTGGACAGCATCCTAAGAATTTGGGCCAGCAATCACTTGTTGTTTCTCCATGTCTTTTTGAGTCACCGGCAGGAGCATTTGGATTTTTGGAGCGCAAGTATGTACCAACTTGCTTTCTTGATGTGTCTTCCTGTGGCTTTCTTGAGGGGAGCGAGTGTGTCGGCGCAGTTTGTGATCCAGCGGTGGAGATTGCGTGCTGCATTGTTAGCGTCTGGCGTAGTCGGAGGTGAGATGCTGGTGAGGGCAGAGGTGAGATGGTCTTCGGTGAGTTTGTTCCAGCATCTAAGGGGGAGGTGGTGGGCGTGCTTGTGTACAGTGGATTTGTTAAAGGCAATGTGGATGCAGTAGTGATCTGTCCAGAGGAGTTCTGTGGTGTGGCTGTAGAAGACGCTGTTTTCTTGAATTTGAATTTGAATTTGAATTGGATTTCTAAAGCGCGTAGCTACCCGAGGGCGTCCCAGCGCTGTGACTCGTCGGGTTAGATCTAAGGCAAGGTGGTTCAGGGAAACAGCCAGGTTTTCAATAGCTTACGGAAGACCAACAGATTGGTTTCCCGCCGGATGTCGAGGGGTAGGGCATTCCATAGTTTAGGGGCGTTGTATGAGAAGAGACGCCCCCCTGACCGCGCTCTTTTAATTCTGGGACGCTAGCCAGGGAGAGGGTGTTAGAGCTCAGCTGCCTGTTGACTTTATGTGGTTTGATAAGGAGTCTCAGAATAGGGGGGCCCTTGCCGTGAAGGATTTTGTGAGTGATGCATAGGGTTTTAAAGGTGATTCTTTCAGGAATTGGTAGCCAGCGTAACGAGATGAGGGCGGGTTTTGCGGAGTATCTGAGTTTAGTGCCCGTCAGCAGCCTTGCTACTGCGTTTTGGACATGTTAAAGTTTGTTAATGACCAGTTTTGGGACGCCCAGGTATAGGGCGTTTCCATAGTCCAACCTTGATATGATGAGGCCCTGAATGAAAAGTTTCCTAGACTGAGGGGGTATAAGGGGGAGTATTTTGCATGCGATGTGCAAAAGGCCAAAGCATGTTCCAGCAGTTTTTCTAGCTTGTGTCTTGAAATTGAGGTCCTGGTCGAGCCAGATACCTAGGCTCTTTATTTCTTTTTTTGGAATGGGGGGTGTTCCCATGCAGGATGGCCACAGAAGCTTCGTGGGGAGTTTGGATGCATTACCAAGTAGTAGAATCTCTGATTTCTCCCCATTAAGTTTGAGGAGAGACTCACTCATCCATTCTGAGATGTTCGTAAGGCACGTGGCTAGGTTTTTCTGACATTGAGCCGACTGGTTTAAAGAGACGACAAGTTGAGTGTCGTCGGCATACATAACTACGTTCATGCCAAAAGGTGTCACGATTTCCTCCAGAGGGGACATGTACACAATAAAGAGTGTGGGGCTCAGGGAGGAGCCCTGAGGAACCCTACACTGCAGGGGCAATGCTCTAGAACGGACGTGTCCATCAGTGACCTCAAAGGTTCTATGCTCCAAAAAAGATTTGAGCCAGGCCAGAGCAAGGCCAGTGACTCCAGCCCCACTCAGCCGGTGGATAAGAATGGCATGGTCCACCGTGTCGAAAGCGGCGCTAAGATCCAGGAGGATCACTGCCACTGATCCCCCTGCGTCCAAGATGGATCTCGCTTCTTCGACCACTGCTATGAGGGCGGTGTCCGTTCCCTGCCCTGGTCTGAATCCAGTCTGGGAAAGACGCAGAAGGCCGTTGGATTCGAGGAAGGCGGAGAGCTGTTGATTAACAGATTTCTCTGCCATCTTGCTGATTCCGGGTAAAAGGGAGATTGGTCGGTAACTGGCCAGGTCTGAGGGGTCAAGGTGAGTTTTTTTTAGTAATGCTTTAACAGTAGCCTTTTTCCAATTGAGGGGGACAATGCCTTGACCAAGGGATGAGTTTATTAGATTGATGAAGAGGGGAATCACAGTGGGGGTTACCAGTTTAAGTTTACTAATGGGTGCCGGGTCAGTCGGTGATCCACTCTTGATGGAATTGAAAATTGTGAGAAAAGTCTCTTAGGTTAGCTGGGAAAAGGAATCAAGGCAAGGAGTGTCTGGTGCGGGGGCGGGTGAAGGGAAATCAGGGGAGTGATTACCGGTAGGGAGTGTTTTTAGGATGGTAAGGATCTTCGTGGAGAAGAACTCGGCCAACTGATTGCATCTTAGGCCAGGGGGGTCGGTAATCGGTTGTGGACCTGAGACTTTCATCAGTGATCTGATAATACGGTACGTTTCCCTTGAGGAATTGGCAGCAGCTTGAATTTTTCCTTCAAAGAAGGCAGCTTGGGTATTTTTTAGGCTGGCTTTATAAAACCTCAAGGTTGATTTATAATCTCTTTTGCTCTTGGTAGACCAGTCCTTCCTCCATAGACGTTCCAGTTTTTTACATTGTTTTCTTAGGTCACGCAACTCTGGCGTGAACCAGGGGGATTTGAATGCTCCGCTTTTATTGGGGAGAGGTTGTTTTGGCAGGACTAGGTCTAGGGATTTTTTGATCCAGGTGGTAAGTTGCTGGTCAGCTAGTACAGGATCCGAGTCTAGGGCTGGTATGGTGGCTTCAAGATTCTGTGTCCAGTCTTCTATATTTAGTTTCGACCATGGGCGGGATGGGGGTGGAGAGGAGGGGGGTCCTATCTGGGGTTTCAGTGTGAATTTGATACTTAAAACGGATTAGATAGTGGTCTGACCAGGGGATAGGGAGGGGCTCATCTGAGTCTAATTCGGGGATGTTCGAAAAGACGGGGTCCAAGAGATGGCCTTTAACGTGAGTGGGCCGGTGATTGTTCAGGTGAAGGTTATAGGAAGCAAGATCTAGCATTAAATCTCCAGCCACTTTGTCTGTTAGGTTGTCGAAATGGATGGTTAGATCTCCCAGTATGGTAAAGTTGGGGGACACACAGGCATAGGAGGTGGTGGCTTCCAGCAGAGAGCTTCAAAACTGTCCTTGTGCTCCTGGAGGATGGTAGACAAGGATGCCGGAAAAAGATTTTAACGGGGAAAGCTGGATGGAGAAGTATACATTTTCACAGTCCTGGACAGGGCTTTCTAAAAAACTGTAGGACAGGTGATCTTTATAGATGATCGCAACGCCCCCTCCTATTCCAGAGAGTCTATCATGTCGGTGGATTAGGTAGCCTGGCTGGAGTGCTTGAACTAAGTCTGGTTCGGATGCTGAGGACAACCAAGTTTCAGTCAAAAATAGGGCCTCTAGCTCAGAGTCTTGAAGAAGCAAATTTATTTCGATACTGTGCTTGGGTAGGGACCTGCAATTAAGCAGAGCCATCTTAACCCAGTATTTCTTAGGTGTGGTAACTGGTGTTAGGGAATAAGCACAGTAAGAGCAGTTTATTTTCCGCTCTTCTAGAGAGATCGAGTGCAAACATGGTGTAGGAGTCGTTTGTCTGAGCTGGAGGAGGGTTTCTCGTGCATAAATAATAGGGGCTATAGGGGGTGGTATATAGGATCTGGGCCCCTGGCCCGGTCTGGCTCGGACGGGCGCAGACGGGCTTGCCTTTGGCGCGCCTTTGGCGCGCCTGCTGCGCTCTTCCGCTGCGTGTCCTGGGGAGTGTGGCCATTTATGCAGGTGAATTTGGCGGGAGGGGCGAGCAACTAGTCTGCCGACCCACTCCTCAGCCAAGATGGCGACCACCCACCTGACAACAGCACCTACTCGGCTGCGTCGGTGGAATAAGGTGCGTGAGGCACGTGAGGGTAAGTGCAAGCACAAACACGCTAGGGGGTTTCACAACATCAATTTTAAAAGTTACGATTCCAATTTTAAAAACACGAACAGAGTTACAACTCCGGCTTCCGCCTCAGGGATATCTAACTGGCGAGTCTTGCGCCTAAGAGTCAGCGCGGCTTTTATGCGGGTGAATTTGGCGGGAGGGGTGAGCAACTAGTCTGCCGACCCACTCCTCAGCCAAGATGGCGAACACCCACCTGACACCAGCACCTACTCGGCTGCGTCAGTGGAATAAGGCGCGTGAGGTGCGTGAAGCGCGTGAGGGTAAGTGCAAGCACAAACACGCTAGGGGGTTTCACAACATCAATTTTAAAAGTTACGATTCCAATTTTAAAAACACGAACAGAGTTACCTCCCTGGCTTCCGCCTCAGGGATATCTAACTGGCGAGTCTTGCGCGTAAGAGTCAGCGCGGCTTTTATGCGGGTGAATTTGGCGGGAGGGGCGAGCAACTAGTCTGCTGACCCACTCCTCAGCCAAGATGGCGACCACCCACCTGACAACAGCACCTACTCGTCTGCGTCAGTGGAATGAGGCGCGTGAGGCGCGTGAAGCGCGTGAGGGTAAGTGCAAGCACAAACACGCTAGGGGGTTTCACAACATCAATTTTAAAAGTTACGATTCCAATTTTAAAAACACGAACAGAGTTACCTCCCTGGCTTCCGCCTCAGGGATATCTAACTGGCGAGTCTTGCGCGTAAGAGTCAGCGCGGCTTTTATGCGGGTGAATTTCGCGGGAGGGGCGAGCAACTAGTCTGCCAACCCACTCCTCAGCCAAGATGGCGACCACCCACCTAACAACAGCACCTACTCGGCTGCGTCGGTGGAATAAGGCGCGTGAGGTGCGTGAAGCGTGTGAGGGTAAGTGCAAGCACAAACACGCTAGGGGGTTTCACAACATCAATTTTAAAAGTTATGATTCCAATTTTAAAAACACGAACAGAGTTACCTCCCCGGCCTCCGCCTCAGGGATATCTAACTGGCGAGTCTTCGGCAAAGACGGGACGTGTGTGTGTCCAGCTGTGTGTGTGGGGGCAGTGACTAGTTGTTTGAGTCCTATGTTGGCAAGGTTTTCTAGGAGGGAGGCGGTGTTTGGGTCATCATGATTTTCCAGGTGGAAGTTTAGGTCTCCGAGTAGGATGTGATCTATGGAGGCAAAGGTGTGGGGAGCAATGAGGTCATACAGGTGGGCTGTAGATGAGGATTCCGTTGAGAGTGGTTTGAGGGTTGGTCTGGATCTGGAAGTGGAGGTGCTCCATGAAGGTCGTTGTGTCGTCCGGAGTGGTAGTCGACATGCGTAGGGTATTTTTGTGGACAATTGCAATACCTGCTCCTGGGCGATTGGGGTGGTCTTTGCGCGCAATCTTGTATCCGTCGTGGATGGCAGTGGCGATGTCGGTGAGGAGTTCGCGTTGGTCCAGTTTTCTGTGAGGAAGGTGACGTCGGGCGAGTAGGTGTTGAGGAGATCCCAGATTTCTGTGGCGTGCTTGTGTAAGGAGCATGCGTTGAGGAGAATGCATTTGAGTGGTTTGTGACCAGTGGAGTCTGGAAGGCTGGGACCTGCTAGTGTGGGTGCAGAGGTGGCAGAAGGTGCAGCGGCAGTGTAGACAGGAGAGAGGGCCTTGGGTGTTGTTCGTCATCAATAACTGGCAGTTGTTGCTGTGTCGGGGGTTGAGAGCGTGGAGGATGCTGGAGTCATAGCGGAGGCGGGTGAAAAATTAGCTGTTTTTCCCACCCTACCCTCATTTTTTTTATCACGCCCCCTCCACAGGATGAGCTGCAGCATTAGGCTGGCAGATATGTTACTGCGTTCCTAGTTGTAAAGGAGAGTATAGCTAGTCAGATGAGGGCAGAAAAGTCAAAACCAGAAGAAGGCCCAGCAAATGGGACACCCGTCCATGCTCTGTAATTCCAACCTGGAAGGACCAAACATGCTAGTGCTGCATCAAGTGGTAATAATATATAAATAGCTTTGCTTTCCTTGGTTTTGAAATAATTTTATGGAGAACAATTCAATCCATGTGGTTTCGGGTTTGCTAAAACTAATTTTGCCGATAACCCATCTCGGAGGTCCAGTTGTTTCTCTTTTGATTGAATCCTACTAGGTTTAACTATTTTGTTTCTAGAAATACTTCTTATATAAAATTATACTGATGACAGTGTGCTAATGTAGCCCTTCAAAATTAGCTGCACACAAATAGTATGGTGCAATAAATGTAGGCATAGGATGTGATAAATCCTGATGCTGAGTTGTAGAGTGAGATACAAAAAAGACTCGTTCAAATCCCAGCTTCCCCGCTTGACCAAATTGTTTGAACCTGGGCATACCATTTTACCTTACTTCCTGTGCGTAATTTTCCTAATATGTATGTGGGGTAACTGCAAGTAATTAAGTTCTAAATGTACACTGAACAAAATAACTCTTCATATATCTCTAAATAGATGGTATGTTACACCATAAAATATGGATTTTATGAATTATTTAATCATTCATTCGTGGGAAATTTCCAGCGTTTAATAGATGTTATTCGATGCAGCACTGTAATCTAGTGTAATAAATAAACTGTTGCCCAACTCTCATAATGTCTATTTCGATGTCCTGGCTCAATCTTTTTATCTTCGGCGCCAAACCAGAGCTCTTGCTCTGCTCTAGCTCAGATCACTCTGACATGTGTGTTTGCCCCCCTGCTTTTTGGGTAATAGTAGCTTTTTTGTAGTTGACCTCATGCTTTTTTTTATCCGCGTACTTCTAGGCATAAAGTTGTGCTTCCTCACTTTAATAGATGTGTTTTGTCACCTCCTGTCCAGTCTGTACATTTCAAGCCCTCATTTTGTTACCAACGTTCAGTCTTTATGTGGTATTATATCTCAGTACTTTGAGTTTTTCATCTCAATACAACACTTCAACAATGATTGCTTTAAAGAAACTGAAGTTTTCAACATAAAGAAAAACAAGTTAAGGCGGGAAAAATGAGTGTTGGGAAGCATTAGGCCAATAAGTATTGCTTTTTAGACTTACTGCCATTGCCAATGCTATTTGTCGATGCATTGGTAAAAGAAAAAAAAAGTGCAATGAGACTGTAGTGTAGTTCCTATTATCCCAATAGGCTCTGCGCATTGGAATAATATCTTCAATAGTATAGACGTAGGACTGTGGTTAACTAGGTCTTCTACTGACGATATTAGACTTAAAGTTATGTGTGCCAGCTAGCTCAGAGTTCACTAGAAACTTTCTCGAATAGGCAAGGAGGAGTTTAACCTCCCTGGATAGACAAGAAGGGATTTAGTTTCTGACAACCATAGAACATGACAACTTTGCTCCCCCCTAATCAAGAGTATATCTCTAGAGTCGTGTGAAAACAAAAAACAATCATTTTACTCAGTCAGTACGTGCATACTTAGTTCCACCAGATTGTAGAGATAGAAGAGATGGGCGTGTTCAATAAAAGGTGTTATTTATTGATCAGTCTCTTTCTCTCATACAAGAGAAATGAATCGCTACAGTAGCAATACTTAAGGTTAAGTAAAGTGCATACAGTAAAAGCAGAATTATAAAATAATACTGTAAAAACATTGATATGGTTTCTTAGCCATATGATACTTTAAAATGGATAAAAGATATACATACATATATACATTGACTAATCGTACTCAACTGGTGCTTCTAACTACGCCAACTCCGGTGTACCTGACCTAAGCCTAATACGTGGGAGGGAGTAAGTAAGTAGCAGTTTAAGTTAAGTTTGTTTTGCCAAGAATCTGACTCAAGAATTCTCTGTAAGGGGTTAGTCAGTTCAGTACCTGGGATTTAGAAGGCTGGAGGGTTGGTATCTCTGTCTCAGGACTCGATATCCCAGTTACCCGCGAGGGTGGCTGGAAACGCCAGAGGCTGGATTTCTCGGCAGGAGAAAAGGCAGCGTCTCTCTCAGCGCGTCAAAAGGGAGGGGCAGCGTCCGTGGGCTTTTCTGCATCAGCTGGGCTCTCCGGCAAGTAGCGCTGCTCCAAACTCGTCACCACCGTGTGTTTGCCTAGGGCAGCGTTGGTATATTTATACCTGAAAGGTGCCGAGTTTGACGTAAGGATAGACATAAGACGTCAGTAAAAATGTCATAAGGACTGGTTGTTCTTACATTCTTTTCAGGAGTTCTCGAGCGAAATCAAAACAATAGCTGCGGGGGATTTCCCAGGTCTGCTGGAGGTTTGATTTGTTTTGAGAACTCGGTGTGCTTTCTAGGGGGCTGGAGGGATAGTGCTTGCTTAATGTGACAGCATGCGCTATGACCTAATCTGAAAACGGGTTTCTGTGCCGTTTGTATGGACATTAGTGAATTAATAACCGGACAAGGGTCAGAAATAGGAGTATCAATATAGGTACCTAGATAAACACACTACACCCACTCCACGATTTTATGTACATATTTACTAACCTAAGCAATAGTAAACATAACTAACAGTGCATGTATATACCGAACCACCCCAAAAACACTTTTTTTTTATGTATTTGAAAAATGGTGTATGCGAAATGCACGAAATCAGTATAGGTACTGTATGCATTCAAGTAGTATAATCATGCACATTTTATATCAGCATGAATGATTTGCGAAATTAAACATGAAATGGCAATTGATACAGAAAAAAAAATTGCGAGACCATCTCATCACATATAAAAACAGTTAATTGCATATAAGCTAGAGGTTGAGGTAATGTAACGTCTCTAGAATTCCTAATAATAGAAGCTCTGTTCTCTAAGAATAGTTTTACTTTAAGCAGAAGATAAGTGCCAAAAAGGTAAATATTTTGGAATTGGGAAAAAAGTTTTTGCTTTTCATGGGTGAAGAGAAAAAATAGTTCACAGTCACTTTGTTTTCAAAAGACTGAAGGCCAAATTCCGAGTTCAGGGAACGCCGTGTGCAAGTTTGTTTAAAATTCATTCTCTCTGTTCTGGTGAAAACATCATTTCAGACAGACTCTCGAAAAAACAGTCTACAGCTTCTGGTGAAAGTTCGACTAGGTTGGAAAATGTCGCTACCATGCAGTCATGCGCATGATTGCTTTCAATGATGGTTTGATCAGAACTGCTTACAGAAGGTCGTACCTGGTCGATGCTGCTTTCATCTTGTACTTCACTACCCTTCAATCGTAGTGGTGAAGTCTCCACGAATGCCGTCATCAGGATAGGTAGCCGCTGGGGACAGCACAATGCATGAGCCTTTACTGGACCCAACAAAGTATCTGCATCCAATGGTACGTCCGATTGTAGTGTAAGACAGGTGTCCAACACGCATTCTTCGCCGCATAGCATGCACCTTAATACAGGCATTACACAATTCTGCCAGATCGGTCTGAATGAAAGAAACCAGGTCATATTTAGGACTTTAGTTATGCGGTCCCGGTAGCGGATAGCTAGGATCGTTTCTTCCATTGTTGCTGGAGGCTTGTCTGTGACATGGCTTGCCATAACGAAGCAAGAGTAGCAAGAATAAAATGCCTGCTACGAGTCCCAACAGGAGTGGAAGTCCGCCAAAGATGGAATGGACGAAATTTGGAAAAATACCCAGGACTGCTTTGAATGGGGTTAACAGTCCCGAAAAAACTGTCTTAAATACACTTGTGATACCACTTGTATCAGAAATATTTAAGATTTCGTTCAGCATTTCTGCGAAGTGTAGGGGGGCAATTTGTTGATAACATTGAATGAATCTCTGCCGTTGTCCTTGCAACTTGGAGATCATACGTTTCTTTTGATGACGTCAACTGGGTTGGCGTCTGTAGAAGCACAGTCTTCATTCTGCTTAAAGTATCAATTCGAATAGAAGAGATTTTTAAACTGGGCCATAACCTTCCCTCCCTGTCTGGAGCATCATTCGGGAACAATACTCTTTCACAGCACATGACCCTGGAAGTCACGCTTACAAGATAAGGTTTTCCTGGCAGCAAGCCACAACATCTGTGATCCACAATTAGAATATAACTCCTGTTCGAAAGTCTTCTAAAGAATGGTTCTATTTGTGTTGCAGGTGTGCCTAACTGGTGACATGAAAGGTTATTTGATGTCCCTTCACAGGCCCCATGCAAACTTATACCCTGACACAGAAGTATGCCACTTAGTGATTTTTCACAATTATTACCACTAAGAAATACACTCTGTCCTTTATTACTGACACATGTGTATGTATAGGGCAAGTTCCATGTTGACTTAACTTATCCTTTACCCAACCTTTCATACTGGCCTGCCTGTATATATTTTTGGCAGTATTGAAACTGGAAAGTTGTTATCGGTATATTTATCATCCCATGTATTATCCATTCAATGACAGGTCGTTCTGACATTGTCAATGGTAATCTCTCAAGTTTTTCAATGCTCAGAATTGTATAGTCAGCACCCTTTTGTGCCAAACTGATTTGTTTATCAGTAAGGTTAAAGATATTAAATAGTGACGTTGTGTTGATTAAACGCCAAGGCACATAGCCTGAACGCAGATTTTGTAACGTCCAGCCAAGCTGTACAATAGAACGTAATTGAGACTGACCGTGTTGCAACATCAGTAAGTCTTGCTCTATTATATCGATTGCAGAAGATACAATACTGTCCAGTGAATATATTCTGGAAGACAGAGTCATTAACCCATTTTCTACAACAGAAAGTGATTTTTCCAAATTAACACGGTCAACTTCCCGTATTTTTTCTGCTGTCTCAATTTGAGTTACTTTCCAAGCTTCGTTGTAAGCTGCATATATAGAGGCCGCTATGAAACATTTTTGATGCTGTTTGCGTGGTCCCATGATGAAATCACGCAAGTCAGCACCTTCTTTAAGTAAAGTTAAGTGTTGCTTAATTTCTGACAGTGTTGATGTATGTAGCCATTGAAGGCAGAGTTTCCCCACACTGTAAGTAGTTACAATCCCTGGATGTTGTCTCTGGGAGTTTCTTGGGTCCGGCCTGGTCAATGTGAACCCCTGTATTTTGTTCAGGAATCTGTCTTGACAGTTATTTGTGTCTGTGGGCCAGATCAACCATTGTTTCCAATCAGGATGTGTTCTGTTTTGGTTAAAAATATAGGATATGTCTATCTCAACATCCGTAGTGCTATTACTGTTAGGTGTTGGTCTTGGAATAGACGGTTTATTTAAGTCTTTGATTTTTGCTAGGCCAAGACAGGTAGTCTGTTGAATTGTGTCATTCAAAAATATAATTTGTTCTGGGATCATGCAGGCTCTAAATAATGATTCTATACCTTGCACTTGCCAATCTTTTGTGCCCCAGATCATTTTCGTTTCAATGTTATTGTTCCAGAAATCAAAACCGAATGTATTCATTTTTTCAAAAAATGAGTCAGAATATATCAATTTTGTGTTTGTAAGCATGGTTTTCACTCCTGTCTTATTTAACAATTTGAAATAAAATGATTCTGCATTACTTGTGTTAAACCCTGAAAAGTATGAATATTTATCAAAAAATGTCTTTGAACTGCCTTTTGGTGGAGTTGCACAATGCTCCCATTGGTTAAAATTTAAAACATTTCTAGGTTGAGTAGATTTATGCAGATAATGGTTACCATATTGGTTGTAACAAAACATTTGATCGTATTAGATGAACCTTGCAAATAATCATGTTCTGTAAATTTAGCTGACATTACTAGATCAGACATCATATCATTAATACTTTCAAAGTCCCAATCATCAGCGAATGTGCTCGGTTTTACAAAGTCACTCAATGAAATCTTGAATTGATGAGGATACTTCAGGAGCTCAACCGGACCATATATTTCGTAATCAGTTTTGTCCCATGCTACCCCACCGGAAATAGGATTGGCTGTGAAGTTTACTGAAGAAAGTTCTCTTTTCTCGATGTGTGAAGACTTGTGTGGTTTCAGGACCAAGTTGATATTCTGACTTGCTGTGTCCATTGTAGCATATTTTCCCTCAATGAAATGTCCCAAGCATAGTACCATGATGAGCCAAAGTATGAGGATGAATACTCCTAGGGCCACCCAAAGTTCAATCCATGGAGAAATCAGATAGGTTTCTTTTAGTTGATGAAAGAGTTCCTTTGTTTTATCTTTAAAAGATTTTGTTGTCGGCTGTTCCTCAGGTTCACTCAGATCCTCAGAAAAATCATCGAAGTTGATGAAGTAGCCTGATGCTGTTCTGTCAATTGTTTCAATTGCTTCTGGATTCCTTTTTGTTTTTGGAATTTTCTTTGTTTCATTAGCATAGTCGGTGGTTACATCATTGTAGACTGGTGTTTCTTGATTTAAGATTTTAATTTGGGTTTCAAGAGGTTTAAGTTCCATGGCTTTGTTGCATAGTCCTTGTTGTTTTACTGTAGGTTTATCAATTGTGATTAGTCTTTCAGTTTGAACCTCTGTGTTTGTAGCAAACTTTGGTGTTCTGCTACTTCTTGGGAGTCCACTTGGCCTACTACTTGTTATCGGCCACATGATTGTGGTTTAACCAGGTCGATGGATACAACTCGGTTCTCCTTTTTACCAGCAAGGGGCGGTAGTATTACTGATCTTGTCCCGTTGACAGACAAGACAGGAACTGCTTTTCTGTAAGAAGGCCCAAATTCCTTCTTCACCGCGATCTTCTCTGTGACCAGATCCCTGATTTTTGGAATCCAGACAGGCCTTGCTGGGACAGGTGGTTTCTCCTCAGTGGTTATTGGCTGCTGTTTCAACTTTATGTTGCTCAGGTCTTTTCTTGTTTCGTTTAAGTCCTGTAAAATAGCCAAACGATCTTTGATATCAAAGCATTTTTCTTTAACCACTGAAGTTTGACTGTCGAGGTCCTGGATTAACATTCTAGTCCCAAACAATAGTTCGTACGGACTGAGACCTTTCAGAGAATTTCTTGGTAGATTGTTAAGACTACGTTGGACACTTATTAAATGTTTGACTCACCCAGCTCCCGAACCTAATATCTTTGCTGTTATAGATTGCTTTATGTCACGGTTTTTTCTTTCCACTATTCCGTTTCCCTCAGGATAAAAGGGACAAGAGTACCGCAATGCAATGCCCATGCTGGTCATGGCCTCCTTATAAGCTCGAGAGCTAAAAGCAGGACAATGGTCAGAATGTAGCATGCCCCATGCGTATATGCCATTATAGACTCGCAAATCTTTATATAACAGTTCAGACGTCAGCCGAGAGCTGGGGTCTACATTTTAAGTGATGATAGTCTCTATATGTTAATTTGACGCATTAATCATATTGGGTTTTATATTTTTATTGTTTAATCCCGTCTTGAGCGAACCGCCATGGTAAAACACCGTCTCGGTCGCCACTGCAATCTCTGTTGCAGTTTGGACAGTTTTTTGCAAATATGTGGTGTTGCAGGCTCATTCCTGGCCACCAGTATGTGAATTGCAATTCTTCCAGAGAATCTTTTAGTTTGAGGTGTCTAAGACCCTCACCCATATGTGCGTCTGCTATTAACAAGCTTCTCCTGTTCGTGTTTGGAATTACTCTATCCCCCACTCCAGGGATTTGAGCAAAAGGAACGGAGTTCGCATCGATTATGTATGTATAATTGAGTGGATAGTTGATGGGTAGCGCTGAGCAGTCGCCTTTTGATGGCGTTTTCACCGCCAGCATTGTTTCCCCGTCAATGTATTTTCCTGAACGCTTTTTTGTAGCTACGGAAGCCGGTTTAGTTGCTTCCGCTGTGGCTTTCTCAGCCAATAAATTCCCTGCAGCGTGAACGCCATCACGCTGATGACTCGGTGAGTGTATCACGTGTAAAAGAACTACTTGTTCCCAAAGCGATTTTTGCTTTATTGTGGCACCTGTGTCATCTTTGTACCCGTTTTCAACCCATTTCTGCAAGTCGTTATTGTATGATTTGACGCAGTAATATGAATCGCACACTATTAGTGTCGGGAATTCGCGATCCGCATTATCTAGGGCCATTTTTAACGCTATTATTTCAGTTTGTTGTTCTGAATTATTTTCCACTGAGTGTGTTTTTGTAAACAGAGGTTTCAATTTACCTTCGCGCCACACGTCTTTTGTAATCTCGCATGTGGCGTTATAAGCTTGCTCTCCCCAAACTGAGGGCTGAGCCTGTCCGTCTGTATATATTACACAGGCGTACTGTCGTATGGGCAGTATGTCGCCAAGCAGAGGATATTCTCTTTCATATTCTAGATCTTTTAATTTTTTCATTTCCGGGTCAAAATAGTATTTCACTCTGTCTGTAGCAAGAGAATCTTCCCATTGTATCCATTTTGGATTTAGTGCCATTGTAGGTAAATTACATGGGCTTGTTAATGCCTCAAAGGCTCTGCTGTTCTGACTGTAATCCGTCTGCCGTCAGCTTGGTATCTTTCTCTTGCTACAGATGTTTGAACCGCATGAACAATGTTTTCCTTAATGCTGAATGTTTTTTCCGCTTCTGTGTACAAGTGTGATTTGTAAGCTATTGGTACCGTTTCTCCCTCATTAGAGGTTAGGTATGTGAATCCGCATCTTCCTGGGATGACTCGGATTACAAGGTTGCGTGTGTTATCGCGTGTTTGCAGTTTTGTTTTAACTAACATGTCTGTTTGTAAAGATCTCACAATTTCTGTGTGTTTTTGAGTCCAATTGATTCTTTTAAAATCTGGTTTTATTAGATCATAAAGGGGTTTAACCCTCTCTGCATAATTTATAATGTAAGTTCTTCCGAAATTTAGGAAACCTAGAATTGATTGCAAGTTTTTCAGTGTTCTAGGTGCTTGGATTACAGCACATTTCTCTAGGAAATTGTCAGCCAGGCTTTTGCCTTCACTTGATAATTCATATCCTAAAAACAGGACAGTTAGATGGGCAATTCTTGACTTTTTGAAGTTGAATTTGTAACCCTCTGCTGCGAACCCAAGTATGATGGTGTTCACTCTTTTCAAGTGAGTATCCAAGTCATTATCTGTTAGATAGATGTCATCGACATAAGATAATGCCTCGTCATCATATATTTGTAGTAACTCTGTTACTCTCGCTGAGAATAATCCTGGGCTGTTCTTGAACCCTTGGGGCAAACGACAGAAATTTCCGGCGAGCCATTTATTGAGAAAGCGGTCAAATATCTGCTTTCAGGTGCTATATTTTGACAAAAGAATCCATTAGATATGTCTAATGTTGTATTTTTTGCGCATTATGCTATTCATTAGTGCGGCACTGTGTGAGTTTTGTACTGCAAACGTTTTGCAGCATGAGTTAAGGTGTCTGTAGTCCAAAACTAGACAATATGAATCATCTGGTTTGGAGACAGGAAACAAAGGATTGTTCATTTGTGAGGTGCATGTTTCAATCACCCCCTGGTATTCAAGTTGATCTAAGATCTCCCTGACCTGTTTTTTAGCTTCTTGCTTAATTGGGTACTGCCTCTGTGCAGTTGGTTGAGATTTTAACTGGATCTTGTGAGGAGGAGAGTCCTCATCCCATCCCACATGATTTTTATATAGTGCAGGAGCTTGGGCTACTGCCCACTTTCTTGCAAGTGTATATTTTTTATGAATTGGAATATGATTTGAGAAGGCAGGCATAATCATTTCTTCGCCATGAGGGCATTCCCTGACAAATTCTGGTGGCCAGTCTTTTTCAGCTAAAAGGATGTCATAGCCTTTGGAGAGGTTATCCCAAAACAGACCCCTTATTTTCCTAGTCTTATCTCCCTCTATACGTAAAGTTATTTCATATATTTTATGAGGTTTGCTAACTCTGGTATCTGCAGTTTCCACTTGAATGTATTCATTCGTGTCCACTGTCTCCAGATGATTCATCAGGATCTTGCGAGCTATGCTCACTTCTGCTGCGCTGTCTAGCATTGTCTGAGCCCACTCTCCGTTTTTCAACTGAGTCCTCAGGATCCTCGACATGTTTGATTATTTTAATGCTGGCTACCTTCTTCTTTGGAAATTGTAACTTTTTACTTTGATGAGCAGGTTCTTTGTCTTTGGACTTGACGTGCTCTTCCCTTTGTTCTGACCGTCCTCTTCTTTCCGATTTCTGCGAGGAAGTCTGAAAAGATCGAGAGGGACGTGTATCAATATCTTGATATCTATCAGGTTTCTTCAAATTATCCCTATTTCTAAGGTTGTATTTTTTCTCAGAGGGCTCCCTCTGGGGAGACTTGTGTCCTTGGTCCGGAGATCTTTCTCTCCGCCGAGGAGACCTTCCTCTGGACTGGAATCTTTTTTCTTTGGGAGTGGATTGTTTATTTCCATCCCAGTTCTTTTTTGAAGTGTTTAGATTATTTTTAATAAATACCTTTTCAGGATTTTCTATTAGTTGGGGTTTCACTGGTTTCCCACCCAAACTATCTCTTCCTAGCTCTTCATAGGATTTTTCTATGATTCTGGCAAGTTCAAATGGTTGTTCTGCTATATCTGTTTCCTTCAATCTTTGGCGGATTGCCACATTTGCTGCTTCCCCTTTTATGTTTGCTAGTAATATTGCCGAGACCTGCTTAAAGTCTTTCAGTAATTTCATACCCAGAGTTAAAGCAGGTTCCGGACCGTATTCATTTTGAATCTGTTTTAGCACCTCTGGTATTACCGACATGGACGGAACACCATGTGTTTTTGTGTAAATGGAAGCAAAGACTGTACCCAAGTGTCACAGTCCTCCACATGTGGTGCGATCCCCATTGGAAGGCAGATAGTCAGAATCCTGTGTTTCTCAACAGGGGTGGTATCTGGAAATACCGCCTCTATTTGAGTGATTTTCTGTGCTAACCAGAATGGAATTTGTTCCCTTTTAATGGGTACTTTACCTAGACAGGACTGTATGTTCTGTGGTGTGATTTTATTTGTGTTCCCCTGATGAGGGGTCAGCTGTGGAATTTTAATAGTTGGTTGGACTGTTGAAGTCCGCATTACATATTGGACTAATTGTCTGTGTATTTTAACCAGTTGTACTAGCTGTGCTAAAAGTTCTGGTTTCGACATTTTTCCAATGTCTGGATGTGGTGTGAAGCCGGCTAGAACCGGCCACGTTGCTCCTGGTCTACCTAGTGGACCGAGCCTGGTAATGTGATCATTATGTTTTAGGGCGCCTTTAAACCAGAGCAGGTGCTCTTGGTATTTGAGTGGTATTTCCACCTCCTCGAAAGGGGTGTACTCATCCGGAGGTTCCTCTATCTTGTAATAGTGGAACTCCTTTGTTACAGCGTTTGCTGCTGGAAAATTTATCCATGAATAGAATACCTCTGTCTGCCGATATTCGTGTGCCTCAATTACGAATATGACTGTACCACCTCTCGATGTCAGTCCATTTTCTATAAGTTTTAAAGTTATAGTTTTTCTTATGCTGACCGGGATGAGTATTGCATCCGGGTCTTGCTGTAGGAGACTTGTGTCTTCCGCTAGGAGTTGAGCTGCTAATCTAGCTGTCTCCCTATCTCCTTCACCGTCTGACATTTTACTGACAGGAAGGGTTTTTGTTGCAGATCAGGTTTCTACGGAAACAAAGATTGGATGCACAATATTTTGGAACACTGTATCCTTCAACGTTGAATAAACCAAAACCCATACATAGGAGTCTCCTCCTACTAAGTTTGGCGGATTTAACCTTTGACCCACTCCAGACGTCTTTGGAGTTTTATGGGAGAAAAGGGTCTGTGTGGAAAAGCACGACTGAGTTACTCTAATACCTTGCGTTAGTTTTATCACCTTACCAAACATTGGGCGCCATGTAGTGTAGTTCCTATTATCCCAATAGGCTCTGCGCATTGGAATAATATCTTCAATAGTATAGACGTAGGACTGTGGTTAACTAGGTCTTCTACTGACGATATTAGACTTAAAGTTATGTGTGCCAGCTAGCTCAGAGTTCACTAGAAACTTTCTCGAATAGGCAAGGAGGAGTTTAACCTCCCTGGATAGACAAGAAGGGATTTAGTTTCTGACAACCATAGAACATGACAACTTTGCTCCCCCCTAATCAAGAGTATATCTCTAGAGTCGTGTGAAAACAAAAGACAATCATTTTACTCAGTCAGTACGTGCATACTTAGTTCCACCAGATTGTAGAGATAGAAGAGATGGGCGTGTTCAATAAAAGGTGTTATTTATTGATCAGTCTCTTTTTCTCATACAAGAGAAATGAATCGCTACAGTAGCAATACTTAAGGTTAAGTAAAGTGCATACAGTAAAAGCAGGATTATAAAATAATACTGTAAAAGCATTGATAGGGTTTCTTAGCCATATGATACTTTAAAATGGATAAAAGATATACATACATATATACATTGACTAATCGTACTCAACTGGTGCTTCTAACTACTCCTACCCCGGTGTACCTGACCTAAGCCTAATACGTGGGAGGGAGTAAGTAAGTAGCAGTTTAAGTTAAGTTTGTTTTGCCAAGAATCTGACTCAAGAATTCTCTGTAAGGGGTTAGTCAGTTCAGTACCTGGGATTTAGAAGGCTGGAGGGTTGGTATCTCTGTCTCAGGACTCGATATCCCAGTTACCCGCGAGGGCGGCGGGAAACGCCGGAGGCTGGATTTCTCGGCAGGAGAAAAGGCAGCGTCTCTCTCAGCGCGTCAAAAGGGAGGGGCAGCGTCCGTGGGCTTTTCTGCATCAGTTGGGCTCTCCGGCAAGTAGCGCTGCTCCAAACTCGTCACCACCGTGTGTTTGCCTAGGGCAGCGTTGGTATATTTATACCTGAAAGGTGCCGAGTTTGACGTAAGGATGGACATAAGACGTCAGTAAGAATGTCATAAGGACTGGTCGTTCTTACATTCTTTTCAGGAGTTCTCGAGCGAAATCAAAACAATAGCTGCGGGGGATTTCCCAGGTCTGCTGGAGGTTTGATTTGTTTTGAGAACTCGGTGTGCTTTCTAGGGGGCTGGAGGGATAGTGCTTGCTTAATGTGACAGCATGCGCTATGACCTAATCTGAAAACGGGTTTCTGTGCCGTTGTATGGACATTAGTGAATTAATAACCGGACAAGGGTCAGAAATAGGAGTATCAATATAGGTACCTAGATAAACACACTACAAGACGGGTGTCACATGCATGATCTATGCACTTTCATGTATGATAAATTTCCTGGGGGGAGTAGGTGCTTTGTCCACTCCACTTGCCAACTTTGGAATCGCCTACCCTGGCATATTAGATGTCAGTTAAATTTGAGCATTTTCAGCAAACATCTCGAATCCTGGCTCTTTTCTTTCCCTCTATAGTTTCCATTAATATTGCCACTGCTGCACAGCTTCTTACAGACGAAAGCACCAAGATGTCCTTGGGAATTTGTTCTGCTTTACAAATATACAAATATCAAGTATGCATATGCATGCATGACACATGTGCATGGCTACGAAATGACGTGGACACCATTTTTTCATTTACTGATCCAAGACGGATCAGCACATTTTTAAAAAGCGACTAGGGCAAAACAACTTTTAACAAAAAAGATATGTTGTGGGAATGGGGAGTAGGTGGAGGGGAAGCTATAGAGATTGGTTAGAACCAATGGAGCAACAGAGCAGCTTGAGGCTCGGCTGGCTGTGGCCCAGAATAAATATCAATAGCAATGCCAAGGATGTGTGGGAAAAGCAGTGGACGTGTTTGAGGGAGAAAGGATGAGGGAGCACCACACATCATGCATGGTGGCGGGTGTTTGGGGGAGGTAAGCAGCACTCAAGGGAGAAGGCAAGAAAACACTTGCACCCTTATGGAGTGCTGAAATTAAAACAAAAATGTAGTTCTGTAACCATGAGCGGTGGAAAGATACAAGTCATTCACTCAAATAGATGGTAAAGAAGCTATGATCCAGGAAGAAGGGGGGGGACAAGCACAAGCCATCGAATGAAAAGCAAACAAATAAGAGTGACAACAAAAGTAATGAATGGTAAGGGATGGATTGGTCAAAGCCAATTGTAGGTTTTTGTTTAGTCTACAATAGGCTTTCCCCATATCAGTTGTTTGATAGGCGAGACCAAAAAAAGGTAGGTTCACCCCTGAGAAAAAAATGGGAAAACAAGCATTGTCAAAGATAATACGTCTCGCATTTGGGACCTATTGGCTATATCAGTGCACATTTGACCATGCTTTACAGCATCAGCAAGATGCTTTGCAGCATGGTGATAAGCTAGAACAACAAAAAAGTTTACATAATCGGATAATGACACAGCAGCATTGTGTAACTTTGTAAGCATTTGTGCACTCTATTGCACTAGCACGACAAAGAAAGAAAGAAAGACCGTTGGTGGGGGCGGTGCCAGCAGCTGGGAGCAAGAGCGGGCAGCAACGGGGAATGGGAAGGAAAAAGCAGTACTTTCAGGACAAGAACATGAACAAGGAGAGAAGCACATGAGTATGAATACAAAACATTGTAGGTGAGGAAGAAGTACATGGGTGAGAGAGAGCAAAAAGTAGTGCAGCGTAGGGGTGTGAAGAGAAGTACATGAGGGAGACAGTTCAAAAACACATGCACTTTCAAGGAGTGCTTAACCAGAAATAAAAGTAGTTTCCAAAAAAGTAAGCAGTAGAAAGACACAAATAAAGAGGCTATGCTCCAGACATCGGCTTATTTGGCAGCTGAATCTTCACAATCTGGACAAGGGGTACAACTTGAATTCTCCTCCATTTTTGACTCTTTCAACGGATGCCAGCAAGAAAGGGTGGTGTGCGGTTTTTAGAGGTCAGATAGCCAAAAGGAGGTGATCCTTTCTTCAAGAATCCTAGTCTTCCAACTGGAGAGAATTCGAAGCAGTACACAAGGCTCTACTTTTCATCTTCCCTGTGATCCAGTCTCAGGCGGTTTGTGTACAGACGAACAACCAGATGGTACAGTTGTATATCAAGTTTCAAGGGATAATGGGATCTCAGGGCCTGGCTCTCCTTTCCCAGAAGATCTCTGTGGGGGTGGAGCGGAATCTCTGTTTGCTCATGGCAGTATATCTTCTGGGGAAGGAGAATGGGCATGCCGACCTTCAGCGTCACCAGTTCCCACCATCGGTATCTCTTTGCCTTAGTCTTTACCTCTTACACCAGATTGTCGAGAGGTCCTTGCCAAAGAGGATCAACTTGTTTGCTACAAAAGAGAATTTTCTTCTCCCAGTCTTCTGCTCCCTCATTCCATCGAAGAAGGCTTGGGCAACGGATGCTATCTCGACCCTTGGTCATCAGGTCTCCTGTATTGCTTCCTCCCATTTCCCTGGATTCCAAAGGTTCTCAAAGGGGTATGCAATGATCAAATGGAGGTACTCCTAGTAGTCCCTGCATGGCTCAGAAGGTCTTAGTATCCTCTCCTTCTTCAGCTGTCAGTTCAACCCCGCTGGCGGTTTCCTCTAAGTTGTTCTGCACCATCCCAATCTCTCCCACTTGGTAGTGAGATAACTCATTCTAGGTTTTTGGCATTTGAGAGGTTGAGGTTGATGTCTCAGGATTGTTCTAGTGAAGTGGCAGAAAATACCCATCACTCTGCATGCCCTTTGAATCTCAATTCTAATTCTAGACGCTGGAGAACATTTGAGGCATGGTGTGATACCAGATCTCTGTCCCCCTTCTTTTGTGATCCAGGAAAGATTTTTGATTTTTTGAGAGATGGTTTCTTGCTGGGTCTCTCTGTGTCGACACTCAGAAGCCAGTGGTTAGTTATTAAAAGTTTGAGGGAGTTCGATGTTTTGACTATTTTTGATTTGAAATATGATCTACTTCAAGGTTGTTTAACTCAACACCCAGGGATTCACTCTCCTCTTCCAAATTGGGACCTTCCTTCGGTCCTCAGATCTCTGCAGGGTCCCCCATTTGAACCTCTCATCACAGCTAACCTTAAATATATATCTGCCAATGTTGTGTTTCTAGTTGTTATCTGTTCTGGCAGGTGAATAGGCGAGATTGGAGCATTTTCTTTTCCTCCAGTCCTGAAATTAAGCCCCTCATTTCACCTTTAGGTCCCACTGCATTTTACTGTTTTGAAGACATAGTCCTGCCTGTTTTCTGCTCAGACTCATTTTCAGAGGAAGAATCCGCTCTTCATACTCTACATCTCCACACAGCACATTCCATATATTTATCTAGAACAGGGATACTCAAATTACAGACCGGAGGCCGCATGCGGTTCTACTGACCTTTTTATGCGGCCCCCTTGTGAACAACACTGAGCTGCTGTTTACTTTACAGTATTTTAGCAGGTAAGTGTGCCTACAAGGGATTTTCTAATGTGCACACAGTTTTAGTATTCAATATACAAATAATGATGAGAAGCTCTATTCAGTTGCCTGCATTAAACCATTCAAAAATTAAATTGATTCATTGGTACTTTGAACTAATCTGTTACAAACAAATTCTTGCACAGGTGTACATTTTTCAAAACATTGAATTTATAACGATTTTTTTTTTAATGGGCACAAAGAAAAGGTAAGTAAAACAACACATATCAACTGAGGTTTCCAGATATTTTGATGTTACAAACACTTCTTTGTCACTATTGTGGACACCTCTTTCCAAAATAATATATACAACAAGAAAATGTGACTGATCAAACAGAAAACAGAACCTTGACCAAAACAATTTAACACGAAAGTAGGTGTAATTGTCGACGTTTCGGTCTAAATTGTTGACATCAGCTAGACCATCTTCAGGACGTAAAATTCAAGTGTTGGATGACCCCAGTCAAGAACAATTCATTATGAACCTGCTGGTTTCCTGGACGGGCTCTGGTATGCCAGGATCTAGCTTGCGTCTAGAAAATGTTCGGGCCTGGCTTCAAAGGACGTACCGCTGTCGCCGCAGTCTTTACTTGACAGAGCACAAACACTCAGAATGCTATAAAATAGGTAAGCAAAAGAAGCAAGGATGATGTCCTGCACATCTTACCATTAGGAACACCTCAATCACTTTAGTACATCAGATCAATCACAACATTGAGAGCCATTTATTAGAAGCTATCTTTTTCAAACATGAACTTAGAAACAATCATGCCACCCCTTCTGGACAACAATGGCATAAGTGAACCAAGAGGCAAGTCATTTGTCAGGTGCACCCTCTGTATGTCCTATGTTGTTATTAATATTGAAACAGCATTATGATTTAATAAATCACTTGCAAGAGAAGGTTTTGTACAGCACACATCCTAAAATTATGCATTTGAAGGTGATCTTACATGAGGTAATGTAGAAAATGGAGGAAAAATCAAATAAAACAATTGCCTAGAATCACAGAGTTTGGTCAAGTGGGGAAGCTGG